>NW_021703767.1:72049781-72656735 GCF_005190385.1 Monodon monoceros | reverse complement strand
CTCTCTCTCTCTCTCTCTCTCTCTCTCTCTCTCTCTCTCTCTCTCTCACACACACACACACACACACACACACACACACATGCAGAGTCAATTAAGGGCATAGGATGAATTGTGGGCTTCATACTCCCATGGCTCACTGAACTGGCCATAGTTTTCACAGCTTTGAACAATCGAATTGCAGATACCTTGAGTGGCTCTCTCAACACCCACTTCAACCTCTTTTCTTCTTGCCATCTCTACCATAGAGTCAGAAAAGCTAAAATACTTAACTTCCCAGCCTCCTTGGCAGCTAAGGATGGCCACATGAGATGGTCATCCCTAGCCGAATGAGATGAGGCCAGTGAGATGTTGGCAGAAGTCCCTGGGAGGACTTCCCTTTGAGAATATAAAGGCAAACATCACAAGGAGAAAGTGTTTGCCTTGTTGTCCTTCACATAGACCCCCTTCCTGCCTGGAATGAGGACTGGAGGTACAGCAGCCATTCTGCAACCATGAGGACAAAAACAAGTCAGGCAGGGAGGCGGTAGGAACCTGGGTTCTGAGAGGTCCCTGAAGCGGTGCCACTCCTGCCCTGGACTGCTCACCGCTGGGCTCCTCTGACAGGAGGGAGAGATCCCCTCCTTTTTCTTGCCATCCTTACCACGGAGTCTGGAAAGCTAAAATAATTATTCAAGCCACTCCAGTTGGTTTCTTTTACTTGTGCCTGAGCACAAGCCTAATAATATGTATAAAACAACCACTACTGACCACTTTCCACATGCTGGAGGCTTTGCATTCATCAGTCACCATGCTGAGAGGCACAGAGAGCTAACAGTTTCAGAGCATTCACTTTGTGCCAGAAACTTTTCCGAGTTATTTAGGTGTATCTCCTCTCTACTCCTCACTTATTATCAGTCCGAAACTACAGATGAAGAAGCAGGTTTGGAGAGGCTATGTAGCTTGCACACGTCTGGTAAAGGGCAGAGCTGCTAGCTGAGCTCTTCGCCACTCACCTATGACATCTCCTCTCTGTCTCTGTAATAAAGTCATTCTCAAGGAGTGGCCCCCAGACCTGCAGCATTGGCATCCCCTGGGAACTTGTTAGACATGCAAATTCCCTGTCCCCACCCCAGACCTACAGAATCAGAATCTAGGATGTGGGACCAGCACTCTGTGTTTCAACAAGCCCTAAAGGGGATTCCAATGTGTGTTAAAGCTTGCGAAGCCCTCTTTAGAATATGTGAGGAGTCTCCATTGTCCTCTCCTGGACATTCCTTATTGCAGCTTCCGTCGGGGTCCTCCTTGGGTTCTAAATCTTGTGAGTCCTTTTTTGATCCTAGATCCTGGTTGATCTCTGCAGCTGCCTTAATGCAGGAAGAAAAGGGATTCTTTGCTGTTTTGGCCCCAAGTCCAGCTTGGGCCTCAGATCCACAGCCACCTAAATGCAGTGGTGTTCCAGGAACGCTATCAGGAATGAGCCTTTCTAACCCAGGTAGCCCCCCGAGCCCACCAAAGGTTGGATCGGCTCGTTTGCTGCTCCACGTTCTCCAGTCTCTTTTTCATACATGCCAAAGCACCTCCAAGAGTCCACCTTGGGAAACCCCACCTGGAGCTCCCACTTCCCTCCCACCTCGATGTTTGGCCCAGGTGGCCTCTGGAGTTAGGGCCTGGAGCCAAAGAGGTGCTTCTAATTTCCAGGGTTTGTGAGTTTTTTCACAGACTCAGAGCGAGAAGGGGACTTTGGGACCATCCAGTTCAATCCCCTGATTTTATCAAAAAACAGAGGCTGAGGGAAGAGAAGTGATAGGCCCATGTTTATCAGAGAGATAGTAGAAAGATGGGGTAAAGCCCAATGGAGTAGACGTGGTAGATGCATGTCCCGAGTCTGCAGTGCGGGATGCTGCCTCTCTGACACCCAAGAGCAACTTCATGTCACCAGCTCAAGACACACGCCTACTGACTGAGGTACAAACAGGCCCCAGATGCTTCAGCTCCTGTTGGACAATGTTCATGTCGAACTCTGGGCTAACCCACACTTACTGATGCTCCTCTTGAGGATGGAGAGAAATCTCAGACCAGCAGAGTAGAAAAGAGAGGAGAGGACAGGGCTACTGACCTGGGGGAAGAGACCAAAAGATTTTCTGCTTGCAATGATTTCCTTTGAATGTATCCCAGGTTTGAGCTGTCCCTGCGGAATATTAAGGGGATATTTATGATACTGATGGGGTTAGGAAGAGAAAACTGGGGACCATCAGTAAAGTGACCTTTAAGGGAGGGTGAGAATGACTGTGTTTTTCTCCAAGGCCACTTGGAAGATAAATTCGGACCCTTCCACAACAGCTACTGCCATGTTCCCTTAGCACAAGTTTTCATTTCTCAAGGTAACAAAGGCAAGGGACAACACACCTCCAATGTGAGTTCCAGAAGAGAGCCTCCTTGTGCTCTGGAGGATGGCTCAACAGAGGCCAAGTTACTTTACTTAAATTGTACCATACTCAGGTGCTCAGCATAATTTTAAAGTGATAATGAACATACGAACTCTTGTTTCCAGGTAGTTTATCTAGTGACATCTCTTGGCATTCACAGGCAGCCAATTTCTTCCGGAGGAATTTCCACTAATCTCTTCTCCAGGAATAGACCTTGGCTCCCAAAGCAGTGTCAGTGAGCTCAAGGCATAGCTTGACTTGAGCCCTAGCATTGCCAAAGCAAAATGCCCTGGCCGTAGACAAGTGGACAGAGATTTATAGAGCCTTTTCTGAGGTCCCCAAAGCCAGGATGGTTGCAGCGGTCTGTGAGCTTTGGAGTCTTTCCTGATTCTGGGATGTGGGGAGTAGAGGTTTGAGGGGGAAGGAGGTGACAGTAGGGAGAGCAGCTCAAGTGCATATGATCAGCCTTAGCCACTCTCTGACCTACTTCTCCTTCCTCATCTACCATTTCTGTGGCAGCTTTCCCACCTCATCTGCACTTCATCTTTATGCCAAACAGATTTAAGTTATTTGGGGTGAAACATTGTTGGTTTCCAGACTCTGATTCTCCCTGGGAATGATCTTCAACCAAATAGAAAATATAATTTGTAAAATACCCCATTCAGATTTGCTTCAAAATAATATGGAAGGGGAAAGCAGTGGGGTTACAGATGAAACAGGATTGCCTCTTAGTTGATCATTGTTAAAGCTGGGTGATGGCATTATTCACAATAGCCAACAGGTGAAAACAACCCTAGTGTCCATCAACAGAGGAATGGACAAACAAAATGTGGTATATACATACAAATGGACTATTATTTAACTTTGAAAAGGAAGGCAATCCTGACACATGCTACAACATGGATGAACTTTGAAGACATTATTCACCCACAGAAGTTGAGATATATATATATATATTTTGTTTTGTTTTGTTTGTTTTTACAGATATGCAAGGATCCAACAATTATAGCACTCTCTGAAGAAAATAGTTTCAAAAAGACTCTGACCGGGCTTCCCTGGTGGCGCAGTGGTTGAGTCCGCCTGCCGATGCAGGGGACACGGGTTCGTGCCCTGGTCCGGGAAGATCCCACATGCTGCGGAGTGGCTGGGCCCGTGAGCCATGGCTGCTGACCCTGCGCATCTGGAGCCTGTGCTCCACAACGGGAGAGGCCACAACAGTGAGAGGCCCGCGTACCACAAAAAAAAAAAGACTCTGACCAAAATCAAATGGGTTAGAGAAGAGAGGAAACAGGGGTGAGCAATAAATCATGTTTCCTTATATATACATATACACACATGTATATATACACGCTTACCTATATATATACACACACATATTTGTATATATGTATACATGTGCATAGATTTATACACATATATATAGTTCAGTATAAATGGATAGTGATAGACTGCAAATGTGTAATGCTGAATAAGAATTCTTAAAATAGAGGTGAAATACTGCAAAGGAAATTCTAATGAGATCTAGAAAGAAAAGTACCATGCTACTTCAGCAAAACCTAGGTGTTGGGGGCAGGGCATACAGAGTAAAAGCATCTGAGAGGCTCTTGGGATAAGGAGAAGAAAATGGGGGAAGTAGAAGTATTCTCAATAGCTCAATGGCATAAATCTTAGAAAGTCAAAGCAGAGAGTTGGCTCCCATGCCTCAGCTCATTTTTCACGAAGCTCCCCAAATGCTAAACAGATTTCCTGTACCCTCGGTGACAAGAACCTCCTCTCTGGCCAAAATCCTGCCCCAATTTCTCATCCCAGTAATATGCATGGCCTCACAGCCATCTCCTGCAGGGGCAGCCAGCAAGCATCCCAGGCTGTCTCATGCTCTGTAACAAAATGCCTGGAGCCCACCTCTTTCCTAGTCTCCTTTTTCTAGGAGGGGGCCATGACTTGCTCTCAGGAACCCAGGCAGGGGCTGTTTCCCATCACTTCTTGCAATGAGGTATTTCATGGGGCCTGAGAGAGGAAATCAGGTCTCTGCTCCCCCTGGGATTAGTGCCATTCTCTCATCTGTTCTCCCAGAAGGCCCTTTCTCTAGGTCTGACATAACTTTCTCCTCCAAGACAGGACCAGCGAGAATCCATTTGTGTATAGAAAGACGAGAAGATACTTTTGATGTATTGTAATGTGAAAGAAGCAGGCTGCAAAATAATTTATATAATATACCTCTATTGTAAAAAAAAAAAATCCCACAAAACTATATTACACCTTCATTGCATAGATATATAAATGGGGAGGGAACTGGGATTGGAGGTAAGCAAAGGGGAGTTTAGTTTTATCTATATTGTTTGAGTGTTTTACCGTAGGAATGTAACCATGAATCACATGTGTGTAATTTAAATATATACTTAACCCATAACAAGAAGAAAGACCTTCATGCTTTGAAGGGCAGATACGTCCATTAATCCATTCATAAATGCCCACTGTAGGTCAGTAGCTGCTGGGGAGAAGAAATGACTCATACGTAGCTGAGTCCTGGAGGCATTCTCTGTCTGGTAGAGGAGATAAGACGTGTAAACCAGTAAGTGAAATAGGAAGACGCCCAGTGGAGAACCGTATGTGCAAGAGCAGATGAGGAGAGAATTTGGGAGGAGATGAGGGGAGAATTTGGGAGGAGACGAGCGATAACAGTAAGCACTTGAATTTGACTAGCCTGAGGGGGGAGGGGAAGTAGGGGAGAATAGTAAATGTTACAGCTAGAAAGGGAAACCAAGGCAAAAGCGTTCATTTATTTATCTAATGCTTCCTGAGTGCCAACGAATTTCACTGCCTAATGGTGGGAGAGGGGAGAGGTTGTCTGGGGCAAACAATAAATACATTTTGCTGTGTACCTGAAAATAACACAACTTCGTTAATCAACTATGCTCCAATATCAAATAAAAATTAAAAGAAAAAAAAAAGACCTTGGGAAGGCCAGCTGGCTGGAGATAGCAGATTCAGGAGTCCCTGTTTCTGGGTGGAGGACAAAGCATGGGAAGGATCCGTCAAGGAGAGCACTTGGTATGGGACCAGGAAAGGAGAGGGTCATTATGGAATCTCTTGGGATCTCAGCAAAACAGGGAAAGATCTAGGGAAAGATGCCAGGACTTCAGTTACCCAGGAAGGTTACAAAGGAGCCAACAGAGGAATTGGGTTCTGGCATTTCCACCTCAAACTTGGGCTCCTACCCTCCAAGGGTGGTGGCCCATCTGACTCTGTGTGTGCATCTGGCACTGGCTGCACAGAGCTGCAGCTGGGAGCTGACCGGGTGAGGCAGAGACAAGAAGAGAGGGCCTCGCTTACAGCATGGAGGAGGGAGGGGTATAAACTGGACATTCAGGATATAAGAACTGCTAAATCGTGAAAGGAGTAACCACATCCTCTGATTAGGGGTCATGTCCAAGGTGACGGTGCTCTGCATCTCGCCTTCATGGTGTTCTCCACTGGCTCCTCCCCTACGGCTAGCTTGGGAGCCCACTCTCCCCAGGCCTCAGAGAGGAGACAAGGAGCACACACGTCCTCCCGCCTGTATGTGGGTTCAGGACTTTGCCTTAGTGGGCTGCTGGTGAGTGGTGAGTGACAGGCATGTTTTACAACCCCAGATTAAATGCTCCTTCCATATGAGTTTATGTTTATGTCTTTCAGATTTCATCTTTCTATGAATAAAATGCAAGCTCAGTTTGACAGTCAAGGCTACCATAACCTGGTTCCATAATACTTAGCTGTGGCTGGTGTCTTCAATACGTGCTACCCTTCTCCATCCTGCTCCCTGCCCCAGGGGCTATCCTACAGTAGCCTCTGGCTTCTGTTGGATTCAGCTATTGGGGAGCTCCAGAGGGATACCTGAGTGGTGTGGGCGGGTGATGACAGTGTATTTATTCCTCTGGGTCTAAGTGTGATGCTGGCTTTATGAGACTGAAGCTTGCAATTTTATTGGTCCACAAAAACCAAAAATATCACCAAATGCAGAAAAGTAGCAATATTGTTCTGTTTTCAGCAGCATACTCTTTGCCTCTTCATCTGACAACTTTGTGATAAATTTTTCTAGAGAAAGAACGGAAATATAATCCATTCTTTCCCCTAGTGGGTTTGATTGGAATTGCATTCTTTTTATATTGGTAACGTAGAACAATTTCAGTTTCACAACTCATCGTTTGTAATGTCATGTAAAATTCTGAGATTGCTGTCCCATTTGGGAAGACCTCTATCATTTTCTTCCATATATAACTAAGACTTAGAGCATTTCACATTTTCTTGTTCAGGAATTAATCTTAAATACTCTTTTAATTGCTCAGACTTATAAACCAGCTTGCCTTTGGGCCCCATTATAGTGGTGGCATACCATGAGTTTTATGTTATCTTTTATAGAGGGTGCTGTGTGGTTTTGCCCAGATTCCCTCATGGGGTCAGTGCAGCCATCCCTCAGCTGCTGGAATATAGGATCTGCTGGGGCCACATTCTGGTCGGCTTTTCCCAGTCCTGCCATCCTCATTTCCTTACAAGTAGAACTCCTGAGAGCTCTCCACGGTAAAAAAGTTACATGCAACTTTCCATTTCATAGGCCATTTCTAGGGAACCCCATCTAGGACGTCTTCATAGATATCAGGATTTTGTATCAAAGCAGTAAGAAATGTAAATCTTCTGCCAATGAGTTCATATGCTTTACTCCTCCATCAATAAGATTATCGAATAATCCAAGGTCCTTTAATTCTATTTGCATTTTCTTTCTTCGACTTAATAAGTTGCTAATTTTGATATGATGTGAAACTTTTTTATGCCTATAGGCTATAAACACAGGAATCTGAGAACTAATATGTGAAATTCCATTTAAAAAGAAATAGTATGGTGTGTTTATAGTTGCAGGTGCTGCGTTATACTACTGACAATGAGAACTGAATTCTAGACTTAAAATTTTATGTCTGATGATGGGCCACAGACCAGCCCTGGTTCCTCTCACAAACCTCTGTTCTCTTCACTACCCACATACATCCATGCTGGGCACCAAAGGACACATTCTTATTACAACTGACCTCTCTGTACCTTCAAGTCATGACATCAGATGAGTTGGCGGTAAGAGTATTCCTGGAAGCCATTCCTTCATAAGGACAGCTAGCGGTGAATTAAATATATACAGAGTGACTGTGAGCAACTTAAATATATCACACCAAACCCAAACTCATCTTCTCCTTAACCAGATCCTAAAAATGCCCGTGACGCCTCCAAAGCCACCCAACATAGGATGTGTGTGGCAGAGGGAAACTAGGATCAAAAATATCTTACTTTTACAAAATTTACCCCCCCCCCCAAATTTATAAAAACATAGAACATATGAACTTTGCTAGGGTTCCTTCCCAGGCCTGGGAAGGGGCCTGTGCAACTCTGAACCCTACAGCTTGAACTTGACCAGTTTCATCGTAAATCCGCCTCTGCCTGGACCTCTCCCTGCAAGGTTGCCTGGAACTGGCTGCATCTTTGACTGAGGCCTCTGTTCTTCTAAGGCAGCTGTTCTATTGCACACTCTCTCTGTGTTCTAGTCACAGTCTCTCTGTGCCTAGAGGTGTAATGCCTTGGCTCTTACTGAGCCTGGTTTACTGGGCTATTCTTTATGGCTCTCCTACACCCACATGTTTGCAAATAAACCCTTTTCAAATTATCCCATCTTGGGTGTGCCCTCTGTTTCCTGTTGGGACCCTGACTAGTCATCACTCCCTCCTCCCCAACAAGACCTCTGTTCCCCTCCAGTTGCCCCCTGACTCCCCCTTCCTCACCCACCCCAGATCATTCATTCTCCCAGGCCTTGGCTTCCACCATCCCCCTGCCTAAATGTTCTCAGCAAATCTTGCCCTTTCTTCCAGGCCCAGCTCCACCCTCCCCTCCTCCCCAGTCAGAGTAGCGTTCAGGAAGCGCTGCAGGGTGAATGGATGTTTGGATATTATCTGAGAAGTGTCTGCTTTGCAGTAGCTCCCAGGAAAGGGGAGGGGTTCCTGAAGATACTGATTTTACAATTAACCCTCGGAGAAGGAGGCTGTTTAGAACATCTTTCCTGGAGACTAGACTCACTGTTTATTGCATCACTTAGGGAGACCCTGGCAAAGTGAGGAAGGTTTCTTCCATCCCCCAGGTGAACGTGGCAGGATTCCCTGTATCTGTGAGTATGTAAGTGATTAAAAGAGAAGCTGGCCAAGTTCCCTACACAAATCATTTCCAGCCACAGTGCCCAAGGGATTCTGCTGGAATGCAGGGCAGGAACACAAATGGATTCTCGCTGGTCCTGTCTTGGAGGAGAAAGTTATGTCAGACCTAGAGAAAGGGCCTTCTGGGAGAACAGATGAGAGAATGGCACTAATCCCAGGGGGAGCAGAGACCTGATTTCCTCTCTCAGGCCCCATGAAATACCTCATTGCAAGAAGTGATGGGAAACAGCCCCTGCCTGGGTTCCTGAGAGCAAGTCATGGCCCCCTCCTAGAAAAAGGAGACTAGGAAAGAGGTGGGCTCCAGGCATTTTGTTACAGAGCATGAGACAGCCTGGGATGCTTGCTGGCTGCCCCTGCAGGAGATGGCTGTGAGGCCATGCATATTACTGGGGTGGGAAAATGGGGCAGGATTTTGGCCAGATAGGAGGTTCTTGTCACCAAGGGTAAATCTGTTTAGCATTTGGGGAGCTTCGTGAAAAATGAGCTGGAGCATGGGAGCCAACTCTTTGCTTTGACTTTCTAAGACTTATGCCGGAAAAAAATGTAGGGGCTTTCAAACCAGAAAAGTACCAGATGTTTGGGGAATTGCTTTCTCTGGCTGATTTGAAATTAGGACATGTTTTTATCTCCTTCATAAAATTAGAAAGGTATGCCTGTCTAAATGGAAGTAGTGATTGATGACCTCTTGACTCTCCACATGTGAGTGGGCAGGATGGGGGCGTGGGAGTTGGTGTGGTTAATAGTCCGTGGAACATATTATTCAGCATCAGTGGAAAGAGCACTGACCCCAGGCAGTGTCTGTGACCTAGGCCAAGTCCCACCACTAAGTGTTGTGACCTTGGGCGAGTCAATTTCCTATTCTGAACCTCAGTGTTCTCGTCTTTACAATGAGTTAATTGGATGAAATGATCTTTACTGTCTCTTCTAATTGTAAAAATTCTGTGATTCTCTTACAACCAGCCACAGGCCATTGAGATTGTAAAACTGTTTTCTAGTCCTCTGATTAGGTGAGTTTATTCTCCTGTGAGCAGCACAGTAATGAAGCCAGGATCACAGTCCTCGGGCTCTCATCTTGACTCTGCCTCTTCCCATCTGTGTGAGCTTGGAGAAGTCAACCTATCTCTCTGAGCCTCAGTCACTACCCCAGGGCTCACAAGGTCAGACCTGGTTTCTCATTCCCCAGAGAGAAGATTTATGGTACAAAACCAAAACTCTCCTGGGTCTCGCTGTGTTGGTTCCAGCTGGGGAGACACATATTTCTGAGCCTTCTCAAATAAACATTAGTCTGTCATATATCCTGCCTTAAGATCCACCTCAAAATGTAATCCCCTGGGACTTAAATGGAGCACAAATACACAGAAGATGAAAGTATCTTGGGTGTCCCTCCTTTAGGCTCCCATTACCTTCCAAAGCTGAGTCTCATCCCCGACACTGCTCTCCTTAGGTGGCTCAAGATTGCCAGGACACTCATGGGGCCATTTGCAGGAGGAGAAGACCCATATCCTTCTGGCAGTTTTCCATGACCCTGAATCCTGGAATCAAAAACATTGCCCCATTGGGTTTCAGTCCCTCAGAATGCTTCCAGCTCACCCTGACTGCTAATTTATTGGTGACAGCACTTCCTTAAACACAGGAGCTGGAAAGAAGTGATGCTTTCACAAGGAAACAGGTAGAACAGGTAAGGCCTAAAGGCCTTGTCTCATAGCACTAGTTTTGGATCAGGCAAGCCCAGATTTTATTCTCAGTGGATTACTGTCTAGCTGTGTGATCTTAGGTAAGTTACTTAACCTCCCTGAACCTCAGTGTCCTCCTCTGTGAATACCTACCTTCCAGCATGGCCGTGAGGTTTAGAGATACTATACATAGAACAATAGTCCCTGTGCAGTGGCTCACGTGTATCTGGAGCTCAATACATTTTCGTTCCTTCTCCTTCTTCCTTTCATGAAATACGAGAAAGTGAAAAGTTGACGACTGTTAGCTTAATAGCATCATGGGCTCATCATATCAGGCCTGTACCCAGCTCTCTAGCCTATCTTTTCCCCAACCTTTCATCTTCTCTGAACTGGTCACACAGAACTACCCACCCATCTCAACACACATCCTTGTGCCCTCCCCAATCTTCACTTGCCTAAATATTTCTCATTCTTCAAGGCCTGGTTCAAATTCCAGGTTATGCAGGAAGCATTCCCTGACTTCTAACTAGTAATCAACACTGCCTCCTCTGAATTACTGCAGTGCTTTTGCTATCCACTCATCATTTTTCCCTTCTACGATAAAGATGTAAAAATATTGCCCCCTCCCCCCTCAACCAGCAGACCATGAATGATAAATACTGTACATGTATCATCTCAGAAACCCTCACGAGAGTGATCTGCACGAAGATGAAATCCAGAAAACAGTCTTGATTGAATAAATGAATAGAGGTGTCTTTATTTGAGGTAGAAGACGAGATAAGATAACCGGTAGCTCTTTAGAAAAGGAAATAGAGGAGAAAGGGAAAGTAATGCTATTTGCAAACCTATTGTGTGAGATGAATATTGCAATCCCAGTTTACAGCGGTAGAAAATGAAGCTGGTGGAAGCTAAGTAATAATGTTATATAACCATGAACACGCACAATTATGTGCTGAGTACTGTACCATGCTTCACATGCATCATTTCATTTAATACACCCAACAACACTTATGAAGTAGTATTATTCCCATTTTGTAGATGAGGAAGCTGAGGCCCAAAGAAGTTAAGATAACCCAGGTTTACAAAGCTCCTCTAGTAGAGGGGGGTGCTGTAAGTTTATACACTGTACTTCAAATGTGCATACCTGGTGGGGTCCTTTATTGTCCATGACTGATGATTTTGACCTCTAGAGCCCCAAATCTCACTGAGGAGTGGGAAAAAAATATCAAAATTTGTCAAGTCAAAGATCTCAGTGTGGTTTTTTTGAGGAAGAATGGGAGTAAAAGGGATTTTTTTTTTTGAGATGTTATTTTTTGTGTTTATTTTTTCCCGGTTTTCTCAGTTTCTTTTGAACAAGTATTTAAATAATTCAAGGCTCAAACTTCTTCCCAGTCTATCTCTCCCTCTCCAGGCTATTGCTCCTCCCCTCTGCCCCTTGAGAAGGCTGGTCCTTGTTCGCTTCTGTAGGTTCTCACCGCCCTAAGTCCCTACTATGCCTGCTCACAGGGCCCTATTCACACCTGCAGCCAAAGTCCATGCCGCACAAGCATGTGGCCTGTTCTCTGGCCCGGCTGACGCGATGGACTTCCCCTCCCTCTCCTCTCTGCTGCTGGCTCAGCGGCACCCCGGCTCTCACCAATACAGCAGACCTGGGTCTTGGCCTGTCCCTTGCGGTGTGGGTGGGCCTCCTCACAGACTCTGCTTTGGGTCACTTGCCCCTGTGGCGGGCCTGCTGGCCTCAGCTCTTGGTGACCTTTTGCATTCCCCGCTGGGGGCCCCCAGGAGCTTCTGGCTCAGGCCGGGAAGCACCAAGCTGGGGGGCAGTCCTGCCTCAGGCCTGCGCTGTGAGCTGACCCCTGGTTAGTGTGGGATCCTCTAAGGCAGTCTCCTCCCAGAGTCTCTTAGGCAGGAAGAGGAGCACAGCTTTTTGCTCTGGTATCTTCCTCAACTGAACTGACGGTTTCTAATCCTCACCTTCCGGGCACTTCTTCCTTTCCTTTCTGCCTCCCACTCCTTGTCTCCTTGTTCCTTTCCCTCCAACTGTTTGACAGGCATGGTGCCTATGTCGCATCCTCCTCCTTCCTGCGGTGCCATCCATCTTATTCTCTTTCTTAGAGCCATAAAGGCAGAATGACTGCAAGAAGAATATATAAGGAAGGTATTTTGAAAAGTGTTATCGTCGTTCCACTCGTAGCACTAGAAATTAAATCCAAAAGTGTCCAACTCTAAAGCTTAGCTCTCAACTACCATGTTATAGATCCCAGTATTACAAAACTAGAGTAAGGGATTGAACCCAGGTCTAATCCAACCTCAAAATCCAAGCTTTTCCATTAAGCCATTTTTCTTTTTCGTTCCACCAACAGAAAGCACCCCCAGACCCTGTCCCCTCCAGACATATCCTGGGGCCTCCTTTCTGTGCCATAGCAGGTGCAAAGCCCCAGAGCCCTCACTTCAGCGCCAGGGCCTCCTTCCTCCCTCCCGAGCAGAGTCCAGGGCATCTCCAGTGTTGACTCAACGGTGCGTTAGGAGCAGAAATGGCAAAGACCTGTCTTGGGAAGCACTTGTGCATTTGCTTGCTTGCTTCCGATCACTTAAGGCAGGGCTGAGCGGCCCTTTAATAGGTTTGTTTTTGTGTTTGGTTTATTCCTCCGACAGGGTGAGTGGATTTCACTTAGCTGTGTAAAGGAGGAAAGGCAGTGTGTGAGCCACGCGGTGCAGCGGACGTCAGCTCGAGCTGAAGGATACTGAAGTTTCCCACTGGCCTCAGAAAGCCTCTTGAGAAACTTACTCTTCTGGTTTGGTGCAAGATTTGTTTTATTTTGTTTTCCCCTCAGCCAGATATTCAGAATCTGTTTCACTCACCTGGAAAGTTGCATCACCTTGACAAGCACAAGGCAATTAAGAGATTCCCAGCTGCTCCTGTTGCTACTGTGTATCCGCAGGCAGAGAGAGGGGACAATTGGCCTCTCAGAAGTGCGTTTGCTGGTAAGTAGAAATGGGGAGCTGAGGCAGTTTCTCAGGTCATTCTGATAAACATGAACAATATTTGCCCCAAATATATTGGGTCATAATTTTCAGCTAGAGGCAAAAGTGAGGTATCTCCTGGATTACGTTAGTCCTTTACTACAGGTATGGAAAAACCCAGTCTAAGGATTTAATTTAGCGACCTCTTATTGAGTTTCTGATGCACAAGAGAAAGGGTCTGGGCAGATCAGCATTTTGATTACAAAGACAGGTAAGACATGGCCTTGAACCTTGTGGTTTCTGGCTGGTGGGGGTGGCTATGGATGAAGTATACAGTGCCTGCTCCCCTTAGGAGAATCCTCTGTGTCTTAACCCCACCCTGACCCTATTGCTTCACAGCCTGATTTCTGGAAAGGTTGGTTCACATGCACTGCCTCTAAGTCTCCTCCTGCTTCTGCTCCCTGCCATCCTCTGACCCTGCTTTAGCTACCACACTGACAAGCACATTTTAGTCTTTATCTTACTAGGGTTGCTGTATTTAGCAAATAAAAGTAGAGGATTTACTTATACTAAAAAAACTTTGTTTCAATCTGAAATACCAATTTAATTGGGCACTCTTTTTTTTATTATTAGTTTTGGCTTTATTTACTGGCATGGATGATCATATAGGGCACTCTGTATTTTATCTGGCAACACCAACTCTTACATGGCTTGTCTGCCAGCTCTAACCTAGAGACTGTTCCTTCCTTCTTGAAGTGATCTCCTCCTTTAACAGATGCAACACTGACTGACATCATCACTCTCTTCGAGTCTTCTTCCCCTTGGACCACCCCTCAGCCTCTTAATCGCTGAGCATCCCCAGAGTTGCAGCCTCTGTTCTCTCTCCCTCATTCTTCCCAGAACACTTTCAGCAGAGTCATGGCCTCAGCCCCATGGTTCAGCATGGATGAGTCTACTTCTAGCCTAGAGACCACACTTGCTACACTCACCTCAAGTCTCTGTACCTCGTGGTCTCTTGGGCAACTCCAAGATGTATCACAGGTTCCCCAAACTCAGCATGTTGCAAATTTTACTCATGTGTCCTTCTCCATTCCTTCTCCACCCAATCTCAGTGAATTTACGCAATCATCCAACCCACCTGCAAGTCAGAAGACCTGCAATCACTCTCAATTCTGTCCTCTCCCTCCCTTCACATCCAATTTGTCTCCATGAAGTGTGGATTCTATCTTCTAAAGATCTCCCATTTGTCCTCTGCTCCCCCTCTGCCATTGGCCTATTATAGACCTTCATCATCTCTCACCTAGATCATTGCAGGAGCCTCCTAATTGGTTTCTCTGCCTCCCTTCCACCTCCCTCCCATCTATCTTCCACACTGCCCCCTGAAGGATTTTGCCAACACAAAATTTGCATTATGCCCTTCGCTTGCTTCACTGGTTCTTTATCAACCACCGGGTAACTTGTCATGTGGGACTCTTCACCACCTAGTAAATGCCCACCTCTCCAAGCTCATCAGATGACACAGAACAACCCCGGTCATGCTGAAAATATGCCCTCTTCTCCAAGCACGCGGTATGGTCTCAGAGTCTGATTTCACACGTCATGGTTTTATTTCTGCAGCGCACTCTTACTCACACTTGAAACCACAGAGAACTACTCATCCTCCCAGCCTCAAGTCAAGCTCTCCACCTTACAGAAGCCTTCCTACATCCTCTAAGAAGACGTTGCTGAGGAGGGGTCGGGTGCTTCCTGCTCTATGTTCCTCTAGCTGCTGGAGTCTAGCACTTTGTACTAACCTCTGTTAGAAGGCTCTCTAGACAGATGATCTGTTTGCAAATCTTGTATGTCCTGTAATTGAGCATTGCACCAGACCCTGAACTCCTTGAATACAAGGACCATATCTTTTGCTTAGTTTTATTGATATTTAGAACTTTAAAAATATCTGTAAGAATATAGAAACTAATACAACCAACACCTGTGTTCCAATTTTCCAGAGTTGACCACTATAGTATTGTTTTATTTGCTTCCAATATTATTCCTTTGACCCTTCTCTCACCCCTCAGAGGCAAAATTGGAGGCCAAAGATCCCCAAGTAGGGATCCCCGAGCAGGTGTTTGAGAAGTGCTGGGATGGGGTGGCAGGTAATCTGGGAGGAGCAGGACATCAGTGATCAGTTAAGTCATTCTTGTAATGGGCTTTGAAACAGCAGAAATCCACCTTTTTCTTAAAAACACCGTTTACCCAGAGACTGAAGGCCCACTTGAGCTGTATACTGGTGGCAAACTGAAAACGTTAAATCAAAGAAAATCTTACTTTATGTGGTTTTGGCTTTAAAAAAAGATTTTGAAGAATGTGGCAACACTTAAAGCCCTGGTGAAGCTTATTTTGAGTTTGTTTTGGTGCTAGTTCAAAGAACTCTGTCAACCAGCTGAGAAGACTATGTATCGAAATATTAATTGCATCTTTGGGTGGAGAAATTGGAACCAATCTTCTTTTCTGTTTGCCAATCTGCATTTTTTTTAGAGCAATGAAGAAAAGGGAAACTGCTTTAAAACTATATCCAAGGAAAATTGGGCTTCCCTGGTGGCGCAGTGGTTGAGAGTCCACCTGCGGATGCAGGGGACACGGGTTCGTGCCCCGGCCTGGGAAGATCCCACATGCCGCGGAGCGGCTGCACCCGTGAGCCATGGCCGCTGAGCCTGCGCGTCTGGAGCCTGTGCTCCGCAACGGGAGAGGCCACAACAGTGAGAGGCCCGCGTACCACAAAAACTATATCCAAGGAAAATTAAACAGTTTGAGAAAGTTTTCATGAGACGTATAGGATTTGAAGAGCTAGAGATTATATGTTGATAGCCTAGAATCTGAAGCTTGAACTTTAATGAGATTTCTCCCTGTCAGGATTATGGATTGACTGTACCACCCAGGGAACAAACAGCTGACCTCAAATCACATGCCAATATATTCACAATTAAACAATCATTCAAGAAGCTGTAAAGCACACAAAATGCATAGTGGCTACAAATAGTCAACAAATGAAGCTTCTGTGTTTTCTTGCCTGAGAACAAGGGGCCTGTTCTTTTAGTATTTATAGCGAATAGTGAGACTCTGTGGAAAAAAATACAGCAGTTGGTAAATGTTCTAAGGGAGGCATTGCAAACGTCAGAGAAGCTGGGTGCTCCTGACTTCACCTGTGGTTGGCTAAGGATGAAGGATGAGGAGGTGGCCAGTGGGCCTCTAGATTACCAATTCAACACAGAAAGTGACCATTCTGAAATCTCAGCTTTTTCCTTCTTAATTTTTTCCTTTCTGGATTTTAAAACAGGAGAAGTATTTAGTAATGAGAAAGTGATTTATTGAGAGTTTTCCCACATATACTACTCAAATGAGGCGGTGCTTTTTCCCCTAAAGATGACGTCTCTGTTCCAGGACAGATTACAATTGATAAAAAGTCTAGAAAGCCTTGCAAAATTTGGAAGCATTTGGAAAACGGGACAGTTTTCTGCACGGATTCAGTCCTAGACATTTGGCATAGAAAGGGCAACAAAGCAAAGTGCCTGGTTTGGTTTCTTTTAATTAGACCCTCACGTGGGTTTAGTTGCTTTTAGTTTCCCTTGCTTCTCCAGGGAGGAGAGTTGTGCTAATGCTTGCTATTTGCACATCCAAAGGGTGGAGGTGGTTTTTGGCAACCTCTGCACTCACCAGTCCTGAAATACCTTTTTAGCATGGGGTCAGACAGCCACATGTCCCTGAGGACCCCTTGCCAGTATGCTACAGGGTGCAACCAAATCCTGTAGTGTGAACTGGAAGGATTGGTGGTGGCACTGGTGTCTGATGGTCTGTGAACTGAGGGTGGCAGGTCAGCCTGCCAGGCTCCATTCCAACAAATGCCCTTTGGAGAGCTGACCTTCTGTTTGCTGGGCCTTTCTTTACTAGATACCATGTGGAATTCTGGTAATAATTCTGGAAATAATTGAAGGCGTTCACTTATTCAGTATGTCAGTCAGTCAACAAATCTTTCTTAGGCACCTACGATGTGTAATGTACTAATAGATGCAAAGAATGCCACAAGAATAGAAAGTTAGACCTGCGAGAGTAATTTATAATTTACCATGTTCATCTATGTTATGTCAAAGAAGATAAAACAGAGACGGTCCTTGCACTCGAAAAGTTTATAATCTAGTAGGGGAGATGAAGCATGTACAGAGTACAATTTAGTACATGTCACAAGAAAAATCAAGCTCCTGACCAGGGAATGAACAGATATCCTGGAATCACAAGCTAGTACTTTCACGTTTCAGAGAGTTTGAAAGGGGAGAGACCAGACCCAGCTTTGGGCCAGAGCTGTGTCTACGCAGGACCTACATGGTGGGATTTGGATGTGTAAGTGTGCAGCATAAAGTGGCTATACTTTTGTCGCCTTGAAAATATTTTAAAATGTCCTCCCTTGGTTTTGAGGCTCGACATGTTTTTCAGGGAACTGTGCATACCAACCATTGGGTTGCCTTTGCAGCACCTGTACTTTGAAATTTAACAACATTTTTGGAGCCTAAAAGATAATCAAATCATGACTGACAATTCACATAGAATTAAACTTAACGATAGAAAGTCTAAGTCGCACACGTGGGCCATTTTCTAAAGCCACACAATTTAAGGGCTAATGTTTTTTCAAGTTGTGGGGGAATAATTTGCAGACTTCAGTGGCTTAGATCGTTAACTTGGTCCTGAAATTTATAACTCTTTAATACAATCTCACAAAGATTCATCACCCTGCCTAGGGAACAAGGCCTCTCCTGGCTGAAAGATAGGTATTCAGTAAACACTTTTTGTTTCAACTCTTTATTCTGAAAATTGTTCTGATATGGTGTCGAAAGATTGCTTACTTTGACGATGAACGTTAATTTTTTCTTAGGTGATTCAATATCTTGTGGCCTCTCAGCGTTCTCATTCTGAACGCCAGTTGCCATTGAACAAGACTGTAGATACAGAAAACAGAGTGTTTTAGATGAATGTGTACTGACACGGGAAGATTCCTTTGAAAAAAAAGTTACTCACAAAATCCCCTCTGATAAAAGTGTGTTTGTTGCTCTTCTTTCTTCTAAAAAGAGAATAAAATGAGAACATTCGAAAAATAATAGCTCACTGGGGATTCTGATTAGTCTATTTTACATTTACGACTTTACATGTAATCTACAGCATTCCTCTGGTTTTCATGACTCTCATGTCGTAATTGTGTCTAAGAAGCTAAAAACATGCCTTACAAAGTGTTCCATATTCCTACACCAAGAAAAGCGACAGGATTTGCCAAGTTCTGAGCCTGACACAGCCTTCTTTCCCCAACTGATAGAAACAAAAATATACTTCTTAAGAATGCATACAATAATCTGAAGTCTTAGTTTGATTAAATAAAAAAATATAAATTAGTCATATTTATTTCCAGAGGATTTTCTTAGGCTTTTACAGTGCCCAAATAAACTATTACCACCTGAAGTCAAAAGCCATGTAGAATGAATTTTGTTCCAATGGTCCAAAACATTTCTTTTAATCTCTCATACACCCCTGTAATGAGGCAAACATGAAGATGAGAAGCAAACTTGTCTACTGACAAATATAGAAAATGTTTTGCGTACCGAATGAGTGTGTCCATGTTTTTGTTTCCATCTGGATCCTTTTCAGTGTGATTACTTATTTTTAGGTTGGCATTTTAGAAGGAAGATGAAATGGCTTCAGGAAATGATGTGAAAGGTTAAGAAGATGGATGAGAAATGTAAGTCCGGAGCTGTCACGAGGGAAAATGTAGCCCCACGGTATTATGTTCAGTGTATTTCTTAATAAAACAAGCTATCCATATTTCTGCTAAATCCATATCCTTGAGCCCTGTAAACTTGAGTAGCTATGCCATAGTGTAAAGGATTGTAAGAGAAAATGTGGAATTTGAAGTCACATAAGTATAGGGGGAGGCAGTATAAGCAAATAATGCAGTGCAAACAGGCCCCAAACAGCCTGACCCTTTTAAAAACACAAAACCTTGGAATCCAGAGGGAGAAGGATGTATGAACTAGAACAAGGGGACAATTTGGTTATATGACATTGAACCCAGACAATCTACAAAAGCTGAATTACAGAATCTTCATGATAATGTTGAGAAAAGAACCCTGAGAATCTGAATAAATATGAACTATTTTCCTAACATTTTGAGGAGTTCAAGATATTCTAGAAAGATTCATATCCTGGTAACTCCTTTATAAAATAAGTCACAATGAAGTCATCAGTTCTGGCTGTGTCTGTAACTCTGTCATCAGGTGGGCCCCAGGACAGATGAGGGCAAGGAATGCCCCCACCCCAGCCCCTGCTTAGACATCCACGCTTGTCTCTGATCGTGTCAGTCCTGCGCCATGTGACTCCTAATTATAGGTTCCCCTTGGGATTCACTCCGGACTTCTGAACTGGGTTTGGAATTTGTTCATCTTTGGCTGAATCTGAACTCTCTGTCAAGACCTCAGTTCATATTCATCCTTAAAGTCTTCCACTACAGACTGATTCAGTGACTCTTTCAGACCCTCCCATTCCCAGCCTGGCTCTAGCCTATTTAGATGCAGCCTCATCTATACAGGGCACCCTGACCCCTGATGAAAGGGAAGTCCATCAGGAGTTATGATTTTCACGTTCTAAGGATGAGGAGGTCCACACAGTGGACCTTATCCTTCCTTGTCCACACTCCTCCCCATATGTGGAATGGGTCCTGTACACTGGTCTGTCATTAACTAACATGACCTTTCTGAACTGACATAAAAGAGAAGATGGTTCAAGTTCTACCGGAGGTCTCTTCCCTTTCCTTACCTTTCTTTTTCCCTCCCTCCCTATCTTCCTTCCTTCCAAAAGTCTTTTCTGGGCTTCTCCTATGAGCCAAGCCCTGGCCTAGGTGCTAGAATCATAAAGACACTGTCCCTGCCCTCTATAAACTCACATTCTTGTGCCTCCTGCTTTGAAGAAATAAGACCAATCAAGACTGCTTGTTCATAGGCTTGTTCAACATTTTGGGGGTTTTGCCTCTGTTTAAAATGAGGAGGAATAGGAATTCCTTTGTTCTTTGTCTCATACTGGCTACTTAATTAAAGGCATTTAGGTAGAGCTTTGGGGGGCAAGTATGTCTTAGAGAGCATTCACCTTACCAGCCCAAACTGCCATCTCCAGAAGAGTTTTTTTTTATTGTCCATTATGCGTGTTTGTAAACTTTTTATTTTGAAATCATTATAGATCACAGGAAGTTGCAAAAATAGCTCATAGAGTTATGAGCTATTAACATCTCCCAATAGTGACATCTTATATGACTTTGGTACAATATCAAAACCAAGAAATTGACGTTAGGTAGACTACAGACCTCATTCAGTTTTCACATGCACTCATCTGTTGTGTATGAATGTGTGTGTGTATTTCTATGCAATCTGACCCCACATAAATTATGTAACCACCAGAACAATCAGGATACAGAACAGTTCCATCACCACAAAGGTGCTCCCTTATGCAACCTCTTAGGGTCACACCTCCTTGACCCATCCCTGGCCCTGGGCAACCACGAATCTGCTCTGCATCTCTATAGTTTTGTAATTTGAGGATGATTATAAGTGGAATCATACAGTATGTAACCTTTGCAGATTGCCTTTCATCACTAAGATAATAGACTTCAGACCCTCCAAGCTGTTGCATGTATCAATGATCTGTTCCTTTTTATTGCTGAGTAGTTCGCCATTGTATGAATGTACCAGAATTTGTTTAGCCATTCACCCATTAGAGAATATTTGTATTGTTTCCAGTTTTTTTGTTTTTACTAATATGAATAAAGCTTCTGTGAATACTCCTACAGTTTTTTTGTGTAAACATAAGTTTTCATTTTTCTGGCCTAAATGCCCAAGAGTGAAATTGCTGGGTATGCTAACTGCAGGTTTACTTTTAAGAGAAATTCCTTGTTTGTTAGCTTTAAAGGAAAAAGAAAAAGCTTTACTGAAGTATAATCAACGTACAATAAGCTGCATGTATTGAAATTGTGCGATTTTATGTTTTCACAAAAGTATATAACCTGAGGGAGCTTCCCTGGTGGCACAGTGGTTGAGAATCTGCCTGCCAGTGCAGGGGACACGGGTTTGATCCCTGGTCTGGGAGGATCCCACATGCCACGGAGCAGCTAAGCCCGTGCGCCACAACTGCTGAGCCTGCACTCTAGAGCCTGCAAGCCACAACTACTGAGCCTGCGTGCCACAACTACTGAAGCCCACGTGCCTAGAGCCTGTGCTCCGCAACAAGAGTAGCCACCGCAATGAGAAGCCTGTGCACCGCAACTAAGAGTAGACCCCGCTTGCCTCAACTAGAGAAAGCCTGCACACAGCAACGAGGACCCAACGCAGCCATATATAAATAAGTAAGTAAGTAAGTAAGTAAATAAATAAATAAATAAAAAGTGTATAACCTAAAACCATCACCACAATAAATGCATCCTTTACCCCTCAAAAGTTTCCTCATGGCCCCTGGTAATCCCTTTCTCCTGCCCTACATGCCCCCTCAACCCATCCCAAGGTAACCACTGATCTGCTATCCATCATGATAGATCAGTTTTCATTTTCTAGACTTTTATATAAATGAGATCATGCTCTTTTCAGGGGGTGTCTGGCTTCCTTTGCTCAGCATAATTATTTTGATATTCATGCATGTGTATCAATAATTAATTCCTTTTTATTGCCAAGTAGTATTCCAGTCCATGGATATACCTCAATTTGTTTATCCATTCCTCTGTTGATGAAAATTTGGGTGGTTTACAGTTTTGGACATTACAAGCAAAACTGTTATGAACATTGATGTGAAAAGTCTATATGTAGGCGTATGTTTTATTTCTCTAGTGTAAATGCCTAACAGTTGGGTTATGTGGTAGATGTGCATTTAACTTCGTAGGAAGCTGCCAAACCATTTTTCAAAGTCATGGTATCATTTTCACTTGCCCCTAGAAGTGTATGAGAGCTCCACTTGTTCTATTGATATATCTTTGTCAATACTTGGTCTAGTCAGTCTTTTTAATTGTAGACATCTCAGTAGGTGTGGTATTTCATTGTGGTTTTAATTTCCATTTCCCTAATGGCTACTGATTTTGAGCATCTTTTCATGTGCTTATTTGCCATCTGTAGATCTTCTTTGGTGAAGTGTCTATTCCGGTATTTGCCCTTTTTAAATTGAGATGTTTGTTTTCTCATTATTAAGTTTTAAGAGTTTCCCAAGCCTCCCTCCAAAAAAAGTTCTCCCCCACTCTGGTTTTATTTTATATTTTAATTCACAAATTAAGCTTCTGTTACTTTAAAGCAAAATAGCCCTAACTAATTTGACCCCACTTTGTGAAGTGAAGAGAAATAGAGTTGTAGGAACCCAAGAAGTGAGGTGGCAACAGATCTTGGCAAAAGATGAGGTCAACAAAATGTCTTCCTTGAAGAGAAACTACCTGAGGGAACGTTTTATCCCTGCCTACTCCACCTGCATTCTTGATCCCCTTTTTCGTTTTAGTCTTAGAATTATTCTGGTTGTATCCAGCCTCAGATCCTCGGGCTTCTTTTTCCTCATTCTCTATACTATTTGTCAAACACCTGCCTGGTGCCTGACCCTGTGCTAAGGCACTATCTCTTACTACTGCTTCTCCAAGGTCTAATACAGTATCTCACACTATGGGGACTCAGCAAATGTTGTTTGGATAGAAGGAAGGATAAACGGATGGATGAATGGATGTTTTAATTTTATTATGCAGGTCAGTGTTTTTCCAGTTCTTTGGAGCTCTAGGGCTCAGCAGAAGGGCCTCAGGTTTCCCATGTGGGATCTAAGGGCAGGACTCTGGTGGCACCGCCTCTGCCAGCCCCACCCCTCTTCAACCAGATCAGTTCCACTTTTATCTGTGTTATGTAGTTGGGGTCCACTTAAGATTTTATTTTTATGGGAATTCCCTGGTGGTCCAGTAGTTAGGACTCCACGCTTCCACTGCAGGGGGCCTGGGTTCCACCCCTGGTTGGGGTCCTGCAAGTCATGTGTGCAGCCAAAAAAAAAAAAGATTTTGTTTTTTTAAAGGTATGCTTCTGCTAAAAAGAAAAAGTTTTAAAACTACTGATATAGATACTGATTTGCTGATGTAATTTCTTGAAAAAGGAAAAAGAGAAATGAATCCTAGTCCAATTTATACTACACTAGGTATAAATCATTCAATGATTTTCAGACTAGGCTCTCCAAAGTTGAAAATGAAGGCTACAATATAGAGTGATGCAAGGGCTAATTAGTGACTGAAGGTGAGTTAGATGTCCCAGGATCATCATAGGACATCAGTGGACTCCCTGCTAATAAATGCCAATAAGTTTATGAGGAACGCACTATTGAATCCTCCCAATCCACTGCACAATGCCTTTTATACTCTGGGAGGAACTAACAAATTGGTAGTGGTAGCAAATATCTTTTAGTCTTACATAAAAAAATTTACAAAGGGATGGAGGCAGGTTAAAGAACTCTGAGAGTCTATCAGTGTCGTGTGTGCATCAGAATTTCTTGAGGCAGAGAACCTAAGCTTGTTTTCTAAACACCTGAACGGAAAATGTCAGAGGTCAGTAAGAACGTTAACAATGGCTCTTAGACTTCTGAGCGAATAGGACTCTGGCCAAGTCACTTAAATATGTCTGAGCATCAGTTTTCTCACCTGTAACCTGGTGATAGTAGTACCTGTCCCAGTTGCCAGGAAAGGATGTTGTGTAAGTTATGGAGGATAACAGAAGTGAAAGTGCTTTGTGAACCTCAGTGTGCTATGTAAATGAAAGGCGCTATTGCCGTTGTTTCTGCGTGGGCAGAATCTTGTTCTGGATCTTTCTCTGACAGAAGCCAGTGTCGCTCCTCCTTTAATGCTCAAAGATTTTATGGAAAATGAATATCTCGTGGAGAGAAATGGAAGATATAGAGAACCAAAATGGAGCTTTGTGAAGTTGAAAAATACAATATCTGACATGATTATGATTTCATTTGATTAATAGCAGATTACATGCTGCAGAATAAAGGGCCCGTAAACTCAGAAATATAACGATGCAAGATTTCCAAACTGAAGCACATTTCCAAACTGAAGAGAGAAAAAAAGGCAGGGGAAAAATTGAACCAGGTCTTAGTGATCTGTCAGATAATATCAAACTGTTAAACCTTCTTGTAATTAGAGTCCCAGAAGGGAAGGCAGAAAATCATTGAAGGAATAATGGCCAAATATACCTCAAATTTGACAAAAACTATAAGCCCACAGATATAAGAAGCTCAACAAACCACAAGACAGAACAAACACAAATTAAACTACATCAGACCATATTGTAATCAAATTTCTGAAAACCGGTGGTAGGCTACCAGAGGAGCCCTTTAATTATGTTTTTTAATCAGCCAGCATCTGAGAAGGCTATTTTCACTCTTACCTTGTTCTGCACCAGCCCCTTCCACGTACCTTCCTCCCCAGGATAAAACAAAAGAACATTATTACCTAGGTCCTCATCACTAGTAATACCAGTTGTTATGTATCAGGCAATTAGCATGTGCCAGGCACTCACATTACCTCGTCTAATCTTGACAATAATCTAGTGAGGTGGGAGCTGTTCATGTCCATTTTATAAATGAAGAAACAAAAGCACAGAGAGGTTAACTTGTTCAGATCACATAACCTGTGCTGTGGAGCCAAGGTTCAAATCCAAGCAGGCTGACCCCGGAGCCCACCATGCTCAACACGGCACTGTACCACCATAATGAAGGGCATCACCCAATCCTAGGGAAGGAAGAAATACTATTTGTATTTCTGTACTATGTATCAGCCACAAAATGTCTTCTTATTAAATCACAGCTTTCAGCAACCTTCCCCAAACCATTACCACCTTTCCAGTTTGGGGGAAAAAAAAAAAAGTCTTAGAAAAGTCCATACTATACTTACTCATTGTGATCAGATCTCAAGGACTGGAAATAAATCATTTGTAATTGGAACAGCAATGAACTTGGAACCAGAAGACACAGATTATCAGTTCTGTGACCTCAGGCAAGTTATGTCTCTGGGCCTCAATTTCTTTTTTAAAATTTATTAATTTAATTTTTTTGCTAAATTTATTTTATTTCTTTAAAATCTTCATTTCCTTAAACATGTTAATCAACTTTTTGTTGTTTAGTTGTAACTTACGTCTGAACATCTCCTTCTGCCATCTGTTGTTTCTGCTGGGTCTTTCTCATGGTGCCTTTCTTTCTTTCTTTCTTTTTAATTTCTTCATGTGTAATCCAGGAAAAATGATAACTAATTATAAAGACTGTAACTGGAAGTGGTATGTAAACTGAAAAGTAGTATATACAAACTTGAAGGGACTTTTCATGTTTATTTAGAAGGGCCATTTTAAAATGGAATTGATATCACTTATATTAATTGAAAATTTAAGCAGCAAGATCTGATCGTTCATTTTGTTTCTTGTGACTGATGACTTATGCAACACTTTCACTTCTGAATAAGAATTTT
The DNA here is from genome assembly GCF_005190385.1 of Monodon monoceros. Classification (NCBI taxonomy): domain Eukaryota; kingdom Metazoa; phylum Chordata; class Mammalia; order Artiodactyla; family Monodontidae; genus Monodon; species Monodon monoceros. Next base: position 72,630,943 of record NW_021703767.1, on the reverse strand, counting down.
GATATAGAGATTTGTTTTCTTTGGGAGTAAAGTTTATAGATACCATAGGATCTTCAAGCTGGGGCCCTTGCCCTGCTGACACAGGGTACTGGCAATAGAGGCTGATGTAACATAAAAAGAAGCCTTTAGAAGCTTGTGCATGTGCTGTAACGCTATGCATCAAAACCTTAAATTAAAAATGTATGCTCCTTAACCTAGCAATTCCACTTCTAGGAATTCATCGTATGAATGAATATTTATTCATCTAGCATTGTTATTAATAATGGAAAATTGGAAGCAACGCTTTAAATAAGCATGTCATTTGAAAAAAAATCCTCCAGGGATAATAAAAGCCATTTTGGAAAAGTGTGGCTTATTATTAATGTGGGGAAAAGAAGTATAAAAAAGCAAAGTTTAAAAAGGAGGCTACAGGGGCTTCCCTGGTGGCGCAGTGGTTGAGAGTCCGCCTGCCGATGCAGGGGACACGGGTTCGTGCCCCGGTCCGGGAAGATCCCACATGCCGCGGAGCGGCTGGGCCCGTAAGCAATGGCCGCTGAGCCTGCGCGTCCGGAGCCTGTGCTCCGCAACGGGAGAGGCCACAACAGTGAGAGGCCCGCGTACCAAAAAAAAAAAAAAAAAAGGAGGCTACAAAAACAATTACCATGTAATCCAGCAATTCCACATCTGGATATATACCCCGCAAAACTGAAAGCAGAATCTTGAAGAGATATTTGTACACCCACGTTCACAGCAGCTTTACTCACAAGAGCCAAAAAGTAGAAGCCACCCAAGTGTCCACTGGCAGATGAATAGATAAATAAAATGTGGTATATGCATACAATGAAATATTATTCAACCTTAAAAAGGAAGGCAATCCTGACATATGCTACAATATAAATGAACCTGAGAACATTATGCTAAATGAAATAAGCCAGTCACAAAAGGACAAATACTGTATGATTCCATTTACAAGAGGCACTTAAGGTAGTCAAATTCATAGAGACAGAAAGTAGAATGATGGTTGCCAAGAGCTGGGGGGAGGAGGGAAGGAAGAGTTGTCGTTCATTGGGCATAGAGTTTCAGTTTTGCAAGAGGAAAAGGATTCTGGAGATTGGACTATACACTTTAAAATGATTAAGATGGTAATTTTAATGTTATATGTACTTTACCATAATTAAATTTTTTTCAAAGGCAAGGAGGAATTAATAAGGCATATGGAAAGAAAGTTTCAGGCAAAAAAACAAAACAAAAAAACAAGCACAGGAAAGCATGGTATATTCTGGGAACTACATGTGATTCCATATAGCTGGATGGACCAGACAATACAGGACCTCATACACGATGTTTAAGAATTTGGACTTTATCTAGAAAAGCAATATTGAGTTGATTTGCTTAAGACTGCTTATTGAGTTGAGGGCAGAATATTGACAGTATCACTCAGATCTCCTGATTTCCTGGTTAGAGGATGTATGTTTGTGTAGACATATGATGTATGTTTAGTGATCATCTTAAACCAGTAAACATCTTTATAAAAAGCTAATACTGCAATGTCTAACGTTTAACCCATTAATTGAATTGTACCACCCATTTTCCAAGAAGTACATATCACTCATACAGATCCTTAATTTTCTGTCATTATCGTTAAGCCCCTTTGAAGCTGAAAAATAAATGTAAATTCCCTTTAACTAAAGAGGCTACAAAATAACATGTAGGATACTATTTCTGTGAGAAAAATATATATGCATGGAAAAGACTGGAAATATCTAGAGCAAATGTTAGTAGTTATCTTTGGGGTGTGCAATTTGGGTTAATTTTTGTCTTTTTCCTGGTACTTTTCTGTTTTCTAATGTTTCTTAGTGAGCACATAAACTAGAAGAAAATGTTAATGGAGAAAAAGTAATTCTAAGGTTCACTCCATCCGATGGCAAATTTTTCAAGAATACTTTGGTAACCGTGTCAGTCTATTCTTCTGAGTCCAGCAGTTAATAATCCCTCTGCAGGTCAGCTTGGATCTGTAGAAGGAGCAGGACTGTGAGAGAGCAGCTGCTCACCCAGGAAGATCAGGCCCTCAGAGCCCCCTTCTCTCCCTTCCTCCCATCCTCCCTGTGCCTTCCACCCCTTTCAGTCTGCTTCTCAATTAGGCTGTCTTCCTAGAACACCCACTTGATGGGATCACTTCCCAAATACTAGCCTGATAGCAGGGTGCTTATGTACCCCGGGAGCAAAGGATGTTGGGAACTCCAAGGTATCTCACCAGTGGGACCATGTTATAGACCTGAATTCAGCTCAGAATTCCCTGCCTTACGAAATGAGGTCATTTTCGAGAAGTTCAAGGGGAAAGCAAAGAAAAGGGAGGGATATAAGATTGACAGAGAAATATCAGAAGATGTGAGAAGCTCATGGGGGAGGAAGGAGGAAAGGGTGAAGGCCAAATCCCAGCCCTCTGTGCAGGAGGACATAGTACACGCTTCAGCAGCAACTTCAGTGAGGTGCTGAATACAGCTTCTGACTGTGCAGGTCATCACCCGACCACTTGTGCCTAAAGAGACTCAGACTTCTCTTCTCAGAAAACAGAGGAATCTAAATCTGTGATAATAGGAAGGACCCTCCCTGTACCTAGCTTGCCTCTGAATTTCCCATGCCTTGTTGCTGACTTTCATCCTCCTCTTTCCAGCCTGGAAACTACTGCCACCTTTCTTCCTTCAGCTAATTTATCCTTCAGGGCTCAGCACAGGGTTTGCTTTCTTACTACATATCACAGTATACCTAAGGTATCTATATTGACTTCCTTCATTTAACCAAAAGTTCCTTGAGGGTAAGAACTCCGTCATTTTCATCTGTGTAGTCACAGTGCCTGGTAAATAATAGGCACTATTAAATATTGCTTGAACTGAATTGACCTATTGAAGAATTAAGGCTTTCTTGTTGCTAAGGCTTTCACATTGCCTACTTGAAGGTGAGCAACCTTTTCACTGATAACTGAGTTTGATGCATTGACCAACCTCTAGGACCTCCTGAGATCCAGCCTCCTTCTAGAGCCACCAAAGGCACTATCCACTGGCACCATCCCCAAGAGCATCCTGTACCAGGTTCCTTGGATGGGAGGGGCAGAAGGACCAATGCAGTTCTCTTGCTACCCGCACTAGCTCAGGGCTGGCTGAAGTCTTAAAATAAACCCCCCTGACCTCATCACTTCTTCAGAAACCTATCTTTCACATTTAAGAAGACCATAGTTATAAATTTTGAAGCAGTCTCCTCCTTGAGTATAGAGGATTCTGGGGTAAGAGCTTTCTCTGAAGAGGAGTTTCCCTTGCTCACTCCTGCACCATCTTCTCTCCATGACCAAATTTAAAAGGCATTCAACAGGATTCTGTGCTCAGAACCCAGATCAAACAAACAGCACAATTTTGCTGACTAGCCAACTGGTTCGGCTTTGGAGAATAGCTCTACTCACCTCCAGTAACCTGTGTTCCTCAAGCAACACCAGCCTAAAAGAGGACATGTCAGTAAGCTGACCTCAGAGTCAGCCTGCACTGAGCTTGACCTTAACCTGATCTGAACCTCCTGGTACTTTGGACCAGAAGAGCACCAGTCACACCCAAGTTTCCAGTATAAGGTCACAATGTAAAGAAGGGAATCAAGAGCACTGATCCAAAAAGATCTTCCTCAATGCTGTATTGTTTGAGTTTTTATTCTCTCCTGATTTGTTCACAATTAACTTGCAAAGCTAAGTGTGAACAGGCAGCTTCATGAACAAGACATAGTGAAGCCTAGAGACCAATTATAAGAGTTGTATACTCTTGCAGCATTTCCTTGGAAGATTCTTCAAATTAAGCCACTAGCTACATTTCTTTCTGGCCTGATGTAGAGTCACCAAACTTTAGAACAAGATTGATTCACTAAACAAACTTTGCCTTTCTTTTTCTGGTGCTTCATTTAACTAGTTTATGCCTCAGAGTAAAGCTATTATAATGACATTATCCTTCTAATGAGCATCGGTGCAATGCTTTCCTGATGGCAATACCCAGAATTATGCAGTGTTTAAAAGCCACCACAACTTTAGGGAATACTCACTAATTTTTCTATTGCAAATACCATAGTCATCAAAATGAATGAGTTCAATTCTTTTAGTGTTTTTTCAAATTTTTAATTCTTTTAATAAATCATGGCTTCCCAAAGGAATAAGCATAGTTCATTAGCAGTGCTAATGAAAATGTCATCTTCAGTAAAACTTACCAGAATGTCATTCCCTGAAGTAAAATGTTTTCAGATGCTCTGTTTCCCAACTTTATTAAAGAAAAACTTTGTAGTCTGGTTTAGTAAATTGAACATAATTGAGAGCGAGAGAGGAACAATTATCCCTAGACAAGTAATTATTTATATAATTAAAAAAACCCCAACTCTAATAATAGTGTTACAAATCTTCAGGGGAAATAAGAGATTTTTTAAAAATAAGAAGACTGGCATGAGAAACATTATTATTAATTCCTTTTATGCTATTATGTTAATTGCTGAGGCCTTCTCTCCATTCATGTTTAACCAAGGAACTTTGAGAAGTTTGAAATAAATAGTTTCAGATTCAAAGTTCCAACTCCTAAAGGCTTCAGCTCAGTAGTTTCCTTCTTAAACAAGTTTAAGTTTGTCCTAGGGAAATACAGTTTATTTTAGTGGCTGGCTCATGCTAGCATAATACATATTAGTTGAGGCTAATAAATGAAGCTTCCAGTGAAGCAGCAGACTGAACAGTTATTCTGATATCATTTTTTTTTTTCTGATATCATTTTTGCTCCTTGTAGGAACGTTTTCTTGTCATTGTGGAAATAAACGATGAACACCTGAATAAGAACAGTGGCTATTTATTCAAAGCTTACTATAGTGTGGGATCAGCTACCATCTCTTGTGTCTGGCAGAGACTCAAAGGCAGACAGGGGAGTGAGAAAGCTTATAGTTTTTTTTTTTTTAAAAAAAGGCATCAGGTATGCTCTGATTGGAGGTTGTTGACACAGGAAAGTTGGAGGTGGGATAACCAGCAGGACATTTGGGGAGCATATTTGGTTTTCTCTGGTTAGTCCTGAGTTAGAAGCAAGGGCAAAACATAGGGAAGCTGGCAGTCATTCACAGAGTCCTGATCATTCTGCGCCAGTTGCTACAGAGGTTGTGGTTGGCTCCCTGGGCTGGTCGCTGCAGAGGTTGTGGATCAGAGATCTATTGTCCTGTGGAGTCTAGCCAACACCTGTGTATATGTTCAGTCTCTCATCATATATAGCAGTCAGTTTCTTGAGTTGCTTTCTCACCTCCTTCCACTTTGAAAAATCAAAAGGTAGTGACCCACAAAGTGATTTACCAAGCTGTTAAAAATCCACTCTTAAAGAGTGAGTCAGAGCAGGGGGCCAAAGATGGGAATGCATACTTTACTTTTAAGTATACATGCTTCTACTGTTTGCAGTTTTCTTTTTTAACCATAAACAGATCTTAGTTACATAGTTTTTTAAATTGTATATTTGTTTAAAAATATATCCTTAAAGAAAGCATCAGGGCTTCCCTGGTGGCGCAGTGGTTGAGAGTCCGCCTGCCGATGTAGGGGACATGGGTTCGTGCCCCGGTCCGGGAAGATCCCATATGCCGCGGAGTGGCTGGGCCCGTGAGCCATGGCCGCTGAGCCTGCGGGTCCAGAGCCTGTGCTCCGCAACGGGAGAGGCCACAACAGTGAGAGGCCCGCGTACCGCAAAAAAAAAAAAAAAAAAAAAGAAAGCATCAGAATATAAGTTAAGGCATACTAAAATTTTATTTTATTTTTCTACTTTTATTTTAACATCTTTATTGGAGTATAATTGCTTTAAGGCATACTAAAATTTTAATACTAGATGCTAATAAAGAGTGATTTTTTTCTTAGAGTGTTTATGATTTAGGTGGGGGAGACATGACATTTCACTTTCAAAGGGTCTTCTATTTGTTTCTAGAAATCTTAGAGACTCACGCACATATCAAGTTGGAAAGGTTCTGAGAAGTATGTAAAACTGTCTACAAATAGAACCACACCTGAACCTTCCTGGAAAAAATATGACACCCCTTAGAAAAGGAGATTCTGCAGTCTTGTCATTCTGGCCCTGTAATGTCCACTTCCTTCAGCCATCTCAGTCTCCAGGAGGGATGGTTCCTGCAGCAGCAACTGGAATTATCAGATTCTTTCCATTTACATTTAGCAATGGAATGCCGCTTAAGGAGTCAATGTGCATGGAAGTCACTGTGCATCACCTAACTTCTCTTTATATAAATTTTATAAGATACTTTCAATATACTTTTTTTTTTTTTTTTTTTTTGCTGCACCGTGCAGCTTGTAGGATCTTATTTCCCCGACCAGGGATTGAACTTGGGCCCTCGGCAGTGAGAGCACGGAGTCCTAACCACTGGACTGCCGGGGAATTCCCTATATAAATTTTAAAATAATCTTTATCCCTAGTCAAATTTTTCATGCAAATAGTTTTTAAAGGTCAAAGAGTGCTAAAAGTCCTATAGTAATAACAAAAGAATACAAGGTCCTTGACCTCTACCCACCTCTCCAATGTGCCCATCCCACTCTGGAGAAAAATCTTCAATTCTTTTAGCTGTTTCTTCTGGAATTTACTTCCATATTATTAAATAATATAGAAGATTGATACTTTTATTCAGCAGTTGAAATTATCAATTGACTTTCTGTTACCTGTGTATGATTTATCTGAAACCGTTAATTTATTGATTCTCATCCTGCTTTTACAATTGTATCTCTCTTTTTTGTTGTAAAATTATTTTTCATTACTATATTATGTTTTCATTACTAGGACTACAAAAATATTGTACTTTTGAGCCAAATAGTATATAGTGATATTTTCTTTCTTACACAATTTATTTTCCTGGAGTTAACAGATGTTTTTCATTTGTTTAGATTTCTTTCAACATCTTCTTAAGTTTTCCCACCCCCTCCAACAGCTCTGAGAAACGCTCCTTGATCAAATTTTCAATGTGATCAAAACTATCAACTAGTTCACCAATTCCATGTCTGTCTTGGAAACATTGATCCTAAAGTCCTCCCACCTTCCAATCTGTACTGCTTCCTCTCAAAGTCCTGCTCCACAGCTGTAGTACTGAAATTGTCTTAAACCAGCATCCTGGAATTCCCTTCACCTATTCCAAGTTGGATCCTGTTTCTTGGATCCCACATTTCCTATTTTGGTTTATGCTCTTGTTTTGCTGAAATACATCCATCTAGAAGCCTCCTGAAAAAGCATGCACGGGAGATAATTTTTTTGAGAGACTGAAAAAAAATTTTTTTTAATTGTACCCAGATTGGCAATCTGTTTAGCATATGATCCTGAGGAAAAGCAATTTTTCCTTAGAATTTTAAATACATTGTTTAACCATCTTCTAAATTCCAAAGTTATTGAGAATTCTGATGCCATTCTGATTTCCAATTCTTAGTATATGGACTGTTTTTTCTTTCTGGAAGCATTGAGGATCTACACTGCATTTTTATTGTTCTAAAATATCACAATGATGTATTTTGGTGTGGGTCTTTTTACATCCATTAAGCTTGATGGTCAGTGGGCCTTTTTTGATTTGTTGACTCTTGTCTTTCAGTTCTGATAAATTTCTTGCATTATTTATTTAGTCACTTCCTCCCTTTATTTTGTTAATTTCTAGTATTATTTACTTAGTTTTCTCCCTTGATCTCTCTTCCAGAATATTTACTATTTGATAATCTTTGTTTACCAAACCTCTCATTTTCCTATATTTTCTTTCTCATTGCTCTCTTTTTCTTCCTTCCTTCCTTCCTTTTCTTCCTTCCTTTCTCTCTCTCTCTCTCTCTCTCTTTCTCTCTCTCTTTCCCTCCTTCCCTCCCTCTCTTTTTCTTTCTGGGAATTTCCTTGACCTTATCTTCCAAATTTTTTTGAGTTTTATGTTTTGTTTTCAATTTTTTTTTTTTTTTCGGTACACGGGCCTCTCACTGTTGTGGCCTCTCCCGTTGTGGAGCACAGGCTCCGGACGCGCAGGCTCAGCAGCCATGGCTCACGGGCCAGCTGCTTCGCGGCATGTGGGATCTTCCCGGACCAGGGCACGAACCCATGTCCCCTGCATCGGCAGGCGGACTCTCAACCACTGCGCCACCAGGGAAGCCCCCTCATTGTGGTTTTGATTTGCATTTTCCTAATGGCTCAGACTAACTTTTGTTGTGAACCTCCCAACTATATCTATTGGTCTTTTTTTCTCAGGCAGTTCCATTTTTGTTTGTTTGTTTTGTTTTGTTTTGTCTGGAGTCTATGTGCCCAGCTATGGCTCCTGGATCTAGGGGGAGGAAGTGGGCTGGTGAGGGAGAATCACTGGGTTCAGTGTGCAGATTTTCTTTTAGTCTCCTATTTTTACTGCTGTAACTCACCACCACCTTCTGTGTCTAGTGTCCCCAAATCTAAAACCTCTCTTTTTACCCGGTAAATAAAACTCTTGTCTTTTGGAGTAGTAGGGGAAGGTGGTTACGTGTCTGAGTGTGTCGGAACCTAGCATCTAACTTCTCCTTATTCAGGTATATAACCATTCTCCTTTTTCAGCTTCCCCCACAACCCTGCCCCACCATGCCTAGCTGTACCTCATCTTCACTGGTATCTGGACCCTCTATTTCCTAAGCTCTTTTAGGGTTCTTCAAGACAAGTGTACCTGCTTTTTTTTAGATATAAAATTTTAATTAAGAAATATTTCAAAAATACAGACAATAAATGGAACAGTCTTGTTACATTAATCAATATGTTAACACGTCTCTCTCTCTCTCTCTCTCTCTCACACACACACACACACATTTTTCCCTACTTGGTTTTTAAATTTTTATTTATTTATTTATTTTTTACTCCCTCAACCCCTATCCCAGGCACTTGAATTTGACCAATTCTCTAACTACTTTTTTGAGGTTACTAAGCACTCTTATTTTCATTGAGGATGAAGAAACGAGTTCGTTTTTGTTCTAATATTTTGGGAGTGATTTTCTAAGAGAAAAGAGAATAGAGATATAGCTTTATTCTGCTCCCCTGAATCCAAGCTTCTCTAAATTACTATGGTAGCATTTCTTATCAAATATCTGCTCCTTCCTTTTCTTTAAAGACTTTAATCACCTTCATTAGCAATTGATAATGTCCCCTCCTTTTAATTTTTGTTTTTGTAAGTATTATTTTGTTGTCCTCCATCCACTCTGGGCTTGGCTTTATTTATTCACAAACTAATTTGCAATTTGAAATGATTTCCAACTTGTGGAATTTTTGCAGAGTTTTTAAAAAGCGTATCTGGAAGTTTCCTGAACTGTAGCCCAATTTATTAATAATAGGTAATTAATCTCAGTTGATAAGAACTATCTTTTGGAAGAAATTAATCTAACATAAAGGAAATTTAAATAGAAAGTAAGATTTAAATGATTCTTTGTTGTTACTGTTCTGGTGAGCTTAAAATAAAAGGAAATAATAAAAGAATATGGGGTTATACAACATGAGGAACAGGAAAATTACAGCTCTAGCCAGTGTCATTTCCCAAAAATGAAAGACTGGCACAGAAAGCTTCTGGAATACTGTGGCAGTTTTTTGTACTAAAGGAGATTGGTCACTGGGACTCAATCCATGTCCAATTATGAAGATTCTTTTGCTTATCAGAATTCTATTAGCCAAGCCACATCTCAGAAATGGAATACAAATGATTTCCTAAAATTGTAGTAGTGTTTCTTCAAATTCCAACTAAGTTTCCTATGAAAGGATAATCTGACCAGGGGGCCCTACCCAGAGCCTTCTTTGAATAGACACTGGTAATCCTTTTGGCAGGAAGTGGGGTGAGGAGGCTGTCTCAAAGAGATTTGAGTATAATCCTAAGGATTTCAATATGGGATCCTAGAGTTTCTGTCAATACCCCAAGTTCTTCACAGGCAGAAAGGCAAATCTGGTTAAACTTAGAAATGTATTTTTAGGAAATATTACTAGTTCCCACTCCCTCTCCCCGCCCAGAGGAAGACTGATTATTCCTGAAATGCCAGTAGCATTCTGCTATCAGGGAAAAGCCTTTTGATAATTGTGTGCTGATACTGTCTGGGAGCATTTCTGTCTGTGAAATGAGAGGATGGCCCTAGATGATGTCTAAGGGCCCTTCCAGGCCACATGTCCCATACATTTATGAAACCTCTCATTAATACTCAAGGGTACTTGTCAGGGTAAAAGAAGGAAAGAAGGAAGCTACAGAGTGTTTTAGATAAACAACTTTGCATTAAAAAAAAACTTATTTAGTCATAACATATAATTAGGGTGTGGATATTTATTTCTTTGTGGTCAGAGGTGACATTCCTATTTCCATTAAAACTATCTCCACTTTCAGTGCCTAATTGTCATGGAGGTGGGCAACTGTCCACATTTTAAAGGGAATTGATTTCAACTTGTACCTTCTGTTCTGGTAAGAGTTATCTTTGCAGAAGGAGGTCAGTCTCAGTACCACTAAAAATGGGTAGAATGGATTCTTGATGTAGATAAAATGGTACTAATACCACAGCAGGGACAGAAGTTTCAAGCGCTTAGAACTCTCATCTCAAAGGTCACTTAGTCCAACCCTCTGTCCTGGGTATCTACCTCTCTCTGACAAGGAAGCCTTGTTGGATTCTTTCAGACTTTTCTTGATGGGAAACTCCTACCGCCTTGGGGCAGGTCTTCGGAATTTTGGACAGTTATGACAAATTACATTAAAGAGGAACTTCTTGTGGCCCTGTAACTTTCATCCATTAGTTTTAGTACTGTCTCCTGGCTACACAGAATAAGCTGGTTTGAAGATTAAAGTCAAGCTCCCTAAAGCCCTCTCTTTTCTGAAAAAACTGACCCTAGATTCTACAGTTGTTCCCCTTGGGGTAAGGTTTCACATCCCTGATTGCTCTGGTTACTCTTTTCTTTCCAGATGCTGGTTGTCTAGATCCCTCTTAAAGTGTGCTGCCAGGAAATGCCTGCTGAGCTTTTCCTGGAGGTCTAAACCAGCATGGTCACTTTTACGATTCTCAACATTGTTCCTCTTCTTGTAGCCTAAGCTGGCCTAAGTGTTTGGACAGCATCAAGTCCTTTCCTTTTATTGATTTCCGTGGCACCGGCAGCACACTACCACTTGCTGGAGTGAGAGCAAAAGACGCAGTAGAGTCTGGCAGGACCTGAGTACTTTTACAGAAGATGGGCTGGGAGAGGATAGGGGAGAGGACAAAGATAGACATGTGGAGCTACAAGGGTGGCTTGGGTAGAAGGATTATTGGGAAGGGAAAGTTTAAAACTGAGAAACAATTTTTTTGAGAATCAAATCTCTGACATATCAATAGAAGAATGGGGGATTTGAGCCTTTCCCTGTATCCTTTGACTCCCTAAGGCTTTGAAGCTATTTGAGAGGAAAGTTAACTTGGAGCCGGAAAGTTTATATTGCTACATACATTTTTTTCATTATTATTATTATTTTTTTAATGAGGAGGTTGGAAAAGTCATCAGATCCTGTATCAGGTCTTAGTTGATGGCAGCTGCTACCTGCATAAAGTAAGGAGAACTTCAAGGAAATAAAAGTTGTTTGGAAAACTCCAGATGTCATTGCTTTGTATGTTGTGATGATGTGGTAGCCAGCCCCTAATGATTCTTACCTCCTGGTATTCATACTCTTGAGGCTGATCTAAATAACAAATAGGAGCTTGTGGAAATGATGGAATGTTACTTCTGAGATTAGGTCAGGAAAGATGTTGTGGCTGTTGCCTTGCTCTCTCGGAACACTTGCTCTGGAGGAAGTCATCTACCATGTCATGAAGCCAGTGGAGCAGCCCTATAGACAGAGCTTCTTGGTGAGAAACTGAGGCCTCCTGCCAACAATCAGAGGCCTTGTGAGGGAGCCAAATTGGAAGAGCCTCCTTTAATCCCAGTTAAGCCTTCAGATGATGGCAGCCCTGGTAGACATTTTGAGTACAATCTCTTGAGATTACAAGCCAGAACCATCCAGCTAAGGTCCTCCTGAATTTCTGATGCACAGAAAATGTGAGATAATGTTTATTGCTGTTTTAGTTACTATGCTACTGAGTTTTAAGCTACTAAGCTTTGAGGAATTTGTTATGCAGATATAGGTAAATAATACAGATGGATAGAAGGGAGGAATGAAGAGTAAAGGCCTCTCATTCAAGGCCTGGACTTGTCCTGGCCCCCAAGGGTGGAACAGGTACTAGCTTCATTCATTCATGTCCATTTTGGACACTGCTGACCACATAGGGCTAGAAGATGACAAGAAGGAAGGGCTTCGTGCCTTCTTATCTCTTCTTCTTCCCCCCCCCCCCTTTTTTGTTTTTAGGAGAGGACTAGGAAGACATTGAGAACTCACACAAATTTTGGTTTTGACTTTTCAGTGGTCCCTGAGAAAACCTGTGTTGGTCTTTATCCATTTACTAGGCTGCGGGTCCTTGAGAGCAGGGCTTAGATCTTTATTTCTATCCCCGTTGCCTGGCAAGTGAACATACATGAACAATAGTTGAAATTAAGGGGGTAGGTGAAATCCCTCCCTCCTTCTGAATTCTGCAGAGATTCCATTCTTAGAATGGTCCCTTAAGTGGAACCATTTCATTCACAGTTCATCAATGAAGTCTTAATAATAATAGCACGCATGCCATCAGCCATTTTCACTATTAACCCTCCCCATCTGCCATTTCACTATTTTAAAAATCCTTCTATTTCAGCTCCTTGGTTTTGAGCTTCCTTTCATTTTTCCATCCCATTTCTTCTCTGAAATGCTGCTTTAACTGTTACTCAAGCTCCCATGAGGCAGGAGAGCATAAAGAGATTTGCTACCAATATACCAGCAACATACTATGGTCAAGTTGTCCAAAATCACAGTGTTAGGAACCTTGGACTGGGGCTATGAGAGTTAATTCTGGGCTACTGTCACCGATTAGCCTATGTGTCCTTGGGCAAGTTGCTTCCCCTCTCTGCACATCAGTTTATCTTAAACTGAGACAGTAGGTCTAGATGAACTCTTAAATCGCTGGGTTCTCTTAACAAGTTAGGATTCAAAGGTGCAATCCAAAAGTGAAACCCGCATACCTCTGAGCAACTGTTATGATTACAGTACAAGGTTCCCCGGACTTGCCTTCATTAGCCCAAGGATACTGCCTCGGTGAAAGGCTATCTGATTTACTGGCAAAAGCCTTCCACAGTGTTGAAAGACATGATCACCGTGGTTCCAGTTTTGTCACTAACTCTGGGTGATCTTAGGCAAATCCTCTCTGGACCTCAGAGCAGTGAGGTCCCTGCTACACAGAAGAGGCTCGAAGACCTGGGAGTGACTTGGAGAGCTTTTCCCGATTCTCTTTCTACAACCTGGGAGGCTCAGCCCCAGAGCGGGGTCCTGGCCGGCCAGTAGTCCCGCTTCCAGTTGCAAACGAAACTTAAACTAGCCGCGGCAGCTGACTTGCGGCTTGGGAGGCGGTAGCTACAGGTGAGTTCTTAAAGGAGCAGCCAGAGCTTGGGTAATACCTGGAGCTGTTGACTGGGCGGGGGTTGCAGGCAAGGGGGAATGAACGTGTGAGTAAAAGAGGGAACCAACTTTCTCTTCCCATCCTTAAATGCATTCATGCTTGGAATTAATCACTTAGACTTAAAAAATTCTCTAGTGAAGCCCTCAAACTCTTATCAAATTAACTAATCTCCCTATTTTACTTCCCCTTCTTTAATTCAATCCCCCCAAAACTTTTTACTGAGGGGCTAATAGTAACTTTTAAAATATTAGTACAAAGTGTAAGAGTGCAGAGACGGCACCCCTCCCCCCCACCCGCCCAAACGCCTCCCTTTTCCCTCCTCCCAGGCTCCGCCCTTTCCTGCCCCCTATTTTGGGTGGTGCTGATGATTCCTCCCGGAGAACGCTTTTCCAGGTTGGGGATCCACCCTCGGGGGTGCCAGGCACGTGTTTAGTGAGGTTAAAGGGTGTCTCGGAATGTGTGTCCTGGATCTGGCGTAGGTGAAGTCACGTCTCTCTTCTGACACCCTCACCCTTCCCGCCCTGGTGCGTTACTCCCTCAGAATCGCGGGACACACCGGTGGGCTAGGGCGAGGTAAAGGCGGGCTCTTCCAGGGCCCCCCCGGGCCACCTGTAGAGTCTGTGTGTCAACTCCTTTGTCCTCAGAGCCACTTCGGTGGCCGCCCCTTTAAGCGAGGAAGTGCACTTAGATGCTCCCCAGGTCCCGTTTTGTCTTCCCCAGCTCCCTCCTGGCCTTCCCCCCCCCCCCAAACCAAAGGTAGCAGCGCTGGGAGCCCGGGGCTCGGCGCAAGCCGCCTCCTCACTTCCCATTGGCTGCGAGCGCCGGGAAAGCGGTCACGTGGGGGCGCGGCAGTCCAGATCCAGGGCCGCCATCTTGGCGGAAAGTTTGGGGGGAGAGCGGTTGGGGGCGCGGAAGGAGGCGAGGTTCTGGGGGTGGGGCGGCTAAGAGCGGAGAGGGCGAGCGGGCTAGCGGGCAGCGGCGAGTGTGGAGGCGGCGGCGGCGGCGGCCGAGGAGGAGGAAGAGGCAACGGGGGTGCGGCCGCTGAGGGGAGCTCCTCCCCCGTTCCCTCACCCCCCTCTGCTCAGCTCCGCGAGCCCCGGGCGGGGCGGGGGGACGTGGAGCGGGGCAGGGCTGGGGAGCCGCCCCGAGACCGCCCGGGGCGCACCCCAGCTCAGAGCGCACGCCACTCGTTGGAACTTTGTGGCCGCGCCGCAGGTGTGGGGGCCCGCGGAGGTGTGCATGTGGGGCGCGAGGGCGTCGCGGAGAGCGGCCGCTGCCCTGCCCGGCCCTCGCTGGAGTAGCTCGGAGGAAGCGAGCAAGGAGACAGGCAAGCGAGAGGAGGGGGCCCGAGCAGGGCGGGGTGATCAGTCCAGCTGATCCCTTCTCCCAGTGCGCTACAGCCTCTGCTGGCTTAGGGGCCAAGGGTCGGAGAGCCTCTTCAGCCCCCCAGTAGCAGGTGGGGGGTATGTATACTTATGCCGGGGGAGGCTGGCCCCATGTCCAGGCATTTAGTGCCCTTTGGAGAGGGGGCAGCTTTCGAGGAGAATTTGGCATCTGGCTTCTGTTTGCTCTTAACATTTGCAGGGGAACCCAACCTTAGGTAAAAGCTTTCTGGATTGACACTGCTGGATTGTGCGGCTCTTCCTTTCACTTGGGAAAACTTTGCCAGGGGGGCTTTTCAAATAGGGCTAGGAGTTTTTCGATTTGAGAGTTAGAGGGAAATGCTAGTTTAACCTCGATTCTATTCTAAATTTAGTTTCCTTTATGTTTTGTGTTCTTAAAGGTGTGTGCCCTCTTCCTGATTCTGGAGAAAAATGCCGGTCCGGAAGCAAGGTGAGAATTTATGTCGGAACTCTTCTGTGGGTGTCTCTTGCTTTTCTGTATATCTGTTTTCTGATTGCTATGTTTTAAAGATGTTTGTGTAACTCTGATGAGACAGCACAGCCCTAGCCTTACTACTTAGGGAATCTAAGCCTCACATCATTCAGACGATGGAAACACCTAAATGTTTGTCAAGCTTTTTTCCTTGACATATCTCTGGTGACTGGAGAGGCAATTAACATTTTCCCTCTGAAATGTCTTTTTAAAAATTCTGTATTGGTGTTTTAATATTTCATTTTATCGTTCTTACTAAACACTTTTGTGAGCGAATGTGGGATACTGGCTAAGAACTAGTAGTTTTGTAGCACGTAATATTTGAATTATAATGACAAATTGTAGATACTCTGCTTTTGTATATCAGATCAGCTGAAACAGTGTTACTAATACTTTGATCAGATGATCACTAGTACACATTTATTACAAACTGCTCACCTTCTTCCTTTATTGTAACATGTTGAACATTTTTTGGATCATTCTAGGGAATATATATATGAGTACATGAACATAGTGGCATGGATTGACTTGGAGGATGTTGGGAATTGTTTAGGTGCCTTGCAGAATCATTTGCTGCATAGCTAATTTGTAATACTTTCTTGTAAATATATAATTTTTTAAAAACTTTTTATTTTTTTGGCTGTTTGGGTCTTCATTCCTGTGGGCGGGCTTTCTCTAGTTGCAGAGACGGGGGCTGCTCATTGCAGTGGCTTCTCTTGTTGAGTTGCACGGGCTCTAGGCGTGCGGGCTTCAGTAGTTGTGGCACGCAGGCTCACTAGTTGTGGCTCGTGGGCTCTAGAGCGCAGGCTCAGTAGTTGTGGTGCACGGGCTTAGTTGCTCTGCAGCACGTGGGATCTTCCCGGACCAGGGATCGAACCTGTGTCCCCTGCATTGGCAGGCGGATTCTTAACCATTGTGCTGCCAGGGAAGTCCCTAATCAGACTCTTTTTTCTTTTCAGATACCCAGAGAGCATTGCACCTGTTGGAAGGTTATCGTTCGAAACTAAGCCAAACAGAAGACAGACAGCTCAGAAGTTCCATAGAACGGGTTATTAACATATTTCAGAGCAACCTCTTTCAGGCTTTAATAGGTGGGAATTAAAACTTTATTTGTGACCATTATGTGTCAGCTAGGCGTAATGCTGCTCTAAAGTCATTTATTTTAAACTTCAGAGAGTGATATACTTGGTTCTCTGTGAGGCATTCAATAACTTGAACATCCAGTGAGTGGTGTATTTTGATACTTAGGCCAATATTCTTTCCAAAAGTATCTAATAACCAAAAAAACTTTGAGTATGATTATTTCAGTGGTCTTTGATAACAGAGTTTAACATCCTAACATTAAAAGATGAAGAAGTTGCAAAAATGTTTCAGGATCCAAAAAGTAATGACTGAGTAACTGTTAGCTTGTTTCTGTATTTGACTTGCTATTTCTCTGGAATCCCTGAAAATGTTTGAGGATTTCTGCTATGTTTAAAAACATTCATTCCCTTAATATAGACCTCTGTTTAAACTTGGCATTTGTGAAGTCAGAATTTTAGACCTGGAAAATGATTTTACAGATGATCTTGTCTAATCTTATTTTACAGGCAAGAATATTGAAACAATTTTATTCTTAGCTGTAATTTAAATTTGATGTGGTGCATTGTTTTAAAGGAGAATTGAACACATACATAGTCAAGAGTGCTGAATTCTACTCCTGACAGTGCCATTGATTGAATGATATGGTACAAGTCATTTAATCTTTTCTAAGTCACTATTAGCTGTAGCATGTGGGTGCAATGGAACAGTGGTTTTTAAGCCTTTTTCTAAAAAGTAGCTAGACCCCTTTTTAATGCAAAATCTTATATATTGTACATAATCCCCAATATATAAAATAGGATGCTCTGTCTCTGGCCCTCTTCTCTAGGTATCTTGAAAAGTATACAAACCAGTGAACTAGAAAAATTGTCCCTTTCAATTCTAAGAATAAAATGTGTTTTTATTTGTCATTGGCTATATAACGTATTAAAATAAGACATATATTTCATTGTATTACAACTTTTTCCTCAGTAACTTCAAAGTAGTTACAGTCTTATATCTATCTATTGATGGAGTAACTTTTGATGTGGCTTGAGGGCTACTTTCAAGTTAATGTATCCTGTCAAATAACTAATTGGTAAATTGATACTATACTAAATTAGTTTTAGAATTAAAGAAGACTTTGAAGAAGATCACTCAGTACATCTGAATAATTTTTTTAAATTTAGCATTATTATAGACTTTTGAAAATATATACAACTAAAGAGAGAACAGTATAATGAACTAGTATGTATCTGTCACCCATCTTCAAAGATTACCAGCATTTTGCCTTTTTTGTTTAAACTGATGGACATTTTTTACATTTGGATTTCTAAGCTCTGAGGTTTAAGGTCCAAATGGATGATCAAATTGGATTCCTCTGAAAAAACAAAAAAGGAAGGGAAAAATCATTTTTAGTTGTTTGGTTTTCTAAATCACCATTAAACCTAGGAGTGTTTTATTTAGTAGGGTTACTGTTTAGAGAAAAATAGTATGACTTCTATGTCTTCTTTTACATTTGGACATAGATGGAGTCCTCTGTGTGGAATCTGCGACTTAAGAAAATTAAATGGTTAGTGAAGTAACCAAACAGAACCTACACTTAGATTTCTCCATAGATTGGAGGTAGATTTACTATGTTTAAGGTTTTTTTTTTTTTTAATGTATTCTGCCTCGCCTATTTTGAATGTATTTATTCTTATGCATAATTGAATTCTGATAGAGTTAGTTTTCTAATTGTGAGTTATATTTGTGAATCTTCTTTGTCCTGTATAAGTTTATTGGTTGTGAATTTACTTTGATATTTAGATTTGCTTATATTTTAAGATTTTATAGAATGTGGGGTCAGATTTTGGTGTAAGAAAAGTAATAATTAGGAATTTTGAAATGGGTAAATTTAGTAGAGATTTTTTGTGTTTCCATACTGTAGTTGAATTAATTGTTGACACTACTAAATTAATAAATGCATTTTTTGGTGCATGCTTAAGTTGGGTTAATGTATTAATCTTTATTCCTTTTTTTGAAAATTTTTAGGTCAGTAAGATTTTTTTTGCTTTGCACCTGTACCATTGGTTTTGAAACAGTGTGGTAATGTACTTTAATCCTGTAAATTACCCTAAGCTAAACTAGAGTCCACTGTGTTCATAGTGTGTACTGAAAAATTCTGTGTTAACTGTTTTCCTTTAGTAGGTAGCACTCTATTCTGTAAGGTGATACCTGTGGACCATTGGATTAAAGGAGACATGGGGTCTTGACCTCTAATTGTTTGAAAGTCCTATGGTGCTTAGGTTTTTGACTTCTAGAGTTTGGAAATCATTTCCTTAGGCTATAGTGAATTATCTAGTTACTTCTTTGGACTTGCACTCTGCAGCGGTTATTTATTGATTGATTTCTTGAATTGGTAGTTTGTATTGGCTGTTTTCATGCATTAAAAAAAACTTAGTGTGAGGCCCTGGGGGTTTGGTGTTATAGAAGTGTTGATTTTTTTCCCCCCTCCCTCTGTAGTTGATATATTATTAAGATTAGGTTTCTGGTACCTTGGGTTATTCAGAGGAACAGCATGCACATATTGCACTACATCTGTTCTAAGATAGCAGTTTTTAAAAATTTTGGTATCTCTGAATTTGGGGTGCATTTTTTAACGGATATATATTGGCATTGGTCTTATATTCTTAGTGGCATGTGAAATAATGGTGCATTTTACAGTTGATATCCTCCATATCAGTATCCTCAATTCAGTGAAATATGGCAATCATTGTTCTTGCCCTGATGCTTGGTAGCATCCTTGAAGGATGGCTTGAAGATTTAAAAATTATTGAAAACAGAAAAGTTTTTATTAACTTCTGAGTTTCAGCTAAGTTGTTTCTTTAAAGGTGAATATTTAAATTATAGCTTAAAAAAAAGTCCATGAACTATACATTTGTTTAAAATTTATTCCCAAAACATCTGTTGATTATTTTTGTATAAATGGGAGATAAAGTCTGCCTAATTTTAATCCCTGATTTAGGTGAGAGCAGGTTGAAAACTAAATATATTTGATTTTTGTATTCTCATTTTGTGTACTTATATTTGAAAATTTTGTGAGTAAAATAGACTGGATATGGTTTGATAACAGTCAAAGCTCTGCTCTCCAGGTCCATAGTGGTTTGAGGTCATTTCTGATTCTTGCGTTTGTCTGGGATCTGAGAGGACCTCGGTAGTCCTCAAAGATTTCGTACCAGTCTAGACCCTTGGGTTTACTTACGGAATAAGAGAATTCATCTACTTTCCTTGTGCACAGGAGCAAAACCTGATCTCAAGATCAGGCTGGCTTTAGAGACTTTAGTGAGTGAGTCATTTGATTTGTATTTTGTCTGCGATAAATAGCAAGCTTATTTTAATGCACTGTTTTATTTCTGCAGATATTCAGAATGAAGGTGGATTATGTAATAAAACTGTCCATTTCTGAGATTTTTTTAGCATCTAATTCATTTATTGCTGCTTTATTAACTAACAGTTTCACTTGCCCTTGTAAACATGGTGAAGGACATTTTAAGTTTGGAGATACTGAGTATCAAGTGTGACTTTTTTATTTTAATTGTAAAAAAACATAAAATCTATCATCTTAACCATTTTTAAGTGTACCAGTCAGCAGTGTTAAGTACAGTCATATTGTTGTGAAACAATTCAGAACTTTTTCATCTTGCAAAACTGAAACTCGATACCTATGAAACAACAACTCCCCTTTTCCTCCTCCCTCCAGCCCTTGGTAACCACCATTCCACTTTCTGTATCTATGATTTTGACTACTGTAAATACCTCACATAAGGGAAATCATAAAGTATTTGTCTTTTTGTGACTGGTTTATTTACTTAGCATAATGTCCTCAAGGTTCATTCATGTTGTAGCATGTGATAGGACTCCCTTGCTTATTAAGGCTGAGTTATATTCTTGTGTGTTGGGGTATATGTATATAAATGTGTGTGTGTGTGTCAAAGTTTTGTTTATCCATTCCTCCATTGATAGACATTTGCATTCTACGTCTTGACTATTGTGAACAGTGTGGCTGTGAATGTGAGTGAGCAAGTGTCTCTGAGAACCTGCTTTCAGTTCCTTTGAATGTACACCCAGAAGTGGGATTGTGGGATCATATGACAGTTACATGTAAAATGTTTAAAGAACCACCATAATGTTTTCTGTAGAGATTGCACCATTTTATAATCCCACCAATGGTGCAGAAGGGTTCCAATTTCTCCACAGCCTTGTCAACACTTGTTATTTTCAGTTTTTTTGATAGTAGCCATACTAATGGATGTGAGAGTATGACTCCTTTTTAAGTATGTAAGAAATAATAATGGCTAACATTTGTTGAACACTTTCTCTGTGCTAATAAAAGTATCTCATTTAGTCATCATAATCCTGTGAGGCATATATTCACTTATGAGGTGATTATACTATTTTATAGATTAGAAAAAAGAGGAAATGAGAGATTATGCAGCTTGCCCAAGGACTCTCACATAGTAAATTGTGGAGCCAGAAATTGGACTCAGCTAATCTGAGTCCAGAGCCTCTTTTCACCTTCAACCATTAGGGTGTTCTTTATCATAAGTTGAGTATTTTAATGTGAATATCCTATGACTGTTAGTCATATAGTATTTAAAGCATTGGAATAATTTATTTTGGACATTTTTTTGGCCTGACATTTTTTTCTCTTTCTAGTGTGTGAAACAATAAATTGTAAGACAATCAAATTATAATACATACTTTAAAATTTTATGTACTTTCTCTTTGGGAATCGAAATGGCTTTTTATTATTTTATTTTATTTTATTTTATTTTTTGCGGTACGCGGGCCTCTCATTGTTGTGGCCTCTCCCGCTGCGGAGCACAGGCTCCGGACGCGCAGGCTCAGCGGCCATGGCTCACGGGCCCAGCCGCTCCGCGGCATGTGGGATCTTCCCGGACCGGGGCACAAACCCGTGTCCCCTGCATTGGCAGGTGGACTTTCAACCACCGCGCCACCAGGGAAGCCCGGTCAGTGTTTTTAAAACATGGTTTTTAAAATAGATTTTACTTTGAAGGAGAATGTTTATAATGATGGAATGATGTTTATAATGATGGAATTTACACACTTTGAAAGGTACTTACTTAGTAATCGAGATTTACAGACTTCCAGCTATAATGGTAAAATGTCAAAGTTCCTTAGTTTTTTTGTTTATTATTGGTCCCAGTGATATTGTTTTTTAGTCTGTTGGTAACTTTGTGCACCTGCGTGTGTGTGTGTGTGTGTGTGTGTGTGTGTGTGTGTGTGTGTAACTTTGTAGGCTAGGTTTGAGAAAGGAAAGCATTTATAACAGGATATGGATCAGACTGTTGACTAAAAATTATGGAATTTGAGGAAAATTTTATTAACTTTTCTGTTGGTAGTTTTGATTGAATTGGATTGTTATTTATTTGTTAATAGTTTTACTTACTCCTGCTTTGAAGCAGTGCTTTGATTATGCTGAATCTGGTTGAATTCTCTTTAGAACCTTGCAGTCACAGAGCTGTAAAAGCATCTGTAAATATTTCTTCTAGTCTAAGCTATTTCATCTATGTAGGGATAAATTTTTTCCTACTAAAATTTTCCTTTTCAAATTATTTTTCCAGTACGCTATCCAGGTACTGCATTTAGTTGTTATGTCTCTTTAGTCTCCTTTAATCTGGGCACATTTCCACAACCTTTGCTTTTTATGACATTGACGTATTTGAAGAATACAGTTCCCCTCTGCTCTTATTTTTTTATATATAATGTTTCTCATTTTAGGTTTGTCTGATATTTGCTTGTGATTAGACTCAGGTTATGTATTCTGTATGGTTCTGTACATCCAGAGGTACATGGTGTCTTCTGCCCTTCATTGGTAATGTTAATTTTAATCACCCAGTTAAGGTGTTGTCTGATTTCTCTGTAGTTACTTTTTTCCCCTTTGCAACTTATAAGCAATATGTGGGGGAGACACTAACACCTTGCATGTACCCTGTTCTTTAGCAAAATTTCCATCTAGACTTAGCATCCATTGATGATGCTTGCCTGAATCAGTTTTTACTATGTTGAAAATGACAGTTGAATAATTATATATATATTCTTAACAGCAGCACTTTTCTACAGTTACCAGCTAACACTTGGCATTTTACTGTAATTAAGAGCACTCCTCTCCCATTTATCTATCTAGCTACTTACCTAGCTAGCTACCTAGCTATCATATTTCTTTCAGTGGTGGATAATTTATTACCATCCTTAATGATTTTGGTGTTCAGATTGTCTCAGATTTGCCTAGTAGGAGGCTTCTCAAGCTTGCTCTTATGACATGCCCTCATTTTTTTTTTTAGCACTTTCTTACTTTTTGGCATAACAAGATGTTCCAGGTTCATCTTGTACATATCCTGCCCCAGCCTTAGGATCAACCATTTCTTTGAGAAGCTCTGTTTCCTTTTGATACATACCTTGTTTTAAGGAATACTGTGTGGCTGTTAGTCATGTAGTATTTAAAGTGTTGGAATAATTTATTTTGGATACTGGCTTGACATTTTTTCTCTTTCTAGTATGTGAAACAACAAATTATAATGCATAGTTTAAAATTTTATATATTTTTCTCTTTGGGAGTCAAAATGGCTTTTTAAATCCATGTTGGTTTAGATGAAAGCAGCGTATCTGTGCCTCAGTAGGTTTGACTATTGTGTATTTTAGTTTATAAAAACATTGTACTTTTAGTTAATTAACTGATAAAATTTTTCCCTCTGAGGTGGCAGGGTTATATTTCATTGCTTTTTAGTTTTCTAGTTGCCTTCTCTCTAACCCTCCAAAATGGAATTTATAAACATTTAAGGTCAGATACACGTACTTTATATAAAATATTATAAGCAAGAAAATTATCATGCCAACACCTGCTACTTCTTCCATAGGGTGAATATCCTTCTAGAATGCTATTCTTATGTATATATACACACTTTCATTTTACAAAACAAACTCCCTACACAAATAAAACATAGTATAATTGTTTCTACAATTCAGTGGGAATTGATACTTAAAATCAGTGTATAAAGTGAAAAATATCAAATTAAAATTATCCTTAAAAATCCTTCAGGAGTTTAACACTGTCTCTCGTTAACTACAATACAGTTGTTTTTCCCTGTAGTGGAAAGAAATCATTGATTTCAGCCAAGAAAAATCTTTTTTTGGCTGCCGTCAGGTCTTCATTGCGGCAGGCGTGATCTTTCGTTTGTGGTGTGCGGGCTTCTCTCTAGTTGAGGCACATGTGCTCCGTAATTGTGGTGCGCGGGCTTAGTTGCCCTGCTGCATGTGGGTTCTTAGCTCCCCGACCAGGGATCCATCCCACGTCCCCTGCATGGGAAGGCGAATTCTTAACCACTGGACCACCAGGGAAGTCCTGAAATCATTGTTTCTTCAGTTGATCAACAGATGAAGTAGTTGGCTTGTGTTTACCTCTTGTATTAAAAGCACATAATTCTAGAATCACATTCAGCACAGTGAGATATAGAGAGATTCTATGAAAATGGAGACTACCTGAGGGAACAGTCTCCTCCCTTCTCATTTTTTATTTGCTGACATTTACTTACTAGGTGGACTGATAGGTAGAATTGCCCTTTTTTTGGTGGAAAGAGGTGCTATGGTTGAATTTGCTTAAGTGTATACAGTGTGACTTCTCTGTGCTATACATTTTAACTATTTTTATCTCACAAAATTTATCATTACCTTTCCGTATCAATGGATTTGTACCATTTAAAGACTGTATAGATTTATTGTAGTTTTATTAATGATTTCCTAGGAGCATTTAGGTATATAATTTTTCTGAATTATAAACAACATTGCATTTGTATATGCCTCTTTGTTCTGCATCCTTGATGATGTCCTTTGGGTAAGTTCCTAGAATTGAATTGCTTAGTAAAAGGGGATGTGCAATTTAAAAAGGCTTTTGATGTAGTTTTTAAAATTACTGTCAGAAATGTTATATCAATTTAATTTTTTAGATATTATGTGGAAGAATGACTAATTTACTATACCTTAAGCTATGCAGTATTATCTGTCTTTTTAATATTTTCTATTCTGATATGTGGAATACACCTTCAGTCATTTTGATGTTTTATTATGTATTTCTTTGAATAAATAAATAGCCAACGATGTAAGAATTTTCTTACATCGTTGTTTATTTTAATTTCTATGAATTATTTGTTCATGTCATTTGCCCCTCCAACCACTTTTTGTTTGTTTGTTTGTTTTATGAGTTTAATAACAAAAACAAATTAATAAAATACATAAAAATGAAACACTAATATCAATAATCACCATTTATATAAGTGTTATAGTTAGAAAAATATGAGGAAACTAGATTCAATTTGTCAAATATTTTAATCCTCACTTTTTTTTTTTCATTTTTTTCTTAGAGGTATAAAATCTACATTAGAGATACCAATTCTGTCTGCCTTGCAAGTTGCAAATAGCTTCCATTGTTTGTCATTTGTTTTTAAAATTTAATTTAAAAAACACATTTATATATGGTTAGATTTATCAATTTTGTTGTGCTTTTACCCTTGGTATTATGCTTAGAAAGCCTTTCCTATCCCTGAGATTATAAAAAGTCTTTACTATATTCAAATTCTGTCATGGCTTCTTTTTTTAACATTTAAATCCTTAATACATTTGGAAATTATTTTGAAATACAGTATGAGATTGCTTGTTTTGTAATATAAATTCATTATTATGCTCCCTTAAACATTTAAAAAAATTATTAGACTTTTAACTTTTTCAGCAGTTTCAGGTTTACAGAAAATTGAGTGGAAAGCAGAGAGTTCCCATATCCTTACCACCCCACACTCCTGTTTCTCCTCTTATTGATGTCTTCATTAGTGTGGTATATTTGTTACAGTTGATAAGCCAGTATTAATATATTGTTATTAACTAAAGTCCATAGTTTACTAGGGTTCACTCTTTGCATTACACATCGATAAACTTGACATATACATTTGTTGCTTTGACAAATGTATCCACTATTACAGTATCATACAGAATAGTTACACTCCCCTAAAAATCTGTGTTCCACATATTCGTACCTTCCCTCCCTACCCCCAAACCCCTGGCAACCACTGATCTTTCTGCTGTCTCTTGCTCCACCTGTTCATCTCTTTCTCCCTCCTCCCAATTCCCTGGCAACCAGTGATCTTTTTATTGTCTCTGTAGTTTTGCCTTTTCCAGAATGTTATATAGTTGGAATCACAAGTGTGTGCCCTTTTCAGATTGTTTCTTTCACTTAGCAATATGCATTTAAGGTTTCTCCATGTCTTTTCATGACTTGATAGCTCATATCTGTTTCAATTTAAGTTTTTAAAGACTTTATTTTTTAGAACAGTTATAGATTCACAGCAAAATTGAGAGGAAGGTACAGAGATTTCCCATATACCCCCTGTCCCCACACATACATAGACTGTCTTATTATCAGCATCTCCACCAGATTGGTGCATTTGTCACAATTGATGAACCTACATGAGCACATCATTATCACCAAAGTCTATAGTTTTACCTTAGTATTCACCCTTGGGGTTGTACATTCTATAGGTTTGGACAAATGTATCATGACATATGTCTACCGTTATAGATTTATATTTGTATATATCCACCACACTATACAGAATAGTTTTACTGCGCTAAAAATCCTTTGTACTCTGCCTATTCATGTCTCTTCTACCTCCAGCCCCTGGCAATCACTAATCTTTTTACTGTCTCCATAGTTCTGCCTTTTCCAGAATGTCATATGGTTGGAATCACACGGCATGTAGCCTTTTCGTGTTGGCCTCTTTCACTTAGTAATATGCATTTAAGGTTCCTCCACATATTTTTATGGATTCATAGTTTTTGTTTTTTGTTTAATTTTTGTTTTTGAGTGTGAATAATATTCTGTTGTCTGGATGTACTGCAGTTTACTCATTCACCTATCGAATATCTGGGTTGCTTCCAACTTTTGGCATTTATGAATAAAGCTGCTGTAAACATCTGTGTGCAGGTTTTTGTGTGGACATAAGTTTTCAACTCATTTGGGTAAATACTGAGGAACATGACTGCTGGATTGTATGATGAGTATGTTTAGTTTTGTAAAAAACCACCAAATAGCTTTCCAAAGTGGCTGTATCATTTTGCATCCCCACCAGCGGTGAATGAGAGTTCCCATTGTTTCATATTTTTACCAGCATTTGTTGTTGTCAGTGTTCTGTATTTTGGCCTTTCT
Organism: Monodon monoceros; assembly: GCF_005190385.1. Lineage (NCBI taxonomy): Eukaryota > Metazoa > Chordata > Mammalia > Artiodactyla > Monodontidae > Monodon > Monodon monoceros. The sequence continues at coordinate 72,604,250 of NW_021703767.1, read as the reverse complement.
AATCGATGTGTAGTGGGATCTTTTTGTTTTAATGTGCATTTCCCTGATGATATATGGTGGAGCATCTTTCCATATGCTTATTGGCTGTCTGTATATCTTCTTTGCTGAGGTGTCTGTTAAGGTCTTAATATTTTTTCCATTAACTAAAATATTACTCATAGATTAGAGATATTACCTATATTATATTAAATTATTACACATTCTTGAGCCTGTGTTTAGACTTCCTATTCTGATCCTGAGTTAGTACTGCCTTATTTCTTTAGTTTGAGAAATGTTTTATGGTTTGTGAGTTTCTCTGTTTAGGATGATGTAAGTTATCACTAAAAGCTAGAAAACTTTTTCTCAACTTCCTTTGAGGGAATTTCTGGAATTCTGTACTTCCCTTACTCCTAGTGTTTGCAAACTTTGAATTTTAGCAAGAAAATAATAAAGAAATTTTTACTTAGATTTGGAGACTTATGAAATACATGTAATCTTAGGGGTTTCCAAATAAAAACTTTTTTGTAATAGGAATGATTCTTCTCAGTTCTGTTGGCCTAATTAGTTGTGTTTAAGTTTAATTTTTGAGAATTTTTCTATTGTACGTGTTATAGCTTTGTGACCTTATAATTTAGATCTTTGTTCAGGAACTGCACTTGTGGGTACCCAATTTAGTCCAAAACAGTGAAAGCACTTGCAGACTATAAATGGAAAATGAGGACTAGACTGTGATAATACTGATCTGTAGGCTCGACAAAATTAATATTTTCAACTGGGAGTCAACTAAAGGGTAGTTTCCCTCTAACGCATGTTTTAACATTCCTGCATTTTCTTGTTTTCTCTTCTTGCTTGCTTTAGTGCATCATTATTTTCAAAGTAAATAATTTTTTTCAGGGTGATAAAAATGTATCAGACATTTAAATTATATGTCTGGTATATATCTGGGTGAGCTGTATGTATTTTTGGATGAGTATGGGATCACTCTTGTCTGTTTAATGACAATCATTTTAACTGCATTCTCTCATTTTCTTTACACTTTGATTTACTATGATTTAAAATATAGTTGTCAAACTTTTATAGAATTCTGCCTTTTTAGGTGCTTTAAATTGGAAAACTTTAGGTGTTGTATAATTTTTTTCCTCAGTTATCTCAATCTCCCAAAGACATTATGGTTGTATCTCATATTTTAATTCTCTTATTTCTTTTCCAGAAGGTATTCACTCCATTAATATATATAGTTTTAAATTAATTTATTTTTGGCTGCGTTGGGTCTTTGTTTCTGCTCATGGGCTTTTCTCTAGTTGCAGTGAGCGGGGGCTCCTCTTCGTTGTGGTGCGCAGGCTTTTCATTGCGGTGGCTTCTCTTGTTGCAGAGCCACAGGCTCTAGGTATGTGGGCTTCAGTAGTTGTGGCACGTGGGCTCAGTAGTTGTGGCTCGTGGGTTCTAGAGCACAGGCTCAGTAGTTGTGGCTCACGGGCTTCTCCGCGGCACGTGGGATCTTCCTGGACCAGGGATCAAACCCGTGTCCCTTGCATTGGCAGGTGGATTCTTGACCACTGAGCCACCAGGAAGTCCCTCACTCCATTAATATTTATTGGCTGAATGTCTTAAGTGTTCAGAGTAAGCTCATTAATTTAATTCTTTATTTTCATGAAGTTAGTCTTTTGAGAATAACTTGGATTTTCAGACATTGGCATGTTGAACAGACTTTTAGGAAATAGGAGAGATTGGGATTATACTAGAATTTACCATGTTTGTTTTTGTCTTATATTTGTGTAGTAACTTCTGTTTTACTTTAGACTAGATATCTTATGGTACTCCATGTTATACTCCTGAGTTTAGAAAACTAAAGAAAAAGTAGAAGATAATACTTTGAATTCTAGAATGTTGCTTTGTAGAAATGCTAATCTTGTCATAATGATAATCTAACCTTTTTTTCTAAATCTTTATAGTTATGAACAGTTATAATAATTCACTTCTGACATATAAAATGTTGATTAACTATAAAGGACAGGGACTGCATGGGAAATATAAAATATTAATACTTGGGACTACTAAGAAAAGCTCAGTCTCTGTGTGCAGTTTTTCCAGAGGGTGCCTTTTTTGATTGGGTGCACCTTTGAAAAAGCTTCACTGATACAACTGAAGGAATTGTAATTGAGAAATAGTTTCTGAAGGGGTGTTATTATGTTGCTCACCTCCATTGTCTTGGGACACCCTAAAGATGAAGAAATGTGGTGGACAAATGAAATAAAGTGTATAAACTTTGGAATGTTAGTTGAGGTGGAATATGGGTTAAGATTAAAGATGTGTGTGTGTGTATATAAATACATTTTTTTAAGGAAAGTGATAACTACTGTGACAGACTGTCATCAGAAATGTCACCACACTGTACATATGTTAACAAATATTTCAGTACTTTTGCTTATGGTTTTAGTTAGCCAAGTATGGTAACTAATCTCTTTTTAAGTTGGGTCTTATCTGGCAATATCAGTTATCTTGACCCTAGTAAGAAACAGATATCTAAATAGCTAAAATATTATAAAACCACATATTGTATCCCATGCACTTTACTTATTTAAACTCCCCTAGACTCTCAATTCAGCTCATTTTTAAAATTGTGATAAAATATATATAGCATAAAATTTACCATTTTTAAAATAAGTGTGCAGTTCAGTGGCATTAAGTACATTCACATTCAGTAGCTATCACCACTATTCATCTCTGGAACTTTTTCACCATCTCAAATTGAATTTCTTTACCCATTAAACAGTAACTCCCCATTCTCTTCTTATCCCAGTCCCTGGGAATAACTTCTCTTTCTGTCTCTATGAATTTGACTATTCTAGGTACCTCATATAAGTGGAATCATACAATATTTGTCTTTTTGTGTTTGGCTTACTCCACTTAGCATCGTGTCTTCAAGATTCATCCATCCATGTTGTAGATTGTATCAGAATTTCATTGCTTTTAAAGGCTGAATAATATTACATTGTTTGTATATAGCACATTTTGTTTATTAATCATTCATCTGTTGTTGAACATTTGGGTTGTTTTCACCTTTTGGATATTGTGAATAATGCTGCTATGAACATGGGTATATAAATATCTATTTGAGCCCTTTCAGTTCTTTTGGGAATATACCCAGAAGTGGAATTGCTGGATCAAATGGTGAGTCTGTGTTTTAATATTTTGAGAAACCACCATACTGTTTTCAACGTGGCTGCATCATTTTATATTCCTACCGGCAATGCACGAGGGTTTACTTTCTCCATATCCTTATTGACACTTGTTATTTACTGTTTTGTTGATAATAACCATCCTAGTGGGTGTTTACTCAGCTTGTTTTTTCTTAAATGTGATATAGTTAATAATGTGGATATTTGGTTCTCTGGTCCATAGGAGCTCATATACAGCAAATTAGAAAGGACTGTTTGATAGATTAATGTAAGACCTAGAAATGAGGTATTTCAATTAATAGTAGCAAGTTGCAAGTGAACTTTTGAAAAATTCATAATAAAGTGTAGGGAACACTTTATTCTTTGACCATACTAGATAGTAAAGTGTTACTCTGAATTATATTAGTCTAGATCTCTGTTGTCCTCTACCATAGTAGGTACCTAAATTAATTAAACCTAAATAAAATAATAAATTCAGTTCCTCAGTCACACTGGTCACATTTTAAATGCTCAAGAGGCATATATAACTAGTGGCTACCATATTGGGCAGTATAGCTGTAGGACATTTATCACTGCAGATAGTTATTTTGGACAGCACTGGCCTAAAATTTTAAGAGATGTTATTAAAGGACAATATAGCAGTATTTCTGCTAATTATAGAATGAAAGGTCACATAGAAATTTAAGATTTGAAACTTGACTTACAGTATTGGATAATATACTAAAAATTTTATGTAGTGATGTGGGCTATTTATATTGAGACTGGTAACCAACCAATTGATCGACACTGATTTAGTGCTCTTGGGAGGCATAATACTGTACTAGGAGCTCTGTTTTTTGTTTGTTTGATTTGGGGGGTAGGAGATCTCTATAGACAGGTAGGTAGATAGATCTACAAATATTTATCTCCTACATATATAAAAATATACCTCTTACATATATAGAAATACATGTCCTGCTACATAAATTTATACATACTGTCACACACATATATATATCTTCTGGAAAAAAATTTTTTCCCCTAGTATTTTCTGGAAGATAGTCTGTATTTAAGTTTCCCTGTTCTTGTCACAATGTCTTTTATAGTTCGTCCCCCCTCCCCAGCCTTCCCCAAACAAACACACACACACACACCAGTTAAGGCTCTGACGTTGCAGTTAGTTGGTGTGTCTTTTTTGTTTCCTTTATACAGAAATTCTTACTTTCAAACAATTTATTTTCCCTTTCGTGACACTGCTTTCTCAAGATACCAGGCCATTTGTCTTGTAGAATGTCTCCCTCTGAATCAGTTTTGTTGATTTCTTTTCTGGTGTCATTTAACTTGTTCCTCTGTCCCCTGTATTCCCTCTGAACTAGAAGTTGGTTCTAAAGACTTGATTTAGGTTCAGATTAAACAGTTTTTGTTTGGTAAGAACCATTTGTAGCTAATGCTCTGAATTTGAGTTTTTAATTTTTTCCATGATGGTTATGTGAACAGTTTTATATAGTGATTCATAGTTTATAAAATGCTTTCACATACAATTTTCTGCAGCAATATTAACATCCTGTGAAGTAGGCCGATATTATTCTCACTTTCAGACCTGAGTTTTTATTAGCCTTTTATCTAGAAAGTTCTACAATTCCACTGGTTATCAAAACTACAAAGGGAGTTACTTTGTCTCTAGTATCTTCTGATGTTTTTTTTTTTTGCGGTATGCGGGCCTCTCACTGTTGTGGCCTCTCCCATTGCGGAGCACAGGCTCCAGACGCGCAGGCTCAGCGGCCATGGCTCATGGGCCCAGCCACTCCAGGGCATGTGGGATCTTCCTGGACAGGGGCACGAACGCGTGTCCCCTGAATCGGCAGGCGGACTCTCAACCACTGCGACACTAGGGAAGCCCCTGATGTTGTTTTTTAAGGGAGATACTAATCTTTTAATCATATTGAGAAAACAAGAAATAAAAGTTATTCTTTCTAAATATTATTTACAGTTATTTTATTTGATTCTATACAAGATAATACCCCATCTTTACTGCTGAATAATAATTTCCCTCCTTTAAAAAAAATCAACTCAAAATTATACCAGGAGGTGGATAAAAAACTAGTAGTGGGGTAGTTAAACATGATATAACTACCACTCAGAGCTTCTGAGCAGCATGAATAACCAGTGTTAATATACTAAGTTCATATAATTCCAGCTGATAGCAGAGTAGCTTGATCTTCCAAATTATCCTGTGTTGCTGTAAGTACATTTATCATTTCTTTCAGAGTTTTGTCATACTTTTAGCTGATTATTTCTAAAATAACAAAATATTTTAACTTACTATTTCAAATATTCAAATTCGAGGCTATCTAAAAAATACTTCCTAGTTCTTTGATTTTATTTTAATGTATTATTCTTCTTTTGTTTTACTTTGGTTACAAGGGCAGTTGAAACCACTTGAGGGGTTTACATTCCCAGCCTGGATATTGGTGATACAAAAACATAAAATATCAGTGATGACTTATGTCTGCAGAATTCACAATAATAGTATTAACTACTATCTGTTAGGAGCCGAGTGTGTGCCCGTGTGCACTTTACATGTATTGCACTGAATACTTGAAACAATTCACAGTGATAAGAAGCAAGTTATCAGAGATTAAGTAACTTGCCTATACATGTAGCTAATTGATGATGGAATAGGGATTTGAACTCAGCACTGACTTCGAAGTATAAAAAGCCTATGACTTTTACACTGTGCCCTGCAGGTTCTGATATGTGACATAATAAAATGAGAAAATATTCACTGTATAAGTACATTATAAGTTTGGATTTATTTTACTAATCTAGAGTAAAAATTTTGCTTTTGAGTTATGTTGTTTCAGCAATACATAGTTTAATTAGAAAATTTAAATACTTTTGAATTTTTCTTTTCCTTTCCTCACATCTAGATATTCAAGAATTTTATGAAGTGACCTTACTGGATAATCCAAAATGTATAGATCGTTCAAAGCAGTCTGAACCAATGCAGCCTGTGAATACTTGGGAAATTTCCAGCCTTCCAAGCACTACTGTGACTTCAGAAACACTACCAAGTAGCCTTAGCCCTAGTGTAGAGGTAAGATAAAAAAACTTTTCCTTAAGCTGTTTTTCAGTGATCAATTAATTGGGGCTCCTAAGTTTTCTCATTTTATTAAAATGGATATTTTGTGGAAGTATCATTTATAATAGAATAAAAAGGATGGGATTAAAAATACTTTTGAAAGGATAAGCTCAGAATTTCTGGTACCCCTGTCTTAAAATGTTGTGAATGGTTCAAGGTCTGAAATACTTGACTATTAGAGTACTACTTTAGTCTTACTTAGTATTATCAATGCTTCAGGCTTATTAATATTACTTAAAGTATATTACTTTATTAAAAATTACTTTGCATGCTAGACCTTAGTGAGGCCCCATCTGTGTAATAATTAGATGGAAACTACTTTGAAAAGATGGTTTTGCTCTGGTATTTTTTCTCAGAAAGCAGTTGCTACACAGATTCTCTGTTTATTGGCTTGAAGGATTGCATTGTTAAATCTCACTAGAGACTGATCAAGAAATCTTAAGGACAGCATTGGTTTCTCTATTTTTTTTGTAGCTAATTATTTCTTTGAGTTTTCATAACTGTTTTAGTAATGTTCTTTTTTTGTTGTGATCTACTGTTGCTGGTAGATATGACATAACAGAGATATGAAGCATTTTGTAATGAGGATTCTGTCTGAGGAACATTAGTCATTTGAAGGTGGTTGTCTGACTGACTTTGATTCTAGTATCTTACTGCTGGAGAAGTGCCTGGAAAATTGAATCAGGGAAAAGTAGTGGTAGGCAGCAACCAGACAGCCCTTTGGTAATGAAACAGATTCTCAGTTTTCTCTTATATTAAATAATATAGAACTATAGAATTTTAGAGCAGGAAGAATCAGAGGACATCTGATCCTTCCCCTTCATCTTAAAGATGAGGAAACTGAGATCCAGAAGAAAAGGAATGACTTGACCCAGCTTATTTGGCTAATTTGGGCAAGTTTACCTTTGGATTTTAGGCATCTTAATACCCATTTCACAGTTCTCTTTACTAATCATAGTATGTCCTTGTATTTTTCTCTTTGGTTAGAGAATGTAGTGTTGTATTGCCTATGTATCTTTATTTTTCTCTTCTCTTATTTTCATCATCATTTTCTCTTAGATAGTTTCAGTTTCCATTCCCTTTAATTGATATATCATTTGCACTTATGTTAGTCCATTTCAGATAGATTTTTAAGATGTTAATCAGTAATACAGTTTCTATTTCACATTTACTGTGGTCCTAGGTTAAAAAATTTTAAGAAACATGTTAAATTTTAAGGGAATTGGCGTCTTATTTAATAACTTAATTATTTTTCTATTGTCTGATTTATGATGCTCAGCTATGATTATAAAGCATAGAGTTCTTGAAGTTGAGTTGTCTGTTTTTATAGGTGATTGTTTAGATAATGGCCTGATCATTGTAACCAGTAAATGTTCTTTAAGGTTAAATAAGTGGACAGTTCTGCAAGCTGCAAGTTAATTTCCATATAGATTTCAGTCTGAAAGATCAACTGTGTATTGAATTCCGTTAAGAATGGTATTGGAAACATTTCAACTTTTATAAAATTATGAGGCACTGGTACCTAGAATGCTTTTTGCATTGCTGGTTTCTGCATGTCCTGAAAGGTATATTATGGACATAATAAAGGTATCTAAAATTAAGAGGAGAATAAGGCCTTTCAGACTGAAATATCAGATCTTATTAATTAGGAATGTGGAGGAGATGGGAGTATGGTTACAAAATGTTGTTTAGGGCTTGTTGCATGGAAGATGCTGTAGTAATGTTTGAAATCTGTACCCATTCATGGGTGGACTTAGTAAAGGGAACATGGGGATATATCCATCAAGTCCTAGATTCTTAAGAAGAGAAAAATCTGTGAGCTAAGGTCAGTTAAGGGGAAGTACTGTTTTTCAGAGAGGACAGGATACCCTGAAGATGTTAGTCTGAAAATGCAAATAGTTTTGAAACACACTGGTGGATGACAGTCATAAGACTTAAAAAAAAAGCTTGGAATATTTGGAGATTTGATTTCTTTTGAAGGAAAGAAGGAAAGTATGTTCCTCTATTACCCATTCATTTATGCTTCATTTGGACAGAAAACTTGGCTAAGTGACCTTTAACTTGATCTCTCATTTCAATTCCTACTTTGAACTCTTAGGGGCACAGTGTTTGGGACTGAAAAGAGAGTTGGATAATTTAATTCACCTCAAGTGTTTTACAGTTGAAGAGAATCCACTGACTCAAAACAAATGCAAAAAAAGTTTTTATTGGACTATAACTTGAAAAAAATTAAAATCATGAAAATATTTTGTCTTGTACAAAAAAATTAGATTATTATTACACTGCACTAATTTTTGGATTAAAAAGTAAGGTAATCTTTTTCTGACAAAATTGCGTGCAACATGATCTTGTCTCTTTCACTTTATGTTCACTATTGCAGGACTATCTTAAAGAGAGTTATTGTTGCAGAAATTATTTGAGATTGATCAATTTCCACCAGGGCTTGCCTCTCTTATTCTCTTAAAGTAAAAATCTTTGTCTTGTAAAGCATCTATCCACTTTTCTTTCTTGTCTTTTTTTTTTTTAACAGTTGGTAACTGATCTAACTCTTGCCAGATTCCCATTTGTCCATTAATATGTGGCCTTGTGACTGTGTTTTCTTCTATTTCTTCTGATGTAGTAAAATGGAAATTAATACCATTTTTGTGTGTGTGTGTGTGGTACGCGGGCCTCTCACTGTTGTGGGCTCTCCCATTGTGGAGCACAGGCTCCGGACGCGCAGGCTCAGCGGCCATGGCTCACGGGCCCAGCCGCTCCGCGGCATGTGGGATCTTCCCGGACCAGGGCACGCACCCGTGTCCCCTGCATCGGCAGGTGGACTCTCAACCACTGCGCCACCAGGGAAGCCCAATACCATTTATTTTTAAAGTGACATAATTAGTATTCCATTTAGTTATAACTTTTTTTGGTTTTGGTATGTCTTTTACTTTGAACATATGTCTAGTGAGACGTTTGCATATGTTTGCTTAATATTAATGATTGTGGGTAATGGGGATTTTGTTTTTTTTAGTACTTTTCTGTTACTTTTTAAAAATAATGAGCATGTGTTATTTTTATAAAAACAAATCTATTCTAAAATAAGAACAATTACTTTTAGAGATTGTAAAGAAGAATATATGAAAGGAAGCAAAATGCAAGAGTAGGAGAAATTGTTTGATTTAAGGAGAAATTCCAACAAAGAAGGATGCACTATTCTATCTTAGTTCTTTGGGGCTGCTATAACAGAATACCATAGACTAAGTGGCTTATAAACAACACAGATTTATTCCTCACAGTTCTGGAGGCTGGGAAGTCTAAGATCAGGTCACTAATAGATTCACTGTCTAGTGAGATCTCACTTCCTGGTTCATTGATGGCCATCTTCTTGCTATGTCCTTATCATTGAGGAAGGTGTGAGGAAGCTTTCTGGGGTCTCTTTTATAAAGGCATTAATGCCATTCACAGAAGCTCCACTCTCAAGACCTAATCACTTCCCAAAGGCCCCATTTCTTAATATTGGGTTGGCCAAAAAGTTCACTCAGTTTTGTCTGTAAGATGGCTCTATTAGTGCTTAGTTGCCTTTAACTTCATTTGAAAAAATTTTTGTTAGATTGTATTGTGACAGCTGTCATATCAGCGTACATTTAAAAAAAAACTTATCAGAATTGGTGAATTTTTGTGTAGCCATTTTAATATTGAAGGTGGAAGAAAACAGCAACATTTTTGGCATATTATGCTTTATTATTTCAAGAAAGGTAAAAACACAACTGAAACACAAAAAAAGATTTGTGCAGTGTATGGAGAAGGTACTGTGACTAATTGAATGTGTCAAAAGTAATTTGCAAAGTTCTGTGCTAGAGATTTCTCACTGGCCAGTTCTTCACAGTTGGGTAGACTAGTTGAAGTTGATAGCCATCAAATTGAGACATTAAGTGAGAACAATCAACATTATACCACGCGGGAGATAGCTGACATACTCAAAATATCCAAATGAAGCGTTGAAAATCATTTGCACCAGCTTGGTTATGTTCATTGCTTTGATGTTTGGGTTGCACGTAAGTTAAGTGAAAAAAACCTTCTTAACAGTGTTCCTGCATGTGATTCTCTATTTAAACGTAATGAAACGTTCCATTTTTAAAACAAATTGTGACGGGCAATGAAAAGTGGATACTGTACAATAATGTGGAATGGAAGAGATGGTGGGGCAAGCAAAATGAACCACCACCAACCACACCAAAGGCCGGTCTTCATGCAAAGGAGGTGATGTTGTGTATATGGTGGGATTGGAAGGGAGTCCTCTATTATGAGGTCCTTCTGGAAAACCAAACGTTTAATTCCAACAAGTACTGCTCCCATTAGACTAACTGAAAGCAGCACTCGATGAAAAGCTTCTGGAATTAGTCAACAGAAAACGCATAATCTTCCATCAGGGTGACCGCATGTTTCTTTGATGACCAGGCAAAAATTGTTACAGCTTGGCTGGGAAGATCTGATTCATCTGCCGTATTCACCAGGCATTGCACCTTAGGATTTCCATTTATTTCAGTCTTTACAAAATTCTCTTAATGGAAAAAATTTCAGTTCCCTGGAAGACTGTAAAAGGCACCTGGAAGAGTTCTTTGCTCAAAAAGATAAAATGTTTTGGGAAGATGGAATTATGAAGTTGCCTGAAAAATGGCAGAAGGTAGTGGAACAAAACAGTGAGTACATTGTTCAATAAAATTCTTGGTGAAAATGAAAAATATGTCTTTCATTTTTACTTAAAACCGAAGGAACTTTTTGGCCACTCCAATACTGTCACGTTGGGGGTTAGAATTTCAACCTGTGAATTTGGAGGGGGACACAAACATTTAGTCTGTGGCAGTCCTATTCCTGATGATACAGTACGTTTCAAATGGATCAAAAGGTTAAAAAAAAAAATGAAACCATAAAAATAAACTTTTCAGTCTTTTTTGGATAGAGGGAAAGCTTTTCTGAGCACAACAAAGAAAACCTTGAAAAATTCAAAGAAAAGGTTAAGAATACTGACTGTAGAATTTCTTTGTGGATTTTACAAAGTTTGTTTGAACTTTGATTATAGAATTTCTGTATCTTAAAAGATACAATGAACAAATAAGAAATGTTACACTGGGAAAAAATTTTGTCACATTTATGAAAAGGAACTAATTTCTAACCCTTTTAACTCAAGAGACCTCTTACCGATCAATAAGAAGGAAAAAGCCAAATTCAATAGGGTAGTGACCAAAGGACATGAACGGGCAGTTTGGAGAAAAAGAAATACAAATGGGCCAATAAGCCTATGAAGAGATGTTCAATGTAACTTTAAAAAATGCAAATTAAATTGACAGAATATTTTTAACTAACTTGATTGTCAAAGATTAATTAAACGTGAGGAAGCAGAAACTCTTATTCTGTTGGTAGGAGAATACAGTGGTGCAGCAGTTTTGAAAGACAGCCTGACAGTATATATTCATATCCTTTGATCCAGTATGTGTCACAGATGTACTCTCATAAATTATTAATATATATTAAAAAATATGTGCCTGCTCATTGCAGTATTATTTGTAATATTAATAAAAACCAAAACAATCTAAATGATTATCAGTAAGAAACTGGATAAACATAATATCATACAGCCACTTAATGTAATATAAAATAGCAGGCATAAAAATATAGTCTCTGTATCTACTGTATGTTAGTAAATGATTGAAAGCAGGTTGCAGATCAGAAGATATAGTATGATTCTGTGAAAAAAGAAAGTATTAATTTAGGTAGGTTAAGACTACCCACTTTCAGTAACGTACTCTCGTTTTCAGTTGTCCCTGCTATCTCTAGGTCTCCTGTATCAGATGGGGACTGATGGAACTCCTTCTGAGTTCATCTTTATGGGAGGGAAATTATCTGACTCTGGTATAGGGAGGATATCTCTTTTCCCCTTCTCTTTGACCTTGTATTTAATGCTTTAAAGTAATCCATCTGCTTTAATTTAAGTAGAGTTAGGAGACAGAGTTGAAGTGTATATTCAGCCTGCGCGGTTTAATCTGAAGTCCTCTAAATACTAACTTTAAAAAATTTATTGAAGTTCTTTGTAATATTCATATATAAAGGTCCACAAATTATAAATGTACAGCTTGATGAATTACTGCATTGTGAATACATCAGGCCATGGGAAAAAAATGAAATGACTGCTAACGGATTCTGTAATTAGATAGTGATGATCGTTGCACAACTCTGGGAATATACTAAAAACCAGTGAATAGTACACCTTATAATTTGGTGAATTTTATGGTATGCCCGTTAAATCTCAATTTAAAAAAAAAAGTACCAGTACCCCCAAAATCTCCCTTGTACCTTTCCTATTCACTACCTGATCCCTTTTCCTCAAAGGACCATCCTGATTTCTAACACCATTGTGTTGGTGTTTTTTGCCTCTTTTAAAACTATATTAACACATTTATACAGTATGTACTGTAGCTTCTCGTGTCTAGCTTTTTTCTTACATTTGTGAATTTCTTCCATGATTTGAAGTTTTTTCATTATTACTGCTGTATAATATTCCATTGTATGATACACCACACTATATTTGTCCATTCTATTGATGGTGGATATTTTACTTGTTTCCAGTTTTGGGTTAGTGCTGCTTTGAATATTCTTTTACAGTTATTTCTGCCATAGTATAATGTTTAAGTTCTTAAAAAACATCATACTGTGCAAAGGTGTGCAGTGAAAACCACAGGGCTTATGTCTTGAGAAAGTAGGGGACTCAAAACTTAAAACTTGGTGAGTGCCACATTTAAAAAAGGTAAGAACCTAATAGAAATGGCAGCACAGTTTCACACATGTTAAGTGACTAAGAAATGCATAATATTACAATAAATATGACATTTTACCTTGAAAAAAATCTTGTTTGCTATGGGAGTGTGTGTTCGGGTTGCAACTTGTGAGTTACTGTGAAGTGCTGGCAGGGAGAATTATCTGAAAGTGGATGAAAAGTTATAACACCAGATATGGATGAGTGTGACTCGTAACACTCAAACTAAAGCCTTGAAATATGTGCATTTTATGTATTCCTATGTGGCTCATTTCTTCGGGGTTCAGTTTTCTGCCCTTACCTAGTGTTTCTCATAGATATGATTGAGCATAAGCAAACATGAAATTTGTGCTTTGTTCATACTGTTTCCTAATATATCAGTTGTGTTGGAACAAATTTGCATTTTCAGAACAACATTATAGCAGAACTGAGTGTGTATGTTTTTTGGGCACCTGTGTATGCATTTCTGTTGGGTATATACCCAATTATGAAAATGATACATTTAGTTTTAGAACATAATGGAAACTGTTTTACAGAGTGATTATGCCTGTTTTTATAATTACCACCAGTATGTGCAAGTTTCATTTGTTTCGCATAATTGTCAACACTTGTTATTGTCAGTCTTTTTATTAATAATTTCAACCATTCCATTAGGTGTGTACTGGTACTTCATATTGTTGTATTTGTACTTATCATTAACAAGATTAACAATTAACAAATACCATTTCATATATTTATTGTTCATTTTGCAATCTTTTTGAAGTGTCCAAGTTTTTAACACTTTTTTTGTTGCTTTACATCTTCTGTCTTATTGATTTGTAGGAGGTCTCTATCTGGATATTATTCTTTTGTCAGGTATATGTGTAATGTATATTTTTTCCCACTCTGAAGCATGCTTTTCTTAGTGAAGTCTTTTAATGATCAAGATTTCTTAAATTTAATATAGTCCAATTTGTGTTTAATGCTTTTTGTGCCTACTGAAGTGTTTTCCAACTCCTAGGTGATAAAGATACTCTACTATATTATTTGTCAGAAGCTTTTATTTTGCTTTTCACGTTCACATCTAATTTGTGCTGCAGTTTGCAAAATTTCACATGAATCAGCATTCCACTGTGTCTCCATTCTTGCCACTCTAGTCTAAACCACCCTGATTTTTTGCCTAGATTTTTGGCCTGTCTGCATTCACACTTTCCCCTTTTGAATTTATGGCCAGTTTGCTTCCAAGATTATAGAAATAGCAAGATGGCCAGTATGGCTAGAGCAGAGTGAGAAAGGGAGAGAGTAATGGGAGATGAGGTCAGAGGGTAAGACGGGGGCAGATAATGTGAAGCTTTTGCAGTTTTGGAGCAGAGGAGTGACATCATTTAACCTAACCTTTAAAAGGATCATTCAGGCTATTTTGTTGAAAATATACTGTAGTAAGGGTAGAAGCAGGAGACCTGTTAGGAATCTGTTTAAGTAGTCCAGTTAAGGATGGATATAGGCTTGAACCAAAGTGTGATAATGGAGGTGCTAAACGGCTGAATTATGAGATATTTTGAGTGTAGATCTCAAGGATTCGAGGACAGTTTGGAAATGGGTTGTAAGAGTCAGAGATCACTACAAGAGAGTCAAGGATCACTACAAGGTCACTTCCTGATAGAAGGCTTCTTTTACCTCTCAGATTGCCAGAGCTCCTATTATAGCACTTTCTACCTCTACTCGATAGTATTCATTACTGTCGTAATTAAATGCTCCAGTGTACATTATTTTGTGTGTATTTTAGTCTCTCTACCTGAGTGTAAGTACCTGAAGTTAGGGACTGCCTTATTTACTGAAATATATTAGTATTTGCACGTAGTAGTTGTTCAGTAAATGTTTTTTGAATGAAGTGAGAACTGTGGTTCTTTTCATATTATAGTTAAGTAATAGGCTAAAGGTGATTATATTTTTTTCTTTTTATCATAAAACATTTCCAAGTACAGTAAAATTGAAAGAATAGACCAACAAACATCCATATAGAGTCAACAGTTACTAATATTTTTTAGTATTTGCCTTTTCTCTATGTGTGTATTTGGGGAAACTATTTGAAAATCAGGCGCAGACATCATGCACTTAAACTGTAAAAACTTTAGCACATATCTCCTATGAGTAAGAATAGTCAGACATTCTCCTGTGTAACCTTAGAACTATTATCACACCTAAGAAAGTTAATAATTATTAAATTTTCTCTCCAATCCATGCAGTCATTTCTGATGTATCTTTTAGGACTTTTAAAAAAGTCAGAATCCAGTTAAGATTCATGTACTGCATTTGAACATTAAATCTCTGCTATTATCTGGATTTCCCTATTAACAGAACTTGAGGCAGAGGGCTAATGTGCTATTATGTACTTTATTTAGGGAGTTCATTCACTGCTAGGAAGCACAAGTGAGGGAAAAGTTGAATAAGCTGGAAATAAGGGAAAACTAATACAGGAATGCTTCTTGCCACTAAGTGAGACTGATTGCTGGATCCTGGGTATTGCATCCATGAGAAGCCATATATACTGCATCCGAGGAGGGAAAGGGCAAGAATTTATCTACTGGCTTCTAGTGAGCAAGAATTCCCCTGCACTTTAGGGTTGTGGATTTGTGGGTGCAGGGCATATGGTATTTGGTTTTGTGCTTTGCAGGAAAGCCCCAAATGAGGAGGTGAGAGGATGAGATGTGGACAGCAGGCCAGAGGCACAAGGTGTTGCTAGGGCTGCTCAGGGTGGAAAGCAAATGTGAAGATCTGGGAGCAGGCATTGGAATGAGTCGGGAGGGCACATATCAAATCTGGTTCATTGTCTTTACTCTCTTACAATCTAGAGGAATGGCCTCCCCATCTTTTTTTCCCCACTCTTTAAATGACTGACTTTTTGTAGAGACCATGCCAGTTGTCTTATAGAATAACACCCATTGTGTATTTGTTTAGTAGTCTGTTCATGTTGTTTAAGTCATTCCACTAAGTCTTATATTTCTGATAACAGGAAGTTAGATGTCAAGGTTGGTAAGACTCATTTTTGGTAAGCAGACTTCATAGTGATATATGGCACTTCATGTTGCATCGCAGCAGGAAGCACACAATATCAAGTTGTTGTGCTTTTGATGATAAGTATGATTACTTAAAGGTGGTGACCTCCAAGTCCTCCTTGTATAGTTATGTTTTTCTCTTTGTAGTTATTAAGTATCTATGGGGGTAGTACTTTAGCACCTTGTATTGAGTGAATATGTACCTGATTCACCCATTAATGATCCTTGCCTGAATCACATTCCATTAGAGGTTTCAAAATGTTGCTTTTCCCTTCTAATTTTATCATTCTATTTGTATTTATTAGTTGGTATTCTTCTGTAAAAAGTACTTATCTCCATCAGCTAGGGATGAAACTTTGTTTCTCCTAGAAAGATAGGGTAAAGCTTATATTTTCTGTGTGCGCGATGATCCCCTGCAAAAGTGACTGATAAGTTTCCCCCCTTTTTCTTGCTCTTTAAAAAAAAATGTCACTATGGACTGAAGGATTTTATTTAGTGTTTACAATCCATTTCAGTTATTATTCTTTGGATACTCAGATTACTCCAAATTTGGGGGATCTCTTGAAGAGATCCCTCCATGTCCTCTTGACATGAGGTCATTAGTCTTTCAGCATGTCCTTGCATGCTGGCACAGTTTTCCCAAGTTCATTTTGAAGTTTCACTGCCCCAGAACTAGAATCAGCCAGGAATAATGGCTTATTGTATTAATTTTTAAAACTGATACATTATGTTCTTCCTTTCTTAAAAAATGTTCAAGTGTTCCGTAGGAAAGGATTATAAAAATAATTTTATTATTTTCAAATTGCATAGTTTTAAAGGGCACCTTCACACACATTATTTTATTTTGAGATGTTATAGGACCATGGATTCTTGGTATAGTCTCCTAATATATATGAGGTAAGCCGGATTTTGGTCTTTAGTACTTGGAGCTGATACTAACTTTAGAATTCAGCAAACTGTAGTTCAGGGACGTTGTGACTGCCCAAACTTATGTTATTATCATGTAGAAAACCTGAGATTAGAACTCAAAACTTCAGGCTTCAAAGGCAGATGTTTCTGTCTTAACTTTATTTAATAACTTTCTTGGTAATTGGATTTGTTACCTAGACAAATGAAAATGCCACAATAAAGTTAATAAAATAAGAGAAAGAGCTAGTAATTTTAATAGAGATAGAAACATAACAGGCAAGTTTGTAGAAAAAAAATAGGAGATATTTAACATAAGAAAGTGAAATCCCTCTCTGCAACGGTGGCTGCTGAAAATGGTTTGGTATATATATTCCAACTGGAATGTCTGTACTTTACCTATCCTGCATGGCCCAGCTCAGAAACCTTCCATGTGAGGTCTTCACTCATCTTTTCTCCGAAATGAATCCCTATAGCACTTTGTACTTTTCTTATAGGACTTATATTTTACTGTTATTTTGGACCTTTTTTCAATTTCTCTCTTGTAAAAAATTTGTTATTTTGAAAAAAATGTTTATCTACAGAAAACTTACAAGAATAGTAAAATTGCCATTTTGTCACATTTGCTTGCTCTCTGTACACATACACACACACTTTTTAATTTTATTCTTGCTGACCCATTTGAGAGCAAATTGCAGACATCATGATCTTTTATCCTTAAATGCTTCAGCACGTATCTCCTATGAACGAGGATATTTTCCTTAAAAAATTTATTTTATTTTATATGAACATTTCTAAAAACATCTAGTATACAATTATCAGACTGAGAAAATTTAAAATTGATACAATGCTATTATCTACACAGTGCTATTATCAGTCCATATTCAAATTCAGTACTTTTGGTACCATCTATCTTATAATTGTATATCCCTAATGCAGACCTCCACTTCAGTTCTTACTATGGACTTTAGAAGACAGCTGACCAAATTTTATAGCACAGCTTCATAATTTTTCACAGTTTTGAATTGCAGTTGACAGTCCTTTATATTGGTGGTCAGTTCTTTTTCCTGTTTCCTTTATCAGCGTTCTCAAGGTTTTCATCCTTCTCCCTAATGTTTATTTCTCTAACAGAATGTCTCTATCTCTTAGATAATACATCCCAGAGACACTAGTTTGAACTCCCTCTCTGTACCACCAGATTTACAGTGCTGTCTCATTTAATTCCAGTTTTTAAGTGGTGTGTTACGAAGAAAATAAAATGTACAAAATTTGAAATAATGCACAACCCTTATGCAAAAACCCTGTAATTGAAAAATTTCATCAAGACCAAAACTGACAAGTCTGTGTACTAAGTGAGTTGTACATTAAATGTTTCTGCAAGTGATTTTGATGACTACTATGCTGTTATTTTACATTCACTATTATGTACTTTTTATATTTTTATGTTTATATCTCTGACAGTCTTATTGCAGTGTTTAAATGGTAGTTGCCAGTTCTAGAACTGAAGGACATACCCCTAAATCAATAACTTTGAAATGGAAGTGAAATACAATAAAATGTTATGAGAAAAGTGGAACAACTACCATATTATGCCAAGCTGTTAATCTAGGAGAAAACTTGGCAAAATGTTATAGTTACTAAGAAAATAAAAATCTCTGTTAAAGCTTAAGTATGCCACAGTGGTTATAGATTTATGTGCTGCAAGAAGGCATCCCCGATTAGTCTTAACTTACGAGTTTTGATTATAAGGCGTTTTCAGTAACTCATTTAAATAATTTTGATTGTTATATATCCATATCTGCATCTGTTACTATCATCAGTACTAGAGCATTGATATCTTCTCATATGCTCTTAAACCCTCCCCTTTCTGTTTCTTCAGATGTGAAAAATATGGGGATCTTGAGTTGGAATAGAATGCATATATAATTTTTCCCAGTAAAATGTATGGAAATTAAAAAAAAATACCCTCCCTCTTAGTTTGGATTACCAAAGTAATACATACTTACTGCAAAAATTCCTAACTTTTTAGAAAAATATGTTTTCAATTATGTGAAAGTCACTGTCTCAAGTAAATATTAACAGCTTCTGTTGTGCTCTTGATCCTTTTATCTTTGGAACCTCATTCTCTGCACTCCTCATGTAATAGCTATAACCTCTTCCTCTCTCTTGGACCTTTGTTCCCTTCTTCCCTTTATCCTATAAATATGTTCAAAGATTCCATTAAAAGAAACCAGACAAACAGGAAAAAGTTCTTCTCAGTAGGACCTCTATAGTATTCCTTCTCTTCTTAGCTAAGCTTCTTGAAAAAAGTAGTTTACATTTATTCTGTCCTTCCCTCTCATTCCCAATATACTGTAACCTGGCTTCTGATGCTTCTTTTCCACAGGAATTGCTCTTTTTCAGTTATTTACTTAAAAAGAAAAAAACTCTCTGATTACAAAGATAATTCAGGCATATCTTAAAACATACATATACAGAGAAATGTACATTGTTGAAAATTAGTCTTTTTTTAAATATTCTTTCACTGAGACAACCACCATTAACCATTTGGTATGTGTTTATTCAGTTAATCCTATATGTTAATGAATATATTGTTTAGCTCATATATATATTTAAAATGAAAGCCATATATGTATCATTCTGTAATTTTCTTTCCATGTCTGTATTTAGGTCTGTTGCGTTATATTGTATAATGTAGGGCGGATTAATTTCTCTTCTTTTAGTTTCATCATCTGTAAAGTGGAAATGAAAACAGAACTCACTTCCTTTGGTGCCTTTAAGTATGAAATGGGATAATTTATATAAAACTTACATCAGAGTCTGACACACATATTAAGTGCTCAGTAAATGGTAGATTTATAAAATAATCTATTTATGTTAAAATGTTGCATACTCAGTAAGTTATCAATGTAGCAAAGGATAAAGAACATAAATCCCTTTTCCATGTCATTTTAGCCCTTTACCTTCCCTGATTTTTCTTCATGTCATTTGCTACAATCTGCTTTCTCTTTTTGCAATTTTTTTGTCTTCTTGGCAACTGTCTTGTTGGATTGTCTTCTTTTTGTGTAAGCATTATTAGAAAAAAAAGATCTTTGTTGTACAGAAACCAAAGAGAATATTTTGACTCTCCATGTACCTATTACCTAGCTTAAGGTAACTTAAAATGTTACACAGTTGAAGATCCTTTATTTTCCACCCTGATTTCCTTCTCTGCCTCATCCCCCAGAATTAACCACTGTCCTGAGTTTGGTGCTTATCATTCCCATATACTTTACGTTGTTACAATTTTCTTCATGCCTTTGGGATTTGTTGAGTTTCTTGGATCTGTGGGTTTATAATTTTCACCAAATATGGAAATTTTTTTCTCCATTATTTCAGTAATATTTTTTCTGTTCCCTCTCCTTTGTTTTAGGGACTCTAAATACATGTTTATTGGGTTGATTGAATTTGTCCCATAGCTCACTGATGTGATTCATTTTTTTTCTTTCTTTCTCTATGTGTTATATTTTGGACAGTTTCTATTGCTGTGTTGATTCAGTTCATTAATTTTCTGAAGTATTGAATCTACTGTTAATCTCATTTAATCAGTTTTTCTTTTCAGACATTTAAATTTTTATCTCTAGAAGTTTGATTTGGTTCCATTTTTATTTTCTGTCTCATTAACATGCTCATGCTTTCCTCTGTTTTCATGGATATATGGGATAAATTTATAACAATTTTTAAAATGTCCTTGGGTACTACTTCCATCATCTGTCATTTTGGGGTGGGTTTTTTGTTTGTTTTTATTGAAGTATAGTTGATTTACAGTATTGTGTTTCAGGTGTACAGCATAGTGATTCAGTTTTTTTGCTGATTATATTTTATTATAGGTTATTATAAAATATTGGGTATAATGTCCTGTGCTATACAGATAAATTCTTGTTGCTTATCTATTTTATGTTTAGTAGTTTGTATCTGTTAATCCCATACCCCTAATTTGTCCCTCCCCCACTGCCTCCCCCTTTGGTAACCATAAGTTTGTTTTCTATGTCTGTGGGTCTGTTTCTGTGGTTCTGGTTTTTTTTATTGATTGTTTTTTCTCTTCTCTGGGTTATATGTACCTATTTTTTAAATACCTGGAAGTTTTTTAGTTAGATTTGGCAGACGTTGTGAATTTTACCTTTTCAGGTCCTAAATATTTTTCTATTGCTTTAAATATTCTTTTTTTTAAATTTTTTAAAATTTATTTATTTATTTATGGCTGTGTTGGGTCTTCGTTTCTGTGTGAGGGCTTTCTCTAGTTGTGGCAAGTGGGGGCCACTCTTCATCGCGGTGTGCGGGCCTCTCACTATTGTGGCCTCTCTTGTTGCGGAGCACAGTTTCCAGACACGCAGGCTCAGTAATTGTGGCTCACGGGCCTAGTTGCTCTGCGGCATGTGGGATCTTCCCAGACCAGGGCTCGAACCCATGTCCCCTGCATTGGTAGGCAGATTCTCAACCACTGCGCCACCAGCGAAGCCCTGCTTTAAATATTCTTGAGCTTTGTTTTGGGATGCAGTTAACTTACTTGGAAACAGCATGATCCTTTTGAAACTTGCTGTTAAAAAGCTTTTTTTAGTGGGACCAAGCAGCCTTCAGTATAGGGTTAATTTTGTCCCAGTACTCTTCTGGGTACTCCACCCAGAGCCTGTATATTATGAGTTTTTCCATTATTCTTGGTCCTGTGTGAGTTCTGGGAATTGTTCTACCTGCTTCTTTCTAGGGTTCTTTCCCCAGCCTCAAGTTTCCTTATATGCATGACTGATCAGAACTAATGAAGACTCTGAGCTCCATGAGCTATTTGTATATTTTGGAGATTAATCCTTTGTCAGTTGCTTCGTTTGCAAATATTTTTTCCTATTCTGAGGGAACAGCCCAATCAAAAAACGGGTAGAAGACCTAAATAGACATTTCTCCAAAGAAGATATTCGATGGCCAACAAACACATGAAAAAATGCTCAACGTCACTAATTATTAGAGAAATGCAAATTAAAACTACAATGAGATATCACCTCACACCAGTCAGAATGGCCATCATCACAAAATCTACAAACAATAAATGCTGGAGAGGGTGTGGTGAAAAGGAAACCCTCTTGCACTGTTGGTGGGAATGTAAATTGATACAGCCACTATGGAGAACAGTATGGAGGTTCCTTAAAAAACTAAAAGTAGAATTACCATATGACCCAGCAATCCCACTACTGGGCATATACCCTGAGAAAACCATAATATAAAAAGACACATGCACCCCAATGTTCATTGCAGCACTGTTTACAGTAGCCAGGACATGGAAACAATCTAAATGTCAATCAACAGAGGAATGGATAAATAAGATGTGGTACCTATATACAATGGAATATTACTCAGCCATAAAAAGGAATGAAATTGGGTCACTTGTAGAGGCATGGATGGTCCTAGAGACTGTCATACAGAATGAAGTAAGTCAGAAAGAGAAAAACAAGTATCGTATATTAACACATATATGTGGAATCTGAAAAAAATGGTATAGACAGTCTTATTTACAAAGCAGAAATAGAGATACAGACTAGAGAACAAACGTATGGATACCAGGGGGGAAGGGGGTAGGGGTGGGATGAATTGGGAGATTGGGGTTGACATATATACACTATTGATACTATGTATAAAATAGATAACTAATGAGAACCTACTGTATAGCACAGAGAACTCTACTCAGTGCTCTGTGGTGACCTAAGTGGGAAGGAAATCCAAAAAAGAGAGGATATATGTATATGTATAGCTGATTCACTTTGCTGGACAGTAGAAACTAACACAACATTGTAAAGCAACTATACTGCAATAAAAATTAAAAAAAAAAAACTAATGAAGACTGAAGAGGAACTCTGCAGATCTGTGGAGCTCTTACTATGCACCTCTCCTCTCTGGTACTCTTACCTGTGAATTTTACACACCTTGGCCTTCCTGAATTCTCAACTCTGTCTCCTTATCTTAGATTGCTGGACTTTGTTTAGTTTCCCCCTCCCTCTGCTGCGGCGTGGAAAGTTTTTCCAGGCAGTTTCCTGGGCATTTATGGGACTTTGTCCAACATCTGAAAATCATTGTATCTTATTTGTCCTATTTTTTTAGTTGTTTTAAAGTGGGAGAGTTAGTCTGTTCCCTATTATTCTATCATGGTTGGAAACAATTGCCTGTATATAGAAAGCCATAGGTATTCTAAAATACTGTTAAATATCTTATGTGCCTGAATATTAGGTGAGGTGTTGCCATCCCAAAAGGCTTATATTTGAGACCTCTAAACTTGCTCATATTACAGAGTAATTTATAAATTATTTTGCACAGCAAATGACTATTTGAGAAGAATACATTGACTTGATATGTCCTTAATCAGTGCCAGGTTGGATGTTTATAAAAGATGCAATGAGTGTAGAATTTAACACAGATTAAATAATCATTCCTGAGTATGGCCTTAAAAACTATAGGCATTGGATTAAAAAGTATACTAAAGAGTAACATAGTAAGAGATTATGTTGTAGAGATTATAATGTATACTGAGAAAACCAATGGGAAAAATTGTCTGTTATGTGAATAGGTACTAGCAGTGATTTGGGATAAAGTGTCAGGTGATATTTTATTTTATTTATTTTTGGGGTGTGTGTGCAAGTATTTTTATTTATTTATTTTTTATACAGCAGGTTCTTATTAGTTATCTGTTTTATCCATATTAGTGTATATATGTCAATCCCAATCTCCCAATTCATCCTACCCCTCTTTTCCCCCTTTGGTATCCATATGTTTGTTCTCTACGTCTGTGTCTCTGTTTCTGCCTTGCAAACCGGTTCATCTGTACCATTTTTCTAGATTCCACATATATGCGTTAATATACGATATTTGTTTTTCTCTTTCTGACTTACTTCACTCTGTATGACAGTCTCTAGATCCATCCACATCTCTACAAATGACCTAGTTCCATTCCTTTTTATGGCTGAGTAATATTCCATTGTATATATGTACCACATCTTCTTTATCCATTCACCTGTCAATGGGCATTTAGGTTGCTTCCATGACCTGGCTATTGTAAATAGTGCTGCAATGAACATGGGGGTGCATATGTCTTTTTAAATTATGGTTTTCCCTGGGTATATGCCCAATAGTGTGATTGCTGGGTCATATGGTAATTCTATTTTTAGTTTTTTAAGGAACTTCCATACTGTTCTCCATAGTGGTTGTATCAATTTACATTCCCACCAGCAGTGCAGGAGGGTTCCCTGTTCTCCTTCTCCAGCATTTGTTGTTTGTAGATTTTGTGATGATGGTCATTCTGACTGGTGTGAGGTGATACCTCATTGTAGTTTTGATTTGCATTTCTCTAATAATTAGTGATGTTGAGCAGCTTTTCATGTACCTCTTGGCCATCTTTGGAGATGTCTTCTTTGGAGAAATGTCTGTTAAGGTCTTCTGCCCATTTTTTGGTTGGGTTATTTGTTTTTTTAATACTGAGCTGCATGAGCTGTTTATATATTTTGGAGATTAATCCTTTGTCCGTTGAGTCACTTGCAAATATTTTCTCCCATTCTGAGGGTTGTCTTTTCCTCTTGTTAATGGTTTCCTTTGCTGTGCAAAAGCTTTTAAGTTTCATTATGTACCATTTGTTTATTTTTGTTTTTATTTCCATTACTCTAGGAGGTGAGTCGGAAAGGATCTTGCTGTGATTTATGTCAAAGAGTGTTCTTTTTATGTTCTCCTCTAAGAGTTTTATAGTGTCCCGTCTTACATTTAGGTCTTTAATCCATTTTGAGTTTATTTTTGTGTATGGTGTTAGGGAGTGTTCTAATTTCATTCTTTTATGTGTAGCTGTCCAGTTTTCCCAGCACCACTTATTGAAGACCCTGTCTTTTTTCCATTGTATATCCTTGCCTCCTTTGTCATAGATTAGTTGACCATAGGTGTGTGGGTTTATCTCTGGGCCTTCTGTCCTGTTCCATTGACCTATGTTTCTGTTTTTGTGCCAATACCATATTGTCTTGATTACTGTAGCTTTGTAGTATAGTCTAAAGTCAGGGCGTCTGATTTCTCCAGCTCTGTTTTTTTCCCTCAAGATTGCTTTGGCTAGTCGGGGTCTTTTGTGTCTCCATACAAATTTTAAGATTTCTTGTTCTAGTTCTGTAAAAAATATCATTGGTAATTTGATAGGGATTGCATTAAATCTGTAGATTGCTTTGGGTAGTGTAGCTCAGTCATTTTCACAATATTGATTCTTCCAATCCAAGAACATGGTATATCTCTCCATCTGTTTGTGTCATCTTTGATTACTTTCATCAGCGTCTTGTAGTTTTCTGAGTACAGAAACTTTCTGAGTACAAAAGCCTACCTTTCTTTCCTTAGGTAGGTTTATTCCTAGGTATTTTTTTCTTTTTGTTGCAATGGTGAATTGGATTGTTTCCTTAATTTCTCTTTCTGATCTTTCGTTTTTAGTGTATAGGAATGCAAGAGATTTCTGTGCATTAATTTCATATCATGCAACTTTACCAGATTCATTGATTAGCTATAGTAGTTTTCTGGTGGCATCTTTAGGATTATCTATGTATAGTATCATGTCATTTGCAAACAATGACAGTTATTTCTTCTTTTCCAATTTGTATTCCTTTTATTTCTTTTTCTTCTCTGATTGTTGTGGCTAGGACTTCCAAAACTATGTTGAATAATAGTGGCAAGAGTGGACATCCTGGTCTTTTTCCTGATCTT
Source organism: Monodon monoceros (assembly GCF_005190385.1). Lineage (NCBI taxonomy): Eukaryota > Metazoa > Chordata > Mammalia > Artiodactyla > Monodontidae > Monodon > Monodon monoceros. Next base: position 72,578,501 of record NW_021703767.1, on the reverse strand, counting down.
AGAAGAAATGCTTTCAGTTTTTCACCTTTGAAAATGATATTTCCTGTGGGTTTGTCATATATGGTCTTTATTATGTTGAGGTAGGTTCCCTCTGTGCCTATTAGAGTATTTATCATAAATGGGTGTTGTATTTTGTCAAAAGCTATTTTTCTGCATATATTGAGATGATCATATGGTTTTTATTCTTAAATTTGTTAATATGGTGTATCACATTGATTGATTTGCGTATATTGAAGAATCCTTGCATCCTTGGGATAAATCTCACTTGATCATGGTGTATGATCCTTTTAATGTGTTGTTGGATTCTGTTTTCTAGTATTTTGTTGAAAGCCTAAGAGACCTCTGGGACAACATTAAATGTACCAACATTTGCATTATAGGGGTCCCAGAAGGAGAAGAGAGAGAGAAAGGACTCAGGTGATATTTTAATAGATGGATTAAAAAAAGTACAGCATCTAAACAACTTAGATGGAAATGAAAATGATGTTTGAGATACGAGTTAATTCAAAAAGTGGCTGTAGTTATAATGATGACCCTAACGTTTAAGGTGAATGTGAAGTTTGACTATAATTGTTTTCTGAATGTGAGTAGAATAAAGTAATATTTTAGATATATTATTTTAATAATATGTTGTTAAATATTTATATGTTGAGTCTGCTTAAAGTAGATATTTGATTATTTCATCTGTATTCACCTAAGAATATGACTACTTAAAAGTTAAACAGTTTCAACTCTGTTAATGGGCTGAAACACTATTTCTGACTCTTGCTATAGTGATTTTCAATCTCCAGTGTTATGAGGTCTGCCAAACTTAGGAATGCCTTCTCCCTCTAGGGTAGACTATTTTAGATAATAAAAATTACACATAAACACAGAACACTAAGGGAGAAACCAACTATGGGAGTGAGGTATAAGAAGAAAATGGGAACAGTTCACTTGTTTGAATTTGAGGCAGTTTATAATACCTGTAGACTATGAGGAAACCTTGTGGACAGAAATTGCAGGTAATGCTCTTCCTTATTACACATTTTTACAGGGGAGCGTGGCTGCAAGGTTATGAGACTGAAAGCCAGTTGCAGCCCTATGCCTTGTCCTGTTAGCCTGTCTAGCTCTATTTTCAGTGATTTTGAGGAAAAGACATGAATTCACAAAGTTAGGCTACTTCTGGGTTAAAAACGAAGTCTTCTTGAAGAGTTTGAAATGGTACATAGTTACAGTTATCTTTTTGTGGTGGTGTTCTTTTTTTTTAAGGGATTAAGTGAAATAGATTTAATAGGGCACTAAAGTTAAAATCTGACTTAATTGGTAAAATGTTATTATTATCATTTTTTAATAAAGGGAGAAAAGGTAAGTTTTAGAGATAATATTTTAAATTATTGCATTTTGTTCTTCTCTCTCCCCTTCTCAAAAGTACCACATGGAATATTCCATTCATTACTGTCTGAGAAAGTCATTACTTTGCAAGCTGCAGTTGCTGAAATGGTTTAGTGGAAGAAATGTTTGCTTGCATTTTTTTTTTTTAGTGATTTTTTTCTCTTTTGGTAGTTATTTTTTGAATATCCAAACTGTAGCAAACAAGGAGGAGTTTTAAATTTATATCGAGGAAACCTCTTTGTGGAACATTTCATTAGATGCCTCCCTGTCAACCTCATATCTTTAAAAGAGGGATTAATGAAACAGCATCTGAAGCAGCAGTGAACTCTTGCGGAATAAACCCTGACCTCTTCCACAGTGTTTTGTGGGATAATTTCAAGTTCTTCAGATACAGATTACATAAAGAAGATTGTAGGGCACGTGACACATTCTGGTTTCCTGTATTTCAGGTAGTAGAAAAATTGCTACCTCTAAGAATGGATCCTGGAGAGATCTTGTCACAGTTATAACTTTTCATCAGTGGTTTTATCTCACAACTTTATTTTTACTTTTTGTTCATATAGGCAACTTAAAATAGTTTGCAGTAAACTGCTTTATGTATTAAATATTGTAATGGTTGAGTAATGGATTGCCTGTGCATTGTAACCACAAAGGTAAGATATAGTATGCTTTCTACCTTTGTTAGTGACAGAGTGTGAGAGACCTTTTTGTTTATAATATATTTAAAAAATAAAGTGTAACCATTGTTATATATTTGAAAATAGATATTTGAATCCATTTGATGCTTAGTTTATATCCTTTAGGAAAGGTAATATTCTGAAATGTGTTTCAGATAGCTAAAAATAGTATATTGAACAGATATTTTTTTTCCCTGAGATTTACAGGAAGCATTTCTCCCAACAGCAAAGGTTTATAGGACCCTGATTATATTTAAATCTTCTAAATATATTCTCAAAGTTCTCCCCCTCTACTTTATTTTCTGTCCCCATATGTCATGCTGGTTGAAAGTATAACTCATTTTGAGAACATTTTCTGGACTCTCCCATTTATTTATTGCAAATATAGTTAATTTTGTTTTTAAGAAGAATAGTGAAGTTCTGATTGTGTTGCCTTTGGAAAGATGTTGATTGGATTTAAAATGGTTAAACTTGTGCAAGAACTCCTTAAAGTTATTTGTTTTAAAGTCTGTTATGCTCATCTTCAGAGTGCAACATGCTTCACTTAAGCTCTGAGTTTGGTTTCTTTTATTCCTGAGCACCAGTTTGTGGACATGGTGTGATTGTGTAAGATTCAAGATGCTTACATTTAAAATTTATACATTGGTTTGTAAAATATGGAATAATTTATTTTGGGGGTTTTATTTCTATAAACTTATGACAGTGTTAGACAAAATTGTTGAGATTTTAAAATTATGGTCAGTAATAAAAGAATCTAAATTTGTGAATTCTGAAAGTAGTCTATTTTTATGTAGTGAATTAATTTTCACAAAAGGAAAAGCAAGAAAATTGATCTAAATTAGTTTTGTTTGCTTGTTGTTTAAAATTATAATTCAGACAGTAAGAGTTTTCATCAGATACTAACATACCCATTATCTGGTCCCATTCTATTTATCAGGGATGTCTTCCATGTACCTCTGTAAAACTGTCTTATCAAAATATTCTTACAGAATGTTTAAAGGGCAGTAAGCCTGGGACACAGGTTTAGTCTAGTTAGTTTGGTTTGGGTTTTTTTTTTCCCTTCTCTAAGTTCTTTTCATGGTTGTCGGTGGTTGGTTCTCTCTGTGATTTACCATTTATCACTTCATTCACTTTAGTTTTTATTTCTAATATTATAGCAAGGTTATTTGAAATGATCTATCTTCTCTCTCCCCTGTCCTTTTTGATACATTAAAATATTTTGTATTTGATCCTTTTTAAGCAAAAGAGAGCTACCATTGTTAAAAAAATTTGTATGGAATCAATATCTAAAGTTTTAATAAGTTTTTATTATGTAACTGTTAAAGCAAAAATAGAAAAGATGTAGGTTGGAAATTAGGAAGCCTAAAATATTATTTGTAGCTACTTTTGAAAGAGCTAAATTAAAATGATTTCTTTTATTAGAAATAAACCCTTTGAACGTATTTAACCAATAGCTATAGCAGGAAGAGCAAAAATCTTAATTTTCTTTTCAACTGAAGTGCTGCAGTGTTTTCTCCCCCTTGAGTCTTTTCTCGCTTTTCTGATCTTTAGAGAGCTTTATGGTTTTTTATATATTTTTAAAGTCTGACAATATAGTTGATGTAATTCTATCATGTTAATACTAAAACACCTTTCCAAGTGAATTTTTTTTCATCATCCGCCTCCCCTCTCTCCCACTTGTGTAGGCATGGTGAGCTAGGTAGGCATGTTGCATCACTGCTACCATGGATACCCTTAAGAACAGGCATGTGGGTTGAGCTAAAGCAATGATGATTAGTTTTCTGGGCTTCCCCCCCCCCATAACTATATGTTCTTCACAATGAAGACTGTTACTTTAAAATGTTTGCAAATGACTGGGTTGTGAGAGATGTGATGACTAAATCATCATTGTTGCTGAACAGCCAAATTTTGGCCTCCATTTACAGTAGTATTAATGCAGTCATAAATAGCTCTAGTTCCTTTTCTGATTAATACATTTTAAACACATGTAATGTTTGTTTTGCCTCTTAGTAGGAAATGAAAATGTATTTCCTCTTCAGTCTGAATTTTTAAAAATACTTGTTCTGAATTCACATATTTTGCAGGGGAAAAGATCCTAGTGAGCATTTCTCTTGTGCAGTATTTCTTTATTGTTAGTATACATACATAGATCTTTATGTAATTTAATCAGCTTGGATACAATATTTTATTTTGTGCTTTTCCACATAATGTCTAAGAGATATTTGTTTTTGTGTTTGTAAATCCTTCTGTTCTTAATTAGCTCCTTTGTAAATGTATGTCAGTTGAGGTGGAATTAATATTGTTAGAGGGCCAGGAAGAGATGTGTAGTTTTGTCAGACTCATTATCACTATGGGAAAATTAACTCCAAGTATACGAAGTCCAACAAGAGTGATTTGGGAGTATTTATACGGTGTGTTTTCTTTTTTTAGTGATAAGCGCTGTGCAGCTTCAGCTAAAGGCATTCATATTCTTTAGTATAGAGGTTTCCCATCTGTCTATTAACTTCTGAGAAAGGGAGTTGCATAACTTTCATATCAGAATTTCTTGCAGTAGAATCATGTCTTTCTCCATCTTTTGTTATACTATTTGTTGATTAAGTAGAAAAGGGATATTTTCTCTCTCTCTCTATTCATTTTAGGGTCATTTAGCAGAAGTTTAGGTGGCAGGAGAAAGACCTGAAAAGAAAAAAATTTTCTCGTGTGTCCTTGATTAAGCTTATTAGGTGGAAAGGAGTGTTCACATTTCAGGAGATTCTCTTGCACTCAGTACCAGTTGTTATTATTTTTGTTATTCAACTTGTTTGCCGAAACTTGGAGTCCATATTAAATTCTGTTAGGGCAATATTTGAAGCCTGTGCAGTCTTGGGGAGTCTCTTCCAATTAAGGGACTGCCAATACAAATGTATTAGGAGCTGCAAACCAGGTTTTCTTTGTTTTTATTAACAGGTCTTTCCCCCCCCCCCCCAGCTCTTGTGAGGTGGTTCCTTGTTCTTTGAGATCTTCATGCATAATGATTTCCTTTGTTTGCAAGTCCTTGCCCCCAAATCTTATTAACCCTTCAGATTCCAGTTTATAGATTATTTCCTCAGGGAAGCCTTCCTTGAGGCCCAAGATTAAATAAGGTTCTTTTATTGAGTATACTTTCCTTTCCTTTTAGCACACAGTGTATCATGTATTTGTGTGATTCTTTATTAGTGTATGTTTCTTCCACTGAACTATAAACTTTATAAAATAAGACTTTTATTCTCATGGTATTCCCGAGGCCTGACCAAGTGTCTGAGAATCTACATATAGTGGATACTCAGTAAATAATTGTTGAATGAATGAGGCTTTGGCACAGATGTTCCAAACTTGTGGATTAAAAAAAATAAATGAATATTTTTACTTTGTAATGCATTTTAAGCCCTCTTTTGAATATGTTTGTATGTTGACATCCTGGAAAATTGTCACTAAAATTTATTTATCTTTCTATATTTATTATGAATTCAAAAGGATCCAGAAAATGGCCCATCTTCCCAGTGTTTTCCACCTCTTTCTTAGTTTATGGTGGGGATGGACCACATCATCTTTTTTTTTCTTTTTAACATCTTTATTGGAGTATAATTGCTTTGCAATGGTGTGTTAGTTTGTGCTTTATATCAAAGTGAATCAGCTATACACACACATCTATCCCCATATCTCCTCCCTCTTGCGTCTCCCTCCCACCCTCCCTATCCCACCCGTCTAGGTGGTCACAAAGCACCGAGCTGATCTCCCTGTGCTATGTGGCTGCTTCCCACTAGCTATCTATTTTACATTTGGTAGTGTATATATTGGACCACATCATCTTGTCTTGATACTTACTTGTCTACTATTCACTTAAGTATTTGACTGACATTTTTTGAATGGTTGTATATATAATTTTTTTTCTTGCTTATACTTAATTTGGGAGAGTCAGATCCTTTTTCATTTTACAGGGCTTACTTCCATCTCTAGACTGCAAAATGTTGACTAACAAGTTAAGTACTGTCCAGTAGAACTTGATGCAGTGATGGAAATGTTGTGTATCTGTGCTGTCCTATCCACTGACACATAAAACATGGCCTGTTTGACAGAGGAACTAAATTTTAATTAATTTAAGTAGACTTAGATTATTGATTGTAACAACCATTTCCGTACACCAGCCAACCATTCACATATTTATTCTTGAATTTTTTATACATTTTTTTGAATGGGTAATAAACTTACATATTATTCAAACTAAACTCAGGAATCAAAAATCACTTTAAAAAATTATATAGTTATGTCTCACTTCTGTCCCTTCTCACCCTGGTCCCCATAGGGAACTATTTTTATTTGTTTCTATATTTTTTCCAGTGTTTATGCATATACAGGAATTAAGAATGTTTTATTTCTCCCTTTCCCTATACAACAGATAATGTGTTTTATATTTACATAATCTTTTGTTCCTTGCTGGTTTTACTTATAATATCCTGAAGGGCTCTCCATTTTAGTATACATAACTTTTTCTCATTCATTTTTCAGAAGTATAATGTTTAGTTGTGTGATAACAGTTTCCTTAACCAAACATGGTCTTTTAAATAAATGACCTGTAACAGCTGGTTCTAATTGGAGAAAGATGAAAGTTGGATACGTACCTAGTACTGAATATCATGAAAAATTCCGAATTTTCAAAAGTTATAAATATATTTTTGCTAAGCACTGAAGTTCTTTCTAACCTCTTATTATAAACAATTTTTTTCAGTGAAAAAACTTTGTATGTGTGTCATTTTATATTTGTGCATGTCTATCTGTATCATGTAGGATTGCTGGTTTAGAGAGTAAATGTGCTGTAATTTAGGTATCTATTGCCAGATTCTCCTCCACTGGAGTTGTGTCATTTTGCATTCCCACCAGCAGTGTATGAGAGTGATTGTTTCCCTGAAACTTTGTCGACAGAATGTATTTTCAAATTTTTGTATTTTTGCCAATTTTCTGGGTGAGAAATGGTATATAAATGTAGTTTTAATTTGCATTTCTCATATATTTAAGCAAGGTTTATTATATTTCATACTTTTTCCCTTCTGAGTTGGTCTTTTTCTTCTCAGTTTCTAGGAGCTCTTTATATAATAACAGGGAGCTTAGCCTTTGTCTGTGATGAGTTGCAGATTTTTTCCCCACACTTTGTCATGGTGTTATTATTAATTCTCCCCTCCCTTCCCCTCCCCTCCCCCCCCTCTTTTCTCTCTTCTGAATTTTGAGGTCATAGCAAGACCTTCCACATTCATATTCCAGAGTTATAAGGAATTCCACCCAGGTGTTATAAAAAATTCACCCAAGTATTCTTTTGGTACTTTATATAAGATTTCATTTTTAAGTCTTAGGACCATTTAAAGATTATCTTCATCTGTAGTGTTAGTTGTGGAACTGGTGTAATATTTTTCCACATGGCTACCCATTTGTTCCAGCGTCATTTATTAAAAAGTTCATATTTACCCCCACTTGATTGAGATGCCACTTTTTTTTTTTTTTTTTGTGGTACGCGGGCCTCTCACCGCTGTGGCCTCTCCTGCTGTGGAGCAACAGGCTCCGGACGCGCAGGCTCAGCAGACATGGCTCACGGGCGCAGCCGCTCCGCGGCATGTGGGATCCTCCCAGACGGGGGCACGAACCCGTGTCCCCTGCATCAGCAGGCGGACTCCCAACCACCGCGCCACCAGGGAAGCCCGAGATGCCACTTTTTGACATATGTATTTAGGTCTGTTCTGGACCTCAAATTCTGTTTCATTGGTTTGTCCATTTAAGAACCAACTTGATGGCGTTTTACTTACTGAAGCTTTTTAGTATGCCTTAACATCTAATATAATTATTCTTTCTCTTTGCTTCTCTGTTTTTGAGTTTTTTATTGAAAAAAGGATGTTCTTCTTTGTTTATCCATATAGATTTTACAATCAACTTATCTAGTCTGAGAAAGTGTTTCGGTATTGGGAACAACCTCTAAATAAGTACAGTCAGCCCTCCGTAGTCTCACGTTCTGTATCTGTGAATACAGAGGAATGACTGTACTACATCATTTTATATAAGGGACTTGAGCGTCTGTGGATTTTGGTATCTGTGGGGATCCTGGAACCAGTCCCCTCACCGGATACCAAGGGATGACTGAATAGAACTTAAGGAAAGTTTTTTTGCCCAGTAAGGAGAGGCAGGAGCGTTTGGTAAAATTTTCTCTTACATAACTTCCCAACTAATAGTATAAACTGCCAACAAAAGGGTAGACAATAGTCTTTTTGATTCCCTAGCCTGGGGCACAGGATTTTAAATTCATCTCTTAACAGTTCTTACCAGTTGATTTTTGTTTAATCAAAGACACATTTTACCTGTTTATTGCCAAAGTTTACCAGTTGCCTTTTGACTAAGTGAAATAGGTTTATTTCCGGTCTGTGTTGGATGCCTAGAGGGCTGTGTTGAGAATTCTAACAGATTGAAGGAAAAGTGCTGTCGTCAGTTCATAGGCTTTGCCATGGCTGAGGGATTGGAGAAGGGTGAGGGCCTTGGTAGAGCAGTGGGATCATTTGTATTTAATATGTTTTAATTTATTTATTTTTTATTTATTTATTTTTTTAATTTAATATGTTTTGAAAATCCTTACACATTATCACCTTATAGCATTTTAAATGACTCTACTGTTTGGATGTTTTATAACTGAGTCAACATTTGGATTATTTCCATTTTTTTCCTCTGAAAATGATGTACTTGATGCACTTGATGCTTAGTCTCTGAGCATAACCATTATTCTTTAGGTGAGGAATTTCAGTATAGAAGGTATGAACATTTTTTAAAATTTTAATTATTTATTTATGGCTGCGTTGAGTCTTTGTTGCTGAGCGCGGGCCTTCTCTAGTTGCGGCGGGCGGGAGTCACTCTTCGCTGTGGTGCGCGGGCTTCTCTTTGTGGTGGCTTCTCTTGTTGCGGAGCACGGGCTCTAGGCGTGTGAGATTCAGCAGTTGTGGGTTGCGGGCTCTAGAGCACAGGCTCAGTAGTTGTGGCGCATGGGCTTAGCTGCTCTGCAGCCCGTGGGATCTTCCCAGGCCAGGGCTTGAACGCATGTCCCTTGCATTGGCAGACGCACTCTCAAGCCCGGTATGAACATTTTTAATGTTTTGATAAATATTGCCACAATTTCTAAACTTTAATTACCTTCAGATTATTTTTCCAGTTAAAGTACCCTATTTTATATTAAGTGTGTTTTCACTGAACTGGTTCTGCATTTACATGTGGAAAGATTCATTATAGCTTCTGATCTTATCCATAATGATTGAGTTTCTTGACTGTTTCACTTTTTGTTAACTTTTAATATCCAGTCAGTGTTCACCCGGGGTTTACCTTATTTGGGACCTACTGCACTGGAAAAATAGAGGTTGCTTCAAGTACTATCTATTTCTGCTTATCCTTTTACAATTGGACTTTCAAATGGATGAGGATAACTAAGGCTTCTGTTTCTCTTATTTTGTCAGTCTCTCACTTTTTAAAATTCCTTATAGTCTGCATTCTGCAGCAGTCACTCAACTGAAATTGTGCATTAGTCTGGACAGAGAATAAAGAGTAATTGTTAAGAGCTCAAGCTCTGGAGACCTTTGAGGTTCTAGTCTCAACCCTTGATTCCTGGACAAGTCATTTATTCCTTCTGTGTTTTGTTTCCTCTTCTCTAAAATAGGGGAAATAATGGCACCTACTTTACATGGTTATTAAAGATTAATTGAGCTAATAATTACACACTGTCAAGTGTATGAAATGATGACTACCACATAGAAAGACTTTAATAATAATGTTAGCAGATATTTTTAATAATTTTTATTAAATAGTAATAAAATATATAGCCTTCTGGTTGGACAGAACAATCTTTTCTGAATCATTTTCTCTGCCTTTACACTGTTGGTGTTCCCTCTTTTATAATTCTTGTTCCCTGCCTTTTATGACTAGTGTACTTGTTCTCTTTCTTTATTAAGGGTGGTGGATGGTTTAGGTACAGCTATATATTAAGGCAAACTGGCATTAGGAATAAAAGGAAAATGAAAAAGGATGAGATTTAAAGATACTTTTACACATGCCTGGTTCTGCTTTATCTATGTCTTCTTTTGCTGCTTTTATTTTGGATTTTAGAGTTATGCTAATGCCTGTCTTTGGAGACAGCTCCCTGAATCTCTGATTGCCAGAAGTTTATGACTATATATCCTTCTTTTGGTGATTGGTATGTAACCATCTTATATGGATAAAGAAAAAGGATTGTCCATATGTGGGAAAAGATATTTACTTGTGATTCCAGTGGATACTCAACAACTATTCAAGTAGATAACTGATAATGGTAGGTAATAAATCACCAGAGAAATGTTGAATTGTTTTGGCTTATCAGTTTGAGAATTATGAATAGAAATGTCTTTGATTTAAATGTTCGTGTTTATACGTCAGGACGCTTTTAGTTGTGCTGGGTTGTATTAAAATTGTATATTAGCCAGCAGCTTTGGAAGGCGTGTGAGACCTTTTTAAAGAAAATCCTAGTACAGCGATTTCAGGTTTTTTAGATTTTAGGAAGTTGAATTTTAATAATACATAGAAATGCTGCCCTCTACTGTTGCCTAGTTGTTTTACTGCCATGTAAAAATGTTCAGTAACCTCTACTAGGATAACTTTTTTTAAAGTATTAGATTGGAGTATACTATTAGATTGGAGTATAACTATATAAAATATTATTCTGATAACATAATTTTTAAATTATTTTTATTACTCAGTGCTAACTCCCATTAAATATGTTCATTGTCATCATTTTTTGGCTTTTAGAAAAACTTGGAACTTGGAACAAAAGTCTTAGCTTCTTATTTTACATGGTGAGCTTTAAGTGGTCACTTGATTGATTCTGTATGGTTGTGCGATTCAGAGCTTGTATTGATAGCTTATAAGCAAACTAAAAAGTTCTACAGGTAAAGGTATTTTTCTAAAGTAAAAATTGTTTTAATATCTTATGTAATTGATTTGAAATTCTAATCAATATTAAATAGGGATGTAAGATCTTCATATGTTTACTAAAAGGAAGCCCTGCCTAAACAGTGGTGATGTTGACCAAAATTTTAACCTCTGGATTTCAGGTTTTTCACTGTAAAATGAAAGGATTAGAAGAGATAATTTTTAAGATTACCTTCAGCTTTGTTTTACTGAGTACCTATTGTATATGAAGTAATCTACTGTATATAAGATAGAAATGGAAAAACAAAGATGGTTAGTATAGTTCTTGCTCTAGATCGGGTCAGCCAGTTAGCCAGATCAGACCGTGGTCATTTACTTAATGTCATGGCTGCTTTCGTGCTACAGTGGCAGAGTTTGAGCAATTGCAGCAGAGACCATATGACCTGCAAAGCTGAAAATATTTACTGTCTGGCCCTTTATAGAGAATGTTTTCTGACCCTTGCCCCAGATGAACTTGGGGTCTGATGTTGAAGATAAGTATCTAAAAAGATAATTCAGAATGGGCGTTTATAAAGGACGTACAAACAAAATGCCAGGAGTAGTTTAAATAAAGTTAACATGCAATAAAGGAAAATATGCTTTCATCATCAACACTGTTCTTCCCAGTTCAGTAGTGTGCTAACATCTAGTAATTCCCAGGGATTCCTGTTTATCAGACATTAGCAAGTATCCTGCTTCACAACCTCATTATCATCATTACCATTATGACTTTCTTTTTGTAAAATGCACAAATCTATGTAGGCACTTCAGTGTCTTTTTATAACTGTGACCACTACCTATGTAAAAATATAAAACATTTTCAGTACCCCAGAATACTCCCTTTTGTTCTTCCTAAAACATTTTGGCCTCCCCAGGAGTAATCATTTTTCTGACCTATATCACTGTAGATTAGCTTTGAACTTCTTACAAATGTAGTCATACAGTGTATATGGTCATTTCCAGTTTCTTTTACTCAGCATGTGTGTCTCTGTGTGTGTCAGTAGTTTGTCCCTTTTTATTGATGTGTAGTATTCCATTGTATGACTACACCACAACTTTATTCTGCTGTTGTTGGAATTTGGGTTGTTTCCAGTTTGGGGCTGTTAAGACTAAAGCTGCTTTGAACATTTTTGTGGAAGTCTTTTGTGGACATGAGCATTTATTACTCTTGGGCATATATACCTGGGAGTTAGAGTTTTAAATTCATCTTGTAGAGTCCTTACCAGAAAGTGTTTGTTTAATAGGACAAGGTGGGAGGGTGGAATCAAAGAAACATTTTCACCTACTTACTAAGTTTGACTTGTCCACCTCTCCATTACAAAGTGACACCTTTACATTTCTTCATGAACCCTGTGACTAAGGCAACCTACCTTTTGACTAAATCAAATAGGTTTTCTTTTTCTGATGCCAACTTTGGTTGATGTTGGGTGTTTAGAGGTCTTTGCTAAGAAGTCTAATAGCAGGTTGAAGGAAAGAGTGCTGTCGTCATTTAGTAGTCTTTGTCGTGACTGAGAGATTGGAGAAAGTTGGAGGACCTGGCAGAACAGTGGGATCATTTGTATTTAATATATTTTGTATATTTAAAGTTGCCATTTTAAACTCCTTTTCTTCTAGTTCTGACATCTGTGTCTTCTGTGGTTCTGCTATGGGTCTACTTTTGATTGTTGTTCTCTTATTGTTCATGTTTTTCTGATTCTTCCCATATCTTGAAAGTTTTTTGTTGTGTGCTTTAAGTAATGTGTGAAAGAACTATTGAGACTGAACCAGTGTTCTTTTCCTTGTAAGAAGCTAGAATGAAACTAATCAATTAGGAGTTGTTTGTTTAGAGCTAGGTTGCTACATTAGTTACTTTCAGCTCACTTCAATTTTCAAATATCATAAGGATGAGATCAGTTCTGTGCCTTTCCCTTTCCACCAGTAGGACTTTAAGACCTAAGAACTGTGACACTGTAGAAATGTTTCACTGCTTTTCCAGCCCAATTCTCAGCCTCCTACACTTCAGTACTCCCAGTAAATGTCCCATGAGGGTGATCCGGTGTGTGGGGACAACAAGCTCTCCATTTTAGGTTCCTCCACATTCCAACTTGACATGCCAACCCACATGTGATTAAAAACTCCACTGCTGGGCTTCCCTGGTGGTGCAGTGGTTGAGAGTCTGCCTGCCGATGCAGGGGACACGGGTTCGTGCCCCGGTCTGGGAAGATCCCACATGCCGCGGAGCAGCTGGGCCCGTGAGCCATGGCCGCTGAGCCTGCACGTCCGGAGCCTGTGCTCCGCAACAGGAGAGGCCACAGCAGTGAGAGGCCCGCGTACCGCAAAAAACAAACAAACAAACAAACAAAAAACTCCACTGCTTACCCCAGCAGAGTTCCTTAACCTAGATCACACCCAGTCCTTTGCCCACCTGGGTCAAAACTTGCTAAGTACTCCGTTTAGGTAAGTGTCTGCCTTCTCTAGAAAAGGTTCATCTCTTTGGAATTTGGATTCCTGAGATTAATTTGTGTTCAGAAATTTCCATTTTTTAAAATGAAGCTTTTTGTGATAATTGTAGATTCATGTATGTATGTAAAAAATAGTATAGAGATCTCATGTGCCCTTTACCCAATTTCCTCCAAAGGTAACTAGTACAGTGTCACTAACCAGGATATTAACATTAATATAGTCAAGATCCAGAACATTTCCATCACCACAGAGATCCATTATACTGCTTTTTTCTAGCCACACCTACTTTCCTTCCACCCCATCACCCTCTTAATTCACAGGAACTACTAATCAATATTCCATTTCTGTAATTTTGTCATTTAAAGAATTTTATATAAATGGAATCATAAGTATGTAACCTTTGGGGATTGGCTTTTTTTTTTTTTTTAACTCTGTAATTTTCTGGAGATTCATCCAGAAAATGATTGTTGTTTATATCAGTAATTTGGTTTTTTGCTGTTGCTGGGTACTATTCCCATGATATGGCTGTACGACTGATAACCATTCACCTGTTGAAGGACACCTGAGTTTTCCAGTTTTTGACTATTACAAGTAAAGCTGCTATTAAACATTTGTGTACAGTTTTTGTGTGAACATAAGTATTCATTTCTCTGGGATAAATTACCCAGGAGTGCAAATTGCTGGGTCATATGGTTGTTGCATATTTATTTTTTTAAGAAACTGCTAAACTGCTTTCCACAATGGTTGTCCCGTTTTTACATCCTCATCAGCAGTGTGTGATTGATCCAATTTCTTTGCATCTTTGACAACATTTGGTGTTGTCACTAATTTTTATTTTAGCCCTTTTCATAGGTACGTAGTGATATCTCATTGCGGTTTTAATTTACATTTTCCTAATGGCTAATGATGTTGAATATCTTTTCATGTCCTTATTTGCCATCTGTATATCCTTCTTGTATACCTATTCATGTCTTTTGCCCATATTCTAATTGACTTTTGTTGTTGAATTTTGAGAGTTCTTTACATAATCTAGTATACTAGTCCTTTGTCAGATATGTCACGTGCAGATATTTTCTTTCAGTCTGTAGCTTGTCTTTTCATCCTTTTATTAGGGTCTTTCATGGAGCAAAGGTTTTTAATTTTGATGAAGTCCAGTCTATTAATATATCCTTTCATGAGTCATGCTTTTTGTGGCAAATCTTTTGATAGTCATGTGTTTGTTGCTAGTGTATAAAAATACGGTTTACTTTTGTATTTTTATCTTGTACCCTGTGACCTTGCTGAACTCACTTATTAGTTGTAGGAGTTTCTTTGTAGGTTCCTTGAGATTTTTTAATGTAGATTGTCTGAAAATTGGGAGTTTTCTATTTCTTCCTTTCTAATCTCTATGCCTTTATTTCCTTTCATTTGCCTTATTGCACTGGCTAGAACTTCCAGCATCTTCAAGATAGAACCATAACTCCTCTTCTTATCAACACTGTTGGCATCCTTCTGTAATTCATTGTAATTTCTTACTTGGACCCAAGTTCCTAGTAGTTGATCTCTCTTTCCTCTGTTGCCTAGATATATAACCTATTCTCCACATAAACCAGAATGGGAAAAAAATATCTAAATCAGAGTCTCATCTCTTCCTTGTTTAAAATTCTCTGAATGGCTCACAGTTCCAGTTAGAATAAAATCCAGTTAGAATACGCTCATTCTGGAATATTAGATCCTACCTCAGCTGGACTCTGAGCTACTCTTCTCCTGGTTGATTTAAGCTACTCTTCTCCTGGTTGAGTCTTCTCTAGTTATACTAGCCTTCTTTCAGATCCTAAAATTCCAATACTTTTGGATCAGGTACTCCTACTGCCTGAAAGCCCCTCTTCTTGATTTTTACATATCAACCTTCTTCAAATCTTTTAGGGTTCAGCCTAAATGACACATCTCAAAGAGGCCTTCTCTGACTAACTTAAACCTTCCCTGTTCCCCCTTGACCACACACTGTTTCCTTTTCAGTGCTTATCACTCTGTAATTGTTTACTTTGTTTAGTTTACAAATCTATGTGGAAAATAAAATTACTCAATGAATTAGAAATTTTGTGATATGTAAATAAAAACCTAATATTTATAATTTTGGCAGCCTAATATTTTAAAAATATAATTTGGGGATCAGACACATGGCTTTGAATGCCCCATTTGATGGGCACATTTAGACAATTAACATTTAATGTAATTATCAATATAGTTGGGTTTAAATCTGTCATCTTGTTTGTTTAATATTTGTCCCATCTGTTCTTTGTTTTTTCCTTTTACTACCTTGCTTTGTAGTAATTGGGTATCTTTTATGATTCCATTTTATCTTCAGCTATTGGTTTATTACAATAGCTATACCTCTTTGCTTTATTGTTTTAGTTGTTGTTCCAGGCCCCAGAGTCTAAGATACACAATATATGCATCTTTAAGTTATCATAGTTTACCTTCAAATATTATAGCACTTGACATATAATGTTAAAATCTTGCGACAATGCACTTCCATTTCCTCCTCCTTTCATTTGTGCTGCTGTTATCATACATCTTCTACATGTATCGTAAACCCTATAAGCTATTTATTATTTTTTCTTTAAACAGAAAATTATCTTTTTCTTTTCAGTTTAATAGACTTAATATTTTAGAGCAGTTTCAGGTTTATAGAAAAATTGAGAAAATGCAGAGTTCCAGTTAATGAGCCAATATTGATACAATATTAACTAATGTCCATTGTTTACATTAAGGTTCACTGTGTATGCTGTATATTCTATGGGTTTTGAAAATATATAATGATGTGTATCTACCATTACATTATCATACAGAATAGTTTTATTTCCTTAAAAATCCCCAATGCTCCACCTGTTCATCTCCCCTTCCCCCCTGTGCACTCCTAGCAACTACCTCTCTTTTTCCGCCTCCATAGTTTTGCCTTTTCCAGAATGTCATATAGTTGATATATAGTGGTATATAGCCTTTCAAGTTTGGTTTCTTTCACATTATAACATGCATTTAAGGTTTCTCCATGTCTTTTCATGCTTGGCACATGATGGCACATTCTTTTTATCACTGAATAAGATTTCATTGGTGTCTTATCTGCTGTTGATCTCATCTAGTGGATTTTTCATTTCATATATTGAATTTTTTATCACTGTAAGTTCCATTTGATATATTTTTAGTGCATCTGTTTGTGTCATGTTCATGTTTTCCTTTAAATCATTGAACATATATATAATTTTATGAAAGTGTTTCAAAGTTTTGTTTGCTAATTCCATCATCTGATATTTCTATATATGCTCCCATGGACTGATTTTCCTCCTGTAATGGGTCACAATTTTCTGCTGATTTGTATGTCTTTTTGTGTTTCACTATATGCCAGACATTGTGAATGTTGTCGAGTGTTGCTCCCTATTGTTTTCGCTAAAGAGTGTCCATACTTTTTCATGGGCAGCTAGGTCTTTTGCAAATAAGGTTGATAACTTTCAAGGCTTCTTTTTAGGCTTTTTTTTTTTTTTTTTTTTCCGGTACGCCGGCCTCTCACTGTTGTGGCCTCTCCCGCTGCGGAGCACAGGCTCTGGACGCGCAGGCTCAGCGGCCATGGCTCACGGGCCCAGCCGCTTCACGGCATGTGGGATCTTCCCAGACCGGAGCACGAACCCATGTCCCCTGCATCGGCAGGCGGACTCTCAACCACTGCGCCACCAGGGAAGTCCTAGGCTTTTTTTAAGTTGGGTCTCCACTAGCCTCTTCTTAGGTTTACTACTAAGGCTTGATTGTCTAGGAGTGTATACTGATTACTCCAGGTGTTCATTGAGGTCTCTCTTCTCTGACTATATAGATCTAAACACCTCCCTGACAGTTCTTGGCCTTGTGGAGTTTCACGTTATCAAGTAGATTAACATTCAGACCAGAATCTCA
Organism: Monodon monoceros; assembly: GCF_005190385.1. Lineage (NCBI taxonomy): Eukaryota > Metazoa > Chordata > Mammalia > Artiodactyla > Monodontidae > Monodon > Monodon monoceros. The sequence continues at coordinate 72,561,108 of NW_021703767.1, read as the reverse complement.
AGGGCACTCCCTCTGCAGATTTCTGGAGCTCTTTCTCTGCTTAGCTTCCTCCTTTCTGATAATGTTTTGCAAATTCCAACTGCTTTAGACTTCCTGAAAACCAGTGTTGATGTCTTCAACCAGTCTTGATCTCTTCAGTTCCCTGAGATGGCTGTGTTTGCTTGAATTTCCCCATTGTGTGCTAGGTTCTTAAATTTGCCTCCAGGCAGAAAGCCAGAAAGATGGTATTGTTCATCTCATTTGTTTTCTTTCTCTCAGGTATCACAATCCTGTACTGCTTGTTGTTCCAGTGTCTGTAAACTGTTACTGCATGTATTTTTTTCCCTAGTTTTCCAGTTTTTTAAAGCAGAAGAGTAAGTTCTGTACCAGTTACTCCTTTGTGGCCTGACACAGTTTTTCCGATTTTATTTATTTAGATCCTATTTCACTTAGTTATAGATTTAAGATGGCCTACTCTGGAATATGAACTTATTTTTCAATAGTTGCCTTTAAAAAAAAGTAACATTCTTGCTCTTTGGCAGTAAAGGAGATATAAAAGTAATGTATTTTCATTGAAAACTACAGAAATAGATAACAATGTACATAAACCTTATCTGTAAATTCAGGCTCCATATCTACCACTGTTAACATTTTGGTATGTTCTACTAATTTTTCTAGGTGCATATGTAACTTCTTATAAACATAATTGAGGGGCATGCGCACATAAACACGTAATCCTCTGTTACTCCAATTTCAGTTTTTTTCCTTTTAGAAAATACAGGTCAGAATAGCTTTCTGTGGCATTACATTTTCTTTAAAAGTGTATGTGTCTATTTGTGTGTGTTGTAATGGCAGTTAAAGATTTTTATCACAATAATGTATAATCATTTATTCAGACAACATGGGATTGATTATGATTAAACATTTATTATTTCCAAATGTAAGATCCTTAGTCAGTAAAGACTGTACTCCTAATTTCGTTTTCTGTACTTTTTTGGGGGTATTTTGTCCTTGTTTCATCCATTTCATCCTCTCTGAGGAAAGTATTCTCTGTTGAAATTTTGGACTCGGTTCACTTTGAGAACTGTGCTTTTCTTTTATTAATTGGATCACCTGTATTTGTAAGCCTATCTGTATATTAGAATCGCATAGAGAGCTTGTTAAAAATAAAGATTCTTAGGCTTGAATTAGACTGAATACCTGGGAATCTTATTCAGGTAGGTCACCATTAGGGAACCACTATTCAAAACATGATCTCTGGTACTCTAGGATTACTTAAAGATCTGTGCGTTGATTGGTTCAGGAGGATGTACAAGAACATATGATGGAACTCATTGACCCTCAGCCAGAGCCTCTCTGCTTTTATTTATTTATTTTTTTCGGGGGGGACACCCAACTAAGATATGGTTTCAGAGAAGTTTTATGGGAAAGGAAATGTGTTTACCACAGTAATAGCTTATCAGAGCTCTGCCTCTGATGTGTGATAGGTTTATCTCTTCAAATATAAAGAAGTCGCTGCATAAGAGTTATGGCTTGTTAAAGCTTATAAAAACTATTTAAATGGTTATATAAATATGATGTTTTCCAAATATCATACTCTTAAGTTATAATTTTTACTTTATGGTTGAGTATATTGAACAAATTTTTAATAAATTATTTTAATCCAATACTTAAAATCTTTGAATAGAAGTTGAAAAATCATAGTTGCTACCTATACATGGTAGTTTTTCCATTCTGTGAATATGGAATGTTTCTCTATTTATTTAAATCTTCTTTAGTTTACATTAATAATGTTTTGTAATTGTCAGTGTATGAGTATTGTACTTTTATTAAATTTTTTTCTGAATATTTAGTGCTTTTTTATGTTAATGTGAAAGGAATTATATTCTTAATTTCATTTTCAGATTGTTCACGGTATATAAAGTTACATTAATTTTCGTATATTGCTGATGTATTCTACATCCTTACTGAACTTTATTAGTTCTAATAGGTTTTGTGTGGGGGGATGGGGGGACTCCTTAGGATTTTCTACATATAGAATCATGGCATTTGCAAATAAAGCAGTTTTACTTCTTCCTTTCCAATCTGGATACCTTTTGTTTCTTGCCTGATTGCACTGGCTGGAAACTCCAATACAGTTTTGATTAGGAGTGACTAAATTGTACATTTTTTCCTTGTTTTAAGGATCTTAAGGAGAAAACATTCAGTCTTTCACCGTTAAGTATGGTGTTAGATGTAGGTTTTCTATAGGCACCCTTTATCAGGTTGAGGAATTTTCTTTATTTTCCAAGTTTGTTGAGAGAATTTTTATTGTGAATGGATGTTGGAGTTTGTCACATGCTTTTTATATGTCTATTGAGACACTTCTTAAAAAGATGTTTAATTTGACACAAAGGTTTTCATGTAGTTGTTTTTTTTTAACATAGGTGGTGATTTTAGTATCATTGGTGCATTGCGTATCATTTGGATTTAAATGAGAACCATGAAAGATGATTTGCTGTCATTCATTCAACAGATATTCATGAAATGCCTGCAATTTGTGTTTCTAACAAATGCACTAGATTCTGATGAACACTAAAGATATAGATTTACTAGGTTAGAGTTTCAGATGCATGATAACAAAGTTTTGCTTATTCTATGAGTTTAATTTTTTTTTTTTTTTTTTTTTTTTTTTTTGCGGTACGCGGGCCTCTCACTGTTGTGGCCTGTCCCATTGCGGAGCACAGGCTCCGGATGCACAGGCTCAGCAGCCATGGCTCACGGGCCCAGCCGCTCCACGGCATGTGGGATCTTCCCGGACCAGGGCACGAACCCATGTCCCCTGCATCGGCAGGTGGACTCTCAACCACTGCGCCACCAGGGAAGCCCTAAATTTTTAAAAGCAGTTTTTAAACATCTAAATATATAGCTATAGAACCTAAGTAATAATGAGCCCAGTTCTAACTTTTCCTAAAATAATAGCTTTTTTGTTGTTGTTATTACCATGAGCAGTATCATTTTAGCAGGGCTACATTTCTTTCTTGTATTCATATTGGGGTGATTGAGATGGTGCTAGATTTCCTTTTAGAACCGCTTTATAGGTAATAGCCATATGACGAAGCAAATCACACTAATTTGTTGATGCTCCTGTAGTTGGACTATCATAGTCTCTATTTTGGGCATATACATTGAGGTTTCATGGTACAGTTTGCAGCATACAGATTTGCCCCATTATTTGAAATTGTATATAGTCACAGTTGAATTTGGTTTTTTGTTTTTCTGCCTTTTTTTTTTTTGATTGGCTCTGTCCAACTGTGAAAGCTGAAATTCTATAGTTAATTGAAATCAGTCAAGGTAGTATAGTTTGATTAATAATGAATATAGATTTGATTTAACATTAGTTTTAATTTTAATTATTCAGTATCTTATTTGACAGAGTAGCATTTTAGTATTCTTAATTACAGCAAAATGTAATCAATTTTTTCTTCTAGTTTTATTGAGATGTAATTGACATGCAGCACTATATAAGTTAAGGTGTATAGCATAATGATTTGACTTACATACATCATGAAATGATTATCACAATAAGGTTAGTGAACATCCATCATGTTGTATAGTTACAAAATAAAAGAGAAAAATGTTTTCTGTGAGGTAAGAACTCTTAGGATTTACTCTCTTAACAACTTTCATATATTATATACAGCACTGTTAATTATATTAATCATTTTGTACATTACATCCCTAGTACTTATTTATCCTTTAACTGGAAGTATGTTCCTTTTGACCACGTTCCACTAATTCCCCCTCCCCCCTCCCCCCTCTGGTAACCACAAATATGATCTTTTTCTGTGAGTTTGTTTGTTTTGAAGTGTAATTGATCTGCAACCCTATGTTAGTTCTTGGTATACAACATAGTGATTTGATATTTCTATATGTTACAAAATGATCTCCACAATAAGTCTCATCATCATCTGTCACCATACAAAGACAGTACATTATTATTGACTATATTCCCCACTGTGTGCATTTCATCCCCGTGTCTCATTTATTTTGTAACTGAAAATTTGTACCTCTTAATCTCCCTTACCTATTTCACTCATTCCCCCCTGCAGCCTCCCCCTGGCAACCACCTGTTTGTTCTCTGTATCGATGAGTCTGTTTCTATTATGTTTGTTCATTTGTTTTTTACATTTCACATATAAATGAAATTGTATGGTATTTGTCTTTCTCTGTCTGCCTTATATCACCTAACATAATCCCCTCTAGTTCTATCCATCTTGTTTCAAATGGCAAGATTTCATTCTTTTTTTATGGCTGAGTAATATTCCATCTCTCTCCCTCTCCCTCTCCCTCTCTCTCTCTCTCTCTCTCTCTCTCTCTCTCTCTCTCACATACACACACACACACACACACACACACACACACCTACCTACCTTTATCCATTCATCTGTCAGTTGGCACTTAAGTGACTTCCATATCTTGGCTATTGTGAATAATGCTGTGATGATGAATGTAGCAGCACATGTATCTTTTCAAATTAGTGTTTTTGTTTTCTTTGGAAGAATACCCAGAAATGGAATTGCTGGATTGTATGGTAGCTGTGTTTTTAATTTTTTGAGACATCTCCATACTGTTTTCTGGAGTGGCTGCACCAATTTACATCCCCACCAGCAGTGTATGAGGGTTCTCTTTTCTTTGCATCCTTGACAACACTTGTTTGTTGTCTTTTTAATAATAGCTATTTTTACAGGTGTGAGGTAATAACTCATTGTGGTTTTGATTTACATTTCCCTGTTGTAGAGCATCTTTCCATGTATTTGTTGGCCATCTGTGTGTCTTCCCTTGAAAAATGTCTCTCCCAGTTCTCTACCCTTTTTTAATCAGGTTGCTTGTTTTTTTGAAGTTGAGTTGTATGAATTTTTTGTGTATTTTGGATATTAACCCATTATTGAATATATCATTTGCAAATATCTTCTCCCATTCAGTAGATGGCCTTTTTGTTTTGTTGCTGGTTTCCTTTGCTCTGCAAAAGCTTTTTAGTTTGGTGTAGTCCCATTTGTTTATTTTTGCTTCTGTTTCCCTTGCTTGAGGAGACATATCCAAAAAAAATATTGCTGAGACTGACGTCAAAGAGAGTACTGCCTATGGCTTCTTCTAGGGCCTTCATGGTTTCAGGTCTTAATGTCTAAGTCGTCAATCCATTTTGAGTTTATTTTGTATAAGGTGTGAGGATGTAGACCAGTTTGATTCTTTTGTGAGTAGCGTCCAGTTTTCCCAACACCATTTATTGAAAAGGGTGTCTTCCCCACTGTGTATTCTTGCCTCCTTTGTCATAGTTGTATTGACCATATAAGTGTGGGATAATTTCTGGGCTCTCTATTCTCTCTATTTCATTGATTGTTGTGTCTGTTTTTGTGCCAGTACCATACTGTTTGATTACTGTAGCTTTGTCGTATAGTTTGAAATCAGGGAGTGTGACGTCTCCACATTAGTCCTTTGTTCTTAAGATGGCTTTGGCTATTTGGGTCTTTTATATTTTCTATAAAAATTTTCAAATTATTCTAGTTCTTTGAAAAATGGCATTTTGATAGGGATTGCATTGAATTTGTAGATTGCCTTGGGAAGTATGGTCCTTTTAACAATATTAATTCTTCAGGCCATGAGCATGGTATATCTTTCCATCTCTTTGTGACATCTTCAGTTTCTTCCATCAGTGTGTTACAGTTTTCCAAGTACAGGTCTTTTGCATCCTTAATTAGATTTATTACTAGATATTTTATTCTTTTTGATGTGATTGTAAGCTGGATTGTTTTCTTAATTTCTGTTTCTGATAGTTCATTGTTATATAGAAACACAACAGATGTCTGTATATTAATTTTGTATCCTCAAACTTTACCAAATTCATTGATGAGCTCTAGTAGTTTTTTTGGTGGTGTATATAATACCATGTCATCTGCAAACAGTTACAGTTTTACTTCTTCCTTTCCAATTGGACAATTTTACTTCTTCCTTTCCACTTTGGATTCCTTTTATTTCTTTTGTTTTGTCTGATTGCTATGGCTTAAGTAAAAGTGGCAAGAGTGGGCATTTTTGTCTTGTTCCCAATCTTAGAGGAAAAGCTTTTTGCCATTGATTATGATGTTACATGTGGGCTTGTCATATATAGCCTTTATCATGTTGTGATGGTTACCTCTGTACTCACTTGGTTGAGAGTTTTTGTCATAAATGGATGTTGAATTTTGTCAGAAGCGTCCTCTGTATCTATTGAGATGATCATATGAATTTATTCTTCAGTTTGTTAATGTGGTGTATCACATTGACTGATTTGCAGATATTGAACTGTGCCTTTCTGGGATAAGTCTCACTTGATCATATATGATTCTTTTAATGTAATGTTGAATTCAGTTTGTTAACATTTTGTTGAGGGTTTTGTATCTATGTTCACCAGTGATATTGGCCTGTAATTTTCTTTTTTTGTTGTGTCTTTGCCTGGTTTTGGTGTTAGGGTGGTGCTGGCCATGTAGAATGAGTTCAGAAGCATTTCTTTGTCTTCAATTTTTTGGAATAGTTTGAGAAGGATAGGCATTAATTCCTCTTTAAATATTTGGGAGAATTCATGTGTGAGCTCTCTGGTCCTGTACTTTTGTTTGTTGGGTTTTTTTAAATTACTGATTCAGTTTCATTACTGGTAATTATTCTGTTCATATAATCCATTTTTTCCTCATTCAGTCTTGGAGATTGTTCATTTCTGTGAATTTATCATTTCTTCTAGGTTGTCCATTTTGTTGACATATAAAATATGCCAATATAGTAGTCTCTTATGATCCTTTATATTTCTGTGGTGTTGACTGTAACTTTTTCATTTCTGATTTTATTTATTTGGATCCTCTCTTGATGAATCTGGCTTAAGGTTTATTTTGTTTATTTTTTCAAAGAGCCAGCTTTTAGTTTCTTTATCTTCTCCTTTTTTTTTTAGTGTCTACTTCATTTATTTCTGCTGTAATCTTTATTATTTCTTTCCTTCTAATTTTGGTCTTTTTTTTTTTTTTTTTTTTACATGTAAGATTAGGTTGTTTGAGGTTTTTCTTGTTTCCTGAGGTAGGCTTGTATCACTATAAACTTCCCTCTTAGAACTGCTTTTGTTGTGTCCCATAGATTTTGGATTGTTGTGTTCCTATTTTCATTTGTCTCCAGGATTTTTATTTCCTCTTTGATTTCTTCAGTGACCAGTTGGTTGTTTAGTAGCATTTTTTCTTTTTTTTTTTTTGCGGTACACGGGCCTCTCACTGCTGTGGCCTCTCCCGCTGCAGAGCACAGGCTCCGGACGCGCAGGCTCAGTGGCCATGGCTCACGGGCCCAGCCGCTCCGCGGCATGTGGGATCCTCCCGGACCGGGGCACAAACCCGCGTCCCCCGCATCGGCAGGCGGACTCTCAACCACTGCGCCACCGGGGAAGCCCTAGTAGCATATTTTTAGCTTCCACATGTTAGTGTGTTTTGCAGTTCTTTTTCTTATAGTTGATTTCTAATCTCATAGCACTGTGACTGGAAAAGATGCTTGGTATTATTTCAGTCTTCTTAAGTTTATTGAGACTTGTTTTGAGGCAAGTCTCAAAACAAGTCTCAGCATGTGATCTATGCTGAAGAATGTTCCAAGGATGTGTATTCTGCTGCTTTGGGGTTGAATGTTCTTTATATATCTATTAAGTTTACCTGATTTAATGTGTGAAGACCAGTCAGTGTTGCCTTATTGATTTTCTGTCTGGATGATTTGTCCATTGATGTAAGTGGGGTGGTAAAAACCCCTACTACTATTGTGTTACTGTCAATTTCTTTCTTTATGTTTGTTAATACTTGCTTTCTGTATTTAGGTGCTCCTTTATTATGTGCATGTATGTTACAATTGTTATATCTTCTTGTGGGAAGATTATCATTACCTAATGCTCTTTTTTTTCTCTTCTTAATTCTCTTCTTTGTCTCTTGTTACAATCTTTGTTTTAAAGTCCATTTTGTTTAATATAAGTATTGCTGTTCCAGCTTTCTTTTCATTTCCATTTGCATGGAATTCCCTTTTCCATTTCTTCACTTTCCATCTGTGTGTGTCTTTAGATCTGAAGTGAACCTCTTGTGGGAAGCATATATATTGGTCTTGTTTTTGTATCCTTTCAGCCACTCTGTCTTATGATTGGAGCATTTAGTCCATTTACATTTAAGGTAATTATTGATAGGTATGTACTTATTGTCATTTTGTTAATTGTTTGGGGGTTGTTTTGCACTTTGCTCCTTTGTTCTTTTCCTTTCTTCCCTTGTGATTTGATCACTATCTTTAGTGTTATGTTTGGATTTCTTTCTCTCTTGTGTGTGGGCACTACTACAGATTTTTGGTTTGTGGTTACTGTGAGGTTTATATATACAGTTTCTTAAGATGATGGTCACTTAAATTCGAATGCATTTTAACAGCCCTGCATTTTTACTCCTTCCCACCCACATTTAATATTTTTGACATATTTTACATCTCTTTGTTTTGTGTATCCCTTAACTACTTATTGTGGATATAGATGATTTTAAGTGGTTAATCTACTACCTTTACTGTATGCTTGCCTTTACCAATGAGATTTTTCCTTTCATAGGTTTCATATTTCTAGTTGTGGCTTTTTCTTTTCCACTTAGAGAAGTCCCTTTAACATTTCTTTTAAAGCTGGTTTAGTGGTACTGAGCTCTCTAAGCTTATCCTTGTCTGTAAAACTCTCTCTTTCAAACCTAAATAATAGCGTTGCTGAGTAGAGTATTGTTGATTGTAGGTGTTTTCCTTTCACCATTTATAATATATCATGCCACTCCCTTATGGCCTGCAGAGTTTCTATAGAAAAGTTGGCTGACAGCCTTATGGAAATTCTTTTGAATGTAACTAGTTACTTTTCCCTTGATGCTTTTATTATTCTCTCTTTATCTTTAATTTTTGCCATTGTAATTACAGCGTGCTTTGGTGTGGACCTCTTTGGGTTGATCTTGTTTGGGACTTTCTGTGCTTCCTAGACCTAGATGTCTGTTTCCTTTCACGGGTTAGGGAATTTTTCAGCTATTATCTTTTCAAATAAGTTCTCCTCCCTTTTCTTACTCTCTTCTCTTCTGGAACCCCTGTAATTTGAATGTTTGCTTGACGTTTTCCCAAGATCTCTTAAACTGTCCTCCTTTTAAAAAATTCTTCCTTTTTTCTGTTTGGCCTGGGTGATTTCCATTTCACTGTCTTACATTGTCACTGATTTGTTCCTCTGTATCATCTAATCTACTGTTGATTCCTTCCAGTGTATTTTCTATTTCAGTTATTATATTCTTCAGCTCTGGTTCTTCTTTGTATTTTCTAACTCTTGTTAAACTTCTCATTGTGTTCATCCATTCTTCTGAGTTTGTTGAGATCTTCATGATCACTCTTTGAACTCTTTATTGGATAGATTGCTTATCTCTTCTTTGCTTAGTTCCTCTAGGGTTTTATCGTGTTCCCTCATTTGGAACATATTCTTTTGTCACTACACTTTGCTTAATTCTCCATGTTTACTTGTATGTATTAGGTAGGTTCATTACCAGGCCCTACCTCATGCAGGGCCTGGGCAAGGCTGAGTACTGATGCAGTAGCTACACTGCCAGGGAGTGGTCAGCTGGTGAGTGTTGGCAGTTCCCATGGCAGCTGGCTGAGGCTACCTGGATCCCTATGCTGGTGCTGGCCCACTTGTGGGCAGGGCTGGTGCCTTGAAAGTCCTGGAGCTGCTCCCAGCCTGCTGGTGGGTGGTGCTGGTTCTTGAGTGACTTGCTGGGGGGCCTGAGTGAGCCTGGGGCTGGGGCCAGCCCACAGGTTGTCAAAGCTGGTTCCCAGCACCAATAGTTAGAGGGAGGACTTCAGAATGGTGCTTGCCAGCATCAGTGTCCTAGTGGTAGAACCAGCTCCCAAAATGGCTGCCACCAGTGTCCCCATGGGGAGTCCCTCCTGCCTCTCTGGGAGGCTTCTCCAAGATCAGTAAGTGGGCCTGACCCAGGTTCCTCTCAAATGACTGCTTCTGTGCTGGGTCACAAAGCATGTGGGATTTTGTGTGTGCCTTTGAAGACCAGAGTCTGTTTCCTACAGCCCTCCTGCTCTTCCATACACAAGCCCCACTGGCCTTCAAAGCTAGACATTCTGGGTACTCATCTTCCCAGCGCAGATTCCTGAGACTTTGGATCCTGATGCAGGGCTTTGCTTCTTGGGAAAAACCTCTGTTGTTGTGATTATCCTCCTATTTGTGAGTTGCCTACCCAGAGGTGTGGAACTTGACTATATTGCATTTCCACCCCTCTTACCCATCTTGTGCTTCTTTCTTTATATCTTTAGTTGTGGAAAGTCTTTTCTGCTAGCCTTCGGGTCATTCTCACCAATAGTTTCTCTGTAAATAATTGTAATTTTGGTGTGCACATGCGGGGAGATGAGCTTAGGATCTTCCTACTCCACCATCGTGGCCACCTATTTAATCAGTTTTATGGTACCTTTGCTCAGTCAGCTTTTTAAGTCTACTTAAAACAGAAATGTGCATGTTATCTTGGGCTACTCTGCTGGAAAAGTTGATAGCAAATTCATAGGTATATGATGTTATTGCTGTATTCTTACTGTTTAAAAAAGAAAGCAAATAAGCAAAACCCTAACGTTAATTCTTCATTCATGTGACTTAAGAAAAATAGTGTTTCTCTAACTCCATTAACCATTTGAATTCCATATGGCCTTCTTGCAGTGTTGTGATATAACTGCATTTTCTTCATTGTAAGAATTATTAGGAGCTTCTGTTTGGAGTAGTTTCTAATGTTGAAATGATCAGTAAATGTTAATTCTTCATTGAATCATTACCATGGAAACTCAGATGTTACATCAGTTAGTTATAATCTATAACTTATTTACCTAAATTTACCATTAAAATTATTAAATTAATTACTATTATAAAGCAACTGGAAGAGTCCTGGCAAATAGTGCTGTATGTTTTTTTTTATATAACTTTATTAATTTATTTTATTTTTGCTGTGTTGGATCTTCGTTTCTGTGCAAGGGCTTTCTCTAGTTGTGGCAAGCGGGGGCCACTCTTCATCACGGTGCGTGGGCCTCTCACTATTGCGGCCTCTCTTATTGCGGAGCACAGGCTCCAGACGCGCAGGCTCAGTAGTTGTGGCTTACGGGCCTAGTTGCTCCGTGGCATGTGGGATCCTCCCAGACCAGGGCTCGAACCCGTGTCCCCTGCATTAGCAGGCTGATTCTCAACTACTGTGCCACCAGGGAAGCCCCGAGTGCTGTATCTTATTAGCAGATATTACTTAGCAGTCTTATTGTTTTTTTGGCAAGTGTGAAAACTAAATTCAGATATTCTTTAAGATTTAAATTTCTGGTCTTTAGGTGTAACATCTCTTTGCAGGAATTATAATTGTTCTATTTAAAAAAATAGAAGGTAGTAAGTTCTCAGTACTGAATTCAAATATCTATTGATAGCTCTGTTGTAATGTTTTCAACGTGAGTGGATTAGGGGACAGGGACATGTCAGGTTCATCAAGGGGTCAGAAAAAAAATGCAAAACCCTGCTCATTTTTAAGGGCTGCTGGTCTACAAATTTAGCTGCTTCTTATGGACTTAAGAAGAAAAATTTGTTAGCTCACCCTAGCTGTATGATACTAGCTTAATAAAAAATTCAGCATTTTTTAGTAACCACAGTTTATATATGATGGATCATTTTTATTACTAAGTAATTTTTCCACAGTATTAAACTCTGATCTCTTGTTAATGTGATAGGTTTAAAAGTTTGGTTGGATATTCCTCTTGTATTTTAACCCCTCACCCCTTTTTATAAGATTTTAAGTGGAAGTGAAATCTTATACATGGAACTGTAATATGTAATACAGGTAGTATTCATTACCACATATTTGCTTATAAGTTCAGATTTATAAAACATTTGCTTATTTTATTATAAATGTGAACAGTAAGCAGTTTGTTGTTTTTTTTTTGCGGTACGCGGGCCTCTCACTGTTGTGGTCTCTCCCGTTGTGGAGCACAGGCTTCGGACACACAAGCTCAGCGGCCATGGCTCACGGGCCCAGCCACTCCGTGGCACGTGGGATCTTCCCAGACCGGGGCACGAACCTGTGTCCCCTGCATCGGCAGGCAGACTCTCAACCACTGTGCCACCAGGGAAGCCCGAGCAGTTTTGATAATATAAAACATTTCAATATTATTAGACTCAACATGTTTTTTTTTTCTAATTTTGTTGTATTGAGAAAATGCCACCTTACACAGATAAGTAATTGATAACAGTGTTTTGAAGCTTGCCTTATAATATTAATTTGTCATTCTAGCAGCTAGAAAGAGTAGTAAGGACTTTGAATTTCAAAGTTGACTCACTAAATATCCGTTACTTACATTTCCTGATGGTTGGAAAGGGCTTTGGAGTCAAACATGATTCTCTTTTCTGCTAGCTGTATGACAAGTTGGATTAATTTTTTAACCTCTCCAAGCCTTGGGTTCCTCATTTACCACATAGACATTGTAATTTTTTACCTCATGAAGTTTTTGGATTAAATAAGCTAAATACTTGTGTTAAAGTATGCTTTTCAAAAAAGGGAAGTTACTACTAAGCAAACAGAGAATGAACACGTATCACAGTTTTTATTACACTTATTAAATGCGGGAACCAGTAAGATGGTAATCCAGTCTAGAGTGCATTTGTGAATCTAGCTATTTATAGGCAGTGTTAACACAGGATTGCTGAGTTAGATAGAAACTGGTTAATATCCAACAAGACCATAAACTTAATCTTTGTAGTCACCTTTTCAACTGGGCAGAAATTATTTACTTCCCTACTGGATAAAAATTTATAGGTAAACATATAACTTTACTAAATCTGGGATTTTTTAATCAATAGCAAATAGTGAGTTGAAGTACATTCCGCTAAATCAGGATTTTTTTAACCTCAGCATTATTGACATTTAGGGCTAGATAATTCTTTGTGGTGGGGTGTTGTCTTGTGCATCGTAGGACTTTCAGTAGTATCCCTGACTCCTCCTTACTAGATGTCTGTAGACCCTCCCTCCTCCAGTGTAGCAACAAAAATGTCTCCAAGACATTGTCAGATGTTCCCTGGGGGGCAAAATTGTGTCTGGTTGAGAACCATTGCCCTAGATAATCTTAAGTGGCCTTTGTACCCATATAACATTGTAAGAATATACTGCCTAATTTTCCCCTTTTTTCTAAGTTTTTGGTAATTTTTCTTACACTAATTTTTTTTTTTTTTTTTTCGGTACGCGGGCCTCTCACTGTTGTGGCCTCTGCCGTTGTGGAGCACAGCTCTCCGGACGCGCAGGCTCAGCGGCCATGGCTCACGGACCCAGCCGCTCCGCGGCATGTGGGATCTTCCCAGACTGGGGCACGAACCCATGTCCCCTGCATCGGCAGGCAGACTCTCAACCACTGTGCCACCAGGGAAGCCCTCTTACACTAATATTTCTTACACATGTAAAGCACTTTGCCCAATGCCTGACAAGTAGTAGATAATTATTAAATAATAACTGCTATTACTAACAATGATGCCACTATTATTGTTATTATTACTAATACCTTGTTCCTTAAGCAGTTTGAAAATCAGTATTTGTAGAATGTATTTCTGATACTGATTTATTAAACAGTGTCATTAAAAGCAAACAAAAATATCCCAAGATACTTCAGTGCTTATCTGTCAGATTTACTCAGTTTCAAAACAGTCAAAATTATGTTTTGCATGTAAAGACCCAAATTCACATTCCTCACATTCTCTCTGCAGTTTTAAGTGTCATAAATTTTAATCAAAAATATATTGCTCGGGATTCCCTGGTGGTGCAGTGGTTGAGAGTCCGCCTGCCGATGCAAGGGACACGGGTTCGTGACCTGGTCCGGGAAGATCCCACGTGCCGCGGAGCGGCTGGGCCCGTGAGCCATGGCCGCTGAGCCTGCGCGTCCGGAGTCTGTGCTCCGCAACGGGAGAGGCCATAACAGTGAGAGGCCCGCGTACAGCCAAAAAAAAAAAGTCAAAGCATAGAAAATAATCTTTGGAAGAGTGAATAAATCAGTGATCTATCAGTGAAATAAATTGCTTGACTTTTTGCTTTTAAACCTTCTACATGGTTTGGATATACATCAAAATTGGTTCAATTACATTTCCCAAAAATTTAAGTTATTTTGATGTATTAAAAATATTTACATCTCACTGAACTTTTTCAATGTCAGAGTTTAATTCTGTTCCTATTCTCTTTAATTTTACCAGATAATTGACTTTTTTGTTTATTGAATGGTGTAGCGAGGAATCAAGGCGCGAAATATGTGATTGAGACACTCTTTTTACATTAAACTATATTGTAAATTAGCGTAGAATGTTTAGTGTTGTTGTAAGAATGCAGCATACCCAATATGTTCTGGGCTCATCTGTCGAACTACGTAATGAGTCCCTTGCTGCAACCTCTTGCCTCTCCCCCAAAGCAGCCAGCATATATTTTTCAGCATAGTGGTTCTACGCCTGTTGTATCTCATTCTCATGGAGGAGGTAGCAATGCTTACATTGCAGCGGGTGGAGCTTCCGTGATGAATCCAATCCTGGATTAAATTTTAAAGATATTAGAAGGCTTTGGGCCCTTACAAAGTGGTGCTGAATGAGTAGTTTCATTCTGGGAATTTGAAACAGTTTTATTATATAGGAAAAAGAAACAACATCTTAATTCCATTTGTATTATGCCAACCTGATCTCTGCTGTGGGGGTGGAAATAGCCGAAGAATGCAACATTCTCATATAAATTTTTTAAAAGAGTGCTTTGGGTCTGTATTACGTGTTCAAGACAGTCAGCAAGCAACATGTACCAAGGCATTTTTCTGGAATTTCAGTCTTGGATCGATTGAAGTGCTCAGGGTCTGAAAAAATGTCTCCTGGCATTAAAAACTTGGATTGCTTTTCTCCGATGTCATGCCACTGTAAAGTAGCATGCACCAACAGCACAGTATCCTTACTGTTTGGGTGTAAGGTGGGTTTGAATACTTCTAAAAATGCTTAGTTTTAAAATCCAGTAGTATTTCAGCAAAGAAATAATTATAATTCAGATTAGATGGTTCAATTGACTTTAATTCATGGTATATAATTCCCTGTCCTTTTTGTGTATCTGATACAAGTAAAGACTTGGTTTGTGTACAGTGAAAGTGTAATGGAAAAATTGTTTTTTGACAATTTTCATACAAGCTGTATGTAAAGTGTTGTCATTATCCATTAATGAAGATTAATTATTGACTTGGTTTTTATGTTTTGCTACTGTGGAAAATTAAATATACAGGAAACAACGTTGATGTGGAGGACTGGAAATGCCTTCTAGTATCATTTGTTGGAAGAAATTATTGGTGGCAGGTTTTGTGTTTAAACTAACGTCACAGGCTTTGTAATTTTGGTACTAAATCAAATGTTGGTATTAAGATTGTGTAGAGGGGAAAAAAGCTTTTAAACAATACAAACAACAAAAGAAACATGACCCTACCCGTACCCTATAAGTGAAACAGTGGTTATGTTAATTTGTGATATGATGTATATATAGAAAGAAAATAAATGTAAAGTTTGCCTTAAAGATAAATGGTTTCTTTATATTAAATATTAAATGGCATAAGGCACCGATGTATTTTTACCTGATTTCTGTAATAAGAAAATAGCGTATGATTTAAAACCAAGTTGAAAGCAGGAAGAGCTTTCTAATGAATATAGTATTTGGGGAATAATTACTTATTCTGAAGTATGGTTTTTGAATGAAACCTTTTTTTTAGTTTTTGTAGGACTGAAACTTCCCAACTGATGATGTGAAGAGGTGTCCAAGTTGCTAATTGACTAAAAAAATTACACTGAGAATGTTTTTTATCCATTTATTTGAGAATATATTGCTTTTCTGGTCCCCTAAGGCTTTTATTTCTCCCCACTTTAAACTCTTTGCAATGTCAGAGAAATCTTATTTTCCTAATGATATTTCAGAAATTTTCAGAAACATTTAACATGGAAAGATTGTGCAAGAAAAATATGCTGCTTACGGGAACAGGTTTTTAAAGAGTTTAAGATTTGTATTGGTCATTAAACTGAACCAGTGTGAAATTCATATGCATGGTTTAAATAGCTCAGGCTACATTTTTGTTTTTCCCTGAGTGTCAAGCCTGCTTTTTTCACACAGTATGCGCAACAGGATGTCTTAGGAGAAGGGTTTTGAATTTTTTAAATAATATTTTTACAAAGTCAACCATACTAAAATTTTTCCTTCTTTTGTATTTAGGCAAATTAAATACCTTATGAGGTAGTATAAGATGTTTTAAGAATGCTGTCCTTATCACAGAATCAGTTTTAAGAAGGTGGTATACCATTGCTCATAATTAGTTTAATAATGTCTGTGAACTTCACCTCTACCCCCAGCACCCCCACCACCCCTTAAACCACTTTCATCCTGTGGTTCACAGAATACCACTTGAGGTTCTTGTTTGCCCCCTGGTGGGAAAATTGAGAAAATATTTTATTGAGAACGTTGCTGTGCTCATACTTGGCGATTTAAGATAGTTAAAAGGACATCTAATTCATTGTACTTATCTACTTAGGAAATCATTAGATAATTTAATTTGTATAGTAAAAAAGAATGTTTTTTCTTTGCTTAAACTTTTGTGGATAGAATTTTTCAAGCCTTTTTTTGAAATTGTTTGAATTATACAGCAGATAGCGTTGATAAAAGACTGTACAGGTTACCCCCACTATCCAAAAGTAGAGCGTTCCTATGAAACCCTTCTGAAAGCCAAAGGAAGCAATTACCTTAGGACATATCTTACTAAATGGATGTAGGAGATAAATTGAGATAAAGCACAGATACTCACAGACACAGTTCAAAGCTGTGGTAGCTTGACTTGTAGTTCCGAGGGAAGGAGCTTGGTGGTGCCGCTCTCTCTGCTTGCGAGATGCAAAACAAGTGATGAACACTATTTTCGCTTTTTGCCTTTGTTCATAAAAACCAAAATCTTCTTGGGATTTCTTTCAGTTAGGGAACACAGGTAATAATGTAGGTCTTCATAAAAGCGAAGGGGCCTAAAGTGAACTTCGAAAAATGGAGGAATACCTGAGTACAGAAATAAAGTTTCTAAGACTGCAAGTGTCCTAGCTACATGTTTCATTAATGTATTTTTATATATTCAGAATTCATCATTTAAAGCATTGTATCTAAATACAACTAAATTTGGATTTAAAATTTTAATATGCAATCAAAGCAGAGCACTTTTGGGGAGGACAGGGGAAAATACTAATAAAAGGTGAAATTACCCTGCAACTTTTGGTTAATACATATTAAAAATAGCTTGCAGTGATAAGGATAAACAGATCTTCCTTTCCAGTGCATAAGCATAATACCAGTACTATACGTGAGCATGAGCTTTATTTTCGAATATTGCTAGTACTTTTAGTATCAATTATTGTTTGCTTACTTAGTTTATAGGTAAATAGCAAGTAAGCTACGCATGTAAATTCGAAATCACATTTTAAAATAAACTTAGTATTTTCATTTATGGCTGTGAACTTTTGAAAAGTAATAAAAGCCCCACCTTTTTTGTTGGAAATGAAATATTTTTTTAAAAGTCAGATTTCTGTGTGATGGGAGCGTACCTCTGACTGTATGAGTCTTTATGAGACAACCACCCAAGACAGTTACAGTAATTGGTTATCATGAGGAAGGAGTCAACTGTTAAAGCGTCTGTGTGTGGGTAGTTAGGTTGGTAGGTAGGTAGGTGGAGTAGTATCACCAAAAGGTAAGTTACTTTCTAGTGCCAGTCTCCAGAAAGAGGCTTGGTTATCTTTCATCTCTAGTATTAGAACTCAGAGTAAAGACCCTGGAGAATGTAGAGCAAATGCAGAGAGTACTCAGATTCCTAATCTAGGTTACAAAGCTGTCTAGGGTGCATTTCCTTAGGGCTGGATTTTAACAGACTGAGCAGATTTATTGTGCCAGGGTGTGCCCACTCTAGATTAGAATTAGCTATTTCAAAATAGTAGATGCAATAAGACCAGAGCCTAAGATTCCTTGGGAGGAAATTAGCTGTGTTAATAAGATCAAAACTTGTATTTTGTAAAGGAGAAATTACCTTTTTTTTACTCTTCTGTAATATACTTACAAGAGTAGAAGCTCTTATAAGTTCTTGCTTTTACCAGCTGTCCCTAAGGGAAGCCATTATAAAGCTTTTTGTAATAGAACATTAAATTGTATTTGGTGGCAGCAGTTATTAAAGTGAGAGAATCCCAGAGAGAACTCAACACAGCCAGTAAAAAGTCAGGAATGTTCTTGTCAGTGTCTTCTCACAGGAAGATATCCCAAGATGCTAAGCTTTGGTGGTTCTATTTTATCAGAAGAGATGCAGTTCCCTTACAGCTATGGTTCTTGGCCTAGAATACAGGTAGCTTCAGGAACAAACATGATGTGTTAATGGAGATCAAAAAGTTATATATAATCAATTTTTCTTGAATGTATTTTTAAATAAAAAGAGACTTTAAAATATTTTCATATTGAAACTTGTGATAAATTGTTTGAGTAGGTTAATGGATAATTTGTATAGGTGTAATTGTATATGTGGAGTTCACATAACATAAAAGGTAAGGCTTTTAAGAAATATTGTATGTGTAGCTAGGATTCCTTGCTCTATCTCCTCCTATCCTTGAAGTGATGATTTTTTTTGGTTTTTTTTTTTTGCTGTTTGAAGACATTTGGTGGTAAAGTTTGAGAAGCACTGTCTTACTGTTATATAATTGCCTTCCCCTTCTCACCACCTCCCACCGCACCCTTCCCTGGAGGGAAGAAGTCTTACAGCATAGATTTGACCAGTATGGCCCATTTACTTCACTTAGTTCACTCATGCTTAAAGATTGTGTTTGCACATAATTAAATACTAAGCTGAAAATGGCTTGAAACAAGTGGACCTTTATTTTTTTTCATAATTATAATCAGCTTGGAAGTGTGCAGCTGCTACAGCTGCTGACATCTCGGCCTTTGCCTCATTGAAAAGGTGACTGTTGGATCTGTAGCCCCTAAAAAGAGAAAGAAGTGGGAAGGGGGAAGCAGTGTGGTTTATAAAGCTAGAAGGCATCTGCTTATATTTCCCTGATTAGAACTGTGTCATACAGACTGTCATATGTCATAGTAGTAAGGGAAAGTAGGAAACCTAGTATTTAGCTTTTATAGCCTCTATATTAGAGAAAAGCAAAGAAAACATTGTAGTATTAGGTGAAGTAACCTAAGAGTCTGACTTAATGTATAAGTGGAGTATTTTTTTCCTGAAATGTGAGTGATTGCAGACATGCTAGTAGATGTTGCTGATCAAGTGGTATGTCCATTTAGTGAAAATAAAGTAGAAAAGTCCAATTGGAGCTCTCTTCACTTCTTTCACTTCTTTGCCACAACCTTCAGAAGCAAAAGCAAACTTGCAAAAACCTACCTTTGGATTAGTTCTGTACGTGCTGAAGTATAAGGAGCATGCCCCTTTAGCCTTAGGTTATGGTATATAGTAACTAAGGCTTCCTTCAAACCAGTTTACTAAACATTAATAGGTGACTTATATTCTTATTTAAGAATACAGTTTCAAAATAGATTACAAATTGAGAAATACTTAAGGGATAATGACTAATAGCAGACCATTCATTCTAATTGGATAAGAATAATTTTTTTTTTTTTTTTTTGCCGTACTTGGGCCTCTCACTGTTGTGGCCTCTCCCGTTGCGGAGCACAGGCTCCGGACGCGCAGGCTCAGCGGCCATGGCTCACAGGCCCAGCCGCTCCGTGGCATGTGGGATCTTCCTGGACAGGGGCACGAACCTGTGTCCCTTGCATCGGCAGGCGGACTCTCAACCACTGCACCACCAGGGAAGCCCAAAGAATAATTTTTAACAGTAATGTTAAATGCCTTATGTTAAAGCACAAGCTTCCTCTAATATCTTCTCTTTTTTCTAAGATTGAATATACATTTTTCTTGGCTTTGTTGCCAAACTTTGACATTAAACCAATATCTTTAGTGTACTGTTCTGTTTTGGAATCCTTTTTTTTTGGCCTTGCCATGCTGCTTGTGGGATCTTAGTTCCCCCACCAGGGATCGAACCCAGGCCCTCAGCAGTGAGAGCATAGAGTGCTAAACACTGGACCACCAGGAAATTCCCTGGAATCCTTTTTTATTGACTGCATGTTTTCTCCAAGGGAGAAAAGGTATTCTTCGGTAACTCCAGACTTAAGTTAATTCCTCAGTCTTTCAGTATGCTGTATTAAATTCCTTCCGTAAAGTGAATGTTTAAAGTAAATAATTATTTCATGTACCGGTAAATAGTTTCTAGTAACAGTTTGTTAATAGCACTGGGCCCATAATAAGTCTACAGCTAGAAATAGTTGCTTATTTGTTTTCCCTCATATCCATTTAGAACTATGGTGCTGTATTAATAATTAGCCTTTTAATTTCTTTATTTGAAAATCTATTACTTTTGAATGTAGTTTTTGTTATGTTCCTTTGAGAATGTATTGTTTATATATAGATGAAATTTTATTTTACACAATTGTTAGGAATGGAAAACTTGACAAGTTTTGAAAGAATATTTCACTTTAAGACAAACGCCACTTGTTTGATTATATAACATTGAAACAGTGGAATTATTTCAGGAAGTTAGAAGAGGATATATGTCTTTCATAATTTTTACAAAGAAAATCAGTTATTAATTGAAAATCATAGTCATTAATGGATTGACTCATTTATTGATTCATGCATTCTCTCCTCATTTCTTTCAGTAATTTATTGAGCATCTGTGTCTGGGGATATAGCAGTGAACAGAGGAAATCCTGCTCTAATTTAGAAATTCTGTCAACAAGCATGTTGGAATAAAAACTCAGAGTAGGAAAATCTGCAGTGTGCATAATTAGTGATTGCTTTTTAAGCTCTATATTAGTTTGCTAGGGCTGTCATAACAAAATATCAGAGACTGAATGGCTTAAACAACAAAGTTTTATTTTCTCTCTCTTTTGGAAGCTGAAGTCCAAGATGCTGGCAGAGTTGATTTTTCTTAGATCTCTCTCCTTTGCTTGCAGACGGCGGTCCTCATGCTGCCTTTTCTCATCCTATTTTCTTTGTGCACAGGCGCCTCCTGGTGTGTCTCTCAGTGTTCACATTTCTTCTTATTGAGGACGCCAGTCGGATTGTATTATTATACCCTAATGACTTCGTTTTAACATAATCACTTCGTTAAAAGCTGTATCTCGAAATACAGTCCGATTCTGAGGTATTGGGACTCTAGGGCTTCAACAGACGAATTTGGGGGATCAGTTCAACCCAAAACAAGGATCTTATTAATTAAGGAAGAATTAGGACTTCAAAGTTCCACAAACATGTGAGGGAAGTTTTGAATGTGAGACATTTATGATATATCACATTCTTGGAAAACATTTTATTATAAAGTTTACTGAGCATTCATAAAGCTGGTTTGAACATGTTCTATCAGTGGTGATTGCCAAATGAATAAGTAAGGGTGCTCTGATTTTAAAATATTTATTTTAAAAATTACTTGAATTTTTCAGATTAAGAAAGTCAGTGCAGCCTCTGCTTCTCAATTTGGCCACCCTATTCCTATTTGCTACTACCAAAGAAGAAATTTCTTGAGCTTATATTTGAGAGTGGAAGGTAGGAAAGAAGACAAAGAATGTTTTGGTAATCTGAGTTTTAATTTCAAAACAGTATTATCTCTATATGTGTACCTGTGTGTGTTTGATGGCTACCTATGTTTGGGGAACCTATTCATAATTTATATTGTAAGGATTTCAAGTTTGTAAACAATCAAAAAGTACTGATTTTTGGAATACAACTTATTTATCAATTGGGAGCTGTCATAATAACATTGGGCAGCAGCAGAAGTTGTAGTTCCTGATTTGTCCTGCAGAAGTAGAAAGTAATGATAACTTCTGTTTGACAGCTATGTTTTGAGGAGTGAAGCAAATTGGCTATGTTTTTCTGGACTTAAGGTCCGAGAGTGGGTTTGTTCTGATAGTATAGCTCTGGGGTTTTTTTGTTTAAAGGAAAAACAAATCTATGTTAAACTATCCTTGGCATTTGCTGGAATTAAAATACATGTAAAGGAAATCTTCCCCTGAATTTCATAGCCATTAAGAAATGTGGTGCACCAGACCAGTGGGAGCTCCTGGCAGAATTTTTAAAGGGATCCTCAGTTGGTTTTAGAGGGAAAAAAGCAATTCAAGTTTGACAAATTTCACAAATTTTTAATTGAAGTATAAAAATTGAAGTATAGTTGATTTACAATATTATGTTAGTTTTGGGTGTACAACGTATGTCAATATTTTTTATAGATTATACTCAGTTTAAAGTTGTTATAAAATATTGGCTAATTCCCTGTACTGTACTGTATATCCTTGTAGCTTGTTTTATACTTAGTAGTTTGTACCTCAAATGTAAAGTAAGTTATGATTCTTGTAAATTCCATTATGTTCTTTTCATTATTCTCGTGAAGGTAGGTGTCTGCTATACAGACTGCCTTGATCATTTCTCTTAGCTAGCAATCAGTTAACCCTCAGTGTACCTGGAAAATTATTCATCATTCTTTGTGAGCCTTTTATTTTTTATTGCTATTCTTTTTATTTTTTGAATATTTTAAGTCATTTTATAAATAATTTAAGAGGAATAATGAAAAACTTCATTTGAAATTTTAATTAGAATCTAAACATAACAAACCCAGTTTTTAAAATTAGCTTTACTAAGATATAATTGACATACAATAAACTGTACATATTAAAAGGGTACAGTTTTATGAGTTTTGACATATGTATACACCTTTGAAACCATCCCTACAATTAAGATAGTGAACATATCCATCACTCCGATGAGCTTCCTTCTTTCAATCCCTTTTTCTTGTCCTTCTCCCAGACTATTGCTGGTTTTATTTCTGTCATTATAGATTAGTTTGAATTTTCTAGAGTTTTATATAAATGAAATAATAAAATACATTCGATTTTTTAACCTGGCTTCTTTCAGATTAATTCTTTTGAGTTTCACTGGCATCATTCCATTTATCAGTAATTCCTTCTTTTTAGTTGCTGAGTAGTATTCCATTATATGTATACAACACATTTGGTTTTGAAGATATTTATACCCAAAATGTGCAATGTCCTTTGAATATAACTAACCACTCATCAACTAACATATATGTGCATGTAATATATATCCATTTGGTACATACTGATTCAAAATATCAAATAATTTCTGGTTTTTCACTTGACATCAAAGTATGATACTTTTATAAGTTTTGATAGCTCGTACTTTCGTAGTAAAGAGGACATTCATTTTGATCCATAATTGCAAAGCATTTCATTTTTAGATTATCAACATCAGTTAGTATGATCGACTCAGTGAATTTTTTCATTTTTGCATCATCTCTTTCCTTCCATTCACCTTTGTATATACACAGCTAGCTTGAACAGTTGTCTACTTATGAACTATGTGAAGAAAATTATGGTGCTTAAATATAAAATTTAAGAGTGTGCTGTCACACTTTCTTTTAGGATAGTGGTATGGTCCAAGTTATTATCACAAAATGTTGCATAATAAAGTCCTTGACTAAGTGGATGAAAACGCTGTATTTCCTTTTTATCCTTAGTTTTTCACTCTTCTGTTCTTGAATTTGAGAAAATTTATTTAGAGTATTGTCATCTGAAGACTTGTAGTCTCAGATTTCACATATATAACCAAATTCACCATCATCATTAATGTACAGTGCTCTATTTTCATTCATTAATTCATTTCATTCTTCTGATCAGCTAGTAATTGGAAAATGTCTTTGTCAGTTTTCTTCTCTTTCCCATTGATGGTGTGCAGAAAAGAATTAACATAACCTAAATTGCTATCCTTGACAAGGTCTGCTTGCAAGGTTGGGTCCTTGGCTGGTGTCTGGGAACTTAGATTTCAAGAGGATGCCCACCACTAACTGATAAAAGTTACTGTGCCTAAACTGTTTGTGCAAACAGTATGATTTATGCTGAATAACACTTCCTTCTACAAAGGTGATGTCTGAAGGATGATGCAATAGTGATGACTTATTTCAAGATAGAATGACTTTTATTCTATATATAAAAAGTAAAGTTCCTCTTTGTTAAATGGAAGACCTTATGAAAGAACAAAAATTATGGGAAAGCAATCCTTTTTATTTTATATTGGAGTATAGTTGATTAAAAATGTTGTGTTAGTTTCATGTGTACAGCAAAGTGACTCAGTTTTCCATATACATTTATCTATTCATTTTCAAGTTCTTTTCCCACTTAGGTTATTACAAAGTATTGAACAGAGTTCCCTGTGCTATACAGTAGGTCCTTGTTGGCTATCTATTTTAAATATAACAGTGTGTATATGTCAATCCCAAACTCCCAGTCTATCCCTCCCCACCACCCTTCTCCCCTGGTAACCATAAATTCGTTCTCTAAGTCTGTGAATCTGTTTCTGTTTTTGTAAGTAAGTTCATTTGTATCATGCAGTCCTTACAAATAGTTAGAATTGCTTAAAACACACACACACACACACACAAACACACACACAGACTAGAACTGGGTTCATTAAATCCTGATGGTCTACAAAAGGTTTAATAAAGTGTAGTTTCTTAGTCAGTGGCATGCTATTTAAAATTTGCGTTTATTAAATGTTGAGTAAATACAAACTAGTATGTAAGAAACATGGTAGATATAAAGAATCTCTATATAACACTAAGAATAATCAAAGAATATTTCCTAGTCCTTTAGAAGCACCCCATTTGCCCACCTCAGATCCAATCTCATTCCTTTCATATTCAATAATCATAATTCTGTATTTAGAATTCCTTATTTTTCTTTATAATTTTTAAACAATTGTTTTGCACAGTTTTGGACTACTGGGTAATGGTGTGACTATTCATTTTTTTGCCTACTTTTCTTTCTGTTGGATTGTTTTTCTTTTCCTTACTGGTTTGTAGGAGGTTTTTAAAATATATTCGTAATTTGAATTTGTTGGTTGTAAGGGTTAGAAATACCTTCTCCCATTCTATGGCTTATGGTGTTTTTTTGTCCAGCTCTTTTTTTGTTATCTTTTGATCATTAGAATCACATAATTTTAATGTCAAGCTACCAGTCTTTTCTGTTAAGGTTTATACATTTCATGTCTTGTTCTGAATTTTCTTCCAGAGCCAGAAGTCATAAAGGTAACATCTCATATGACATTCTAAAAGTTTTATGGTTTTGACTTTCTCATCTGCCTGAAATTAATTTTTGTTTTGGTATGAGATATAGGAGTCCCATTTCATTTTTTTCTAATGGCTATCAAGTTTTCCCAGTCTCATTTATTGACAGATTCTTTCCCATTCTCCCAGTGATCTGTATTGTGTCATAAATTCCCATATATGAGTCCGTTTCTAGATTCTTTCTTTTGTTCCACTCATAGGGTTTATCTAACCCTATGCCAATACTCATTATCTTTTTTTTTTTTTTTTTTTTTTTGCGGTACGCGGGCCTCTCACTGTTGTGGCCTCTCCCGTTGCGGAGCACAGACTCCGGACGCGCAGGCTCAGCGGCCATGGCTCACGGGCCTAGCCGCTCCGCGGCATGTGGGATCTTCCCGGACTGGGGCACGAACCCCTGTCCCCTGCATCGGCAGGCAGACTCTCAGCCACTGCGCCACCAGGGAAGCCTAATACTCATTATCTTAATCACTACCCGTTTAAAATTATAAATGTTCTAATTGTTTACTTATATATTATTTTGTATTTTCTGTACAAACAGTAATATCATTTGTGAATACTGACAGCTTAGCTGCTATCATAAAAAATGAATTCCTGGGTCAAGAGTTGTGTGTGTTTTATATTTTGATAGATAGTGTTAAATTGCTGGCAAGAAAAAGCTGTTCTCATTTACATTTCCACTTATATGTTAAGAGTTTCTATTTTTTCCACACCTTCATCAACACTAGGTATCATTAGGCATTTATGTTTTTGTTGATCTGCCCAGATAAGTGTATTTCTTTATGAATGGGAGGGTGAACATCTTTTCATATTTTTTTTCTTTATTTTTTTTGGCTGTGTTGGGTCTTAGTTGAGGCACGCAGGATCTTTTGTTGCAGTGTGTGGGGCTTCTCTCTAGTTGTGACGTGCAGGTTTTTTCTCTCTCTAGTTGGGGCGCACAGGCTCCAGGGTGCGTGGGCTCTGTAGTTGTGGTGTGCGGGCTCCAGAGTGCATGGGCTCTGTAGTTCGTGTCACGTGGGCTCTCTTGTTGAACACCATGAACTCAGTAGTTGTGGCGCTCAGGCTTAGTTACCCCACGGCATGTGGGATCTTAGTTCCCCAACCAAGGATCAAACCCGCATCCTCTGCATTAGAAGGCGGATTGTTTACCACTGGACCACCAGGGAAGTCCCTACATCTTTTCATATTGTTTATTGGCTGTTTGTAATTCCTTTTTAAATGAATTGCTGGTTTATGTCTTTTATTAATTTTTTGAATGGAGTAATAAGACTTTATTATACATTAGAAAACTGGCTCTTTTGTAGTATAACTCTACCCCAGCCCCACAACCAGTCAGAATGTTGTTAGTGATATAGATGTTTTAAACTTTGTGTATTCAAATTTATTAGTTTTTTTGTTTGTTTCTAGATGTTGTTTCTTACTTAGACTTTGCCATTCCAAGAGTGCAAACAAATTTACCAATTTTTAAAAAAATTTTATTTTTTTAACACCTTTATTGGGGTATAATTGCTTTACAATAGTGTGTTAGTTTCTGCTTTATAACAAAGTGAATCAGTTATACATATACATATGTTCCCACATCTCTTCCCTCTTGTGTCTCCCTCCCTCCCACCCTCCCTATCCCACCCCTCCAGGCAGTCACAAAGCACCGAGCTGATCTCCCTGTGCTATGCGGCTGCTTCCCACTAGCTATCTACCTTACGTTTGGTAGTGTATATACGTCCATGCCTCTCTCTCACTTTGTCACAGCTCACCCTTCCCCCTCCCCATATCCTCAAGTCCAAGTCCATTCTCTAGTAGGTCTGTGTTTTTATTCCTGTCTTACCCCTAGGTTCTTCATGACATTTTTTTTTCCTTAAATTCCATATATATGTGTTAGCATACGGTATTTGTCTTTCTCTTTCTGACTTACTTCACTCTGTATGACAGACTCTAGATCTATCCACCTCATTACAAATAGCTCAATTTCGTTTCTTTTTATGGCTGAGTAATATTCCATTGTATATATGTGCCACATCTTCTTTATCCATTTGTCCAATGATGGACACTTAGGTTGTTGCCATCTCCAGGCTATTGTAAATAGAGCTGCAATGAACATTTTGGTACATGACTCTTTGAATTATGGTTTCCTCAGGGTATATGCCCAGTAGTGGGATTGCTGGGTCATATGGTAGTTCTGTTTGTAGTTTTTTAAGGAACCTCCATACTGTTCTCCATAGTGGCTGTACCAATTCACATTCCCACCAGCAGTGGAAGAGTGTTCCCTTTTCTCCACACCCTCTCCAGCATTTATTGTTTCTAGATTTTTTGATGATGGCCATTCTGACTGGTGTGAGATGATATCTCATTGTAGTTTTGATTTGCATTTCTCTAATGATTAATGATGTCGAGCATTCTTTCATGTGTTTGTTGGCAGTCTGTATACCTTCTTTGGAGAAATGTCTATTTAGGTCTTCTGCCCATTTTTGGATTGGGTTGTTTGTTTTTTTGTTACTGAGCTGCATGAGCTGCTTATAAATTTTGGAGATTAATCCTTTGTCTGTTGCTTCATTTGCAAATATTTTCTCCCATTCTGAGGGTTGTCTTTTGGTCTTGTTTATGGTTTCCTTTGCTGTGAAGAAGCTTTGAAGTTTCATTAGGTCCCATTTGTTTATTTTTGTTTTTATTTCCATTTCTCTAAGAGGTGGGTCAAAAAGGATCTTGCTGTGATTTATGTCATAGAGTGTTCTGCCTATGTTTTCCTCTAAGAGTTTGATAGTTTCTGGCCTTACATTTAGGTCTTTAATCCATTTTGAGCTTATTTTTGTGTATGGTGTTAGGGAGTGATCTAATCTCATACTTTTACATGTACCTGTCCAGTTTTCCCAGAACCACTTATTGAAGAGGCTGTCCTTTCTCCTTTCTCCACTGTACATCCTGCCTCCTTTATCAAAGATAAGGTGACTATATGTGCCTGGGTTTATCTCTGGGCTTTCTATCCTTTTCCATTGATCTATATTTCTGTTTTTGTGTCAGTACCATACTGTCTTGATTACTGTAGCTTTGTAGTATTGTCTGAAGTCAAGGAGCCTGATTCCTCCAGCTCCGTTTTTCGTTCTCAAGATTGCTTTGGCTATTCGGGGTCTTTTGTGTTTCCATACAAATTGTGAAATTTTTTGTTCTAGTTCTGTGAAAAATGCCAGTGGTAGTTTGTTAGGGATTGCATTGAATCTGTAGATTGCTTTGGGTAGTAGAGTCATTTTCACAATGTTGATTCTTCCAATCCAGCAACATGATATATCTCTCCATCTATTTGCATCATCTTTAATTTCTTTCATCAGTGTCTTATAATTTTCTGCATACAGGTCTTTTGTCTCCTTAGGTAGGTTTATTCCTAGATATTTTATTCTTTTTGTTGCAATGGTAAATGGGAGTGTTTTCTTGATTTCACTTTCAGATTTTTCCTCATTAGTGTATAGGAATGCCAGAGATTTCTGTGCATTAATTTTGTATCCTGCTACTTTACCAAATTCATTGATTAGCTCCAGTAGTTTTCTGGTAGCATCTTTAGGATTCTCTATGTATAGTATCATGTCATCTGCAAAGAGTGACAGCTTTACTTCTTCTTTTCCGATTTGGATTCCTTTTATTTCCTTTTCTTCCCTGATTGCTGTGGCTAAAACTTCCAAAACTATGTTGAATAAGAGTGGTGAGAGTGGGCAACCTTGTCTTGTTCCTGACCTTAGTGGAAAGGCTTTCAGTTTTTCACCATTGAGGACGATGTTGGCTGTGGGTTTGTCATGTATGACCTTTATTATGTTGAGGAAAGTTCCCTCTATGCCTACTTTCTGGAGGGTTTTTATCATAAATGGGTGTTGAATTTTGTCAAAAGCTTTCTCTGCATCTATTGAGATGACCATATGGTTTTTCTCCTTCAATTTGTTAATATAGTATATCACATTGATTGATTTGCGTATATTGAAGAATCCTTGCGTCCCTGGGATAAATCCCAGTTGATCATCGTGTGTGATCCTTTTAATGTGTTGTTGGGTTCTGTTTGATAGTATTTTGTTGAGGATTTTTGCCTCTATATTCATCAGTGATATTGGTCTGTAATTTTCTTTTCTTGTAGTAACTTTGTCTGGTTTTGGTATCAGGGTGATGGTGGCCTCATAGAATGAGTTTGGGAGTGTTCCTTCCTTCACAGTTTTTCGGAAGAGTTTGAGAAGGATGGGTGTTAGCTCTTCTCTAAATGTTTGATAGAATTCATCTGTGAAGCCATCTGGTCCTGGACTTTTGTTTGCTGGAAGATTTTTAATCACAGTTTCAATTTCATTACTTGTGATTGGTCTGTTCATATTTTCTATTTCTTCCTGGTTCAGTCTTTGAAGGTAATACCTTTCGAAGAATTTGTCCATTTTTTCCACGTTGTCCATTTTATTGACATAGAGTTGCTTGTAGTAATCTCTTAGAATGCTTTGTATTTCTGCGGTGTCTGTTTTAATTTCTCCCTTTTCATTTTTATTGATTTGAATCCTCTCCCTCTTTTTCTTGATGAGTCTGGCTAATGGTTTATCAATTTTGTTTATGTTTTCAAAGAACCACCTTTTAGTTTTATTGATCTTTGCTATTGTCTTCTTTGTTTCTATTTCATTTACTTCTGCTCTGATCTTTATGAAATCTTTCCTTCTGCTAACTTTGGGTTTTGTTTGTTCTTCTTTCTCTAGTTCCTTTAGGTGTAAGGTTAGATTATTTATTTGAGATTTTTCTTGTTTCTTGAGGTAGGCTTGTATAGCTATAAACTTCCCTCTTAGAAATGCTTTTGCTGCATCCCATAGTTTTGGATCGTCGTGTTTTCATTGTCATTTGTCTCTAGGTATTTTTTGATTTCCTCTTTGATTTCTTCAGTGATATCTAGGTTATTTAGTAATTTATTGTTTAGCCTCCATGTGTTTGTGTTTTTTATGTTTTTTTCCCTGTAATTGATTTCTAATCTCATAGTGTTGTTGTCAGAAAAGATGCTTGATATGATTTCAGTTTTCTTAAATTTACTGAGGCTTGATTTGTGACCCAAGATGTGATCTATCCTGGAGAATGTTCTGTGTGCACTTTAGAAGAAAGTGTAATCTGCTGTGTTTGGTTGGAATGTCCTATAAATATCAATTAAATCTATCTGGTCTTTTGTGTCATTTAAAGCTTCTGTTTCCTTATTAATTTTCTGTTTGGATGATCTGTCCATTGGTGTAAGTGAGGTGTTAAAGTCCCCCACTATTATTGTGTTACTGTCGATTTCCTCTTTTACAGCTGTTAGCATTTGCTTTATGTATTGAGGTGCTTCTGTGTTGGGTGCATATATATTTATAATTGTTATATCATCTTGTTGGATTGATCCCTTGATCATTATGTAGTGTCCTTCCTTGTCTCTTGTAACACTCTTTATTTTAAAGTCTGTTTTATCTGATTTGAGTGTTGCTACTCCAGCTTTCTTTTGATTTCCATTTGCATGGAATATATTTTTCCATGCCCTCACTTTCAGTCTGTATGTGTCCCTAAGTCTGAAGTGGGTCTCTTGTAGACAGCATATATGTGGGTCTTGTTTTTGTATCCATTCAGCAAGGCTGTGTCTTTTGGTTGGAGCATTTAACCCATTCATGTTTAAGGTAATTATCAATATGTATGTTCCTATTACCATTTTCTTAATTGTTTTGCATTTGTTTGTAGGTCCTTTTCTTCTCTTGTGTTTCCCACTTAGAGAAGTTCCTTTAACATTTGTTGTAGAGCTGGTTTGGTGGTGCTGAATTCTCTTAGCTTTTGCTTGTGTGTAAAGCCTTTGATTCTCCATTGAATCTGAATGAGATCCTTGCCATGTAGAGTAATCTTGGTTGTAGGTTCTTCCCTTTCATCACTTTAAGTATATCATGCCACTCCCTTCTGGCTTGTAGAGTTTCTGCTGAGAAATCTGCTTTTAACCTTATGGGAGTTCCCTTGTATGTTATTTGTCATTTTTCCCTTGCTGCTTTCAGTAATTTTTCTTTGTCTTTAAGTTTTGCCTATTTGATAACTGTGTGTCTTGGCGTGTTTCTCCTTGGGTTTATCCTGTATGGGACTCTCTGCACTTCCTGGACTTGGGTGGCTATTTCCTTTCCCATGTTAGGGAAGTTTTCGAGTATAATCTTTTCAAATATTTTCTCTGGTCCTTTCTCTCTTCTCCTTCTGGGACCCCTATAATGCAAATGTTGTTGCGTTTAATGTCCCAGAGGTCTTCATTTCTTTTCATTCTTTTTTCTTTATTCTCTTCCATGGCAGTGAATTCCACCATTCTGTCTTCCAGGTCACTTATCCGTTCTTCTGCCTCAGTTATTCTGCTATTGATTCCTTCTAGTGTAGTTTTCATTTCAGTTATTGTATTGTTCATCTCTGTTTGTTTCTTCTTTAATTCTTCTAGGTCTTTGTTAAACATTTCTTGCATCTTCTCGGTCTTTGCCTCCATTGTTTTTCCGAGGTCCTGGATCATCTTCACTGTCATTATTCTGAATTCTTTTTCTGGAAGGCTTCCTATCTCCACTTCATTTAGTTGTTTTTCTGGGGTTTTATCTTGTTCCTTCATCTGGTACATAGCCCTCTGCCTTTTCATCTCGTCTGTGTTTCTGTGAATGTGTTTTTTGTTCCACAGGCTGCAGAATTGTTGGTTTTCTTGCTTCTGCTCTCTGCCCACTGGTGATGAGGCTATCTAAGAGGCTTGTGCAAGTTTTCCACTCCAAAAGTATTCTTTGTGCTCCTTTGCATTCCATCCAACTTTCCATTCCCTACCAGATACCACTGATCTGCCTTTTGTTGCAATAAATAATTTTACATTTTCAATAATTTTATATAAATGAATTCATATAGTAAGTACTGTTTTGTTTCTGGCTTCTTTAACTCAGCATAAGGCTTTTGAGAGTCATTTAGGTTGTTGCTTGTGTAAGTAGTTTGCTTCTTTTTTTGCAGAGGTATATTCTATACAGATGGATATATTTAACCTTATTCATATCTTTTGATGGACATTTGGGTTAACAGTTTCTGGCTATTTTGAATAAAGATTCTATGAACCTTCATGTACAAGTTTTTTTTTGTGGACAGCAGTTTTTGTTTCTTTTGGATATCTAACAGTTGTTTTCATATCCTAGGTATGAGAATGGTTATTTTCATATCCTAGCAGTATATGAGTATCCCACTTGCTCTACGTTCTCACCAACACTTGAGTTTTCTAAAAAAGTTTTAGCCCTTTTGGTGGCTATGCAGTAGTATCTCATTTTGGTTTTATTTTACATTTCCTTATGACTTGTGATGTTGCCCATCCTTTCATGTTTGACATTAGTAGCTCATCTTTTGGAAAGTGTTACATGTTCAGTTGTATCCCCTCAAAAAAACAGATATGTTAGAGTCCTAACCCCTAGTACCTCAGAATGTCACCTTATTTGGAGATAAAGTCTCTACAGATATAATTAATTTGAAATGAGGTCATTATAGTGGGCATTAATCCAATATGGCTGGTGTGCTTATAACAAGGGAAAATTTGGACAAAGAGACAGGCAAGAATGCCATGTGAAGATAAAGGCAGAGATATGGGTGCTGCATCCACAGCCATGGAATGCCAAAGAGTGCCAGCAAGCCACCAGGAGAGAGGCATGGAATAGATTCTTCCTCACAGTCCTAAGAAGGAACCAGCTCTGCTAATATCTTGATCTCAGACTTGTAGTCTCCAGAACTGTGAGGTAATGAATTTCAGTTGTTTAAGCTGTTTAAGCCACCCAGTTTGTGGTACTTTGTTACAGTAGCCTTAGGAAACTAATACATGAAGTGTTATATAAATTTGTTCCCCAGTTTATAAAACTGGATTGTTTGTCTTCCTGTTACTGAGTTGTAAAAGGCCTTTATATATTCAGATATGAGTCCTTTGTCAGATTTATTTATTGCAAATATTTTCTCTCATTTTGTAATTTGCCTTTTACTTTCCTTAGTGGTGATTTTAAAGAGCAAAATTTTTAATAAAGCCTAGGTTGTGAAATGTTTTTATTATTGTTTTGTGTGTTCTGTATAGTAAATCTTTTCCTACCCAAAGTTGGCAATTTTTTTTTTATATTTTCTTCTAGAAATTTTATAGTTTTAGATTTTACTTTTAGGTCTGTGATTCATTTTGAATCAGTTTTGCATGTGAGGTAAGGTAAGGGTCAATGTTAATGTCTTTATGAATATCCAGTAGTTACAGCATTATTTGTTGAAAAGCCTTTTGCCCTCCCTCACTGAATTTGCATTGCACTTTGTCAAAAAACAATTAACCATATATGTGTACATTTATTTTTGAACTCTTTTTTCCGTTCCATTGATAAGTCTGTCCACCTTTTGACCAATACCACACTGTGTTGACATCAAGTAGTGTAAGCCTTTCAACATCATTCTTTTTAAAAATTTGGTTTGGCTAATCTCGATCATTTGCATTTTTAACATTTTGCAATCAGTTTATCAGTTTCTACAAAAGGTGTGTTGGAGGGACCTCCCTGGTGGTGCAGTGGTTAAGAATCTGCCTACCAATGCAGGGGACACGGGTTTAATCCCTGGTCCGGGAAGATCTCATATGCCGTGGAGCAACTAAGGCCGTGCGCCACAAGTACTGAGCCTGTGCTCTAGAGCCCGCGAGCCACAACTAGTGAAGCCCATGTGCCTAGAGCCCATGCTCTGCAACAAGAGAAGCCACTGCAATGAGAAGCCCATGCACCACAACAAAGAGTAGCCCCCACTCGCTGCAGCTAGAGAAAGCCCGCGCGCAGCAACGAAGACCCAACGCAGCCAAAAATAAATAAAATTTAAAAAAAAAAGTGTGTTGGAATTATTATTGGGATTGCATTGAATCTATAAATCATTGGAAGAAAACAAACATCTTAAGAATATTGAGTCTTCCAATCCACATATTATGTCTCTCTTCAGGTTTTAATTTCTTTTAGCAATGTTCTGTAATTTGCAGTGAAGACATCTTGCATATCATTCACTACAGTTTAGTCCTAAATATTTTATCTTTTTTGGAGTTGGCGTAAATGGAATTTTTTGAAAGTTTTGGTTTCCAATTATTTGCTTTTGCTAGGAAAAAAAATACAGTTTGATTGCTTAACGTAGTATCCTGCAACCTTATTAAATTTAACTATTAGTTTTAGTAGTTTTGTAAATTCTTTGTAAATTTTCAGTATAAACAATCATGTCATTTGTAAATAGAGACAATTTTGCTTCTTCCTTACTGGCTCTTAAGCTTTTTATTTCTTTTACTTGCCCTCTAGCCATGGTTAGGACATTCAACATCATGTTAAATAGAAATAAGAAGCATGAGAATCCTTTGTTTTGTTCCCCATCTTAATGAGGATAATGTTCAGCATTTCATCATTAGACAGGTTAGCGGTGGGGTTTTGTATATGACCTTTACTGGATTGAGATTTTTCTGGACTTTTAGTTTGCTGAGAATTTTATCATGAATTTGGCTTAAATTGAGTCATATGTTTTCCATATGTTGAAATGATCATGTAGTTTTTCTCCTTTATTATGTTAATATGGAGAATTACACTTTTTTTTTAGATGTTAAATAAACCTTGTCTTGTGATAAATATTATTTAGTCATGATGTGTTATTGTTTGGATTATCATTTTCATAGTGAATTTGCTACTTTTTAAAAAAGATTTCTTGCATGTGTTCGTGAGGGACATTGGTTCATCATTTTCTTCTGTAATGTCTTTGTCAGGGTTTAATATTAAGGCTGTGCTGGTCTTATAGTTGGAAAATGTTTCTGTTTTCTAAAAGAATTTGTGTAAAAATGTCATCTCTGTTTTAAATATTTGGTAGAATTCCCATCTGGGACTTCTCTGTAGAAGAATTTTGATAACAAATTCAGTTTTTTAAAATAGATATGGGGCCCTTCAGACCTGTTTTCATGTTGTGTCAAGATATTGTGTGTGGAAAATAGTATTTTTCAAGGAATTTCTTGATTTCATCTAACGTGTTGAATTATTTGGCCTCAAGTTGTTCGTAATTATTTTCTTGTCTTTTTAAAGTTTGTAGGTTTTTTTTGGTAGTGATAACTTCTCTTTCATTCTTGATATTGGTGATTGTATTCTCTTTTTCCTCTACCAGTCTAGAAAAAGGGTTTATTCAGTTTGTTAACATTTGACTTTGTTAATATTCTCAATTGTCTGTTTTCAACTTCATTGATTTCTGTCCTTTATTATTTTCTTCTTTCTCTTATTTTTGGTTTACTTTAGTCTTCTTTTTGTAGCCTCTTGAGGTGAATCCTTAGGTCACTGATTTTAAACTTCCTTCTCTAGTATAAGCATTTGAAGCTACAAATTTATTTCTAAGTGCTTGTAAAGTTTAGGAACAGATCACAAGACCACTTTTACTTTTGACACCAGTTGCAGGTGTAGGGGTTCCCAAAACCAGTCTTAGTTTCAGTAATTCAGTAGAAGACTCAAAGATTTCACTGAAGGCAGTTGCAGGTTTAGGGGTTCCCGAAACCACTCTTTGGTTCAGTAATTCAATAGAAGACTCAAAGAACTCATTGAAAGCTGTTATATTCATGGTTACGGTTTATTATAGTGAAGGATGGAAATTAAAATCAGCAAAGGGAGAGTTACATGGGGTAGAGTCTGAGAGAGTTACAAATGAGGAGTTTCCAGGTGTTCTCTCTGTGGAGTCATGGACGACTTTAACTTTTCTGGCAGCAATGTGTGATAATACACACTGAATATTTCTAACCAGAGAAACTCACCCAAGCCTTGGTGTCCAGAGTTTTTATTGGGACCCAGTCACATCTATATGGGTGCCTGCTCATGATGCTGACCTATCTCCAGCCCATCTTAGAGGTTAAGCTGATAATATGTGATCCAAACTCTCCACCGTAAATTACACGGTTATACTATCTGGTGTGTCACAAAGCCCCCAGATTGGCAAAGACATTCATATCAGGTAGGACATTCCAAGGGTTTAGAGATTACCTTCCAGGAGCTGAGGACAAAGGCCAAACCTTTCTTTGGGCAAAGTTAAATTCTTTACTACACAGTACTGCTTTAGCTTCATTCTACAAATTTTAAAACTGTTTTATTTTCATTATCATTCAGTTTCAGAATGTTTCTGATTTCCTTATTGAGTTCATTTTTGATGCATGAGTTTTAGGAGTATGTTGTTTATTATTCAGATATTAAGAGTTTTAGCTAGATGTCTTATTGTTTGTTCCCAAGTTAGTTCTGTAGTGGTCAGAGAATAAATTCTTTATGATTTTAGTCCTTTTAAATTTGTGACTTGTTTTATGATCTAACATATGTCCTGTCTAGGCAAACATATCATGTACAACAAAAAGAATATATTTTCTTCAGTTGTTGAGCATAGCGAGCTATAAATATCAGTTAGATCAAGATGGTTGATAGTTTAGATTGTTTACTGACATTTGTATAGTTCTATCAATTCATGATAAAGGAGTTTAAATCTCTTACCAAGATTGTGGAATTGTCTGTTTCTCCCTTTAATTATTTTGTTTTTGCTTGTGTATGTTAAGGCTCTGTGATTAGGTGCACACATTTATGGTTGTTCTATCTCCTGGTGAATTAAATTTTTATCATTTTGAAATCTCTTTTTCTTTAGGTAATGCTCTTTTTCTCGAAGTCGTTTTATCAGATATAAGTGTAGCCACTCCAGTTTTCTTATGCTTACAATTTATAGGATATATCTTTTTTCATTCATATACTTTCACCCTATCTCTGTCTTTATGTATAAAGTACATCTCTTGCCTTTTTATCCATTCTGATAAACTCTACTTAGTGTTTAGGTCTATTTCATTTACTATAATTATCAATAAGATTAGATTAATATCTGCTTTTTATTTATTATTAAAAAACTTTTTTTCATCTTTATACCCTCTCTCTTAGGCTTCTTTGTTCTCCTTGTCTCCTTTTGGGTTATTTGAATATTTTTAAGTACTCCCTTTTAATTTAACTACTGTTGGCGTCTTAGCTTTCTTTGCCAAGAACATGGTATACCTTTGTATTTGGTAAAGTTGGACATTTGGATACTTTAGATTTATTAATTCCTAGGCATACCTTTTTTGCTTCTGTTGTAAATGTAGTCTTTTATTTCATTATATCATCTGATTGATTGCTTTTAGTTTAAATCCGGGGTCAGCAAATGTTCCTGTAAAGAATCACATAGAATTTGCCTTGGCACTTCAGGGCCTTTTGTGTGGTTCCATATAAATTTTAGGATTATGTATTCTAGTTCTGTTGGTATTTTGATAGGGATTGTGTTGACTCCGTAGAATGCTTTGGATGGTGTGGACATTTTAACAATATTTTTCTGATTCAAGAACATGGAATATCTTTCTGTTTCTTTGTATCATCTTCAGTTTCCTTCATCAGTATTTTACAGTTTTCACAGTATAGGTCTTTCATCTCCTTGGTTAAGTTTATTCCTAGGTATTTTATTTTATTTTTTTTGATGCAATTTCAAGTGGTATTGTTTTCTTTCTCTTTCTGATAGTTCATTATTAGTGTATAGAAAAGCAACAGACTTCTGTGTATTAATCTTGTATTCTTGCAAACTTAATTCATTTATCCTAATAGTTTTTGCATGGAAACTTTAGGGTTTTCTGTATATAGTTTCATGCCATCTGCAGATAGTGACAGTTTTAGTTCTTCCCTTTCTATTTGGATGCCTGGTATTTCTTTTTCTTGTCTGGTTGCTGTGGCTAGGACTTCCAGTACTATGTTAAATAGCAGTGATGAGAGTGGACATTCTTGTCTTGTTCCTGATTTTAGAGGAAAGGCTTTCAGCTTTTCACTGTTGAGTATGATTTTAGCTGTGGGTTTATCATAAATGGCCTTTATTATGTTGAGATATATTCTCTCTATATCCACTTTGTTGGGAGTTTTTATCATAAATGGACGTTGAATTTTGTCAGATGCTTTCTCTGCGATTATTGAGATGATCATGTGATTTTTAATTTATCCTTCCTTTTGTTAATGTGGTGTATCACACTGATTCATTTGTGAATATTGAACCACCCTTGCATCCCTGGAATAAATTCCACTTGATCATGCTGTATGATTCGTTTTATATATTGTTGAAATTGGTTTGCTAATATTTTGTTAAGGATTTTTGCACCTATATTTATCAGAGATAATTGCCCTTCCCTTCTGGCCTGCGAGGTTTCTGCAGAAAAATCAGCTGATAGCCTGATTCTTTGTTTTTTTATGCTGCGTTTAGAATTCTCTCTTTAATTTTTGCCAATTTAATTATGATATGTCTTGACGTGAGTTTGTTTGGGTTCATCTTTTCGGGACCCTCTGTACTCCTCATACCTGGATATCTGTTTCCTTCTTCAGGTTTGGGAAATTTTCTGTCATAATTTCATCAAATACGTTTTCGACCCCCTTCTCTCCCGCTTCTCCTTCTGTGCCTTCTGTAATGTGAATGTTGGTACACTTGGTGTTGTCCTAGAGATCCCTTAAACAGTTCTCATTTTTTTTGTTTTTCTTTTTGCTGTTCTGATTGGGTGATTTCCATTATTCTATCATCCAGATCACTTATCTGTTTTTCTGTATCACCTAGTCTGCTGTTAATTCCTTCTAGTGTGTTTTTTGTTTCAGTTATTCTTCAGTCTGACTGGTTCTTTTTTATATTTTCTAGATTAAAGACAGTAGAAGGCTTTATACTAAGGATACAAGCCTTAAAAACATTAAAAAGATGGGGAAATGTATTTAGAATGCTCTTATTACAGTCATTTTAAAATGCTCTTATTACAGTCATTTTAAAGTCCCCTTCCTCCTTTATCCCTACTCTCTCATCCCCATTTTGTAATTATTTTCTGGTTTAGGTGTTAGATAAGTTATGCTTGGACCACAGTAGGAGGCTTAGTTTTATGCATTCTAACTATTAACAGTGTTTATATGAAATTTTATGTTAAAATTATTTTGAAAATAGGTTGAGATCAACCTTTAGGTAGTAAGAAATACAAATGAATGTTGCTGTGCAATGTAATAGAGGGCCTGGAAAGCTACTTGGAAATGCTTTCTCAAATAATAATTGTAACCAAAGTAATCCCTTTTTTAAATCACTAATAAGTAATAGAATTTTCCTTTTGGTAACTGTATTTTGTTTTATTAGGCTTTCTTAAAGGTGCCAAGTACAAGGGAACTCAGAAAATTAAGAGTTTCTACTGGCTAGAGATGAGACAATTTCAGCATCAAAAAGGACATTTTTAGTGGATGTAAAGCAATCATATATGTGTAATCCATCATTTTATAATAATTTTTAAATTAAAGTATTCACATACCATAACACTTAACCTTTTAAAGCTGTACAGTTCTGTATACAAGGCTGTGCAACCATCACCACTAACTAATTCCAGAACATTTTTGTCACACCCCAAAGAAGCTCCATACCCACAGCACTTGATTCCTGTTTTCCCTCTACCCCATCCTTGGAAAACACTAATCTACCTTCTGGTTCTGTGAATTTGCCTATTCTGAACATATGTTCATATAAATGGAATTATACAGTATGTGGCCTTTTGCATCTGGCTTCTTTCACTTAGCATAATGTAATCAAAGCTCCATGTTGTAGGATGTATAAATACTTAATTCCTTTTTTATATTTGAATAATATTTCAGTATATGAATATACCACATTTTGTTTATTCGTTCATAAATTGATATACATTTGGATTGTTTCCACTTTGGGGCTGTTATGAAGTGTGATGCTATGAACATTTGTGTACAGGTTTTTGTGTGGATGCATGTTTTCAGTTCTGTCGGATATATACCTAGGAGTGGAATTGCTCAGTCATATGGTAACTCTTTTTACCTTTTGAGGAACTGCCAAACTGCTTTCTAGGGTGCCTGTACCATTTTACATTCCTTCCAGCACTGTTTGAGGATTCCTATATCTTTACATCCTTACCAACATATGTTTTGCCCATCTTTTTGATTATAGCCATGCTGGTAGCTGTGAAGTAATATCTCATTGTGGTTTTGATTTGCATTTTTGCAATGACTAATGATGTTGAACATCTTTTCATGTGCTTATTGGCCAATTGTGTATCGTCTTTGGAGAAATGTCTGTGTAAATCCTTTGCCCATTTTAAAATTGGGTTGTCTTTTTATTGTTGAGTTGAAAGACTTTCTTATGTATTCTAGGTATTTACCAGATACTTACCTTATGTACTGTTTGTGAATAGCCTTATCAAATATATAATTTGCACATATTTTCTCCCATTCTGTGGGTTATCTTTTTGCCTTTTTGATAATGTCCTTTGATGATCAAAATTTTTTTCATTTGTATGAAGGCAGATTTATCTGTTTTTTTCCCCCACTTTGGTTACTTACTGGCTAATACAAGGTCAAAAGACTTGCACTTACGTTTTCTTCTAAGACGTTTATAGTTTTAGCTCTTAAATTTTAGGTGTTGATCCATTTTGAGAAAGAGGTCTAATTTAACTCCTTTGCATCCAGATGTTTGAGCATCATTTGTTGAAAAGATGTTCTTTTCTCATTAAGTTCTCTTGGCACTCATGTTGAAAATCAGTTGACCATAATCTAAGGATACATTTTTGGACTTTTAATTCTATTATTATATTGCTCTGTGTCTATCCTTATGCCAGTATGACAATCTTGATTCATGTAGCTTTGAAGGAAGTTTTGAAATCGGGAAGTGTGAGTCCTCCATTTTCTTCTTCTGTTTCAAAACTGTTTTGACTATTCTGGGTCCTTTCCAGCTCTTTATGAGTATTAGGGTCAGCTTGTCAATTTCTGAAGAAAGCCAGATGGCATTTTGATCGGAATTGCATTGATTGATATGTAAAAACCTCCTAATTGCTTTAGGAGGATGATAGGGAACCAGTTTTTTATCTGTCTTGAAAACTAGTAGATAAAATGACATGTTATTCATGTGTGAATCATACCAATAGGTAACCAAATAGTAAGTGAAGAGACTTACTCTTTTTATACATATATCTTTTAATAAATAAAAAGGAATAATAGAATTAGATTGTCATCACTTTGCAACCATCATTGAATGAATTGATTCAGGCATTGAGTATCAAGAGCTCATAACATCACAAAAAGATATAACCAAGACATTATGTGCTTCTTGATAGAAGAACATAGTACCATCTATAGTCTTGCCAAAGGATTGAACATGAGACTGATCAAGCTATTACATTTAGCTGCCAATTTTCAGGAAGTACAGAAGCCAAGGGAGCACACTGAATGGTCCCATGAATATGAAGTGATTATACTGGGGACCCTACAGGTTAAATGCCTTGAGTTTCTCAGTAATTATAAGGAGTAAAAAGGGATCAAGGGGCAACATACATTAAAGATACATAAAAGACATAAAATTTTTAGTGATTTCTTTCTTTACTTTTCAGAATGAACCATTTCTTGTTTTAAATCTTTTCATACCCCCCCAAATTGCATATGGACATTCATGGATATGCCTCACATGCACATATTGCATGTGCATATAATGTTAATACATACGTACACATATATAAATACACTATTGCTTTGTTTTAAAATGTTCAAGTTGTGTGTGTTAGCTTTGAAACATGCTTTCCTCATTCAGTAATTGTGTCTTCATTTTTTTCTGTTAGAATAAGTAGCTTTTTACCCAATTTAACTTCCACATAACATTTCCTAGGATGACTGTACCATAATTTTTTTAAAAAATCTATTGAAAGGCAGCTTGTTTCCAGTTTTTCTTTATTCCAGACTGTACTATAGGGAATATCCTTCCACATGTATCTCTCTTTAAAGTACATACTAAGTTGTGGAGTATCCTTAAAGTTTGAAAACATGGTATCAAGTTTCCTTCCTTATAGTGTATCTACTGCTAAGGTATAAGAATACTTAAATTTTGCTTTCACTCAATTGAGCATATAACCTGTTCAGTTTTGTAAGTATGTCTATGTTAATTTCAGCCTTACTCAGGATAAAGTTAGTGAATTCTTTTCATTGGTTTTGAAAATAATTGAAGTCTACATGTAAAACCAGGTTTCTTATATCATGTTAAATTAACTGATGTTGATGTGGGCCTGATTGTTGTTTTCCATGTAATTGTACCATTTCACAGAAGGATGTTGTTTAAAAAGTGATGCTGGAAGTTGTGTAATAACTTTCAGCAAATTCATAGCTAAGTTTTTAAAAATATATTTTACAATGTACATGTTTGTCTATATACAACAAATATTTATGCTCCTCACTAATGCTATATCTTCTAAGATTAATTCCTAGAGGTGGAATTACTGGAGGAATAGAAACATTTTCAGGACTTTTGAAACATTTCGCCAGACTGCCCACCAGAAAAAGACCTCTGCCAGGAATGTGATGATTTATGCCCATTTCTCTGAATGTTGGCACTGTAATTCTTACTTACTAAAAAAGTTGAGCATGTTTTTCCTATAAGTTTACTGACCCATTTGTATGCCTTTTGTGAGTATCCCTTTATTAATCTTTGCTGACTCTTTTTTTCAATGATTTATAAAAGCCAGCTTATAGTGGCTAATAATCGTTTATTGTTAGAAACATTTGTTTTCTATTGCACCTTTTTTGTGTCTTTTCTTTATATGTGTGTTTAATTTGGGGGGGGTGTAGTATATAAGTTTGTTTTGTTTTTGTGTATGTGCATACACATTCCCAGCCTGATTTGAGAAACGTGCACTTTTATTTTCTCCCAGTTCCTATAATTAGGATTTCCTTTACTTTTATGTATGGTGTGAGGTAGATTTGGTTTTCTACGTGCGTGAGCATGCAAGAGAGAGAGAAAGAAACAAGTATTCTTTTATAGGTAAAAGAAAAATACTGTTATCTAGTAATTAATTTTCAATTAGAATTTGAAAAGGCTGACTTTTTTTTGGTACAAGTTAATTGAATAAGAAGACCAGACTTAATTAGCTGAACAGCTTTGGCTTTTTATGTTGACTTCACTTAAACAGCTGTATCTTTAGAGACACAGTGTTCAGCTAACATTGGGTAAAAAATGGACAAATCAGTATTCAGGTTTCTTTTTCACCTAGCTTTGAAGTCTTATTTGTATTTATTTTTTAATTGTGGTAAAAATACACATAACATAAAATTTACCACCTTAACCATTTTTGAGTTTACAGTTCAGTGGTATTAAATGCATCCACATTGTTGAGCAGCCATTACCACCATCCGTCCCCATAACGTTTAGTGTAGTAAAACTGAAATTCTGTGCTATTGAACAGTAACTCACAATTCTCTCCTCCCACCAGCCCATGATAGCCACCATTCTACTTTCTGTCTTTATGATTTTGACTACTCTAAGTACCTCATGTAAGTTCAATCATACAGTATTTGTCTTTTTGAGACTGGTTTACTTCACTTAGCATACTGTCTGCAGGGTTCATCCATGTTGTAACATATAGCAGAATTTCCTTCCTTAAAGGCTGAATAATATTCCATTTTGTGTGTGTGTGTGTGTGTGTGTGTGTGTGTGTATACACATATATATACACCTCATTTTGCTTATCTATCTATCCATTGATAGATACTTGGGTTTCTTCCATGTTTTACCTACTGTGAATAATGCTACTATGAACACTGGTGTACAAATATTTCTTCAAGACCCTGCTTTCAGTTCTTTTGGGTATATGTCCAGAAGTGGAATTCTTGAATCATATGGTAATTGTATTTTCAATTTTTGAGGAACCACCTACCATTTTCTGCAATGGCTGGACTATTTTACATTCCCACCAATAGTGCACAAGTGTTCCAATTTCTCTACATCCTTACCAACACTTGTTTTCTGCTTTTTTTTTTTAACCAGTCTTTCTTTTCTTTAATAATTTTTTTATTGAAGTATAGTTGATTTACAGTGTTGTGTTAATTACTGCTATACAGCAAAGCAATTTAGTTATAAATATATATGTATACATTCTTTTTTATTTATATTCTTTTCCATTATGGTTTATCATAGGATATTGAATATAGTTCTCTGTGTTATACAGTAGGTCCTTGGCTTTTTTTAATAGTAGCCATTCCAGTGGTTGTGAGGTGGTACCTCGAGTTTTGATTTGCATTTCTGTAATGATTAGTGATGTTGAGCATCTTTTCATGTGCTTACTGGCTATTTGTATATATTCTTTGGAGTTCTTTGCCCATTTTTGAATTGAGTTGTTTAGTTTTTTGTTGAATTTTAGGAATTTTCTGTATATTCTGGGTATTAATCCCTTATCAGATATGTGATTTGTAAATATTTTCTCCCATTCTGTGGGTTGCCTTTTTACTCTGTGATTAGAGTCATTTGAAGCACAAAATTTTTCAATTTTTATAAAGTCAAATTTGTCTGTTCTTTCTTTTGTTACTTCTGCCTTTGGTGTCATATCCAAAAACTCATAGCCAAACGCAATGTCTTAAAGCTTTTCCTCTAAGAGTTTTATTGTTTTAGGTCTTACATTTAAGTCCTTGATCCACCTTGAGTTAATTTTCGTATATGGTATTAGGTAAGGGTCCAACTTCATTCTTTTATGTGTGGATATCCAGTTTTTGCAGCACGATTTGTTGTAAAAGCTGTTTTTCCCTATTGAATGGTCTTGGCACCCTTGTGAAAAATAATTTTTGTATGTGAGGG
Source organism: Monodon monoceros (assembly GCF_005190385.1). NCBI lineage: Eukaryota > Metazoa > Chordata > Mammalia > Artiodactyla > Monodontidae > Monodon > Monodon monoceros. The sequence goes on along the minus strand of NW_021703767.1, from coordinate 72,516,206 downwards.
TTTATTTCTGGACTCTCTCTTTCATTCCATTGGTCTATATGTCTGTCTTTATGCGAGTACCAAACTGTTTTGATTACTGTAGCTTTGTAGTAAGTTTTGAAATGAGAAAGAGTGAGTCCTTCAGCTTTGTTCTTTTTTTTCATGGTGATTTTGACTATTTGAATCCCTTGAGATCCAAATGAATTTTAGGATGGGTTTTTCTATTTTGCAAAAAATGTCATTGGGATTTTGATAGGAATCGGATTAAATCTGTAAATTGCTTTAAGTAGTATTGACATCTTACCAATATTAAATCTTCAACCTATGAACATGGGATGTGATTCCATTTATTTCTGTTGTCTTTAACTTTTTTTTTCAGCAGGTCTTTTCATTGCACAAGTCTTTCACCTTAGTTATTGCACAAGTCTTTGTAGTTTTCATTGCACAAGTCTTTCACCTTATTTTTTTTGATGCTGTTGTAAATGGAACTATTTTTGTAATTTTCAGGTTGTGTATAAAATGCAACTGTTTGTGTATAGAAATGCAACTGATTTTTGTGTGTCAGCTTTTGTAGGATACAAAGCAGTATATCATACTGCTCTGCTACATTCAGTAGTTCTAACAGCTTTTTTGCTGAGTGTTTATTGATATAAGACAGAGATAATATTACTTCCTTTCTAAGTGGATACCTTTTATTGTTTCTTCTTGCCTAATTGTTCTGGCTATGACTTCCGGTACCATGCTGAACAGAGGTGGTAAAACTGATCCAAATTAAACACAGTTTACATCCAAGTTTTCCCCTGAAGTTGCAAGCCTTCAACAGACTCCAGAGTTCCAAAATTACATCAGACAGATTATGCCTCTGTAATTATTGTTTAGGTGCGGCAACAGATTCCTGGTGTTTCCTACTCTGCCATCTTTCCAGAGTCTGACTTATTTTTAATAATCAGATAAGTTTATTAAAATATTGCATAACTTTAAAATGGAGAACCATTTCTCTCAGACTTTATGTATTAAACTGTAAAAGACACTTTTCATATAGTTAAATATTATGATTTGGGTAGTTATGAAAATCATGATTTGGATTGAACTCATGTTGCTTTTCAGAGCTTCCTCATATTTAATAATTTGCTGTACGTTACAGAAATACCGGTATCAGGATGAAGATACACCTCCTCAAGAGCACATTTCCCCACAAATCACTAATGAGGTGATAGGTCCGGAATTGGTTCATGTCTCAGAGAAGAACCTGTCAGAAATTGAAAATGTCCATGGATTTGTTTCTCACTCTCATATTTCACCAATAAAGGTAAGATAGTAACTTTATTTTGTTGCTATGAATTATTTATTAGTTTTGTTACTAATGTAGCTCATGCTTAGAGAGAACTATTTTTTCATGTAGGATTTTCCCCCCTTGATGTTTTTGGTTTTGTAATTATAAGGAATTTCATAGTATTTGTTAGCATTCTAAAAACATTTTTAAAAATATATATTATAAATGAATTTTATTCAGTGATATGATCTTTAAGCCTAAACGTTCTCATGAAGGAAGTAACTATTATATTTCAAATACCCACATCAAAATATCTTTAAACTTTAAAAAAATATATTAGTAAGTACAGAAAAAGAGCATTAACAGTATCTTTGAAGTCCAGTGTGTGACTTTACCTGACCCCATCACCTTGTCTCTCCCCTCAGAAATAACCACAGTCCTGGTTTCACATATTTAGATTTCTAAACAATATATTGTTTCTTTTGCCTGTTTTGGTTTTTATATAATTGGCATTATACTGTGTCTGTTCTCAACTTGCAGTTTTTGGTCAACATTATATGCCTGAGATTCATTATCTTCACTGCTCTAGAGTTTTCTATTTTATGAATATACTATAATTTACCTTACTTTTGATGGATGTTAAGTTATTTTTGGATTATTACTAGTATTAAAAATGCTGTTAAAATCGTAGGTTATGTATACACATCTTTGTGGATAACACCAGATTATTTTCAAATGGTTCTATAATTTACATTTTCAGCAGCAATATGTAACAGTTTCAATTGATCTGTATTCTCATCAATATTTGGTATTGTTATTTTTGCCATTGTTTTGGGTTTGAAATAGTATCTTACTGTGATTTTAATGTGCATTTCACTGTTTGATAATATTGATCATTCACGTTTCCTATTCTGTGACTTACCCTCTCAAGATTTTTTTTCATTTTTGTAATGGGTTGTTCTTTTTACTGATTTGTGCAAGTTCTTTATATATTCCGGATACTGATCCTTTGTTAGTTGTATGTATTGTGTATAAGGATCATTTCTTACTTGTAAACCTTGAAGTGGGTTTTGTAATTCTCTTTGAGGGATGATTTCATATTACTGATTAAAAATTGTAATGGATTATATAGTACCAGTCAGATTTCAGTTAATAGTTTTTCTAGGTATTTGCCCATTTCATACTTACTTCGAAATATTCTCAACATCCTATTATTTTATGTCTATAGCATATTTAGGTGTAGCCCCTTTTTCATTCCTAGTATTGTTTATTTGTGCTTTTTTTCCTCTTGATCCTTCTTGCCAAAGGATGATCAATTTCAAAGAACCATGTCTTTTAATAGAGAACAGACTGGTGGTTACCAAGGGCGAGGGGGTTGGCGGAGGGATGGAATGGGAGTTTGGGATTAGCAGATGTAAACTTTTATATATGGAATGGATAAACAACAAGGTCCTACTGTATAGCACAGAGAACTATATATCCTATGGTAAACCATAATGGAAAAGAGTATTAAAAATGTATATATATATATATATATATATATATATCTGAATCACTTTGCTGTACAGCAGTATTTAACACAACATTGTAAATCAACTATACTTAAGTAAATAAGAAAAAAAATGTCTAAAAAAAAAAACTCTCCTGTGCCCCTCCCCCATGTGCTGTCACCTCCATCCCCTCTCATACACACATAATCATGAATATATACACGTTTATGCAATATGTAAATGTGTGGCTAGCCTACATATCAATCAAAGATTGTGTTTGGCCAAGGCAATCTGATCTTACTTTGGGACGCTAAATGGGAAAAAAAATCAGTTGTCTATTAGTGACAGAGGCAGTTTTCATTTTATCTTTTCCCCTTTCTCCTCTTATCATTATTATTTTATTTTCTTCTGCTTTCTTTGAGTTTATTCTGTTTGGGATTTTTCCCCTAGTTTCTCAAGTTGGTTACGTAACTGCATTATCAGCCTTTTCTAACAGTGTTTGAATTTGTAAATTTTCCTTTAAATACACTTTAGCTGTAACCCACAGGTTTAATATGAAATGTTTATCATAATTCAAACTTTTTCTGTTACTTTCATTATTATTTTTTTCTTTGCCCCATGAGTTATTTAAAAGTATGTTTCTTAATTTTAAACATACGAGACATTTATTCCAACATGTCTTCTTTCAGATTTTATTTTCTCATCTCATTTTTCCTTCTTCTTAGCTTGGAAGCTATTCTGTTTCTCTTCCTTTAATGGTTATCCTAGAAAATTTTTTTTTCTTTTAGAAATTTTACTATACATATTTTGCTTACAAAAATTTAGACTCAATATATATCTTTTACCCTCATTTTGAACAACATAAGAACCTTAGAACACTTGAATTCTAAGCACTCCCTCCTGCTTTATATGCTGTTCTTATCAGCCGATGCCTATTTTCTCTTGACTGAATTAATAAAGCCTATTTCTTACTTCAGTTGAAAAACCTTCCTGGGTATGTATAATTCTTTTGTTTCTGATATTTTGAATTTTTGATGTTTATGATTGTTACAAATTATCCAAAGCCAATTTGCACACACCCAACTCCTCAGTCTTTTGGTGGTTGTTTGGTAGTTCTGTGTGTATGCAGATTCTGACACAGGCAGACATTAAACAGACAGTGAGCCACATAACATTGTATATAGCCTCTTTAAATGTGATGAAGCCTCAACTTTTTTTTGTTGCATAAAATGCTCACTCTAGGCAAATAAAACAATATTCCAGAGACCAAGATTTTGTTACCCAGAATTTCCAGACATCTTAGGTATTAAACCTTAAGGTGCCATCTCTAAGGGTATAAGCCTCTTCAGAGTCTTTCTTTCCCTTATGCAAGGGTGGATTGTGTCTAATTTAGCCAATCCATATAACTGAAATACAATGGATTTCACCAATGAAAGCCCACTTCATTCATTATGATAATTGGCAAACTTTTGGTATTGATCAAAGATTAACATAACAAAAATCTTATAGCAGCCATTTACTTTATAATGAAATGTTAGCTGACCAGTCTAGGAATGTTAATTCCTGATTAGGACAACTGACTGTCCATAGTAATGGTTCTCAGTTGTCTCAGTTGTGGTGGGATATCGGAACCACCTAAAAAGGTTTTAAAATTTATATCTGAGTGCCATCTCAGAGATTGTGATTTAATTGGTCTGGGGTATAGTCTGGCTTTGGAGAGTTTTACAGGTTCTCCAGGTGTTTGTAGGGGATAGCCACTGTTGAGAAGTAATGCACTAGAACCTAGCTTAATCGAACCACCATACACATATTTCTTTACTGTCTGTCTTGAAGTATTTTAAAGTAAATTTCTGACATCTCTTTATTTAATCCTCACTCTGCAGTGAGACTTAAGTGTTTCTAGTTATTGAGTGAGAAAGCATTATTACTTTTTGAAGATTCTCACTTGCTTCCTTAATTTGACTCTTTTCCCCTTGATTTTCTTACCATAAGAGAATTAAGTGAACTTTGCCTGATTCTTTCGGTATCTGCTTTAAAAATGCTCTTGTCCTTTGCATACAGTTAATTATTACATGTTAAAGGATTATGTCTCCCATAGCATTTTTCCCCCCGAGGGCTTTTTAAAGACAAATTTGACAGAGGCTTATTTAAAGGAGTATGTTATTGAGATTAAAATATCCTTTTACTAACAGTTATAAAACACATCTTTTTCACAGTTTATCTTTTCTGCAATTGACATACATCTTATAGTTGCTGGTGTTATACTATTGCCTTAGTGCAGTGGCAGTTTGAGTATTTGTATGCAAATCTTTGACAAATTTTGGTTAAGATCAAGAAAGTACTAGCCTCAAAGCATCTTTGTATACTGTGGTAATAATTCAGCTGGTCTCAGTGAAAAGCAGCTGGATCTGTCCATCCTTACATGCCATTCTCTTGCTCCTTTTCATTTTGTTTTCTTTTATTAGATATTAACAGCATCAATCTCTGAAACAGTTATAAATATAAGTTTCTGATGCAAATAGGTAGAGCAGTTGGGTATCATCATCGTATTCCCCCTTTGGCTTGCTGGCTCTCTGATTAGGATTTTCATTTCCAGTAGAAGAAATTATCTACTCCTTCATCTGTTTCTAAATCATACTTTACATCTTACTTTTTTAAATGTGAGTTTTTTCCTATTATAAACTTGTTTTACACATTTTCCCATGTTAAATTTTTTTAAAATTTGATACGTAACGTTACATAGTATATTGGTACCTTAACTTGCTGAACACTTCTGGTCTTCGCTATTTGTTATTTCCATTTTTACTAGGTTTTGTAAAGAAGGCTGCAGTGAATCATCTTGGGGCATAAAAAGTATGTTTAGTTGTTTTCTTAGGATGGATTTCCAGAAGTCAAATTACTGGGTCAGAAATCTTGATAGGCTGGACTTTTGACAAACTATATTCTGATACAATTGTAATTTAAGAATTTATTAAAGCTGCCCCATTTGGGGTATTTCTTCCTGCTTCTCCTATCTCATGCATAGATTAAAATTTGAGGAGTGAGCATAGGATTGGGGTAGTGTAATAGCACAATGGTTAGGATTACTTTAACTTTCTGTTAGAGAACCAAATTTTTAAAAAATAACTTTGTTTTGACATAAGAAGGCAAGTTTTAATGTTTTAAAAATTTTTTCAAATAACTGCAAATGTTTTAGGAAGCTCAACAATGGAATATATGTTATTTAAAATATAAATAAGATTATCAGTCTTTTTTTAGAAACAAAAAAGCTAATATAAGGAACTTTTCCACTTTTATAGTATTGTGGTTTGGAATGAAGCAAGTAACTGTTGTACTATACATAGAACTCAGTATATGAATTATTATTTTTGCAATTTGAAAAATTATCTTTGAATAGTAGCAGTTTGCTGAGTAGAATGTAAATTAGGCACTGCTTTGTTCTTCACAGTTCTTATAAAAGCTAATAGAAAAATAAGATTAATAGATGATTGCTTTAAAAATCAACAGAATATTAGTTTTGTTTATCAAATAACATGCATTTACCATTTATTAAACATCTATGTTAGTAAGTTTGTTAGGCTTCAGTGACTGGTATTTTTTATGGAGAGATAGTTATAACACGGTATGATGTAACATGAAAAAATAAAGAGAAGTTAAATTCTTGAAGTATTGTAAAAAAACAAAGTTGATATTTGGACAAGGTGTTGAAGGATGTATACAATATGCTAATTCAGAGGAGAAGGCAGTTACTGGAGAAAATAAGTACAGTAGGAGGGTGATAGTCTGAGGAGACTGTAAAAATGCAGAGAAGTTCATTATATTGTAGTTGATGTTTAGGATGGTTGTTAGGAAATGAGGACAAGGTGTGAAGGACCTTGATCCTGAGCTGATGAGTGGGCTTATGAAGGGTTTGCCACCATGAAACATGCTTTGAAATAATCTGTCAGGGTCTTGTAGTGCTAGTGCTGATTCTCATTACTGAAGTAATGAATGAAATAAGAGAGTGATTGAAAGTTACTTTATTCAGGCCTTAGCATAAAACATAAAAGTAACTATGATTTGGACTTCCCTGGCGTCCAGTGGTTAAGACTCCGTGCTTCCACTGCAGGGGGCACTGGTTTGATCCCTGGTCAGGGATCTAAGATCCTGTATGCCATGTGGCACAGCCAAAAAAAAATAGTTTTTTAAAAAAGTAATTATGATTTAAGACTCTAAAAGGGAAAGTTTCTTGCCAGTGCTAGACAGTTTCAAGAAAGAAATTGTTGATATAATGGTGAAAAACTGTAATGTGGAAGAAAAGGACAGACACAGTGGGTAAATTCTTGTGGTATATGAAAATCTTTAAAAGTAAGCTTCAGTTTTAAACAGTTCTAAATATAGTAGTATGGTACTAATAAGAACAGTGTCAAGATTCCTAAAACTGAAAATGATCTAAGAATTAGGAAAAATGGTCAGAACAGTAAATTGAACAAGTAAACAAACAAAACCTCAGCCTTTTTCAAAATAGATTTAAATCTAGATGAAATGACAAGGGTGACATGGCTTAGTGTGGGATATTGCAATGGTCATTGAATAAAAGAGTTCATATTTTGCTTTTGTCTTCAATGACGGAAAATTATGTTTAATGTGTGTAAAGTAAATGTAGTTACAAGGGGCTTGAAATTGAAGACAGAACAGGATATGTGAACAGATAATTATTATAAATAAGTGTATCTTCTAGCCTGGACACATTTCATCCAGTAGTACTGAGAATACTATCAAATGAAATCACCAGCAGCAATTGGTAGTTTTTCAAATATTGTGAGAAATGGAGGTAGCAGAAGAATGGATATAAGCAAACATATGCCTATTGAACTAAATGCTACAGGAAGAGAATCTTTCCTATTTTGAGTGCATACTGAGTGCTTTGTTGAAGTCAACTTTGTTTTTACAACTCTGGAATATATTGAAATACTTTTGAATTTTATCTTTTTTGGATGACCCTGGAGTACTAAGTTGAGCACACAGTTTGCATACAATTTGACCACTAGATGGCGCTCATACAGAAGCGATTTGTATATATATGATCACTTTTTTCTAGATAAATAACAAATCTATGTTATCAATCTTCTTAGTCTTGTCTTAGTACAGCTGCATGTTTTGAAATTTAGTAGGCCGTATTATAAAGATAAAAAGGTAAGGAAAATGCTTGTTGCATTTACAGTACTTTGGCTTTGTGGTTACTTAGTAATTTTTTTCCTAATATTTTAGAGTTTCAATATTGTTTTTCCTCTCATCCTTCAACCTTTTAAAAATTTTCACTAAAATTACTTAATCATTGCCTTTGTTACCATACCTGAAGACTTCTGCGTTTAATTGCAAGTTTGGAAAAGGGTACAAATAATTGAGGGCCTATCCTATATAAATTTTTGAACTGTCTTTACTTCCATTTAATGTTATAAAATAAACATTTCTAACAGTCATAAATTTTTCATAATCATATTTAAAGTATGTAATCACTAAATGGATGTACTTAGTTTACTTATGCTTTCTCTTACTGTTTAGAGTTCTGCTATAGATAATATTATTATCATTCTGTGAAAAAGAAAAACTGTACAGAAAAAAGAATGTTAGGTGCAGAGTATTGCTCAGTGGTAGAGTATTTGCAGAAAAAAAAAGTCCATTCTTTATATATCATATTAAAATCTTAATAGTGTTCTTTTTGATGATTTAAACGTTGTGTAGTATTTTTTAAAATTCACTATTTTAAATAGACTTTCCAGGTTCTATAATGAATTTAAATTTTGGTTTAACGAAATAGAGCTTATATTTCCGATATGTGACATGGGTATGGTTATTCTAAAGCAGAGATCAGTGAGGAGTTGGTTGCCTCTGCTTCCCAATCAAATCATATGAAACCAATTGTGATTTAGGTACATATATGGTTTTGTATGTGTGTATTGACTGTTGTGCAATCGATGAGATGATCCTAGATTTCCGTAGCTCAGGTAATGGGACATTTTCATTAAAAAGCCTTTCTCAAAACTCAAAGTTGTTTTCTTGATGTCGATTTGAATAGGAAATTTATATATTGAGAAGTATTTCTTCTCTGTACTCGGGATATATGGGATGGAGCGTTCATCAGCTTTCGATTGTTCCCAAGCTCTTTGGCTCTCTAGCATAAGAAATCATTGTATACGAATGCCTCACTGTTCCATCTGTGTTGGTACTGTTTGCAACTTGAGTAGGATATTTGCACTCAACATTCATTTTCAGTATCCTTATCCACGACTTCCGTGGTGGTCCAGTGGTTAAGAATCTGCCTTCCAGTGCAGGGGACGTGGGTTTGATCCCTGATTGGGGAACTAAGGTCCCACATGCCACAGGGCGACTAAGCCTGTGCACCACAACTACTGAGCCCACGCCCTCTGGAGCCCTCACGCGCTGGAGCCTGCATGCCGCAATTAGAGAGAAGCCTGCGCACTGCAACAAAGACCCAGTGCAGCCAAAATTTTTAAAATATCCTCATCCTTACAAATCCAGAGTAACAGAATCTGTATAAATTTTAAGGTTCCCCCTCCCACCCTGGCTTTCCATCATATACAGATCAAGACACATATTTTGGGGCCAAACCAATTACTAGAGCATTTGTATAAACCACATAATCAGTTCTTTATTAAGTACCTGGTCCATAGTAAAATTTATTTTTAGGAGGTTTTATTTTTTTTCTTTTAGAGAGGATTATTAGTTCTCTGTCTACCCTTAGTGTTTTCCTCTAGTCCCCTACCCCCAAATAGATAAGATCAATCTGTGTAGGGCCATAAAGCTGCCAGCTACTGTCTGTACAGTTCTTGGGAAGAAGCAAACTTTGTTATAATCTGTCACAAAACATCTTACTTCCAAAAGTCCCACATGACTCTCAACCCTTCTTGGGCATGTGTTTGTATCTTAGAGACAGAATCATAGAGACAGTGTTCGCATCTTTTCTTGCCAGATCAGGATTTGCAGTAGTCCTAGAGGTTGTAGTTTGCCAATGCTACTTTCCAATAGACTGCATTTAGTTGGTGCTGGTAAGCAAAAGCAAGCAAGATTTTGTTGGTCCTCATTCATGGCTGAGATTGGGGATTATGATGTACTTATATCAACTTAAAAATTGAATTACTCAACTATTAGTAAGTTATCAAGTAGCATTTTTATTCATATATTGTTTTTAATGGCGATATGTTGTTTTATATACTAATGTAGCATAGTATTAAGAGGACAGACTTAGGAATCTGTAGTTCTCAAACTTGAGGGTGCTTAAGAGTCTCTTAGGGGGGCTTTTCAAAAATGAAAATTCCCAGATCTCCCTTACCCCTAAAAATTCTATTGGGAAGGGGATATCAGTCTGTATTTTTTTTAACCAGCACCCGAGGTGATTCTGAGGTGGACTACTGTGTTGAGAAACACAGACCTAGATATTAGATGTTAGAAAGTATCTAGTTAGCAATCAAACAGTATTATTTTTTGAACCAGAGTATTATTTTATGTCATGTTGGATAAAATATGTTTTACTGGCTATAAAACAAAAAATTTATGTTTAATTCTTTTGCATTTTTACAAATTCATAACTTGGTAATCTTAATGTTTATAACATATGAGAGAGATGATGCTGATAATAGCACTTTTTTATCACAAAAGTCCCAGAAGCCAAATACTTATTTAGCTAATTATTCTGTTTCTGTCTTCAGACTCAGTTAATCAAAGCATTTAAAACCAATATGTTAAATAAAATTATCAAGTTACATTCCAAATGGATTTCTCTCTGTCATTAGATCCTCAGAGTTTAATGTAGATAGTACCTTTTAAAACCTTAGTGCTATTTAATGTAAGTGCCTTCCTGATGTAGAAATTTATATGTGAATAGAAAGATTTCTTTAGTAAAATTGTTTTAAACAATCAGAACTGTTGGCAGAGAGAATCCTCTTTATTTTTAAATTCAGTTCATATTTATAATTTATTTAAGCAGCGAAGATGCCATTGGATTTTACTTCAGACTGTGATTGAAACTTGGTAATCCAGGGTTTCTCCACCCAGTGCATTGAATCAGGCAGCCCCAAAGGGTCTTGGTAGTCCAGTGTTTATAACATCCTTCTTTACCTGCTAATCGACCTCACTTCCTGGATTTCAGTCCGTCTAGTTATCAGCTAACAAAAGAGCAGCTTTTCCTGCAGACGCTGGTGAAAAAATAATCATGAGAAAGAAAACCACCTTATGTCGTCTTTTTTGTCTAGAAATATAAACTCAGCCATGATACAGCTAACAGGTACAGAGGGAAGATGCAAGCTCTTTCATGGGAAGAAATTACAGAGAAAATGAGCATCATTTCTCAAGGTTTTTATTTTCCCTGATCTACAAGTGATGCTGCTGTAATTCTAGCTGCAGTTTTTACCGATCATTCACCACTCAGCAGCTGGTAGAGAAGTAAGACTGCTTGGCAACCACCTGCAGGGCTGCAGAGATGAATTACATTTTCGGGAACAACACACTTCTGTACTCCCGCGCCAGTCGAGGAGGCAATACTAGCTCTAGCCATGGCTCAGTAGGCCCAAAGCAGAAACACTGGGCGAAAAAGGGCTCATCAGATGAACTGCAGGCTGAGCCAGAACCTTCACGCTGGCAGCAGATAGTTGCATTTTTCACTCGAAGACACAGCTTTATTGACTGCATCTCGGTAGCCACCAGCTCCACCCAGGTAACATACCACTTGTTGAAATTATTTTCGGTTCATGTTGCTTTGCAAAAATGTATTAGTATAGATTTCTTATTATTAAAACATAGTCTTATGCCCTGAAACCTTGGATACGCAGAAATGTATGTTTTCAGTCCATCTATGCAGGTCTTTAGCGTGAAAGGGGAAACAAAAATATTTTCCCTTTTGCTCTTATGTAATGCCAAACAAAACAGTCTCAGATTCTGTTGAATGACTTCTCTAAAAATATAAAGCCATTCATACATAAATTAAAATGTAAATAATGCTTGTCTCCTTATTTTCAGATTGTGTTAAACGCTATAAAGCATGATGTTTGACCAAAGAAAATACCTGTTTGTATAGCTTTTATATGTCATCAGATAACCTCAGGAGATTGTTATAGTAAAGAAACAGAAGATAATTTGAAATATTTTTATTTTCTAGTGTTTTGAGTATAGATTAAACTGAATACAATTGGCTATTGTATATACTAATATCTTAAAATTATTACATTATGGTTTATTCAAGGGATTTAATGAATCCTTCCATTTCTATAAATATATTATCTAGGGTTAATTGGAAAGCAGTAAACTTGTGTAATTACATGATTATAGGAATATTTTATCAAATATTCAATTGACAGTGTAAAGAGCTGAGCAAACACTAAAAGTCCTCAAATTAAAAAAAAAAATCACATAAAACCACTTCTTTTTGAGGAGTGAGTATTAAAAATATAAGGAAAATATAAAGTTAATCATAATTTGAGTGAAATACCTATTATTTGGTATTAAAGGAGGGTTGGGGGAATATTTTTATTTTAAAACATGTTTTTAATAGATATTCAACTTTAGTAAAAATGAAAGCATAGAAATTAGTCTAATTTAAAAAACAAGGTGAGAATGCTTTTGTCCTTTAAATTTAAATTAAAATGTATACACATACCTTAGGGCCTTTTAAAAATAAATTCCTTTAAAACCATCTTTTTTTTTTTTTTTTTAGTAATTAGAAGCAGCACAGTAAGTATAAGGTAACTGTCAACAGCTTCTTCTTGTTTTTGGTTACTAGAATTTTCTTTCAATAGTTTTTATTTCTAAGTAATGTCAAATTTCTTAAGTAAAAATATTCTTGTTTTTTTCTTAGATGTTTGAGAGGAATGGAATTACTGGGCTAGGGAGAGTCATTAATAGTTTTTATGTAGGCAGTGAGATTACTTATAATCAAAACTTACTCAGAGGCAACGATTGATTTAACTCTTAGATTGAATACTGCCCCAAGAATTTAACTAACTTGATTTTGACTACAATTACATATACCAAAAAGGGACACAGAGACTAAAGCTTAGCATTGTTATTCATTCTATGTTAGTATTAAGTGATATTTTTCCATTGTCAATAAGAAAGATCTGTTTAAAACTTCAAATACACACAACTATATGTATATACACACACCCAACCAATGATATATAATTCATCTTGTAAAAGGCATACAAATGAAAGACAAGCAAAATAGTTTACATAGAAAACTACTGAAACCATGGAATTACATTATAGTTACTTAGGAGTTGGGCCGAAAAGTTGCTATTGTATTGCACTAAAATAGCCACAATTTTAATAAAAACTCTATTTGCAATTGATCCTACAAAGCCATTTAAAATTTTATCTTCCTCCCGTTTGGTTCAGATCACTTGTGTATACTGAAAAATTACTATTTTTCTTTCTTTCAGCCCTCTTTCTGTTACTTATTTTGTCTTTTTCATTATCTTTGTATTTCATATCTATAAATGTAGACTTTAGGACAGAGTTTTAGCTTATATTTCTCCAGCTCTGGAGAACCAACATCATTTTGCATTCTATGTTATTTTTCTCACTAATGAGTTGGATATTTTATATATCCAAGTCTTTTGTTGTAACTCACTGGAATTCATTTTATAGGATAAAATATAATAGGACTGAGAAAGAATGTTAGGCATATTTAAATTTTAGTTGATGCTAGGATACATTTTTCTGTTTCATTTACTGACTCATGGCTACCAGTTTTATTTTGTAACATAAGAGGATTTTTATATTGTTAAAAACAAAGTAGATTAATGAAATTTTAGTTTATTGAGCATATGCTATATACCTATGAATATATATGTATGATAGTGTTTTGTTCTGTCAATGATAAATAGCAAAAGTGATGACCAGGTCTCCTGTTTCACTATTGTCAGAAATATTCTTTTCTAAGATTGGATAGCAAGATTAACTTTGAATCTAATTCCTTATAACTATGATGCATGGTACTTTTAGCAGTTTGGAGAGTTGTTATTAAGTGCAGTTTTAGTAATTTGAAAGTCATTACTCTGATTTCATATCCCACCAAATAGCCTCTATAAATAAAAAATAAAATGTACTTTACAGATTCACTTAAATTGCTCATCTGTTTAAGATATTTGTGTTCACAACTAAGATTTTGTGTCAGATTCTACTGTAATATGTGGAACTTAGTAGGAAGTCATTAATATTTTTAAATGTTAGGGAAGCCAAGTGGTTATAAATTTCTGCAGGACCCCAGCTTCTAGGATGGTACTTGCCATGTAGTTGGTGCTCAGTAAATGTTTATGGAATTGATTGATTAATTACCATTTCAATCACCTGAAACCTTGTTAGCTCATGGCCTTCCGAAATAATGGCACCTAACCTGAAACCTCTTGGGTACCTATATTTATTGGATTCACTCTATTGCCGTCATACGTGCCTTTGATTCTTCACAGTAGCCCATCTCTTCCTCCACTTCCCTTTTCTTCCCCTCCATTCTTCAGACTTTCTTCAAGCTGCACAAACCCCCCATGTACCTGATTTCCTCACCCCTTTGAATCTTTACCCATGATGATAACCATACAGCTTAAAGACTATGTCTAATTTTTGTCATTTGGCTGTATCCCAAAAGTTTACAATGTGAGGTTTTATTGTTTCTTTGTTTTTAGTGTTAAACTAAGATGAGTTTCTTGTGAATTATTTTACTTTGGTGTAAGGTTTTCTATTTTGAGCTTCATACTACTTATGTTCTTAATTTTGAATAGTCATTATAATATAGAAAACGTGGGCTACTCATTGTCAAGCCCTCCTCAGTTCCTCACTTCAGCCTTCTTCCTCTTCTTGTATTTATGATCCTTTGATGCCAGTCTGCCCTGTCCTGTTCAGTGATGCAGCCCTGTTAAATCCAAGACCAATTTTTATATTCAACAGGGCTTTAAAAAACTCTAGCACAATACTTCTAGACTTTGCTACTTGATTATCTCCTAAGTAAAAGCTTTTATCTACTTGGTGATGTCAGTGTTTATTAACGAAAATAGTAATCATATATAAACTTTGAACAGCTGTAACGTGGTAGGTCACTTCGGATGTATATTTGGCAGTTGTTCCCATGTTTTGGATTACTTCAAAATCCCTATTGTGGGTCATTATAAATATTCAAATAGAATTTCCACCCTCCCCCAGATAATTGACATGCCAAATTAAGCTGAAAACAGCAAAATTCTCTTCCTAGGAGTGAATGGAACAGGCATAATGACTTATAATTGAAGCAGAACAATAAAATTTTAACAAGAGTGAATATTAGCCACATGAATTGAATAATATGCTTTTTAGAGGAAGAAACTCTGTCCTAAATTAAAATACAGGAAAACGCTGTTCAGATAGATTCCCACTGTTCAGATACCAGAAAAATAAATAGGCTAATTTGTATGAAAAGAATATGATTTGTCCTAAACAGGTACATTCTGGAGTAGAAAGGATTTAATTTTTAGAGCTATGCATTGGCTATATTGTCCCCAAATGAAGATAATAGCATCAACTTCATTGAGTTAATTGTATTAAATGATTAAATGCATGTAACACTTAGAACAGTGCCTGGAAGCTATTATTGTTGTTATTTTTATATTGCTTAATTTTAATAGTCTTCAACAAATTCAAATTAGATAATTAGGAATTACAGTATCTAGGATGGTGCAGTTCATTCAGACATTCAGTAAATAGTGTTGACTGCATAAGTTCCTGTGAGTGCAGGCTGTACAGTTTTTAAAGAACCACATATCTCAACACCTTCAATTGCAGGATATAAAGGAGGGACCCCAAAGAGCACTTCAAATTCTTGGTGAGACACCAATTTCCTGACCTTGCTTTCCCACCCAACACTCCCTTCTGCAAATGCTAAACCAGTCACAAGCAGACAATTAAATTTAACTGATTATCCACCTTTTACCAACCATACCATCAGGACATCTTAATCACTAAAAAAAGTTGAAGCCTTGGGGCTTCCCAGGTGGCGTAGTGGTTGAGAGTCCGCCTGCCGATGCAGGGGACACGGGTTCGTGCCCCAGTCTGGGAAGATCCCACATGCCGCGGAACAGCTGGGCCCGTGAGCCATGGCCGCTGAGCCTGCACGTCCGGAGCTCCGCAACGGGAGAGGCCACAGCAGTGAGAGGCCCGCGTACCGCAAAAAAAAAAAAAAAAAAAAAAGTTGAAGCCTTCCAGATCACCTTCACTTAATTTCCTTATCTCTGTTTGACTCTGGTATATCTCCAATATGTTTTAAACTCCCATTTATCTGTGACCTCCCAATTTCTTTCACTCTGCCCTTTGGAACTCCCAGTTCGTGATCAGCAAAATTTCCTTTTTCCTCAAACTCTTCTGTGATGGTTCATCTCACCTTTTTTTCTCTCATAGAAAACTGGTGTTCCCCCAAGAGTACTTTTTTTTCTTTAGCCCTCACAAAAAGTGGAATTTTTATCTGTCATGTCCCATGTACCTTGGGACCAACAAGTGGAGTTGATGTCTTCCTTGCTGATCATTGGTATATGGATGATTGTACCTCCTCCCTTTTAAAAATGTATATATCATCAGACAGTATTTTCTACTTCCCCTCCTTGTCTAGTCATCTGCATCTTTCACAATCACTCCTACTCATTGATGATTTGAACTGTCTTTTCTCTGTCCACTATTCATGTAATCATTCTTAGTGATTTTCAGTATCCTGGTATGATCCTTCCAAAATCTTGACTTCTCAGTTCTTTGATATCCTTGCCTCTAGGAGTCTTTATTTTTTCTTTCACTTGACTGACCTGCTGAAATGGTTATATTCAAGACCTCATTACCATTGACTGAACCACTTACAAAATCTCAGCTGCAAGCATTTCAAACTGACTAGCACTTCCTTTCTTTTCAGCTCACCTCCCCTACAACAATTTTTTTTTTACCCTTTAAAGACTTCCAGCCCAACTTTTTATTATCTATCATTTCTTTCATGCTCTCACTTCCCTCCTTGCTTTGCTCACATTCCTTGGTCCATGACTGTAAACACTGCCTTTCATAATCTTAACTCTCTTGCTCCTCTGTCACTTCATTGGTAAGATCTAACCTTGGTTAATTGCAACTCTGCCTCCTCCACATCAGCTCCAAAGCTGCCCATTAAACTTCCAATACCTGTTTCCTGGCCCTCATTCTCAATTGATGGTCTTATTCTGTATTCCATCCTGTTAAAATAAATGATCCACTTGTGTTCTTAAATCTCACCCTTCACTTCTGTACTAGATCTTCATTTTTGACTGTTCAGGGACTTGTGAAATTCTCTCTTCTCTTCATTGCATTGTCCGTCTTTCCCTCCATACTGGATTATTCCCATCAGCGTACATACCCGCTAAAATACCTTTCATTAAAACAACCAGCCAGAAACCCTCTAGGACTAGACTGTCAGATCCAGTGATCAGTTCTCAATCTTTATTTTACTCGACCCCACAACAGCTTTTTACACAACTAACTGCTCTCTCCTTTAAATTCTCCTTTGACTCTTGAACACCATTCTCCTGATACTCTCCCTACCTCAGTTTCCTTTGCAGTATCCTCCTCCTCTTCTTACCACTAATAGAGTAACTCAGGGCATCAGTCCTTGAACTTCTCTCTTTTTATACTAATATTTCAGATGATCTCATCCACGTGCCTTTAAATACATCAGTACTCATATCTTCAGTCCAGAGCTATTCCCCGTACACTAGACTTGTGTGTCTGGCTTTCCTACTCAGTATCTCCACTTGGATTAAGTATCTGAAAGTTAACATGTCAAAAACAGAGTTTCTAATTTTATTGTTCTGTCCCATCTTCATTCAGTGTACCAGTCACTGAGATGTTGAATATGAAAACCCTTGGAATAATCTTCTGTTCTTTTTCCCTTTGCTCCACATGCAACTTAATAGCGAATTCTGAGGGCTCTGTGTTTAGGATATATTATGATCTAACCACTTTTCACCACTTCTACAACTACTAATTCAAATTATTTAATTTGTTGCCTGAACTATAGCAGTAGATATCTATCTGGTCTCCCTAGCTCCATTCTTTACTCTCACCAGTCTGTTCTTCACCCAGCAGCCAGTCATCCTTACAGAATGTCAGTTCTTGTCAGTACCTTGTTTTTACTCTCCTGTGGCTTCCCATTCGATATATAATAAAATTCTAAATCCTTCTTTACCATAGTCCAAAAGGCCCTTTATTATCTAGCCCCTGGCAGTATCTCTAATCCCATTTCCTACTGCTCCCTCAATTACTTTGTTCCAGCTGTATTGGCCTTGTTCCTGTTCCTCAAATATATCAAGCATGTGGCCATCTCAGAACCTTAATCTTGCTGTTTCTTCTGCCTGGAACATTCTTTCCTCAGATATTCTCATAGTTTATTTCCTCACTTCCTTCAGATTTCTGCTCATCTGTTACCTTCTCAGAGGGTCTTCCTCGATTCTTGTCTAAGGTAGCAGGCACTTCTTCACTCCAAATGTCCCTGACTTCTTACCTTTTTAAATATTTTTCTTCATAGCACTTAATACTACTTGATTCTTTATTGTTATATATTTTTAATCTGTCTGAATTCTCTCTTAGACCTTCTGTGAAACATATCACACTTTAGTGTTATACTGATCCTCTAGCTGATGATTCTCTTGTTATTTACCCTTATGGAAAGAAATACCCTTGAGGAGGTGAGACAGGGAGAGAAGAGGAGAAAAAACATTCGGTTTCCTTATAACTAGGATGAGTATATAATTCATCGACCAAACTTGGAGTACTTTTATGGAAAGAGGGAACTTCCCAGGCAAACAGAGGCATGTGGTGTCATCATCTGTAACCATTTATCTTCTGACAGTTCCTACCAGGCAGCAGGTCTAAATATTCACACCAAGACATTTCCACACTGGACCAACACGGATTGGCCTAATTTTCTTACCTATGTATGTTTCAAACATTTGGCCTCATGCCTAATAATAGTTGTGTTTTGAGTGATAGATCAAATATATATATATATATATATATTAATCTCTAAGGAATAAAATTGCTTATATTCAGTAGTATAATGCCTTTGTATTAAACTAGAATATATAGAGAGTAAGTAGATAATCCTCTTAAGCGACTTTGGAAATGCCAAGTCTGATAGTAGAATAGTTTCCAGGAGAATGGGTAGAAATAGTCTCTTTGAGTATTGATTTAACCAAGCAATCAAAGTTAGGATAAAAATTCTGTTATACTTGGTTGTGAGATGCTGTCTCTTGGCAAAGTTTAATTTCCTACTCAAAAGGCCAGTAATTTTGTAAAATTAATAACATTACTCAGATTTGGAAATTGTTTCCCTTTTCACCCAAAGAATATCTACTCAAAAATATGTTTAAATGGTGTTTGAGACCCAGTCATTTGTATAGTTGGACACTTTAGAAAAGCATAAAGATGAAGATTAAACAAAAAGTTTACAATGGTTATATTCGCTTTTAAAAAATACCAGATTGGGGCTTCCCTGGTGGCGCAATGGTTGAGCATCTGCCTGCCAATGCAGGGGACACGGGTTCGAGCCCTGGTCTGGGAAGATCCCACATGCCACGGAGCAACTTGGGCCCGTGAGCCACAACTACTGAGCCTGCGCGTCTGGAGCCTGTGCTCTGCAACAAGAGAGGCCGCGACAGTGAAAGGCCCGCGCACCGCGGTGAAAAGTGGTCCCCGCTCGCCGCAACTAGAGAAAGCCCTCGCACAGAAAAAAAGACCCAACACAGGCAAAAAATAATTAATTAATTTAAAAAAAACAGATTGACCATACAATCCATCAGTTGCATTCCTTAGTTTTTACCCAAATGAGTTGAACATTTATGTCCACATGAAAACCTGCACACAGATGTTTATAGCAGCTTTATTCATGATTGCCAAAACTTGGACGCAACCGAGATGACCTTCAGTAGGTAAATGGATAAACTGTGGTACAGCCAGATAATGATATGTTATTAATCATTAAAAAGAAATGGAAAGATGTGGAGGAACTTTAAATGCATATTTCTAAGTGAAAGACACCAATCTGAAAAGGCTACATACTGTATGCTTCCAACTATATGACATTCTGGAAAAGGCAAAACTATGGAGACAGTAAAAAGATTAGTGGTTGCCAAGGGTTAGGAAAGAGGGAGAGATGAATAGAGCACAGAGGATTTTTAGGCCAGTGAAACTATTAGGTAGGGTACTATAATGGTGGATACATGACATTATATATAAATTTCTTCAAACCCATAGAATGTACAACACCAAGAATGAACCCTAGCGTAAACCATGAACTTTGGATAATAATGGTGTGTCAGTGTAGGTTCATCAGCTGTACAATGTACAGCTCAGGTGGGGAGTATTGATAGTGGGAGGCAGTGCATGTGTGTGGGCAGAGGTTATATGGGAACTCTGTACTTTCTGCTCTAAAAAATAAAGTCTGTTAAAAGAGCAACATTGGTATCTTAAGGTGGATTAGATTGGCTATAGTTTGAAGAACTAAGTAAGTGAAATTTGTTATATAAGCTCTTTATAATTAGGAAGTGTGTTGCATTCATCTTTGTAGTTTCTATAGAGTGTCATGATTGTTAGATTGTCCTTTTGTCAAGGACAAATAGGTAAAAAATTTCACAAGCTGCAATTTATGTATTTTAGTATGTATATTATATATGTGTATATATGTATTTTATATATATATATATATATATATAGTTTTAGAGTTAACTTTTAAAATAATGTGTTAATAACAGTGCTGAAGAATGACTGGCCCATATGCTTTGAGGTCAGAATAGGATATTCAGCCTGCACAACATTTTTGCCCTTTGCTTATTTCAAGCAGTGTTTGTTTTCCTGAGAATTGTACTCCATACCTCTTATCACAGCTGCATTTCAGTAATCAGTTGTGTAATGATTTGTTTAATATCAGCTGCTAAACCATAAGCTTCACAAGAGCTGGTAGTACAGATGTATGTTTCCTTCTCTTATATTCCCAGAGCCTAGCATAGTGAACGCACGTGTTGACTGTTTGTTGAATGAATAAACAAATGTTAATATATGTGTCTGTTTTCATTTAATCTGATGATGGCTACAGGGAAATTTGAAACTTCTAAATATGGTTTGGCCACTGTAAATTTCCCAAGCCATTTTTATATAGAACTATGGCTTTAAAATTAGCAAGTCTCCATTACAGGATTTTATAAAATCATGTATATTTCTAAAGTAATTCAAAGCCCTCTGTGAAAAAACTGAAGCATATATCTTAACATATGAAGAACTTAAATTCTTATTGTCAAAATTTGACTTAGTATCGTTTTCTTTAAAGAGCTCTCACTGCGTTATTCTTTGTACTTCCTGGCACTGGTATTTAGATAACTTTTTCAATCCTCCATTTTCATATCAAAATTTAGAATTTTGATAAAGCTAAAAATAGTTGTTCAGACCATGTGGAGAACAGTAACCTACAATTATCACCTTATTTTACAAACTTTAAATAAACTAACTGATGTGGCAATTTTACAGCATATGCAAATCAATCAACAAAGACTGGACCTATTTTGTGCAAGTTTAAACCAACTGGTGTCACATCTGGAAGCAGTGGAATTTTAGGAGAATCCTAAATACAACTTCTGCCCCTAGATAAATTTATTTAAAAGGTGTTTTCCCCCTCACCTCTTAACAGGAGCCCTGCCTATTCATTCTTTATCCATTAGTAAACCCCAATTTAGTCCTGTTTCTGAACAGTATTTTCAGTATTTTTGAAATCTGAACTGTGACTATTGACTCAGCCAGCTGTGGAGTGTGAAGAAATTATTATTATGACAAAATGGGACCAGCTGATAGCCTTACAGAGTTTTTGTTGGTCCTGAGGAAAATAACTGGAGATTATAATCTGCCAATTTGAATCAAAACATATCCCAGCGTAATTTTTCTGTATTTAACTCTGACTAATCTTGGTAGAACCATCTAATATATCAAAGCGTTATAAATTTGAAAAATAATCAGTTTGTAAGTATTTTGAAAGATAAAGAATGGGATTTCCCTGGTGGTGCAGTGGTTAAGAATCTGCCTGCCAGTGCAGGGGACACGGGTTCGAGCCCTGGTCCGGGAATATCCCACATGCCGCAGAGCAACTAAGCCCGTGTGCCACAACTACTGAGCCTGCACTCTAGAGCCCGTGAGCCACAACTACCGAAGCCCGTGTGCCTAGAGCCCGTGCTTCGCAACAAGAGAAGCCTCTAAAATGAGAAGCCCACGCACCGCAATGAAGAGTAGCTCCCACTCGCCGCAACCAGAGAAAGCCCGTGTGCAGCAATGAAGACCCAATGCAGCCAGAAATTAATTAATTAATTAATTTTAAGAAAAAGAAAAACAAAGATGAATACCAACCTTAGGAATTAATTGTTTCAGCTATACTAAATACCGTAGCAGGATTTTGGAGAGGGGAAATAGAGCAAAAATCGTATCATTCTAATCATTTTTTTCCAAACTGAAAGGCTACATACAGTATAGATCCTAAATTCTTTCAGTTATAAGAACACAGCTTTACTATATAGGCCTTTTTTGTAAAAATATTTTAAAGAACTCTAGATGAAACTTGAAATTTTCATATCTATTTATTGTTTTTTTAATTCTCTCATTCCCTTTTTTGGGGGAGGAGTTGCTTGTTTTTATTATCATAGGTTAAGCACTACAAGAGAATTAAACCAACTATAGTTAGTAAAAACTAATGTAGATGTCTCGAAGTTTTATTCTGTTCTCTTCATGACCTAATCAGACTTTTTTCTTTTTTTGAACTATTTTGAAGAGACAGTGTTGTATAGTAGTTGAGAATGCTGTCTTTAGAGGATGATGGCCTGGGTTTAAGTTTCTATTGTATTTATTAGCTGTAGCACCTTGGACAAATAACCTAAATTCTGAGCCTCCTTCCCCCACCTGCAGAAAACAGGGATTAAGATCTAGTGAAAATTAATGGGACAAACATGCGAAGCCCTTATTATAATATCTGACATCAGTAAAGCACCTATCATCATCATCGTCATCTTTATCACCACTTTCACGACCACCATCATTATTGGTCCCACAGAATATTCTGGCCTTTTAAGTGAGGAATCTGGAGATACGGAGAAGCAACCTCATTACAGAATGATGAAGAATTATGTTTTAACAAGAGGATTGGTAACCTTGACTGGGTCCAGCCAGGAAAAGAGAAACCACAGTAATTATTTTAACAAGGAAAATGTAATATGGGGCGGGGGTCAGTGTTAAAAAGGAAACTGAAGAGGAAACATGGAACACCAAGGTAAACAGAAGCAGCTAACCTCTGAGGAGGGACCTAGGGACCAAGTTAAGGTTAGTAGAACCCAGAAGTTTGGAGGAAGGGCACCACAGGTTTTAAATATGAGCTGTCAGTGATATTTACTTTCTAATACAGCTTAAAAAGGAAAGAGGTAAAAATCTTTGGGGCAAGTGTTCTTCACCAAGACATGTTTATTTTCAGTTGGGATATTATTAGGCAATTAGCTGTTGCTAGATAGAGAACAACATGAAACTGGCAATTTTTTGGCATTTTTGTATTTTGAAACTTCTAAGGTTATCAAATGGTAGAACATCTTGAACACTTTCTGATTGGTAGTGACCGCCCAACCA
Organism: Monodon monoceros; assembly: GCF_005190385.1. Classification (NCBI taxonomy): domain Eukaryota; kingdom Metazoa; phylum Chordata; class Mammalia; order Artiodactyla; family Monodontidae; genus Monodon; species Monodon monoceros. Next base: position 72,492,794 of record NW_021703767.1, on the reverse strand, counting down.
CACAGAATCTTTTAGCAATATCTGCTATGTGTATAGCATGGGGAGGGAGGATGTACACAATCCATTCCGAGTCACTTTATCACTTTAGAGTGCTGATGAACTCAATCTCTTTTGGCAATCACATGGTTTCATTCGTCCAACAAATATGTATTAAATACTTACTGTGTGCTAGATACTATTCTAAGCACTGGGCATATAAGAGTAAATAAAACAAGAATCCACACTCTTCTAGAGCTTATATTAAAGGGGGGGAAGACAGATGGCAAATGTAATTAAAATACGTAGTATGCTGGAGGAAAGGTAAAAAGAGAAGGCAACAGGAAATGTGTATGTTTGTGCGTGCGTGGTGGGGGTGGGGTGGGGTTAGTAGAATAGGAGTGTCTTCAGCTGGAGGGCGATATTTGAGCAACGGCGTAAGAGAAGTTATGGAATTGAGCCATATGGATATCTGGGGCAAGAGCATTCTATGCAGAGGAAGAGTGAATAAAAACTCTGAGGCCAGAGCATGTTTAGAGTGTTTGGAGAACAGAGAGGTCAATATTCTCCTCCCACTCAGCCGAGACGCTGAGTGGGAGGAGAATAGTAGAAGACGACTTCAGAAAGGTAACAGCGGCCTGAATCACTAGGGACTTGTACAAGAATGAATAGAATAGGGTAAATATATGATTACTAGGAAGATTTAAGGGCCCGTTTTAGGTTAGTCATTACGGAGTCCACGGTTGCCTATGTTTCTGTAGCCATAGTCTGATAAAATTGGGGGGTGGGGAGCAGGCAGCATATTGCAGTTGGTAGTTTCATACCTATTTGTTAATTATGTAACCACATCTTTGAATCCAAGTTTTGGATCTCTGTCTACTTGAAATTTTTAGTGATTGTTGGCTCATCCTTCTACCAATACAAAGTGATAAGCTGAATGCTGATAGAACACCATCTTTTTATAATGAAGGGATGACATACCTTAACTATCATGAATCTTGCAAGCAGAAATAGATCCGTAAACTAGATGTTCTGTGTGTGTGAACTAACAAATTTGTACCCATGCTTCTATACTAGGATTGTTAATCACTACATCTATTTCCCTACCCCCCTTTGTTATTTTAAAATCAAAAATTTATATTTAATCCCTTAGTATTTGTTAAAAAATGTATCTGGTTTCGTTGCTATTTGTTTCTGAGATAATTATGACACAGGTATCATATACAGCTGGTTCATATAACATGGAGTTTATATTGAAGGTACTTATTTGGAGTAACTTTGGCAAAAAGAGCATTTGAATCAAATAAGAACCAGATCTAAGCAATGAAAAACACCTTTATTCTGAATATACTGGACCCCTGTTAAGTACAGTGATTCCCAAACAGTTTTGATAAATCTGCTGTGCTGTATTTTATCCTTCTATAAACATACAAAAGGCTTGAAGTTTTTTCCCCTGGTTTCTCTTTTCCTCTTAGATAGCTTCGTTGACATTTATTCAGAGAAACATGTCTCATTACCACATAGTAGATATTGAAGCAAAGGAGCTTGGATTAAGAATATTAAACTGTGCCATACAAAAACAAAATAAAATCCTTATTGACCAACAGTGGCATAGGGGTAATTTTTTTCCTTGTTATCTAAGATATTGATAACAGAAGAGTTGCTATTTCATATATTTCATCTTCCGTAAATGTGGTATAAATTTATTTTGACCTTATTGAATCTTTGTGTGTATTCTAAGCTCAGTTTACCCCATTCATGTGACATGTTAATGTAAGGTGTAAACAATTATTAATTACCTGGTAGTATGGTATTAGTTATCTTTCTTCAGAGTTTGATCTTATGCTATGATGACCATTTTAATAAGCAAGAAAATAAGTGAGGAACTTCTCCGGCGGTCCAGTGGTTAAGGCTCCGCCTTCCAATGTAGGGGGTGCGGGTTTGATCCCTGGTCGGGGAACTAAGGTCCCACATGCCATGGGGTGCAGCCAAAAATTAAAAAGAAAATAAGTGAGAAAGAGTTTAAAAATATGTTCAGAAAGCCTTGTAAATCTATTGTGGTTGGGTCTAACTATGATGTAAAAGATACTTTTTAGTGGCCATTGTTGGTGTTATTCTTAATAGTCCTTCCTTCCAACTTCCCATCAGTCACTAGATATACCAATTCTACATTCAGAATCTATCTTTGACTACTCATGTCCATTTTCACCATCACCATCATTTGGTTAAAGCCACTGATAACCTCTCAGCTGGATTATTATAGCAGCCTCCTGATTGTTCCTTCTGTCCCTTCCTGTATCAGTCAGGAGTCAGATGCACATATAAAAAAAAACACTTTAACTATTTTAAACAAATAGAGATTTATTAAAGGTAAGGACGCTCAATTTATATATTGTTTTTCATTTATTGTTGAATTAATGGAAGTGAAAGAGGGAGGTACATAGTCATAAATGTAGATGTGCAGTACACATTAAGCATGTGGCTATACCTAATGAGGTTTCAGACCACTTTGTATCAAAATTTTTTTAAAAGCTGCTTTCATAATTTTAAGATCTTAAATGAAATTTAAAATGTAAAGCTGTGAATAAATAACAAGAATCTCTAAAAATTAGTTAAAACATTTTTCAGAAAGCTGTCATTTCGATACTGGCATTAAAAAAGTACTTTAAAAATATGTACAATCCAGTTACTTTCCTGGAATTTACAATTTTCTGCAGTGTTCTTTGAGACAGTGTTAATATTATAGCCTCTGTTGTCATGGAAACAAGTCTCTGAAGGCAGCCTCCGAGGCTAATGATTCCATGGTGTTGCTATGGATAGAAACAACTGAGACCGTTGTTAGTCACATGGTCAAGATTAAAAAAAAAAAACAACAGCTAAAACTCGTTGGAGCTGATCTTATTGAGTGATATATACAAATGGAGCAGAAGAAGGATGATGGCATAAAAGTCATATTGTCTAATAAAATATGTATGTAAGATTTTTCAAGTTTAAAATGCTTATGGTGAATTCCTTCTTTTCTGTAATAACCCACATATAATGGTTATTGTATATTGCTGCCTCATTATTTAGAGTCTTAAGTTTGCCGTTTTCCAATTTAGAATCTTGTTATACAACTCCCCAGAATTTTACCATGCTCTCAATCCTGCACTGAAAATAGCCTCTTGTCTCTTCATATGTATTATCATATCTAACATCTATGCTGTTCCTCATGACTCAGCCTTCATTTGATTAGATATTATTTGTTTAGCGTGGTATTTTTGTTTCATATGAACTAAATGACTTGTTGTTCTGTAATTCTGTGTTACCTGAACTGGTTATTGGCTGTGGCTAGGAAATTGTGTGTGTTGGTACCCATTTGGTTTTGAAGACTTTCTCAGCAGTATTTGCCTTTCTTAAGGAAGAAGCAGGGGCATATGTTCTTTTTCAAAGTACTTGCTCAGTGCCCTGTAGAGAGTGGGGTGGATTCAGATGGTGTACATTTTTTTAGGATTTTTAAAAAATGGTATTCAGATCCTCTAGATTATCGTATCGAAAGGAAATAGATTTAGAATAGGCTCTGAGCCAGTATTACAGTGAGGTTTAAATGTAATATTAAAGAATTTATAGTTTATCATAAAGGGTTTTGGAGAGCAACTGCCTAATGGAGGAAATTTTTGTGCTTGGCCTTGAAATTTGATATAAGCATACAGCTTTGTCTTTTTTATGTTAAAATGGATTATTAATTAGCTAATAGGTGACCCTATTAAAGAGGCGTAAAGAAACTTTTATAGGTGTTAGATACGTCTCCTACTTTGACTGTGGTGATTGTGTCACAGGTGTATGCATATGTCCAGACTCATCAAATTGTATACATTAAATATGTGCAGTTTTTGTATATCAGTTATACTTTAACAAAGCTGTTTAAAAAAATTAAATAAAAAAATGATAAACTTTAGACTTTCTTGTCTTTGATACTTTGGATGGCTACAGCCAGTGATTTTGTAGTTTGTCACTCAATTTGGGTTTGTCTGATGTTTAATGTTCAAGTTATGCATCTTTGATAAGAATGTCACAGAAGCGATGTATTCTTATTACATCCCATTAGGGAGCATATGATTTTGATTTGTCCTGGTGAGTGATGTTAACTTTAAGATAGTGTCTGCTACATTTCTTCACTGTAATTAATAAATCTTTGTAGGGGAGATATGTGTGTGTATGTGTGTGTGTGTTTCTCACATTCAAACTTTCTTCCACTAGAATGAAATGGAGGGTTCATTCAGCAGCAATGGAAGTTTTAACATTTGTTGATGTTTCTTGAATGAATTATTACTATGGTGGTTGCCAAATGATGGTTTCGTAACTCCATCATTCCTTCTACATTTCTTAATTGGCATTCTGCTGTAAGGAAATGCTCTCTCTTCTCTCTATTCATTTAATTTTTATGTAATTATATCAGTGTAGACTCTTGGAGTCCTGTTTAATTCAGTGGGATTTATGCCATCATTATTGTTATTTATTTTGAGTCTCAAATTATTCCCAATCTGACTGATAAGAGCCCTTCAAGCTGACTGCCAGTGTCCTTTGTCATGCCCTCGTTATTCTTCGAGCACCTCCTTATTTTCTGGAACAGCAGAATATTCTAGGCTCATATTGTACTTGCACTGGAATCGGCCATTTCTCCAAAGATTCCTCTTTTGTTGTTGTTGTTTTTTTTTAATCAAAGAATGGGTATTTATAAACCAGGATCTGAATGCCAAGTATTTTCATGCTCTTGAGGTGTTACTGCTCCCAGGTCTTCTCTGTAGACAGAGCTAGGGTATATATGTACATATAAACACATGCATTTATTTCTGTATTTATATGTATTGAAAACCATGCAGTCATACAGGTACCTCCAAATCTAGTCTAAAACCATAGATTTCAGGCTAATTTTCTCCCTTTCCATATTTGTGACTCCGTTCTCTGACGTGAGGAACCTTGCTTCCTTTATCCTTGGATCAAAAATCCCCTGTATGTAAGCAATCTCCTGTCACTGTCGATGCTCCAGGTAGACATCCTTCCCACCCAGCTCAAGATCCAAGAGATATCCCCACCTTGTTCCACTGGGGTCTCTATACTTCTTGCCAGACTACTACTACTGCCACATAGATACTCCATCACATTTGGGATCCAGCAAAACACATCAGGCTGCTGCCACTACTTGCCCACATGGGATACCCTCCTCATCCTGCTCAGACTCCGCAACACCCTGCTCCAGACTGCTGCCACCCTTCCACTCTCTGTGCGCAGAGGCTCTCCTCACCCTGCTCGACTTCAACAACCTGTACTTTCCTATTCAGGAAGTCTTTGCCTACACCAAGATCCTGATATTCTATCAATACTATCTTCTAGAAACCTAATTTTTGTACATCTCTTAATTATGTCAGTAAGCCATCTGGAATTAATTTTAAGTATGGTGTAAGGGAGTGAAGAGGGTTCATTTCATTTTCCATATGTATATCCAGTTGATTCAGCAGCAGTTTTCTAAAATTATTGAAATATAGTTGTTGTACAGTATTATGTTAGTTTTGGGTGTACTAAATGATTTGATATTTACGTACATCGTGAAATGATCACCACAGTAAGTCTAGTAACCATCTCTCCCCATACAAAGTTATTATAATATTATTGACCTTATTTCTTGTGCTGTATATTACATTCCTGTGACTTATATAACTAGAGGTTTATACCTCTTAATTCCCTTCACCTCTTTCGTCCACTCTACCCCCGCCCCACTGCTTCCCTCCCTTTTGGCAACCACACATTTGTTCTCTGTATCTATGAGTCTCTTTTCATTTTGTTTTGTTTGTTTTGTTTTGTAGTGAGATCATGTGGTATTTGTCTTTCTCTGAATTATTTCACTTAACATAAATTCTTTTAAAACTATCTTTTTCTCTTTGTCATAAATTAGGAGTTAGAATCTCTGGGTTTTTCAAACATTTTTTAAAAATTGTAAGTATTCCATTGAAAATTAGTTAGCATTTAAATTATTTGTTTTAAGCTCATACTATGGAATTTGAATTTTTTTTTTCTGTAGGAGCAATGTATAATTGGTGACTGGAGTCCCAAGTAAGACCCACAGAGGCTTTATTCCTAATGTCCTTTTTTTTAAAAAATTGTGGTAAAATATACATAACAAAATTTTACCATTTTAACCTTTCTTAAGTGTACAATTAGTTCAGTGTCATTAAATACATTCACAGTGTTGTGCAGCCATCACTGTTGTCCATCTCCATTATTTTTTCCATCATCCCAAACAGGGAACTGGTTTAGACTGGGAACATTAAAAAGAAAGAAAAAAAGAAACAAAATCTAATGGCTTAAAATCTCTTTCCACAGGATATAAGAAATCCAGGTAACAATAGTCTAGGAAATCTTTTCCTAATTCCTCACTGGTTACCTTTTGTGAGCCTAGCTCAGTTGTAAAATGAAGGGTTAAACTTGATCCCTAGCTTCTTCAATTCTAATAATCTTGTAAAATCATTGAAATTTGTTAACATCTTTTAGAACAATTAATGGGAAATGCATTTTCAGTTTATTTTCTAGAGAATGAGATGGTAAAAGATCGTAATAATTGTTTTTCTCTTAATATGAATAGATCTTCCATCCCTCACCCAGCATTATAGCATCACTGTGTATTCATTGTTGACAATTGGAAAAGTAGAATTCGAAATAAAGAGGCAGGGGAGAAAAACCATTCATAATTCTGCCCTCAGAGGTTTACTTTTCAAACATTTCTTTCCATTTTTTAAATAAAAGCTTTATCTTCCCTTTTTTACTTAATGTCATGTCATAGGCAATATCCTTTATGACTTACAGGCTGTTCTTACAGATTCTTGTTAACCGATGAATAATGTTTAATCTTATAAAATTATCATTATTTGCTCAGCCCTTCCAACACTTTATATTTAGGATATCCTACATTTCCCCAAGTATAAACAATGCTCAAAAGAATATAGTGAGGGGGCTTCCCTGGTAGCGCAGTGGTTGAGAGTCCGCCTGCCAATGCAGGGGGCACAGGTTCGTGCCATGGTCTGGGGGGATCCCACATGCCGCGGAGCGGCTGGGCCTGTGAGCCATGGCCGCTGAGCCTGCGCATCCGGAGCCTGTGCTCCGCAATGGGAGAGGCCACAACAGTGAGAGGCCCGCATACCGCAAAAAAAAAAAAAGAGAGAAAGAAAAAACAAAGAATATAGTGACTGTTAAGACATTTGCTTTTTGAATTATTCCCTTAGGATAGATTTCCACAATTACTAAGTCAAAGAGTTGGAACATTTTTAAAGCTACAGATAATTACTTAGATTGCTTTTTGTAAAGTTTGTATGAAGTTATATATCCAGCAGCACTGTGAAAGGACCTGTTTCCATGCATTAAAAATTTTTTTGAGTTTTTTTAATTGTGGTAAAATACATTTGCCATTTTAACCAGTTTTAACTGCACAATTCTGTGGCATTAATTACATTCCCAATGTTGCCCAACCATCACCACTATCTACTATTTCCAAAACCTTTTCATTATCTCAAACTTACTTCGTAACCCTTAAGCAGTAAACTCCTTATGCTCCTCTCTCCCTGGCCCCTGGTAACTTCTAGTGTATTTTTATGAATTTACCTATTCTAAATATTTCATATAAGTGGAATCACACAATATTGACCTTTTGTGTCTGGTTAATTTCACTTAGTATAATGTTTTCAAGATTCATCCATGTGCAGCATGTATCAGAATTTCATCCATTTTTATGTCTGAATTAATATCCATTGTATAAATATACCACATCTTGTAGCTATTTATCTGTTGATGGACACTTGGATTGTTTTTACCTTTTGGCTGTTGTGAATAATGCATCATTGAACACTGGGGTAAAGTATTCAAGTCCCTTTTTTTAGTTCTTTTGAGTATTTACCTAGGAGTAGAATTGCTGGGTCATATGGTAATCCTAGGGTTAGTTTTTTGAAGAACTGCCAAACCAAACTGTTTTCCACAGTGACTGCACCATTTTGCATTCCCACCAGCAGTTTTTGAGGATTCAGGTTTCTGCACATCCTTGCCAACACTTGTTACTTTCTGTTTTTGTTTTCACTTTTTTATTACAGCATCCTAGTAGGTATGAAGTGATATATCGTTGTAACTTTGATTTACATTTCCCTCATGAATGATGATGCTGAGTATACTTTCATGTGCTTATTGGTCATTTGTGTATCTTCTTTGGAGAAATGTCTGTTCAAGTCCTTTGCCTAATTTTTAATTGTCTTTCTGTGGTGAGTTGTAGGAGTTCTTTATATATTCTTCATGTTAAACTATCATCAGATGTATGATTTACAAGATTTTCTCCCATTCCATGCGTTGTCTTTCCCCTTTCTTGATAATGCCATTTGGTGCACAAAAGGTTTTAATTCTGACAAAGTCTAATTGATTTTTTTTTTTACTTATGCTTTTGATATCATATTTAAGAATCCATTGTCAAATCCAAGGTCATGAAGATTTATCCCTATGTTTTCTTCTAAAAGTTTTATGGTTTTAATGCTTATATTTAGGTCATTGATTAATTTCCAGTTAGTTTTTATATAGGATGTGAGGTAGTGGTTTAACTTTATTCTTTTGCATGTTGCTATCTGGTTGTCCCAGCACCATTATTGAAGAGATGCCATACGTTTTTGATAAATCTTGATTGATTTGATTGACAGCAAAAGGTCAACATTATAATTTTATTTTGTATTTCTTTATCAATGAGGAAAAGCATAGTTTCAAGTTTGGCAATTGGTTCTTCCTGTTTTAAGTGTCTTCTAATGTACATTGTTTTCTTATAGATTTGATTTTAATGTTTTTCTTATATATGTAGTATATGTCATTGGTATAGCAAATATTTATAAATTAATCCAGTTTATAGAGATTGGGACTTGTTACAAGACACCTTTTTTGTGTTCCAGTTACACCTTTTTTCAAAATAGTAATTAAGCCTGATTGAGTATAAATATCAAAACTTCTTAGTTTAAATTATGTCACTAGAGTTCCCACTTAATGACTTTACAGGCAAGTTTAAGACAGGTTATTACAGTTCTTGATAGTAGAGGTTAACAGCACAGATTCCTTAAAATGATATAAATTCAGTTTTTAAGTCGTTTGAATCTTCTGTTTGTGGATTTATAGGCCCCAATTGCCTACCTCATGGGCTAATGAAATTACTTTTGATTCTTTGAATGCAAGGAGGAAAGTAGTCAAATATATACTGAATGCTACAAAAATATCTTGTAGTCTGTCTGTGAAGTGAGTGTCTTGCCTCCCAGTGGAGGAGTATTGTTAAATCATTATCTTTTATTATTTTCATTTAAACATCTAAAGAGTAGTCACTCGTTTTAACTACAGAGTCATTAAAATTATTATTGGTGGTATAATTGAGTGTTTTTTCATTTAAGTTGAAGTAATATATTATTTTACCTATTTCAGTTATTTCTGAAAACTATAATTTATCTTTATGACAAAACTTTCTATTATGTTTCCTTTTTATTTGATATTTTTCCTGATTTTTTGTCGTTGATGATTTTTAGCCAACAGAAGCTGTACCTCCCTCTTCTCCCACTGTCCCTGTGATCCCTGTCCTGCCAGTCCCTGCTGAGAATACTGTCATCCTACCCACCATACCACAGGTTTTTATTAGTTTTCTTTTTTCTTTATAAAAATTTCGTTTGTTTTTAATGTTTCGTTTGTATTCTTTTCAAATCATTTTAACTATTTCTTTGTTAGATTTGGTAATTCGTGTTGGGCTTCAAACGGTATTTTTAGGGAGTTAAATATCTGGGATTTAATATAAAATGGGTTAATATTTGCCATTTTATTAGGTTATCTGTGAAATAAGATACATTATAAACTTCAGTATATTGAACTGCCTTAGATTTGTTATCATGCCTTTTATATTTGTAAATCTGTTCGAAACAGTTTTTTAATTTATTTGCTTTGGGAAATTTTGTTTATTTTCTAAAGATAATAAAAATAATTGTCCTCCTGATCTTGTACTGGATGTGTCATTTTATATATAGCATTTTGTTTTCTAGTATATATTTATCTTTGGAAATACTCATCTTTCTGTCACTTGGTAGGATAACATACTTCACATTTATTATTTAAAAACAATAGCTAATGTATATAAAGTATATGGGGAACTCTTCGTGGTATCTTTGCAACTTTTCTGTAAATCTAAAACTATTCTAAAATCATAAGTTCATTTTTTTTAAAGTTAATGTATAACAGTCAAAAAATAAAATGAAACAATAGCCAAATGTCAGAGAATCTGAACTTTTTAGCTTTCAGAGCTTTACTTAATAGTTCCAAGGGATGGTTTATTAAGACATTAACTACCCAACCAACAGAGTCATCCAAAGTTAAAATAATGGTAGTATTATTACGTATAATAATAGTGATCTTTGGTGTGAAAGATCTCAACCTCATTTAAAGTGTAAATAAATGCATCTTTAGGTATTTTTATTATTATTGATCTACAGCATAAAATCTAGTAAAAATGGTGTTTTTGCTGTGAAAACACAGTGTCAAATTAAGTCCTATTGTGGGAAAAAAATGGGTTATCAGCTGTGATTGTTCACATCTCAGTGCCCTTCCCCTCTCCTAAAAATGAAAATCAGTAAGAACATTATACAAAATGGGATTCTAGGGGAAATTATAGGTATTACACTAAAACTTCAGTCCATGTTATTATGTTACTGCTTCTATATAATCTCTGACCCTTTATGGAAATCATTAAAAGTCAAATCATTGTAAAACTACCAAGAATTGAATAGATAAGTCCAGATGGATATTTCCTCTGTATTGCAGAGAAGAAATTGAATTTATAAATATAATTCAACATAAGCAGCCAAAGCGTTATTGTAATAATGTAACACCTTTCCAAGTAACTAGGATTTAGTAGTACAATATTTTTTGAAGTAGGACATTTGAAAGGTTATTTTACTCTGTCACCTCAATTTGTCTTTTGATGTTAAAATAGTTTTCTAGAATCCTTTGAAATTTTGTAGTAGTTTCTGTTCTTATATTCAATAGGGAACCAGTCCTTCCAGTTCAGAGTTCTTTGACTTATTTACTCCAGTGTCCCTAACTTAGCATCACACTACACTTGGAAATTGTTGAGACATTGCATAGCCATGTAGTTATAAATAAAGGACTTAGAGTCAGATTGATCTGGTTTAGAATTCCAGTCCTACCACTTAACTGGCTGTGTAACTGAGCAGTTTACTTAACACTGATCTTCTCTTTACTCATCTGTAACACTGAAGATGATAGTACTTACTTGAAATGTTTTACAGTGATTGAAAGAATAAGAGTGTGTGTGTGCAGCTGGCACATGATCTTGGCTATTTGTGTTATTAGTGTTGTTTCATATTTCCTTGAGACAGTAAACCAAGGAACAAGTTAAAAAAACAAATGAACAGAAGAGGCTTATTTATACTACCTAGCTTCATTTTAGGTTTTAAATATACTTACAAAAGTCCAAAAGTAGAGTAGTTTAACCATTGATGTCTATGTGAGAAGGCTGTGGGTGTGCCTCATTTTCCAGAATAAGTAAGTGTGTGCCTGAGTAATTGAGTATAACGTGCATTATAAAATTAATAAAAGTGATTAAAATATTTGTCCCCAATTGAAGTTTGAAATCCACACCTAATACATAACCTGATTTTAACATTTTAAATAGATATTTTTCTTCTAAAGATCTACTTTATATTTTAGATGCATCAGGATGTAATAGAAATAGAAACAGAAGATACAAGATTTAGATTCTAGTCCTACTTTGTGACTCAAACAAGTTACTTAACCTCTCTGAGTTTCTACTCCCATCATCTATTAAAAAGGGTGGCTGACGCCTCCCTGACTACTTCAAAATGAGTTTGAGGACAGATAGCTAGGTAGATGATAATTTTTTTTAATATGTCTTTGATTATTTGTAGAACTTTAAACTTTCACAGTACTTTTATATTGATCATGTCATTTAAATTTTATGAAAACCCTCTGCAGTAGGAATTATCATGCTTATTACTCAGAGTGGTACAGAAAAGGATACATTGAATGACTTTTTGAAGTTGCAGAGAGAACCTGGACTTTATGGTGACACCTGACCCTACCACTTCCTGGCCTCACCCTTGCCTGGTTGTGTGATGGTGGGGACATTACTCAGTTTCTCATAGCCTCAGTTTCTCCACATAGAAACTGAGCACATAGTAGTTGTATAATAGATGCTAGCTCTTCCTGCTGGAGATAAAATCATATAATCTCTATGATACTGGCGTATTAAATATACACCCAGAATAAATACTCTGCTTTAAAACCAGATTCTTTAGACCTCCTTTCTTACCAGTTGTGAGGAGCTATCGGGTAATTAAAGTATTGTTGAAAATGCTTTATAGCTAATTTTATGTGTTTGTATGAAAGTCTCTGTTCACACGTAAACAGGTGCTTTGGAGGGATTGGTTTTTGTTCAATTATTTGTTATTGTTCCAGTCATGTAGATACTAAGATGAATGTAACATTGTTCTTGTCCTCTAGGAGCCTACTCTCTGTTTATGCAAATCATAACTTAACAAATAACTCCCACATGACATGAGAGTAGTTAATGTTAGAGGTATAACCAGTATAGAACATCCTGTTGCTTCTGGATAATTCAGGTTCCACAGAACATCTGAATGTTGACTCTTAAATGATTTGATCATTAGTATAACCTAAAGCATGGTTTGATACATTTTCATTTTACTAGTAATCTTAAATAGAATAGTATACTTGGATTGCCTTGATGAGCCTTTTTAAGCCACACACTAATATCTGACTGCAGTGCCACTGTTCTATTTGTGTTTTGGGTTTTTTTTTTTGGTTTTATGTTGGTTTGTTTGTTTTTATATTATTTTCAAATCATTTCAGACTTACAGAAAGTTGCAAGAATTGTACAAAGAAATTCCATATACTTTGACCCACATCTCCCAATTGTTAATATTTTTACCTGCCACATCTGCTTTATCATTTCTGTTCTTCTGTAATTGAGTATAATATTTTTTTTTGTAAACCAGTTAAAAGGAAGTTTCATTCATGCCCCTCTTACCGCTAAATATTAATACTTTACAATACTAAATATTTTTCCAAAGAACAAAAATATTACCGTAGTGCAGTGAGCTAAACCAGAAAATTAACATTAATATAATACTACCCACTGTAATTCTGTTTTGCCAGTTGCCCTAATAATGTTTTTTATATGAAAAACAAAAAGGTACTTTGGCCCATCCAAGACCACAGTTAGTTTTCATGAGTCTCCTTTAATCTGAAGTAGCTACACAATCTGTCTTTCATGTGTGTGACCTTTTACAAGGGAACAGTCTAGTCGTTTTGTAGAATATCCCGCAATTCGTGTTTGATGCATTTTAATAATTAGATTGAGGTCATATATTTGTTTTCCATTTTTTTATTGTGATCAAATACACATAATGTAAAATTTACCACCTAAACTTTTTAAGTTTACAGTTCAGTGGTATTAAGTACATTCATATTGTTGTGCAAACATCACCATCATCCATCTGCAGAACTTGTTTCATCTTGTAAAACTGAAACACTATACCCATTAAACACTTAATTCCCCATTCCTCCCTCCCCCCAGGCCCTGGCAATTACCATTCTACTTTCTGTGTCTATGGTTTTGACTCAAGTACCTCATGGAAGTGAAATCATAACAGTATTTGTCTTTTTGTGGCTAGCTGATTTCACTTAGTATAATGTCCTTAAGGTTAACCTGTGTTGTAGCATATGTAGCATCAGAATTTCCCTTCTTTTGAAAGCTAAATAATATCCCATTTTATGTATATATGAGACCTTGCTTATCCATTCATCTGTCAATGAACAACTTGACTTGCTTCCACATTTTAGCTCTTGTGAATAATGCTGCTGTGAACATAGGTGTACAGACACCTCTTCAAGACCCTGCTTTCAATTCTTTTGAGTGTATACCTGAAAGTGGAATAACTAGATCACTTTGTAACTTAATTTTTAATTTTTAGGGGAACCATCATACTATTTTCCAGTGTTGTATCATTGTATATTCCCACCAGTGGAACACAATGGTTCCAATTTCTCCACATCCTCACCAACACTCCTTATATTCTCTTTTCATGATAGTAGCCAGCCTGATGGGTATGAGGTAGTATCTCATTGTAGTTTTGATTTGCAGCTCCCAAATGATTAGTGATGTTGAACATCTTTTCATGTGTTTATTGGCCATTTGCATATCTTCTATGGAGAAATGTCTATTGAAGTCCTTTACTTCAATAAGGTTTTTGAATTGCATTGCAGTTTTTTTAATTGAGTTTTAGGAGTTCTTTATATATTCTGGATATTAGTTCCTTATCAGATATATGATTTGCAAATATTTTCTCCCATTCTGTGGATTTCCTTTTTAATTTGTGGATGGTGTCATTTAATGCACAGAACTTTTAATTTTTAGGAAGTCCAAATTGTCTACATTTTCTTCTGTTGCCTGTGCATTTGGTGTTATATCCATTGAATCACTACCAAATGCAGTGTCCTGAAGCTTTTACCCTGTGTTTTCTTCTTATAGTTTTATAGTTTTTTAGGTCTTTGATTTAGGTCATGGGTCCATTTTAAATTAATTTTTGTATATGATGTTAGGTAAGGGTCCAAATTCAGTCTTTTGCATTTGGATATCCAGTTTTCCCAGCACCATTTGTTGGAAAGACTATCTTGTTCCCATTGAATGGTCTTAGCACCCTTGATGAAAACAATTTGACTATATATGTGAGGGTTTATTTCTGCAGTCTGTTCAATTCCATCGGTATATGTCTGTCTTTATGCCAGTACCAAACTTTTGAGTACTGTAGCTTTGTAGTAAGTTTTGAAATGAGAAAGTATGAGTCCTCCAGCTTTGTCCTTTTCAGAATTATTTTGTCTATTCAGATCCCTTGAGATTCCATATGAATTTTAGGTTGGATTTTTCTATTTCTGCAGAAAACATTGGAATTTTGATTGCGATTGGATGAAATCTGTAAATTGCTTTGGGTAGTATTGACATCTTAACAGTATTAAGATGTCATGAACAGGGAATATGTTTCCATTTATTTCTGTTGTCTTTAATTTCTTTCAGCAACGTTATAGTTTTCAATGCACAAATCTTTCACCTCATTGGCTAAGTTCATTCCAAATTATTTTATTCTTTTTGATGCTGTTATAAATGGAATTGTTTTTGTAATTTTCTTTCCAGATTGTGTATAGGAATGCAACTGATTTTTGTGTGTAGACCATATCCCGCTACTTTGCTAAGTTTATTAGTTAGAACAGGTTTTTGTGTGGTTTCTTTAGGGTTTTCTACATGTATGATCATATTATCTGAAGACATAATTTTCCTTCTTTCTCATTTGAATGTCATTTATTTTTCTTATTTGTCTAATTGACTGATTTTTAATACTGTGTTGGATAGAAGTGGTGAAAGTGGGCCAGTTTGACTTGTTCCTGATCTTAGAGGGAAAGCTTTCAGTCTTTCACCATGAAAGTATGATGTTTGCTGTAGGTTTTTCATATACGACCTTTATTATGCTGCGGTGGTTTCCTTATATTCTTAGTTTGTTAAACGTTTTTATCATGAAAGAATGTTGAATACTGTCAGATACTTCCTGCATCGATTGAGATGATCGTGTTGTTTTTTTCCTTCATTCTGTTGATGTGGTGTATTACATTGATCAGTTTTCATACGTTGAATCATCCTTGCATTCCAGGAATAAATCCCACTTGGTCATGGTATATAGTCTTCTTAATATGATGCTGAATTCAGTTTTTGTTGAGAATTTTGGATCAATATTCATAAGAGATATTTGTCTGCAGTTTTCTTATAGTGTCCTTGCCTTTGACCTTAGTATCAGAGTAATGCTGGCTCATAGGATGAGTTAGGGAATGTACCTTCCTCTTCAATTTTTGGGCACAGTTTGAGAAAAATTGATGTTAGTTCTTCAGATGTTTGATAGAATTCACCAGGAAAGCAATCAGATTTCAAGGGCTTTTATTTGTCAGGAGATTTTTGATTACTGATTCAATATCCTTATTAATTATAAAGTCTATTTAAATTTTCGCTTCATGATTCAGCCTTGGTAGGAGTTTGTCCATTTTGTGTAGGTTATCCAATTTGTTGGCTTACATTTGCTCAAAATACTCTTATAGTCCTTTTTATTTCTGTAGAATTAGTAATAATGTTCCCACTTTCATTTCTGATTTTAGTAATTTAGTCTTCTCTCTTTTTTCCTTAGTCCATCTAACTAAAAGTTTGTCAGTTTGTTGATCTTTTCAAAAAAACAACTGTTGGTCTTTTTTCTCTATTATTTTTCTGTTCTCTGTTTTACTTATCTCTGCTCTAATTTTTATTATTTCCTTCCTTGTACTAACTTTGGGTTTAGTTTGTTCTTTTTCTAGTTCCTTGATTTGTAAAGTTCGGCTTGTTGACTTGAGGTCTTTCTTGTTTTTTAAGGTAAATGTGCAGTTGTCAACTTCCCCCTTACCACTGCTTTTGCTGTGTCTCATAAGCTTTGGTATGTTGTATTTGCATTTTCATTCATCTCTTTAAGTGTTTTCCAGTTTGCTTTTCTACTTTGATTCAGTGGTTAAGAGTATGTTGTTTAATTTCCACAGCTTGGTGAATTTTCTAGTTTGCTTCTCTTATTGCTTACTATCTTCATCCATTTTGGCCATAAAAGATACTTTGTATGATGACTTTCTAAATCTACTGAGACTTAATTTGTGGCCTAATATATGGTATATTCTGGAAAATGACCCAACTGCACTTGAGAAGAATGTATCCTGTTGTTGGACAGAATGTTCTAAATATGTCTGTTAGGTCAGGATGCTTTATTGTGTCATTTAAGTCATCTTTTTCCATACTTATCTTTTGTCTGGTTATTTTACACATTATTTTGAGTGGGCATTGAAATCTCCAACTGTTATTGTAGAACTGTCTACTCTCTTTAATTCTGTCATTTTTTTTGTTTCATAGATTCTGATGATCTTCATTAGGTACATAAATGTTAGTAATTGTTACATCTTCTTGCTGTTTTGAACCTTTTATTAATATATAATGTCCTTTGTCTCTTGTAACTTTTTAAAATTTAAATTCTGTTTTGTCTAATGTTAGTATAGTCACTCCTACTATCTTTTGGTTACTATTTGCATGGAATATCTTTTTCCACCTTTTCACTTTCAATCTGTTTGTGTCTTTGGATCTCAACGGAGTCTCTTGTAGACAACATAGAGTTGGGTGATGTGTTTTTATCCATTCTGCTGTTTTTGTTTTTTTTTGTTAATTGGAGAGTTTAATCAATTTACATTTAAAGTAATTACTGATAAGGAGAGACTTCTGTCATTTTGCTATTTGTTTTCTGTATTCATTATAGGTTTTTTGTACCTTATTTCCTGCATTAGTGTCTTATTTTTTGTTTGGTTGATTTTTTGGTCGTGAAGTGTTTAAATTCCTTTCCCATTTCCTTTTGTGTGTATTCTTTAGCTATTTCCTTTGTGGTTACCATGGGGATTACATTTAACATCCCAAAGTTATAACACTCTAATTTGAATTTAAACCAGCTTAACTTCAATAATATACAAAAACTCTGCTCCTTTTAACAGTTCCATCCTTACCTGTTTCAGTTGTTGATATCACAGAATTACAACTTTATACATTGTATGTACAAAAACAACAATTTTTAAATGCATTCATCATTTAAATTATGTAGAAAACAAATGTGGAATTACAAAGCAAAGTTACCATGATACTAGCTTCTGGACTAGTAATTGATTTTAGTTATTTACTAATGTTGACTTCACTTCTGTACTAATAAGTAGCTTTTAAACTAATTTTTTAAATATAATTTTAAAAATATTAGTCTCTTAAATCATGTACGTAACAAAAAGTGATGTTACAAAACGCTATTAAAATAATAAGAGTTCTTTTGTATTTATCCTTACCAAGGTCTTTATTTCTCCAAACACCTCAAGTTGCTGTCCTGTGTCCTTTCATTTCAACCTGCAGGATTCCCTTTAGCATTTCTTTCAGGGCCAGTCTATTGGTAATGATCTCCTTCAGCTTTTGTTTATCTGAGAATGTCTTAATTTCTCCCTCATATTTGAAGGATAGTTTTGCCAGATACAAGGTTCTTGGTTGGCAGTGTTTTTCTGTTAGCACTTTGAATATACCAACCCACTGCTTCCTGACCTCCAGAATTCTGATGAAAAATCTATTAATATTATTGAGGATCCCTTGTATATTGAGTCACTTTTTTATGCTGCTTTCAAAATTCTCCCTGTCATTGTCTTTTCAGGAGTTTGATTATAATGTGTCTGAGTGTGAATCTCTTTGAGTTAATCCTACCTTGAGTTTGTTGAGCTTCTTGGATGTTTATATTTGTGTCTTTCATCAAATTTGGGAATATTTTAGCCATTATTTCTCCAGATATTTTCTCTGCCCCTTGATCTCTCTCTTCTTTTTCTTGGACTCCCACAATGTGTGTGTTGGTCCACTTAATGATGGCCCACAAGTCTCTTAGACTCTGGTCACTTTTCTTCAGTCTTTCTGTTTTCAGACTTAATAATTTACGTTGTCCTATCTTCAAGTTTTCTGATTCTTCTGCGTGTTCCAGTCTGCTCTAGTGAATTTTTCATTTCAGTTATTGTACTTTTCAGCTTCAGAATTTCCTTTTGGTTTCTCTTTAGGTTTTCTATCTCTTATCTCCATTTTGTTCATACATCATTTTCTTGACTTTGTCCGCCTTGTCTTTTAGTTCTTTGGATATCTTTAAGGTGGTTCTTTTAAATCCTTTGTCTAATAGGTATGCCGCCAGCTCTTTTTCAGAGACAGTTTCTTTTTTCTTCTCTCTCTCTCCTTTGAATGGACCATATGTTCCTGTTTCTTTGCATGCCTTGTGATTTTTTTGTTGTTGAAAATTGGACGTTAGAATCTTATGATTTCTCTGGAAACCTGATTCTCCCCTTTCCTAGGGTTTGCTGGGTGTTTTGTTTTTTTGATTGCTGTAGGCTATCTCTGTGCTAAAAATCAGCCTATGGTATAACTTTAAGATCTTCGCAGATTTTTTCTATGCCTGTACCTTCCCCAGGCATACGCAGTGATTTTCTAATTTCCCTCATATATGTGGTTGCTTTTGAATATTCTAATCTTCAATGTCTGGCTTTTCCCCTTTTCAAAAGGGGAAAAAGAGGAAAATGAAATTGTGGGAGGAGACACTTGCCCTTTAAATCTCCTGGGAGTCACTTCAGTCAGAAAGGGAGAGATTTATATCAATTGGAGGAGATTCAGCAACAATGGCCACTGCCTCTTTGCACTGTCATGATCAGAAGCAGCAGTAAGAGCACAGATTCCCTATATTTGGAGAACAGGGTGTTTTCTGCTGCCCACCCCAATCCCCACTCCACCCCGGTTTGTGCCAGCTGCTCTAGGAACACTTAAGAGGGGTGGGAGTTGGGTAGCTGCTACTGTGCTAAGAACTGAAATTTACTGGATTAACCACAGTTTGCCATCTAATACTTCCCCTGGGAGTTGTAAGCCTTCAATAAACTAGAATTCCAAAAGAGTTACATCACACTGGCAGTTGCGTTTTTGCCAGTGCAGTTGTTATCTAGGTGGAGAGACAAAATTGTGGGACTTCTTGTGTTGCCATCTTCCCAGAATTCACCCTATTTGTTTTTACAATCACTTTAACTTACAGTGATCACTGAAGTGACAGCACTTAACTTTTAATGCAGTGTGTCTCAAATTAGAATCCAAGATGTATTCTCTGGGGTTTGGGAGTCCTGTGTTTGAAAAACATTTGTTTATAATTTAGTAAGGGAGAAAGAGACACTAAGCCAATAATACAATGAAATTTTGATACATGCTAAGAAGGAGAAATATAGTATACAGCATAAAAGCATTTTCTAAACTTCTAATTTTGGCCTGTTTTTAAATAACTGGATCTTAGAATTATTTTAACACAAAATTTTTAAGATTTAATATTGTGCTCTGAAATCGTGTAAGGATGCTGCAGTGTGTTAACAGCAGTAGACCCTATGAGGCCCTTTATTAATGAAATAAAATAGTAAAAGTTGGATGAGCAAAATTATGTTTCTTAAGTCTTGTTATTAATTCATGGGTCATATTCTTTAGGGGTTTGTTAAGTTTCTCTTTCTGGTATATCCCTGCCCCCTTACTAATCACCCCCCATTTCTAAGTGAATTATAGTACTTCATTATTGTCTAAGTTGAAACATACACAATGGTATATATTATTAGTAAATAATAATGGATTAGCAATAGGTTTCTGTGGTTTACAACACATTTTTTTTTATATTACTTCACTAGGTCCTCACACAGTCCTCTTGGGTAAAGGTATATCTCTTTACAGATGTAAAAAAATAAGTTTCAATAATACTTGTGATTTATCTGTATATTCAAAGTCATTGAATGGTAGAGTGAGGGTAGAGAGAGATCTAGAACCATATCTTTTGATAAGTGTCACTTAAAGGTGAGGTGCAGGGAAGGGTTTTTTTTTCTTCATTTGAAATAACTTTCACATAGATTATTTGAATAATCTAACTTTCACATAGATTATGCTGTTGTTTGATTTCCTCCCTAAGCAAAGCTGATAATTCCCTGTTACCTATTCTGCTATCCCCTGTCCTAGATACAGATCCTGAGGTCTTAAACTATCCAGATTTGCTACTGTTTTTTATTTTAGTGCTCTCTACTTTAGCTATCTGAAAGTAGCAAATTCCATGGCCAAATTTTTCTCTATCTCTTGCTTCAGAAGTACCTGTTCTGGCTTTGGCGCTAGGTTATTATGTCTTTCTGAGTTGTATATCATACCCTCCAAGCCCATTGTGCTACCTCATTCCCACCACTTCCAAATTTGAGAGGAATGGAGTACTACTTTGTCAGATACCATTTCTGTATTCTGTAATATAAGAATTTAGAAAATCTCAAGTTAGTAAGGGTAAATTTTAAGGTAATGTTTTAATTCTCTACCTGCTAACACAGTCTTAAATATTTTTATCATTATTTTAGGCGGCTAAAACTTGAGGCCGTCAAATCATGCCTCTTGAGCGTCATTTACGTAGGATCTTATTTTAGACTATATTTTGTGATATGTCTTTTTCAAATTGCTAGGCTGTCTTATCTTGACATTAGTTTTGAATGAAATTCTTGCTTAATCCTCATTGTGAACATTCCCAGTTTTTGTTCAGTTTCAAGTCCTTTATTCCCACACTTTCCCTTCAGGTGTGATCATTCACTCATATTAATTCTAAGATACATCTACAAATAAACTTATTATACATATATTAATTATCTAATCATATTCATTAAGTCAGAATTACAAATTATTTTTACTAGTCTGTATTATTCTTTATTCAGAACTGAACTTTAAAATTGAAATTAATTTTATGATGGGAATGCTAATATCTTAATAGCAACTCTAACCTATAATATTTCACAACTGTATTAGTTATTAACCTCTTACAAACTGAGTACTTGACTCAATATAATTGTTTTGCTGTATATTATGAAAAACTTCAAAAATGCTCAGACATAAAGGGAGTAGTACAGTGAACTCCCATGTATACTCATCACCCAACTACAACAGTCCTCAGTTCATGTACTCCTATATGATCCATAGCCCCTCCTTCTCCTGATCTCTCATTGTCATTATTTTATTTTGAAGTAAATTTAACCCTTTATATAGTTTGGTTTGTATGTATTTCAATATCAGTTAGACTTTTTATATGACTAGAATCAAAAGATAAATTATCTACAGTGATGATGAGTTGGTGATCATGAACAGCTAGTGTTGTGATAATTTTTGTATAAGTTAGATTTTGGTAATAAACAACTTTTTCCACTATATTTTTGGTAATAAATGAGCAGAGAGAACCAAATGGTTTTCTTGCCGTAATTTTTGAAGAATGTAACTTCTTTTATAACTTTAAATAGCCTTGTTCTTTCTTGTCCTCCTCTGTAATTTCTTAAG
This sequence comes from Monodon monoceros, assembly GCF_005190385.1. Classification (NCBI taxonomy): domain Eukaryota; kingdom Metazoa; phylum Chordata; class Mammalia; order Artiodactyla; family Monodontidae; genus Monodon; species Monodon monoceros. Next base: position 72,470,752 of record NW_021703767.1, on the reverse strand, counting down.
CAAAAAAAGGTGAAGTACCATTAATTTTTTAATGAATTAAAATATCAATTTGAGAAGTCTCAGTAGTCATTGGGAAATGAATAATTTCAAATGTTCATAAAATCTCAAATGTCTGTTAACTGACTTGCTTTGCTTAAATATCATTCTCACAAATAGTATTTTTACCTATTAGGTTTGCTTTTCACTGAATCATTCGAAAACAGACTATTATAGTCAAAGGTAGGACTATACATAAAGTAGTATCATGTTTATATTTAATAAAGTATTCCCTACTCATTTTGTTTGTTTTTTTCAGGGTACTTTTTATTGTTTCAGGTGTACAGCAAAGTGATTCAGTTATATACATTTTTTCAGATTATTTTCCATTATAGGTTATTACAAGATATTGAATATAGTTCCCTGTGCTGTACAGTAAATCCTTGTCCCTACTCATTTTTAACTTGCTGCTTTATGTAGCTGAGACGCATACTGTACAATTGTTTAAGCATGCAGTGGTGTTGTCTTTAAGCATTTTATCGTATGATCATCCAGATCTAGTACTTTGCTGAAAATAATGTAAAACATTTGAACTCTGAATATTCATTCACCTTTTAGAAAAGCCCATACACTTGGAAGAAAACCGTTATTGTATTATGTTTCTTTCATACAACCTTTTTGTGTAATTCTTTAATTAGAGTAGAAGAACTGTTAATATTTAAACACATCTCTTAAAATTTATTTAAAGGATAGTCATCTTTTTGATTCTCTGAAGATGTCATTTGACTTGGTAATTTTATACTCTTAAATATGCAGAAGAAAGATAATTTTAAGAGGAATCACATCAGTTTTCTAGTATATTCTGGTCTGTTTTTCATTTGGTATTAATTGCATTTTATTCTTTAAATTTTATTGCACCTACATAATAAACACTTTTCAACTTAAGCAGAAAGCCAAGCTTTTTTCATTCCAAACTTAATTAGACCTATGTTATTATTCTACTTGGCTTTTTTGTTTTTGTTTTTTTGTGGGTTTTTTGACCACTAGTTATTCTGTGAGTGGTCTAGAATAACACATGGAAAGCAGTAATTGCAGTTGATAACAATTGAGGGCTTTTACGTTGAGTGTGTTTCCAGTATTCTAAAAGTTTGCGATTGATTTCTTTGTATGGCTTTTTTTTTTTTATTCCAGTATTTAAACACAGTTCAGTGTGGGACAGAATTTTTTTTCTGGGTGATAAAATGATGGGAATCTTCATGGGATCCTTGAGACTAGAAAAGCAAATGATTTCTAACCAATTTGGGAAGAGTTGTTTGTTACGCTAGAGAATATTTGTGGATTTTTTGAGAAGGCTGGTGAACTTCTTTGCAAATCTTAAGAAAATTGTGTCTGTTTTAGCAGAAATAAGGACTTATTTCTCAAAAGCAAATATAACAACTGCCTATACCTAAATCTTTCCATTGGTGCTAGAAACTGGATACATAGTTTAACATATGAAAAGTTCATATAAAATTATACTTAAAGAAATAGCAAATCTTTTATATGCTTCTAACATTTGTGAACATTATTATGTAATGTGTCAATTTTCCTGTTAAGCCTAATACATTTACAATTCTTTCTCTAAGGCAAATCCTCCTCCAGTACTGGTCAACACAGATAGCTTGGAAACATCAACTTATGTAAGTTCCATTCATTGCCATATTTAAATAATTCTGTTTTCCCTTTTGTAGGTTTTGATATAGATACAAAACTCACAGCATTATTTTCTCTAATACATTGTACTTACAGTATTCTGTTACTAAGCTGTAATTGTTAAAGTAAATGAAGCAGTACCATCCTTTTTTGGTTGTTCTTTTTCTATACTCTTGCAAAGCAGAAATGTTGAAATAAGAAATTTTATTTTTAAATTAAAATGAATAACTTTTGCTATCTGACCAGTGTTCATTTACACAATGCCATATATTCAAAGAGTCATTTTTGAAGTCTAATTGAGTGACTAGATTTTTAGTGACCAGGTTTATAGGTGTTCACATATTAAAATAATTAGTTATAACTTTATAACTTTAAATTGATTAGTGCTTCTCTATAAACTTCTTTGGTTAAAAAGCTTTCTTTCTCCTAAAGATAAATAGCCGAACAGCAGAATCTAACATTTTTCACCCCAATTAAAATATCTTCAGAGATGTTTAAGTAGAAGTTGTGCTCGCACATTTTAAAAACAGCAAATGGTGCATAATTTAATAGATTGTAAAAATCTTTTTCTCCCATTTTTTAACCATAGTTGATTTCAGTCTGTACTTTAAAACATTATATTTGGCTTTATCTTCTGTTTATATTTATATGGGTATATCAGATTTGGGGGGATTTTTGAAAACTTCAAATAATAATACTTAATACAAACCAAAAATACTCTTTTCAGTCAATGTCACCTTTCACATGGATAAAGAATACTTAAGCAGAATTTTGTTTGTACTTTTGTCAATATTTTCTTCACATTTCTTTCTCCCTCACTTGTTCTTTGTGTTGACTTATGTTTTGCTTAAGGACAGAATCAGTGACTAATTATTTTTATTTTAAAACCCTTTCAACTGAAAGGTTAATATGTAAGAACTAACAGAGAAAATGATATCAACAAAGAAAATAAATACACATGCATTTTAGGGGAAATGTCAACAAATTAAAAGCAGGATTAGCATACAAGCAGCAAACTTAGAGTAAAAGTTGTATTAATTTTAAGTTTGTATGACATATTATTCAAAAAATACCTTTCCTGCTAAAGCAGGGTATGTTGGGAGTCTTGAAAACCATTCACTACCCCCGGTGAGAAATTTGCTAGAAGGATTCACAAGACTCAGCATGTTGTACTTACGGCTAAGATTTATTACAGCTATGTGATAAGTCAGGATCTACAGTCAGATTATAAGGCTGTATGCCTAGAAGAATCCATGTTTAGATTTCCTTCTACTTTCTTCCTCCCCAGAGGGGTCCACAGAGCACTCTTCACCTAGCAGTGAAAATGTAGCAACACATATGCAGTTTTTCTGCCCAGGGAAGCCCATTATGGACACAGCACAAAGTTATTTATTGGTGATGATCACATAGGCACCCTTTGTCCAGCGCATACCAAATTTCCAAGCTCCCAGAAGGAAAACAGGTGTTCGGCATAAAATGCATTGCCTTTGCAAAGTCTAGCCACAGTAAGCAACCCTTTCATTTAGGGAATGGTGGGAACACACCCAAAATCAATTTCTCAAATGCCTGCTAAGAGCCTTCTAGTGATAACACCCTTGGGCCTGCTTTATTAAACCTTTTCTGTACATAAGGATATGAGATAAATTCCAGTTCTTTAAGCAGGATTTTTCAGAGTGTGGTACTTCATCATACTTGAAGAACACTGTGTAAAATGTTTAATAACTGTTCTTTGCAGGTTTTTAATTTAATCCTGAAATTTAAAATATATTCCAGAATGGTTTTTAAACGTATTTGTTATTCCTTTGTTAAGTCCTGATCGTTTAATACCAGCTATGTATTGACTAATAAAAATAAGAAAACTTGCAGCTATTGCTTTATAACACTTTTTTTCTGATTGTTGTCACCATGCTTTCTAAAATTAAGTAATTTATATATATATATATATATAATATATATATATATCCTTCTGTAAACATTCTGTGCATGTACAAGCATATATGTGTTGTTTTCAAACTTTTACCATATAAAAATCAATGCCCCACTGATAATTTTTGTATAGATATTTTTGTGTTTATATGCAGTTATATAATCAGAATATATTTATATATTGATACATAGATTGCTCAAAGGGTGTGTCAATTTTTAGATTTGATCATTATTGCCAAATTGTAGTTCACAGAGTTATATCCATTTATACTTCAACAAAAATTATTACTGTTTTTACCCCATACTGTCACTAGCATGGTGTGTTAATAAACTTTTTGATCTTTTGTTAGCATAATGTTTAAAATGTATTAACTCATTGTTTCAACTTGAATTTATGTTAATATCTCACCTTTTTCAACTTTTTCACCTTAAAAAATTTTACGTTGAGACACGTAACACATAATCTACCTTTTTAAGGTATACAATTCAGTGGTTTTAGTCTATTCACAATGTTGTGCCGTCACCACCACTTTCAAATTCCAGAACATTTTCATCACCTTGTAAGGAAACCCTGTACCTGTTAGTAGTCACTCCCCATTCTGCCCTTACCTCAGCCCCTGGCAACCACTAATCTATTTTCTGTCACTATGGCTTTGTCTTTTCTGGACTGTTCGTATAAATAGAATCATACAATATGTGGCCTTTTGTATCTGGCTGCTTTCACTTAGCATAATGTTTTCAAGGTTCATCTATGTTGTAGCATGTGTCAGAATGTCAGTCCATTTTATGGCTGAATTATTTTTCATTTTATATATATATATATATACACACACACACACACCACGTTTTGTTTATTCATCCTTCTCTTGATGGACTCTTGGGTTGTTTCCACCTTTTGCCTGTTGTGAATAATGCTGTGGTAAACATTGGCACACAAGTATCTGGGGATTATTGTCATTTTATCAACATTATGTCTCTCAGTCCATGAACACAGACTGTCTTTCCATTCACTTACATCTTTAATTTTGTTACCAATGTTTTATAATTTTCAGTATACATGTCCTACACTTCTTTTGTTAAATTTATTCCTGTGTATTTTTATTCTTTTAATGCTATTATAAATGAAATTGTTTTCTTAATTTCATTTATGGATTTTTCATTGCTAACATGGGAATATAATGGATTTGGGGGTATTGATCTTCTACCTGCAATGTTACTGAACTCATTTATTAGCTCTAATGGTGTTTTTCATGTAGATTCCTTTGGATTTCTATATTTTCATGTCATCTACAGAGATAGTTTTACTTCTTCCTTTCCAATGAAGATGCCTTTTATTTATTTTTCTTGCCTAATTGCCATGGCTAGAACCTCCCTTAAAATGTTTTATAGAAGTTGCAGAGCAAACATTCTTGTTTTGTTCCTGATCCTTGGGAGAAAGCTTTCAGTCTTTTACCATTAAGTATGATGTATTATACTCAGTTTTAAGTATTAATTGATATTAATACTTAAAAGGAGGAGAGAGAAAAGAGAATATGTACATGTGTTTTGGAGGGATGGAGTTAGACTTAATGATTCATCTAGAACTGCATCTTCCAAAATAGTAAGCCACTGGCCATGTGTTGGTATTTAATTTATATTGATCAAAATTCAATAATATTTAAAATATAGTTTCTCTGTTTCAGTAGTCACATTTCAAGCACTCAGTAACCATGTGTGGGTAAGTAACTCCTGTATTGGAAAAGGCAGATTATTTTACACTTCCATCATCACAGAAACTTCTTTTGGACAGTGTTGATGTAGCAAAGTTAAAAACTCAAAATAACCAAGTAAAATTTTAAATAAAAGTAATTTGGAGGGATTTCCCTGCAGATAACAAAACACTGTCTAATTAAAGCAGCATAGTTCTTGTCCCAAACCATATTAGATCAGTGGAATACAACTCATCTTTGCTATATGTTATATAATCTGATTTTTTTTCCTGGTCAGGTATATTATACAGTAGTTGTTCTTAGTTATGACCTTATGGGACTTTTTCCCCATTAATATTAAGATTTTTTTTTTAATATTTAGAAATTTACCACCAGTTCTTAAGTGTCTTTGGAATTTCTTCCTTTTACCCAAATTATTGCCATAACTTCTTTATCAATTTACTTTTCTCCAATTTCTCTCCATTTCTGTTACATACTGCCACAATTCTTTTTCTGGAAAATCTGTTAAACCTACTTGATGCTCCAAAACTTTCAAGAATATTTCTCATTCATCAGGGAAGCAGTCAAGACCTTTCACAATCAGGCTCCAATCCACTTCTACTTTCTTCTCCAGCTTTCCCCCCACCCCTGATACACAATCCCATTTTGTTAATAGGACTAAATTCAAAACCTGGGAAGTACTAAAATTACAGTTCTCAAGAAGTATTCTAAATCTATTCTTTTCTATTTTTAAGGGGGAAAAATATTTTGTCAGTAAAATATTACGTTGTCTAAAGATTGACCTCTCTTCTCTCATTTTATACACAGCTTACCTCTCACGTTATCCTGTTAATTGAGAGTGATAAACCCATTAGCCAAGCATTTCTTTCCTGTTGGAAGCCACATTTTGTAAAGCTATTATAAAAAGAAAACTAAGCAAATCAACCATTTTGTAGTTTTGCTGGAAACTATATAGCTTTTGAAAATATTACACCAACATTATTTTTTTGTACCTTTACTGTTAATAAAGTGGTACTTGTAGAGTAATTGTGGTTTTGATAATGTATTCTTGGCATTTAGAAGCCCAGTTTGAACGTGTTTAATGATGTTATTGAATTGTCTCTATACATGAAATTATCAGACAGTTTCAGGTTATTAAGCATATAGGAATAAAGTCATCTGGGGTTCATATGGCCTTCTCACTTTTCACCTTTGTTAAATTACTCTGTGCTACCGTGAATCCTCACCAGATATCAATACATCATGACTTGGCATTAAGTGAAGCGTCAAGGACGTTTACTAAGTACCTACCTTTTTTTTTTTTCTTTTTTAATACAGCGGTTCTTATTAGTCATCAGTTTGTATACACATCAGTGTATACATGTCAATTCCAACCTCCCAATTCATCACAACACCACCCCCACCCCCCCGCGGCTTTCCCCCATTGGTGTCCACACGTTTGTTCTCTACATCTGTGTCTCAGTTTCTGCCCTGAAAACTGGTTCATCTGTACCATTTTTCGAGGCTCCACATATGTGCGTTAATATACGATATTTGTTTTTCTCTTTCTGACTTACTTCACTCTATATGACAGTCTCTAGATCCATCCACGTCTCAACAAATGACCCAATTTCATTCCTTTTTATGGCTGAGTAATATTCCATTGTATATATGTGCCACATTCTCCTTATCCATTTGTCTGTTGATGGGCATTTAGGTTGCTTCCATGACCTGGCTGTTGTAAAGAGTGCTGCAGTGAACATTGGGCTGCGTGTGTCTTTTTAAATTGTGGTTTTCTCTGGGTATATGCCCAGTAGTGGGATTGCTGGATCATATGATAATTCTATTTTTAGTTTTTTAAGGAACTTCCATACTGTTCTCCATAGTGGCTGTATCAGCTTACATTCCCACCAAGAGTGCAAGAGGGTTCCCTTTTCTCCACACCTTTTCCAGCATTTGTTGCTTGTAGATTTTCCGATGAAGCCCTCTAACTGGTGTGAGCTGATACCTCATTGTAGTTTTGATTAGCATTTCTCTAATAATTAGTGATGTTGAGCAGCTTTTCATGTGCTTCTTGGCCATCTGTATGTCTTCTTTGGAGAAATGTCTATTTAGGTCTTCTGCCCATTTTTGGATTGGGTTGTTTGTTTTTTAATTTTGAGCTGCATGAGCTGTTTATATATTTTGGAGATTAATCCTTTCTCCATTGATTCATTTGCAAATATTTTTTCCCATTCTGAGGGTTGTCTTTTCATCTTGTTTATGGTTTCCTTTGCCGTGCAAAACTTTTAAGTTTCATTAGGTCCCATTTCTTTATTTTTGTTTTTATTTCTATTACTCTAGGAGGTGGATCAAAAAATTCTTGCTGTGATTTATGTCAGCGAGTGTTCTTCCTATGTTTTCCTCTAAGACTTTTATAGTGTCTGGTCTTACCTTTAGGTCTCTTATCCATTTTGAGTTTATTTTTGTGTATGGTGTTAGGGAGTGTTCTAATTTCATTCTTTTACATGTAGCTGTCCAGTTTTCCCAGCACCACTTATTGAAGAGACTGTCTTTTCTCCATTGTATATTCTTGCCTCCTTTGTCATAGATTAGTTGACCATAGGTGCGTGGGTTTACCTCTGGGCTTGCTATCATGTTCCATTGATCTGTGTTTCTATTTTTGTGCCAGCACCGTATTGTCTTGATTACTGTAGCTTTGTAGTATAGTCTGAAGTCAGGGAGTCTGATTCCTGCAGCTACGTTTTTTTCCCTCAAGATTCCTTTGGCTGTTCGGGGTCTTTTGTGTCTCCATACAAATTTTAAGATTTTTTTGTTCTAGTTCCATTAAAAATGCCATTGGTAATTTGATAGGGATTGCATTGACTCTGTAGATTGCTTTGGGTAGTATAGTCATTTTCAGAATATTGATTCTTCCAATCCAAGAACCTGGTATATCTCTCCATCTGTTGGTGTCATCTTTAATTTCTTTCATCAGTGTCTTATAGTTTTTTGCATACAGGTCTTTTGTCTCCCTACGAAGGTTTATTCCTAGGTATTTTATTCTTTTTGTTGCAGTGGTAAATGGGAGTGTTTCCTTAATTTCTCTTTCGGATATTTCATCATTAGTGTATAGGAATGCAAGAGATTTCTGTGCATTAATTTTGTATCCTGCAACTTCACCAAAGTCATTGATTAGGTCTAGTAGTTTTCTGGTGGCATCTTTAGGATTCTCTATGTATAGTATCATGTCATCTGCAAACAGTGGCAGTTTTACTTCTTTTCCAATTTGTATTTCTTTTATTTCTTTTTCTTCTCTGATTGCCATGGCTAGGACTTCCAAAACTATGTTGAATAATAGCGGTGAGAGTGGACATCCTTGTGTTGTTCCTGATCTTAGAGGAAATGCTTTCAGTTTTTCGCCATTGAGGATGATGTTTGCTGTGGGTTTGTCATATATGGTCTTTATTATGTTCAGGTATGTTCCCTCTATGCCCACTTTCTGGAGAGTTTTCATCATAAATGGGTGTTGAATTTTGTCAAAAGCTTTCTCTGCATCTATTGAAATGATCATATGGTTTTTCTTCTTCAATTTGTTAATATGGTGTATCAGATCGATTGATTTATGTATACTGAAGAATCCTTGCATCCCTGGGATAAATCCCACCTGATCATGGTGTATGATCCTGTTAATGTGTCGTTGGATTTTGTTTGCTAGTATTTTGTTGAGGATTTTTGCAGCTATATTCATGAGTGATATTGGTCTGTAATTTTCCTTTTTTGTAGTATCTTTGTCTGGTTTGGTATCAAGGTGATGGTGGCCTCACAGAATGAGTTTGGGAGTGTTCCTTCCTCCCGTTTTTTGGAAGAGTTTGAGAAGGATGGGTGTTAGCTCTTCTCTAAATGTTTGATAGAATTCACCTGTGAAGCCATCTGGTCCTGGACTTTTGTTTGTTGGAAGATTTTTAATCACAGTTTCAAATTCATTACTTTTGACTGGTCTGTTCATATTTTCTATTTCTTCCTGGTTCAGTCTTGGAAGGTTATCCCTTTCTAAGAATTTGTCCATTTCTTCCAGGTTGTCCATTTTGTTGGCATAGAGTTGCTTGTAGTAGTCTCTTAGGATGCTTTGTATTTCTGTGGTGTCTGTGGTAACTTCTCTGTGTCTGTGGTAATTTCAATTCTAATTTTATTGATATGAGTCCTCTCCCTCTTTTTCTTGATGAGTCTGGCTAATGGTTTATCAATTTAGTTTATCTTCTCAAAGAACCAGCTTTTAGTTTTATTGATCTTTGCTATTGTCTTCTTTGTTTCTATTTCATTTACTTCTGCTCTGATCTTTATGATTTCTTTCCTTCTGCTAACTTTGGGTTTTGTTTGTTCTTCTTTCTCTAGTTCCTTTAGGTGTAAGGTTAGATTATTTTTGAGTTGTTTCTTGAGGTAGGCTTGTATAGCTATAAACTTCCCTCTTAGAACTGCTTTTGCTGTATCCCATAGGTTTTGGATCGTCATGTTTTCATTGTCATTGTCTCTAGGTATTTTTTGATTTCCTCTTTGATTTCTTCAGTGATCTCTTGGTTATTTAGTAATGTAGTTTTTAGCCTCCATGTGTTTTTGCTTTTTACATTTTTTCCCCTGTAATTCATTTCTAATCTCATAGCGTTGTCATCATAAAAGATGCTTGATATGATTTCAATTTTCTTAAATTTACTGAGGCTTGATTTGTGACCCAAGAGGTGATCTATCCTGGAGAATGTTCCGTGCGCACTTGAGAAGAAAGTGTAATCTGCTGTTTTTGGATGGAATGTCCTATAAATATCAATTAAATCTACCTGATTTATTGTGTCATTTAAAGCTTCTGTTTCCTTATTTATTTTGATTTTGGATGATCTGTCCATTGGTGTAAGTGAGGTGTTAAAGTCCCCCACTATTATTGTGTTACTGTTGATTTCCTCTTTTACAGCTGTTAGCAGTTGCCTTATGTATTGAGGTGCTCCTATGTTGGGTGCATATATATTTATAATTGTTATATCTTCTTCTTGGATTGATCCCTTGATCATTATGTAGTGTCCTTCCTTGTCTCTTGTAACACTCTTTATTTTAAAGTCTATTTTATCTGATTTGAGTGTTGCTACTCCAGCTTTCTTTTGATTTCCATTTGCATGGAATATCTTTTTCCATGCCCTCACTTTCAGTCTGTATGTGTTCCTAGGTCTGAAGTGGGTCTCTTGTAGACAGCATATATATGGGTCTTGTTTTTGTATCCATTCAGCAAGCCTGTGTCTTTTGGTTGGAGCAATTTATCCATTCACGTTTAAGGTAATTATCAATATGCATGTTCCTATGACCATTTTCTTAATTGTTTTGGATTTGTTTTTGTAGGTCCTTTTCTTCTCTTGTGTTTCCCACTTAGAGAAGTTCCTTTAGCATTTGTTGTAGAGCTGGTTTGGTGGTGCTGAATTCTCTTAGCTTTTGCTTGTCTGTAAAGCTTTTGATTTCTCCATTGAATCTGAATGAGATCCTTGCCGGGTAGAGTAATCTTGGTTGTAGGTTCTTCCCTTTCATCACTTTAAGTATATCATGCCACTCCCTTCTGGCTTGTAGAGTTTCTGCTGAGAAATCAGCTGTTAACCTTATGGGAGTTCCCTTGTATGTTATTTGTTGTTTTTCCCTTGCTGCTTTCAATAATTTTTCTTTGTCTTTAATTTTTGTCAGTTTGATTACTGTGTGTCTTGGCCTGTTTCTCCTTGGGTTTATCCTGTGTGGGACTCGCTGCGCTTCCTGGACTTGGGTGGCTATTTCCTTTCCCATGTTAGGGAAGTTTTCGACTATAATCTCTTCAAATATTTTCTTGGTTCCTTTCTCTCTCTCTTCTCCTTCTGGGACCCCTATAATGCGAATGTTGTTGCGTTTAATGTTGTCCCAGAGGTCTCTTAGGCTGTCATTTCTTTTTATCCTTTTTTCTTTGTTCTGCAGCAGTGAATTCCACCATTCTGTCTTCCAGTTCACTTATCCATTCTTCTGCCTCACTTATTCTGCTACTGATTCCTTCTAGTGTATTTTTCATTTCAGTTACTGTATTGTTCATCTCTGTTTGTTCTTTAATTCTTCTAGGTCTTCGTTAAACATTTCTTGCATCTTCTCGATCTTTGCCTCCATTGTTTTTCCGAGGTCCTGGATCATCTTCACTGTCATTATTATGAATTCTTTTTCTGGAAGGTTGCATATCTCTACTTCATTTAGTTGTTTTTCTGGGGTTTTGTCTTGTTCCTTCATCTGGTACATAGCCCTCTGCCTTTTCATCTTGTCTGTCTTTCTGTGAATATGATTTCTGTTCCACAGGCTGCAGGATCGTAGTTCTTGCTTCTGCTGTCTGTCCTCTGGTGGATGAGGCTATTTGAGAGGCTTGTGCAGGTTTCCTGATGGGAGGGACTGGTGGTGGGTCAAGCTTGGAGTACCTACCTTTTGAGAAGGCTTAATGGTGAAAATCTCAAATACCTTAAATCAGAAGTCCATAAGCTCACAACACAAAAATTTATACTATATTACATATTAACACCAAAAGGACTGTATAAGTATACTGACTTGGAAATGTTTTCCAGAATAAAATTTCAGGCTATTTAGAAATGAACAAATGGACAAAAATAGAGCCCAATGTAGCAGTTTGGGGATTTGGCAAAAGCCATATGCCAAGGAAAATTTATTAACTTTAATGGGTGTTTCTAAAAATAGAAAAAGTAATAAGCATAAATGAATTGCGCATTCAACTCAAGAAGCTTTATAAAGGGCCTAAGGAAAGAGTAAAGAATTGATAAAAAATAAAAGCAGAATGTAATAGCATAGAATGTAATAAATCAGTGATGTTAAAAGTACTTCTTTGATAAAGACTGATAGACTTTTAGCAAGTCTGAGCACGAAAAAGTATAGATGATACAAATAACCTTTAGAATAAGAAGAGTGGTATAGCTGCAGATACAGATTTTATTTTTACTCATAAAAAAGAACTTCCAGGGCTTCCCTGGTGGTGCAGTGGTTGAGGGTCCACCTGCCGATGCGGGGGACGCGGGTTCGTGCCCCAGTCCAGGAGGATCCCACATGCCGCGGAGCGGCTGGGCCCGTGGGCCATGGCCACTGGGCCTGCGCGTCCGGAGCCTGTGCTCCGCAATGGGAGAGGCCACAACAGTGAGAAGCCCACGTACCGCAAAAAAAAAAAAAAAAAGAACTTCCAGTCAAGTTGGCAGGGTATGCATATGTATAACCCTCCTGCACTCTATAGGCATATAAATCATAGATTTATATATATATACACAGATATATTGTGTGTATGTATATATGTTTGTATATATATGTATGTGTATTTGTGTGTGTATACACACATATGTATAACATAATTTCAAAAACAAGAAGAAAATCTCTTCAGTTGAAAAAGAAGATGAAACAAAGTAGCAATTGGGTTTGTATCCATTAGAACCATAAGAATTAAGAACCCAAAAAAGTAGTAGAGATGAGTTTCAAAAATCCTCAGGAAAAAAACCCCTAGCTCCTGCTTTGGACCTGAATTAGGGGTTGCTTCTTATAGTATGGTGAAGAAAACAGACTACCTTACATGGATTTCATTATTCTGTTGTTTCATTATTTTATTGCTGTATAACAAACCACCCTGAAACTTCGTGGCTTTAAAAATAATTCATTATTTCTCATGATTTTCTGGGTTAACTGGATAGTTCTGTTTTACACGATCTTGGCTGGGGCACTGGAAAAGACTGGAAGATCCAAAATAGCCTCATTGACCATGGCCGGCAGTTAGTGCTAGTTGCCGGTTAGAGGTGCAGCTGGGGCTTTTGGCCAGGGGTCTTGATGCTCCTTCATTTGAATCTCTTCATAGGATCTTTGAGTTTCCTCACATTATAGCTTCTGGATTCTAAGAATGTGCATTCTAAGACAAAGGCAAACACTACAAGGCATCACATGACCTAGATTCAAAAACCACAAAGCATTTGTGCCACATTCTTTTTAACAGAGGTCATCTAGAACCTGCCTAGATCCGAGGGAAGGGGAAGTAGATAACATCTCTTGATGGTAGGATGGTTCAATCATATTGCAGAAGAGCACTTGTGATGGAAGGATGGGATGCATCTGGAGATGAAGTTTATCACAATCCCTGTTTGACTTATTAGTTTGGGTATTTTGCCCAGCTTCGTATCACCAGAAATGTTAAAGCAATGATTTGAATCCCAGTTAATGTGATTCCATGCACTATTCAGCCTTCACCAGTGGCCTTTGCTATGGGAATTACTTCTTCCAGGAGGAGACATGGAATAAATTAGAAGGAATGAGAGAAAGTGCTTGGTCTGTATGGTGTAAGCAAGAATGTGAATAGTGAATCAAAGTTGGACATGAAATATGTAACTGAAATTTGACCGAGGAAGCAATAAAGTAACAGATGTGGAGGGAGGAACTTGCAGGATATGTAAAGGAAGGAGGAAGTCATTCAAGTGTGATGGTATATAAGGCTCATGAAGAGGTGAGAAACATGTTAGAATGAAGTTGAGTGATAGATTGGGGTCAGTTCATACAGAGCCTTGTATGAGAGTTTTTGAGAATTTTGGAGCAAGTATGTTATACATGGGCTCCATAAAGATCCATCTATGTAAAACACATTAGAATGATTTGAGCAATGGAGAACAGTAATCTAAGAGATTGGGTAGATTACACTTGCAGTAGTCCAGATGAGTTAACAAAGGCTTTTGAAGCAAGGTAATAGCAATGAAAATGAAGGGGTGATGGTTTTCAGGAAGAAATGAAATATTTAAGTCAGTAAGAATTGGCAGCTGATTAGATGTGTGGATCAAGGCAGAGAAGAGAGTCAAGAGTTCAGTAAGTATTAAAAGCTGAATGTACCCTTTCTGTATGTGAAAGTCACAATATCATGAGTGTCAACTCATTAATACATTTGTATTCTTCCATTCCTTGAAAATCTTCCCTAAAACTATTAAAATCAAGCTATATTATTTGATTACTATCACATTTAACAGGTTTTTATTAAGAAATCATGCAAAAATTATGTCTTGCCATTTTAAATTTCACACTCTAAATTTCTGTGCTACTTCTTTTTTTTCCCCCATTAGGTTAATGGCACTGATGCAGATTATGAATATGAAGAAATCACACTTGAAAGGGTAAAAACTATTAATTATCTTAAGTTTTTATGCATAAACCTGTTGCTTTAAATAACTCTTTAAATATACTGCTCTTTCATATAGGATCCAAGGAAGATCACCTTTCAGAACCATATAATATTAGTTTCTTTAATGAGTCCACGTATAAAATTAGCCATGGCATTTTCAGAACATGTTGCTTTTCTTTAATAACCTTTTTTTTTTAAATAAACTTTTTATTTAATATAGTTTTAGATTTACAGAAAAGTAGTACAGAGAGTTTCCATTTACCCTGGACTCAGTTTCACCTATTATTAACATCTTTTCATTACTAGAATACATTTTTTTCAACTAATGAACCAATAGTGATATATTATTATTAACTGAAGTCTACTTTATTTGGATTTCCTTACTTTTTATGTTTTTCTCTTCCAGGATCGCATCTGGAATACCACATTACATTTAGTTATGATGTCTCCTTGTGCTCCTCTAGACTGACAGTTTCTCAGATTTTTCTCAGTTTTTAATTTTATTATTTATCTTTCACATAGTAAAATATTTATTTTAAATAAGTATTTAATATCCTAGTAATATGGTCATTGTATCAGTTTTGTTTCCCAGCAAGATAAAAACCATAGATTTAATGGAAAAAACCTTATTGAAAACTTCTTATCCATTCCCCCAGTCAGAAAATAATTTAAGGATACAATTCAGATGTGTAAATTTTCTTGATGTATTTTCCCCTTAAGAATATCTGCATTTAATTGATACTGTATTTTAGCAGAGCCACCTTGTCTGACCAGCATTTTTGGGAAATGAAGTGCTCTGCATAACTGAATTTTCTAAGTAACTGAATGTCTGTATATTTAAAATCCTAGGTAATTAGATTTGTTTACGTTTGAAGCCAGAATAAACTGAATAAAAATAGACTTCAGAGGGATAATAGATTTTTATTGCCTGTTTACCTGAATTTGGGCCCACCTGTTCAAGTGGCATGGATGACTGAGTCTTACAAGTAAATAGAGTATTAATGTATTGTACACATTTTAATGTGGCATTTTGTTGGTTTTTTCCCAGCTTTATTGAGATTTCTTGACATATAGTCCTAACTTTTTATCTTATTCATCTTTTCATTTTTTCCCAGTACCTTTTAAATTCCTCTGTTTAGTCAGAACTGTACATTGTATTTTTCATTGATTAAAGAGCTTATGTACCAGGAATTGGGGAGATGTTGTTAAAGTATAAAAACTTGCAACTAGAAGATGAATAAGTTCCAGAGATCTAATGCACAGGTAGTGAATATAATCAACAATACTGTATTATAATCTTCAGAATTGCTAAGAGACTAGATCTTAAATGTTCTCACCACAAAAAATAAATGGCAATTATGTGACCTCATACAGGTGTTAGCTAAATAAAGCTAAGGTGGTAATCATATTGTACTATATAAATGTATCAAATCAATATGTTGTATACCTTAAACTTACACAAAGTTATTTGTAATTATATCTCAATTTTTTAAAAAACAAGTAAAAACGAGAACTCGAATACCTGAGTAACTTGGTAGCCCCATACAACCTATTGATACTATTATTGATACTCTAGTACCTCTTGAAGAGTTTAGACTGAAAAAATTTTTTTATTAAAATAGAATTTTAGGACATGTCATAGTCTAGTGAAATTCTAAGCTATTTAATACAAACAGTTTAGTAATAGATCCAGATATACCCACTTATTTGAGCTGCCTGAAAACCAAAGTTAGAACATTCTTGCAAAAATAAACGTTTAATACCTTTGCTTAGATCAGTTTTGCTTTTTGTAGCAGTAGAACCCTTTCTTCAAAGAAAATATTATTCAAAAATCTAGTACGTAAATAAAATAAGCAAGAAGTGTAATGCTACTTTGGCAAAATTGACTGCTGTCAAGAAAGTACACCAATGTTAAGTTCTCCAGTTGGACTTTCAGTATTAAAAACTGCCTTTTGCTGGTCAGGTGTCTTGGTTAAACACATCAAGGATGATGGCTGTGTTACTTAGCTCATACAATTTGGTCATTTTAAAATAAGCTGATGGCAAAGTTAGCAGAAGAAAAGCACCACCCAGTACCCCTTTTTTAAAAATTTAGGATGAAATAATATATTGGTATTACCTACTCGGAAATAACAGCAGCAGAAGGATCACTTCATTGTTTTTCTCTTGGGAGCAATTTGCCTTACCAAACATGAGCAAGATGCAGCCTAAAAGAAAGAGACCTAATAGTGAAACCTCTCCAAGGACAAACTGCACATAATTTTAAAGAAGGAATCGTAGACCAGAGTCCAGAAGTACTCAGTACATCATCAGCCTCACATATTCAGCAGTAATACCTCTGAATTCATAGAGAAAAAAGAGCTTTCCTTATATTTCTTAATTTAAAATCATCATATTTCCTATACATATGCCTTTATGTGTGTGTTCCCTATGTTAGTACAGTTTCTAGGTCCTATAATGACAGGAACCTATCAATAAAGATTATTATTCAGTGTCAATTTTTTTCCCCTCTATCCCCAGGGAAATTCAGGGCTTGGTTTCAGCATTGCAGGAGGTACAGACAACCCACACATTGGAGATGACTCAAGTATTTTCATTACCAAAATAATTGCAGGGGGAGCAGCTGCCCAAGATGGAAGATTGCGGTATGTTTTGCATTTTATGTTGTGATACCAAACCCTCTTTGTATCTTTTTCTTGAGGCAAACTGTACAATGAATAAATACAAATGAACACTATCATAATAACTAACATAAGGTAGATGCTCAGATATCGAATAAATGAGATAATTGTGCTTTAAGCATTTTCCCTCTTTTCAATTAGGAATTCAGTTTTATCTTAGAAGTTAAGCATTTTGAATAATAAATTTGACTGTTTAAATATTTCTGAGCAAATTTATAGAAATCATAGATTTCCCATTGTATGTTCAAATACATTCACAAAATGTGTTATTTTCTGAGTGGGAAACGTGTATACGCTTATTTAAGGTACAGGGAATCATATATATCTGAGTTGGTATCCCAGACCACAAAGAGTAGTAAAGATTATGCAAACTTTAAATAAATTAATCTATTTTCTAAAGTGAATAAATGTAAGTAATATTGGTCTTTTGTTTAAATGTAATGTTCCATTTCAGAAAATATCTTTAGCATACTTTGTTGTTTCCTTAGACCATAGATTGTGGCACTTTTCTTGTTGCCTTATTTGTTGCTTTTTATACATGGTGATGGTTTTCTAAAGTTTTAGGACTAAGGATTATATATGGTCTGTTAAAAACAGTATCTTATTTTAAGGCTGTTCATGCCTTATACAGCTTTTCAGTTTCTAAACTTCTCACTGGATATGATAAGTGGTATATTAATGAAATTAAATATGAAATCAATAATTTGACTTTCATGTAAATGTAAATATTTACTTCCTGATTCTGTTATTGGCCTTTTATTTGTGCTTCATGTGTGAAAATTAGTATGCTCCATTTGTTTAACTGGAGAACATACCTATAGTACTAACTCTGAGGTGTCACTGTCTTTGGATATAGAATTTCTTTTCTCTAAAAAAGTTAATTAGATATAGAAGTTTATCATGATCACTTTCAATGTTTTAATTGTTTTGTTCCCCGTCCCTGCCCAATTTGAGATGACCATCTTTTAATTTGTTTTCTTATTTTTTTTCTACATGAATACCATGCAGTTGAAACTGAGATTAGTTTATTTTTTGGTAAATCAATGAATTAATCTCAGTTTTGCTGCTGTGACCTTAAGCTAGTTATTCAGTCTGAGCCTCAGATTTTTTATGTTTGAATCACTGCTCTGTTAGTCATTGTCAGGGTGGCCTTGGGAAAGTTATTTAAACTTTGTACCTCAGTTTTTCTATCTATAAAATGGGGATATAAATATGTATCTACCTTACAGATTGTTGTAAGGGTTAAAACACTAAAAGAAGTTCCTAGCATGTGGTTAGTGCTAAATAAATATTTGCTGTTTTTCTAAAATATCTTAATTTCTATACGTAATCATACAAATTACAGCTGTCGGGACTTCCCTGGTGGCACAGTGTTTAGGAATCTGCCTGCCAAAGCAGGGGACACGGGTTCGCTCCCTGGTCTGGGAAGATCCCACATGCTGCAGAGCAGCTAAGCCCATGTGCCACAACTACTGAGGCTGCGCTCTAGAGCCCTCGAGCCACAACTGCTAAGCCCATGCACGGCCACTACTAAAGCCTACGCCCTCTAAGGCCCGTGTTCCACAACTACTGAGCCCACGTGCTGCAACTGCTGAAGACCGCGTGCCTAGAACCTGTGCTCCCCAACGAGGGACCGCCACCGCAATGAGCAGCCCATGCACCGCAACAAAGAGTAGCCCCCATTCGCCGCAACTAGAGAAAGCCCACGTGCAGCAACGAAGACCCAGACACAGCCAAAAAAAAAAAAAAATTATAGCTGTCGTTATTATTTAATATTTTTGTATAATGATCTATTATTTGCACTGTTTCCTTTGCTGGCCCTTGGGAAATGTTTGTATTTATATGAGTTTTTGATACATTGGAATTTAACATGCAGTTTCTTATAAATAATTCTAGTAAATAATTCTCTTGTCAAGAAAAGAAAATTGGCAAAGAGAAAAATTGATATTAAAATTTTAATATTTAATTTTTAATGTTTTTTTTCCTCAGGGTCAATGACTGTATATTGCGAGTAAATGAAGTAGACGTTCGTGATGTGACACATAGCAAAGCAGTTGAAGCATTGAAAGAAGCGGGATCTATTGTACGCTTGTACGTAAAAAGACGGAAACCAGTATCAGAAAAAATAATGGAAATAAAGCTCATTAAAGGTCCTAAAGGTATGAAATAAATCAAACAAAGACAAATTATTAAGTAAGAAATCTCTAAGTGAAATGTAACTATGAAGTTATTTATGACATACATTCTAAGATTAACAATGCTGGTAAACTACAGAACTTAGTGAATTTTTAGAATTTCTGTGTTATTTCTACTGATTTTTGTCTTAAGTAGAATAGTATGCAGTCATGTGTAGTGTTGATATTAACTTGTAATCGTTAATCTACAAAGTGCATAAAATGCAGATACACAGGCTAAGAGAAAAAAATATTTATGAACATGTCATCAGTAGTTACATCTGCAATGAAGACTGTTAGGATGTGATCTGAATTTTGAAAACATGGATGGCATTGAGGATAAATGGAAATATTGATTCTAATTTGTGGCTTCATGGAAAAATGCATAGAGAGCTACAGGTTTGGCGTCAAAGCTATGGGATTTATGAATTATTGAAGCTCCTTACTTAAAATTAATTCATAGAATATTGAAAAGAGAAGCAGCATCTGCATTTCTGAAGCTGTTGGTTCTGCCCACCACCAATTTTTTTTTCTCAGTTTTAATCTTGTGGAAGTGTTAAAAGTGTTAGTAAGAAGTGCAATTATGATGGAAACAAAAGTGAAGCAATTTTACACCATCTCTTTGAACTAATAAACAAATGCATTTTACAAAGACACTTTAAGAAGTAACCTGGGTGGGGGTGGGGGGGTCTTCCCTGGTGGTCCAGCGGCTAAAGACTCCACGCTCCCAATGCAGGGGACCGGGTTCGATCCCTGGTCAGGGAACTAGATCCCGTATGCCACAACTAAAGGAGCCTGCATGCCGCAGCTAAAAGATCCCGCACAGCACAACAAAGATCCTGTGTGCCACAACTAAGACCTGGCACAGCCAATTAAATAAATAAATAATTTTTTTTTTTTTTTAAAGTAACCTGGGGGTAAAAAGGTTCTCATTTGTAACTATAGGAGCACCTATATTTGTAATTGCCCCTGATTACAAAATACTTAGGATTTTTAAAATAGGTAAATAGATAATTTTCTGTTTTAAAAAACATTAGTTTGGTGAAATTATCACCTAGTTTTCAGTCATTTGGACTTAAGTTTACATATATTGGTGAAATTCTAAAACTAGTGTTTTCCATACAGGTCTTGGGTTCAGCATTGCAGGAGGTGTTGGAAATCAACATATTCCTGGGGATAATAGCATCTATGTAACCAAAATAATTGAAGGAGGTGCAGCACATAAAGATGGTAAACTTCAGATTGGAGATAAACTTTTAGCAGTGAGTATAAGAAATCCATTGTTTTAAAAATCACTTTGATGTCTTTTTTTTTCTGACAGACTGAATTTCTACGTGCCAAAAATGTTTAAATGATATTTCCATGAGTGAATACTAGTCTTGCTTTAGTCAAAACCTGAAAAATGATTCTTTATTTGCCACTACCATTTCCTCTACTACCTCCCCTCTCTTTTTCTTTCATTCTGTTTAGGGGCTTGGATGCACAGAATTGTTTAGTTGTAATCCTTAGGTTCATAACATCATCATCCTTTGTTCATGTGTGACCTTGTTTTTCCCTTTCTTACTTTAATTAATTAATCAATTATTTTATTTATAATATAGTAAAAACTGCTAGTCATTACCCAACCCAAGAACTAGAATATCAACAACTTGTGTTCCTCATTCCTTTGTTTTTTAAAGATTGCTTAATCACATACATATTCCTAAATGTTTTGTTTAGTAGTGTGTGTTTTGGAAATTTTTAAAGGCTATTGTGCTATATATAGTCTTTTTTAATACTTTTCTCACTCAATATTGTTTTACTGAGACTTATCCATATGGTTGCCTAGAGCTGAGATTTATTCATTTACCCTCTTCATAATATTCTATTCTGGGACTGTAGACTGTATCACAATTTATCCAATCTTCATCAATAACTGTCTTAGTTCATGTTCCCTAGAAAAACAAAACCTGAAGAAAAGCTACTCTGCTAAGGTATTATTGGGAGGTATAACTTCAGAGAAGCTAGAGTGAGTGAAAATGAAAAGTGAGGCAGAGAATGAGGGAAAGCCAATACAATATATTGTGTTTCTGAGCTGGCTATAAAATCATAAGAAAATGTAGCTGATTGCTTGTTATGTAGGACAGTCTCCCAGGCAGGCAATGTGGAACTGCTAAACCTTAAGATCCAGCCATCCAGGGAAAAGAAAGGATTTTATCTACTGACGCCTTTTAGTCTCCTGTCTCTTGTTAGTTAGAGTCTAACCCCACGGGGGTTAACTGTCCTAGATTTCTTGACTGTGTTACCCAGCCCCTCTGGACAAATGCTAAGAAAGCCAGTTCCCACACTCTGGCACAGCACTTCCCCTGAACCCAGAAGTCGTGAGAAGAGCTAGAGCCTCGTGGTCTAGACAGGTCAGATGTGGTCTTCTAATATGTTACAGCTCTAACACGTCAGCCATACCCAAGCCCAGCCTTTACTCCAGAAAAGGTTGAATGAAAGAGCTCATAATGGTAGGGGACAATATGAGAGTAACAGTAGCTAGGACTCTCCCCTAACCAAGCAACCAAAGCCTAGTGGACACGTAGGCTCAAGTGAATCTGAAAAGGCATACAAACAAAGTCTGGTATAGTGGTGATTTGGTCTATCTCCTATTTATTTATTTGCCCTTTTTTAATAGTTATGCTAGGAAGAGCAACTAATTATTTTTGAGTTAATGATAGGGAGGAGGAAGGAACTGTCCTTCAACTGCTTCTCTCTAACTTATCCTCTCACAGCTATGACTTGCCACTCTTTCCCCCAAGCTACAACCAACACTCCCTCATCATTGCATACACCCCCTCACCAACACACACCAGTTCCAAACAACCTTCTTTCTCCACTATGTTTCTCACTTTTATTTTTAATTTCTTACATACTGTGCCTTCTTTATCCTTCTTCCAAAATCAATTTTAGGGGTAGGGAGCCAGAAATTCATGCTGATTTACCATTTAGGGAGGCTTTTGTTGCCACAATTCCACTGAAATTATTCAATTCTTAATTCTCACCTTAATTGATGTATCAGGCATTTGACATACCTTCTTCCTTCTTAAAACACTCTTTCCAGTTTGCCTGATAGTCACCCTCTATCTTGCTATTCCTCTTAGCTCACCAGCCATTCCTTCTCATTCTCCTTTTCGGTGCATCTTCTCCCTAACTTCTAAACATTGAAGTGATCCAGGACTCATATACTTAAACATATTCTCTTCTCTCTTTGATAGGTGGTCAAATAACTTACTGGGTCTTATTGTACATGATAGTAATAAGTATTGTTTTCTGAACTTCAGTCTCCTTCTCTATGTCTCAAGAGTCATCTCAAATATAATATACAGTTGGCTCTTTGTATCCGTGGGTTCCGCATCTGTGGATTCAACCAACTGAAGATCGAAAATATTTGGTGGGAAAAAATTCCAGAAAGTTCCCGAAAGGCAAAACTTGAATTTACATGGCATTTATATTATATTAGGTATTATAAGTGATCTAAAGATGATTTAAAGTATAAGGTGAGGGTGTGCGTAGCTTATATGCAAATACTATGCCATTTTACGTAAGGAACATGAGAATCTGCAAATTTTTTTTATCCTCGAGGAGGGTAATGGGGGTAGTGGGGTTATAGAATCATTCCCCCACAGATACCGAAGTACAACTGTATCTAAAAATGAACTTTCAAATCACGGCAACCCACCCCACCCTGCCCCCCAAAATTCTGCTCTTTGCATAATTTTCACATCTCATTAAACGGGAACTTTATCCTTCTAATTTCCCCAAGTCTAAAACTTTAGGATCATTCTCTTTCTTTCCCACTCCACATTGAATCACCTCAGCAAATCTTGTCAGCTCTTTTATCAGTTATCTAATGCTGCATAAGAAAAAACAAAAATTAGTGGCTAAAATGACAACAATTATTTATTTGCTTACACTTCTGCAATTTGGATAGGTTTGGCCAGGGCAGCCTGTCTTTATTCCATATAATGTCTACTGGGGTGGCTCAACTAGGGCCAGGGGTCCACCTCCAAGTTGGCTCACATATAGTGGACCGGTTGGTTTTGGCTGTCATCTAGGAACTCAACTGGGGCTGTTAGCCAAGTATTCAGTTCTCCAGTGGGCTGTCCACATGGCTAACTTGAGCTTCTCACAAAGTGGTGGCCAGGTTCCAAGAGGGGCATGCCAGAGTTAACTTTTCAAAGAAGACAGCTCTAATGTGTGGCATTTATTAATCCTCTCTTTGCATCACAGTTACTAATGTCTCATTTCAGGCCATCAGAAGAACAGTATACCACAGTTGTGTATTTCAAAATGCAGCAAGTCCTCACTGTACACAGTAGGGTGGGACCATAAAAATGACCATGCAGTTGAAATCCTGCGAAGCATTATTAGTAATCAGTGGTGAAAGTCAGGATTGTTCTGTGACCTTTAGAAGTTTTCGTCAAAACATTTAAAAGTCTCCTGCAGTCGATTATAAAGTCACGTATTAGGGAAATGGAAAATATACTAAAATGAACATTTGTTTAGTGCACTGTAATTTAAAACACTAGAAACATTTATAGTGTTTTATTTCTTTTTAAAAGAAAATGTTTACCAAAAAGAGGAGCAGTCTAAACCTAATGCTAGCAGAAGAGAAAGGATTAGAACAGAAATTAACAACATAGGAAATAGGACAACCATGTTGTCTATGTTGGTAGAGAAGATCAACAAAACCAAAACTTGGGTCTTAGAAAAGATCAACAAAATTGACAAACCTTGGGCTTCCCTGGTGGTGCAGTGGTTGGGAGTCCGCCTGCCGATGCAGGGGACGCGGGTTCGTGCCCTGGTCCGCGGAGCAGCTGGGCCCGTGAGCCATGGCCACTGAGCCTGCGCGTCCGGAGCATGTGCTCCGCAGTGGGAGAGGCCACAACAGTGAGAGGCCTGTGTACAGCAAAAAAAAAAAAAAAAAATTGACAAACCTTTAGCTAGACTGACCAGGAAAAAAAATATGACTCAAATTTCTAAAAGTAGGAATGAAAGAGAGAACATAAGGGAATACTTTTATTTATGAATAACTCTATACCAACGCATTTAGGTAACTTAGATGAAATGGGCAAAGTCCTAGAAAGACACAAACTACCACTCCTATTCAACATTGTACCGAAGATTATACCCAGAGCAATAGGGGGGAAAAATGACATTCCAAGTGGGAAGGAAGAAGTAAAACTTTTGGGATTTTCTTTTAGGTGAATACTGTGTGTTTAGAAGAAGTTACTCATGAAGAAGCAGTAACTGCCTTAAAGAACACATCTGATTTTGTTTTTTTGAAAGTGGCAAAACCCACAAGTATGTATATGAATGATGGCTATGCACCACCTGATATCACCAACTGTAAGTCTGTTTGCTTAAATCTTGTTTCCTTAGATGTGATGTATTTTAATGAAGATTCCCAATATAAAGTTTAAACATTATACAAACATTTTTAAAAGAACTATAAAGCATTTTAACCTAATCATTTTAAAAACCAATTTTAAGTCAGAATCTTCATAATAATAAGTGGAGATGGCTTTTTCACCTTTTCACCTGTAATTTCATAGCAGTAATTACTTTTAACATTTAAGGCATTGATTCTCAAACTTTTATATAACTAACAGTCACCAAAGGTATTTGCAAGTAATGTGGCTTCTTATTTTGTTCTAATAATTTTTGGATGGAGCACAGAAATATACTTTAGCAAGCAATTCTTTTAACAAGCAGGGCAATTCTGATGCTTCTGATGCTGCTGGTTCATGGGCTGCACTTTGAGAAACAGTAACTTAAGGTATTTGTAAAACTTGGGCTTTTCTATACTCTCAACTGTGTGAGCACAGATATTATCTTTGTACTTCAAACTCTTAGTGTATTACCTCACTCTGTGCACAGTACAATTGTATTGCCTAGAAATGAACTGTAATGAAAGTACTTATATAATTTTAAGTTTCCTATTTGATTTTCTTTTTTAATGTACAAGCTGAGATGAGATTTAAATATATTCTTAATGTGTTCATGTTGTTTGAAAAATGAAAGTTTTATTTGGTATGTTGAGTCAATACTAGAATCATCCATGTGTAATAAAGATCATAAATGTACTCTATAATCTGCTTTTCCAAGTTTTCCTTTTTTAAATTGTAGAATTTTAAAGATATTTGTGATTTTGTAAGTGGCAATGTTTCCAGTTTTAAAATGTCAAAAAGTTCATTTTAATCATTAGAAGCTAAATACAAATTATATTTTAAAGTGTATATATACTGTCCTCCAGTGATGCATCTTCATTATCTGCTCATTGATTCATTAATTACTCAAGTATAGCTGAATTATTCTCTTAATAGTATTCAGTCTTTTTAATGGACAGAGATGATGTCTTATACATCATTTGTGTCAGAAAAGAACTTTACTACTTGTTTAAAGTTCTTCCATATATTTGGTCTTTCACAGAAGCTTTATATAAGGGCTTGATGTATTTTATTTGTTATTAGGAGATGCAAATTCAATGATGAGCTCTTGTATTCACCAATTTAAATATTATTTATTATGCTGCTTTATCTGTTCAAGACAGCTATGTCCCAGTTGTTCCACAGATTGAGAGTTGGCATCCTGATTATGGCCAAATATACAAATAGCCAGGCTGCTTCTTAAAAATATGTTGAACTGGAAAAAATGTTACTTTTTATTGAATTATCTCTTTTTATATAAAATAATATGACATTTAAAAAATGGCAGAGCTAGTCCTAAAGAGTAGTAAATAATGATTGTTTTCCCTATAGGCATATGTAGAATATTTCGTCCCTTTTTTTCCATCTGTTATTGAACTAATAGAATATTGTGGAAAAGTTGAAGTTTACCGTGCTAGTTCAACTTCTGTTCTGTTTCTCTTCTTATGAATTTTGTTGTACACTTAACAGTCCATGCTCATACTATAGACGCAATTCACAAGTAACTTATTATGTGTATTTTAAAAAGCATTTGTATTTGAAAACTTCTTACATAAATGATTTTTACCTGTCAGCGCTTGTGAAGCCCTTGCCATCAGACTATTCAACTTACCTGCCTGTCCCTTATGTTGTTAGTCATGTAGTTTCCTCCTCATCAATCTGGCTTTAGTCACTGAAGATGTTAGTGTCAGGTCCATTGTCCTTTGATACACATTCACATTGTCATTCTTAGTGATGTCCAGGCAAAATGCACACTGATTCATTCAACAACCTGGCTTCTTTGTTGATCTCTTTCTTTCTAGCTTTCCTGCCCTCCACTCCAACTCAGATACTTGGTTCCAAGACAATAATTTAGATCTTATCATCGTCAGTACCTTCACCACCTCCAAAATCTTGATTTAAATCATCCCATTCTCTGACTACATCCATCAGTTTATTTACTCCTGTTCTAACAATTCATTCTCATTTTGACCTTCAATCATTTGACACCATTACTTGGTTGTCCCCTTGTGTTTCTACTTGTCTACTTTTTTTTAACTTAGCCTCCTTGGTTTGTCGTGATATTCACTTCATTGCATATATCTTCTACTTTCTTGCCCTCTCTATCTTCACTGGCAGAATCCCAACCCTGGCTCAACCTGCTGTCTTCATCCATTCCTGCTCCCTAAAAAGCAGAACATGCCTGGAGAAAAGCACAGAATTGTAGTTTAAGTTATGACCATAAATCTCAGATGGGGTCACACTCTTATAGCTGTAATCCACATATGGATAATAGCCAAAATATGGTACCCAGGAATAGAAGGAGGTTTATTACTGAAAAAAAAAAAAGTTCATCGGATCTGATAGAGAACATAGTTTCTTTGATGATATTAAAATTCTCATGCTTTTGCATTTATATATCTTTTCACTTTTATATTCTCTTCAGGTGGAAGGCCTTGTTAAACTTCTGATTTGGCCACTGCTCTCTTCCTGCTTTTACTTTAAGCTCTTCCACTTGGCTTCTTTCCTAAACTTTGGAGGGTTTGGGTCATTAATCTTGATATCTAAGGACAATAATTTAGCCTCCCTTGTTTTGTACTTCTCTGAGGAATCTTTTTACTTAGGATTTGGGGTATAGGAAATAGCACTGTTTTAACTAATCATTCTTTGGGCAGTCATTTCTTTGACAGGAGCATTAATTTTTAGTTCCTGCCATATGAGATACTATGCCTTACATGTGAGAATGACTCCTTCAGAAAAGGTCCATTGAATAAAGGCACAGTCTGGATATGGTAGGGAAAAGGTACATTTTCTGGCTTGAGCAGTTGACTGAATTTCTTGCCCAGTTGGGTTTTTTTGTTTGTTTGTTTGTTTCAGCCAAACTTGATAATGCAGCAAAGAAATTTGAGTAAAAAATCAGTAAACTCTAGACTTTAAATGGCCAGTGATTATAATGGTTCACATGCATGTCTGTTGCTTGAGGGCAACATGCCGGTTCCCTTGAAAATCACAGATATTCTTACATATCACCCAAGAAAGACTTTGGACTTCAGAAGAGCCATTGGTAGAAAATCCTTTGGCTCAAATGCAGAAGAGTATCTTATATATGAATTGGATGGGAAGAAATTGCTATTGGAGACTGCAAACGTATAAAATCAAAGATGGCTCTGGACTTGTAAGCTCTATACTATTAATAGACATTATAGACTTTTTCCTTTTTGTATGATTACAGAAAGAGATGTATAGATGCTATCTCCTTTTTTTTTGTTTGTTTTTTTGCTGTCTCCTTTTGATAGCACCTAATTGTTTCCAGTACACCATACTTCCAGTCACTACCTACTGTCTTTCACTCAGGTTACTTCACTCATATATGTAACCTATCTGGCCACTGTAGTAATTTGAAGTAATGATCCTTGCACTTTTGTTTTCCCAGTGGGTGTTATAATGCTTTGTGCATAGAAGGCACTCGGTAATGTAGTGAAAGAAGAGATTCATGGTTAAATAATAAATATTACAGCTAGATTTTGAAATGCCTAGTAACTTTATCATAGTTAATACCTCAAGAAAGTTAAATATTGTTTCTATGTGTTACTGATAGTAATGCACATAATTCAGATGTGTTGTGCTTTTGGAAGTTACAACTGAAATGTGTTGCTTACCTGGGTCAGGAATAGCTTTATAATTTTCTGTTCTTAGCTCTCACTAGAATTACAGTCGATGAACTATAATGATGTTTTGGGGTTTTTTTTTTTGCGTTACGCGAACCTCTCACTGTTGTGGCCTCTCCCGTTGCGGAGCACAGGCTCCAGACGCGCAGGCTCAGCAGCCATGGCTCACGGGCGCAGCCGCTCCGCGGCATCTTGCCGCACCGGGGCGCAAACCCGTGTCCCCTGCATCGGCAGGCGGACTCAACCACTGCGCCACCAGGGAAGCCCTATAATGATGTTTTTTATTATTGAAATGAACCAATAAACAATGTTTGCTTATTTTTTAATTCCTGTTTTTTACCGGGTTTCCATTCTTTTATGGTGCATTAAAAAGAATAATTATAAATTGGGTTGGCAGATCTGAGCTGGTGTCAGGGCATGTCCTTTTTTTTTTTAATAGGCTTTATATTTTAGAGCAATTTTAGGTTCATAGAAATATTAAGCAACGGTACAGAAATGTCTCACCTGCATAGCCTCTCCTATTACCAACATCTACCAGAGTGGTACGTTTGTTACAATTGATGACCCTACATTGCCATATCATTACCCAAAGCCCATAGTATACATTAGGGTTCACTCTTGATGTTGTATGTTCTGTGGGTTTGGACAAATGTATAATGACATGTACCCACTATCAGTATCATACAGAGTAGCTTCATTGCCCTAAAAATCCTGTGCACTGCCTATTCATCCCTCCCTCCCCTCTAACCTCTGGCATCCACTGATCATTTTGCTGCCTCCTTAGTTTTGCCTTTTCTGGATTGTCATGTAGTTGGAATCATACAGTATGTAGCCTTTTAAAATCTTAACTTTTTTACACCTAAAACAACACAACATTGTAAATCAGCTGTACTCCAATAAAAATTAAAAACAAAAAACAAATATGTCATATTTTACTTTTCATAAAATACATTTTAGATAATTTGATTAACATTTCCAATTTACCTGAAACTCACAAAATGGCATTGAATATATCACATATGTCCAATTGAAATACCCAAATTACACCAAAAAGCCTCAAACTCCTTAAAAACAATTAAAGTAATTAATTAAGCCCTCTGCTGATTTTGTCAAATTTGAGATAACAATTCAGTAAATATTTTAAAATATAGCACAGGGTAAAGTTTTCCATAAACTTTTGAATTAAAGAAGGCCTAGATGTTTGAAAAAAACAAACAAACCTTCTTTCACGTAGTAATGTGCATGAGTTTTTAACTCCTTTGGGTAAATAACCAAGGAGTGCAATTGCTGGGTCGTATGGTATGAATATGTTTAGTTTTATAAGAAACAGCCAAATTGTCTTCCAAAGTGGCTGTACCATTTTGCTTTCCCACCAACAACGTATGAAAGTTCCTGTTACTCCACATCTTCACAAGCATTTTGTGTTATCAGTGCTGTGGTTTTTAGCTATTCTAATAGTTATTCAGCAGTATCACATTGATTTAATAAGCATTTCCTTGATGTCATATGATAAGGAGTATCTGTTCATATGCTTATTTGCCATCTGTATATCTTTTTTGGTGAGGTGTCTGTTAAGAGTCTTTGGCACATTTTTAAATTGGATTGTTTGTTGTCTTGTTGAGTTTAAGAGCTCTTTGCATGTTTTGGCTAAAGTTCATTATCACATATATTTTTTGCAGATATTTTCTCCCA
Organism: Monodon monoceros; assembly: GCF_005190385.1. Lineage (NCBI taxonomy): Eukaryota > Metazoa > Chordata > Mammalia > Artiodactyla > Monodontidae > Monodon > Monodon monoceros. Next base: position 72,440,657 of record NW_021703767.1, on the reverse strand, counting down.
GTCTGTGGCTTGTCTTTTCATTCACTAGACAGTGTCTTTCACAGAGCAGAAATGTTTAATTTTAATGAGGTCTACCTTGTCAGTTTTCTTTCATGGATCGTGCCTTTGGTGTTGTATCTAAAAAACCATTGCCAAACCCAAGATAATCAAGATGTTCTCCTATGTTATCTTCTAGGATTTTTATAGTTTGGGGTTTTACTATGTCTGTGATCCATTTTGAGTTAATTTTCACATGGTTTATATCTAGATTCTTTTTTTTTTTTTTTGCATGTGGTTGTCCAGTTGTTCTAATAACATCTGTTGAAAAGACTGCCTTTGCTCCATTGTGTTTGCCTTTTCTCCTTTATCAATGATCAGTTGCCTATATATGAGTCTATTTCTGGATTCTCTGTTATATTCCATTGATCCAATATTTTCCTTTTCTTTTGCCAATATCACACTGTCTTGATTACTGTAGCTTTTTAGGAGGTCTTGAACTCAGGTAGTATCAGCCCTCCAACTTTGTTCTTCTGTTTCATTATTGGGTTGTCTATTCTAGGTGTTTTGCCTCTCCATATAAACTCTACAATCAGTTTGACAATATCCACAAAATAACTTACTGGTGTTTTGATTGGGGTTGCATTGAATCTGTAGATCAAGTTGAGAAGAACTAATAACATCTTGACAGTATTGAGGCTTCCTATCCATGAACATAGGCTCTCTCTCGATTTATTTAGTTCTTCTTTGATATCTTTCATCAGAGTTTTGTAGTTTTGCTCACGTAGATCATTAGATTTATACCTAAGTATATCATTTTAGAGGATGCTAATGTAAATGGTAGTGTGTTTTTAATTTCAAATTTCACTTGTTCATTGCTGGTATACAGGAAAGCAGTCAACTTTATATATTAACCTTGTATAAAGGTTAATATATACAATATATATAATATATTTCAACCTTGCTATAATTGCTTACTAGTTCCATGAGGTTTTTTTTGTCAGTTCTTTCAGATTTTCTACATAGACAATCATGACATCTACAAAGACAGTTTTATTGCTTCTTTCTCAATCTGCATATCTTTTGTTTCCTTTTCCTATGTTAATGCATTAACTAAGACATCCCTCACTTGCTCCTAATTTTAGTGGTAAAGCTTCAAGCTCCTCACCATTAAGTATTATGTTAGCTGTAGGATTTTTGTAGAGTATTCTTTTTTTTTTGGCGGTACGTGGGCCTCTCACTGTTGTGGCCTCTCCCATTGCGGAGCACAGGCTCCGGACGCGCAGGCTCAGCGGCCATGGCTCACGGGCCCAGGCGCTCCGCAGCGTGTGGGATCTTCCCGGACCAGGGCAAGAACCTGTGTCCCCTGCATCTCTCAACCACTGCGCCACCAGGGAAGCCCGAGTATTCTTGATCAGGTTGACAATACTCCCCACTATTCCTAGTTAACTGAGAGATTTTCGTATAAATTGATATTTTGGATTTTATCAAATGCTTTTTCTTCATCTTTTGATATGATTATGTGACTTTTCTTTAGCCTGTTGTTGTGATGGATCATATTGTTTTTTGAATGTTGAACCAGCCTTGCATACCTGGGATAAATCCCAGATGCTTGTGGTATATAATTCTTTTTATATATTGTTGGATTTGATTTGCTAACATCTTTTTTTTTTTTTTTTTTTTTTTTTTGCGGGCCTCTCACTGTTGTGGCCTCTCCCGCTGCGGAGCACAGGCTCCGGATGCACAGGCTCAGCGGCCCTGGCTCACAGGCAAAGCCGCTCCGCGGCATGTGGGATCTTCCCGGACCGGGGCACGAACCCGTGTCCCCTAGCATCGGCAGGCAGACTCTCAACCACTGCGCCACCAGGGAAGCCCATGATTTGCTAACATCTTGTCGAAGATTTTTCCATTTATGTTCATGAGCGATGTTGTTCTAGAGGGTTTTTTCTTATGATATCTTTGTCTGGTTTTGTTAGGATAATGCTGGCCTCATAGAATGAGGAAGTATTCCCTTGGCTTCTGTCTGCTGGAAGAGGTTATAGAGAATTGGTGTAATTCCTTTCTTAAAAGTTTGGTAGAACTCACCACTGAAGGTTATCATTATTGATTCAATTTCTTTAATAGATATAGGCTTGTTCAGATTGCCTGTTTCTTTTTTGTGAGTTTTGGCAGATTGTGTCTTTCAAGGAATTGGTCCATTTCATCTAGGTTATCAAATCTGTGGGCATAGAGTTCTTCATAGTACTTACTATTCTTTTAATCTCCATGGAATCTGTGGTGATGTGCCTTCTTTCATTTCTGTCTTCTCTCTTTTTTTCTTAGTTAGCCTGGCTGGAGGCTTATTGATTTTATTGATCTTTTCAAAGAACCAACTTTTGGTTTTATTGATTTTTTTAATCTGTTGATTTCCTGTTTTTATTTATTTATTTATTTTAAATTTATTTATTTTTGGCTGCGTCGGGTCTTCCTTGCTGCACGCAGGCTTTCTCCAGTTGCAGCGAGCAGGGGCTACTCTTCATTGCAGTGCGCGGGCTTCTCATTGAGGTGGCTTCTCTTGTCACAGAGCTCAGGATCTAGGCACGTGGGCTTCAGTAGTTGTGGCACGCAGGCTCTAGAGCGCAGGCTCAGTAGTTGTGGTGCACGGGCTTCATTGCTCCACGGCATGTGGGATCTTCTTGGTCCAGGGCTCAAACCCATGTCCCCTGCATTGGCAGGTGGATTCTTAACCACTGCGCCACTAGGGAAGCCCAGATTTCCTATTTTTAATTTCATTGATTTCTGCTCTAATTTTTTATTATTTTTTTTCCTTCTGCTTACTTTGAATTTAATTTACTCTTTTTCTAGTTTTATCAGGTGGAAGCTAAGATGATTCATTTTAGATCTTTCTTTTTTTTCTAATATATGCATTCAGCACTATAAATTTCCCTCTAAGCACTGCTTTTGCTGTATCCCACAGATTTTTTTTTTTTTTTTTTTTTGCGGTACGCAGGCCTCTCACTGTTGTGGCCTCTCCCGTTGTGGAGCACAGGCTCTGGACGTGCAGGCTCAGCAGCTATGGCTCATGGGCCCAGCCACTCCGCGGCATGTGGGATGTTCCCGGGCCGGGGCACGAACCCGTGTCCCCTGCATCGGCAGGTGGACTCTCAACCACTGCGCCACCAGGGAAGCCCCTATCCCACAGATTTTGATAGGTTGTGTTTTCATTTTCATTTAGTTCAAAACATTTTTTTTAATTTCTCCGGAGATTTCTTCTTTGACCCAAGCGTTATTTAAGAGTGTGTTTGTGTTATTTAATCACCATGTATTAGGGGATTTTTAGCTATCGTATTTTTATTGATTTCTAGTTTAATTTCACTGTGGTCTGAGAACGGACATTGTATGATTTCTATTTTTTTTTAATTTGTTAAGGTATGTTTCATAGCCCAGAACATGATCTATCTTGGTGAATGTTATGTGGGAGCTTAAGAAAAATATGTGTTCTGCTGTTTCTGGATGAAGTAGTCTATAGGTGTCCATCATATCCAGTTGATTAGTGATGTTACTGAGTTCAGCTATGTCCTTCCTGATTTTCTGCCTGCTATATTTGTTCATTTCTGATAAAGAGGTGTGGATTAATCTATTTCTCTTTTCAGTTCTTTCTGTTTTGGCCTCACATAGTTTGACCCTTTGTTGTTAGGTGTTAAAGATTATCATGTCTTCTTGGAGAATTGACCACTCTATCATTAAGAAATGCCTTTCTTTAACCCAGATAATTTTCCTTACTTTGAAGTCTTCTCTGTCTGAAATTAATATAGCTACTCCTGCTTTCTTTTGATTAGTGTTAGCATGGTATATCTTTCTCCATCCTTTTACTTTTAATATATAGGCCTTTATATTTAAATTGTCTTTCTTGTAGACAGTATATCTTGGGTCTTGGTTTTTTGACCCACTCTGACAGTATCTGTCTTGGAATTGGTGCATTTAGGCCATTGATGTTCTAAGTGATTATTGATATAGTTGGATTAATGTCTGATATTTGCTACTCTTTTCTGTTTGTTACCCTGTTCTTTGCTCCTGTATTTGTCATCCATTTTTTTTCCTGCCTTTTATGGCTTTAATTAAGCATCTTGCGTGATTCTGTTTTCTCTCCTTTCTTAGTGTATTAGTTACATTCTTTTACTTTTTTTTAGTGGTTGCCCTAGAGTTTGCAATATACATGTATAGTAATCTAATTCCACTTTGAGGTAACACTACAGCTTTATCGGTAGTGTGAGTTCCTTATAATAACAAAATAATCCTAATTCCTCCCTCCCATCCCTTGTATCAGTGCTGACATTCATTTCATTTATACATCATAAACATATATACAGACATAGTCGAATACAGTATTACTATTGTTTTGAACAAAGTGTTATTTGTTAGATCAATCAGGAATAAGAAAAATAAGAAAAATGAGTTTTATTTTACTTTTGCTTATTCCTTCATCAGTGCTTTTCCTTTCTTTCTGTGTAACTGAGTTTCTGACCTACTAACTTCCCTTCTCTCTAAAGAACTTCTTTTAACATTTCAAAAGGCAGATATACTAGCAATAAATGTTCCCTCAATTTTTGTTTGTTTAAGGAAGTCTTTATTTCTTCTTCACTTTTGAAGGATAATTTCACAGGTGGGTTTTTTCTCTTAACACTCCACTGTCTTGCTTGAATGGTTTCTGAGAAGTCATATGTAATTCTTACCTTGCACCTCTATCAGTAAGGTGCAGTTTTTTCCCGTGACTTTTTTTAGGGCTTTTCTTCCCTTTTTTTTTATCCTGTAGTTTGAAAAGGATATGCCTAGGTGTAACTTTTCTTTGCATATAACCTGCTGTGTTCTCTGAGCTTCCTAGATCTATGGTTTGGTGTCTGACATTAATTGGAGGAAATTCTCATCATTATTGTTTCAAAGATTTCTTCTATTCCTTTCTCTCCTTTTTCTCCTTTTGGTATTCCCATTACATATATGTTCCACCTTTTGTAGTTCTACCACTGTTCTTGGATATTCTGTTCTGGTTTTTTCCCCCCAGTCATTTTTTCTCTTTGCTTTTCAGTTTTAGTGGTTGCCATTGAGATATCCTCAAGCTCAGATTCTTTCCTCAACCATGTCCAGACTGCTAGTAGCTCATCGAAGACATTCTTCATTTCTGTTACAGAGTTTTTGATCTCTAGTATTTCTTTCTGTTTCTTTCTTAGAGTTTTCATCTCTCCACTTGTATTGCCCATCGTGTCTTTATCCATTAGAGCCATTAGCACATTAATCATTATTGTTTCAAATTCCTGGTCTGATAATTCCAACATCACTGACATATATGAGTCTGGCTCTTATGCTTGCTCTGTCTCTTCAAACTGTGTTTTTGCCTTTTGTGTGTCTTGTAATTTTTTCTTGATAGCCAGGCGTGATGTACTGGATAAAAGGAACTGCTGTAAATAGGCCTTTAGTAATATGGTGATAAGGTGTTGGAGTGGAAAAGTGTTGAATAGGCCTGTGATTAAGTCTCAGTCCCTTAGTGACCTTGTGCCTCTGCAGTGCTCTTCACAGTGCTTCTCAGTATTCTCCCCAGTTCTGCTCCCTTAGGACAGGATGGCTAGAATTGGCTAGATTTGGTTATTTCCCTTCCCCCAGCTCTGTTGGGCTCTGACAAAACCCCAGCAGGTGAGGCTCTGGTTAAATAGTTTCTTCTGAGGACAGACTGTTAAGAAGAACAAAATGCTCGTAATATATTTCAAAATGGTTCCTTTTCCCCTCCTCCTGCCAGAAGCATGACAGAATTTTTCTCCAGTATTCACTGTGAGAACCTGTAGAATTCTAGGAGGTAAAACTCACAAAAATGTGGGGCCCCTGATGATGGGGTCCCCCTGGAGTTTTTGACTCCCAAAGTCGTCCACACTGAGCCCCCAACAATTTGTTAATTACAGTTCAGGTTACTCTATCCCAGCACTTGTTACCACAGAGATTTCTGCTCTAGTAAGTTGTGATTTTCTGTATTCACCTTTCAGTGTCCTTAATTTGGGGGACAGTGTTTTGCCCTATGACTTCTATCTTAAGCATCTAAAAAGGGTTGTTGATTTTTCAGTTTGTTCACCTTTTTAGTTGTTGTTAGGACAGAGTAATGACTCAAAGCTTCTTATATGCCAAGCTGGAAACCAGAAGTCCCTCAATTTATTCTAAAACTTTGTCAAGCATAGCTTTTTGCAAAGCTTTTGGTTTTCGTTATTCACAATCAGATTTTGAGTATACAGTTGATCATTGAACAACATGGGTTTGAACTATGTGGGTCCACTTATACGTGGATTTTTTCAGTACGTACTACAGATCTGCAGTTAGCTGAATCTGTGGATGCAGAACCATGGATATGGAGGCCCATATATAACTATATAACTATAAAGTTATATGTGCATTTTCAATTTTTTGGAGGGTCGGTGCTTCTAACCCCCATGTTGTTCAGGGATCAGCCATATATACTTTCTAAAAACATTAGTCTGCAAAATAACTTCTTAGAAAAATAAGGTTATTGTACTTAAGACTGATTTGGTTCAGTCTTTCCTATGACAGTCTTTTGATTAATCTTTCCTGGATTTCATTGTGCAAATCAGTTACTGTAACTCCAGTTACTGTAAAACCAAACTCCTTTTTAGTTCTGTTTTCTCAGAGAAACCAAATGGAATAAGTTTGCTTTACTGATCTGAATTTCTAAACTAGTTTTTACCTGGAAACTTGAGCTTCTCTAATTTTTTTACCTAATAAATAAATTTTCTCTACCAAATTCTATTATATAAATGAGCGAATATGAATTATACATTAATTAACTTTGAAACTGATAATCCACAAATGTGGTACTAAATGGTATGTTTCCTTTTTCAAGTGTTTTTTTACTTACTTTATTTTGAAGCTTCTTCTCAGCCTGTTGATAACCATGTTAGCACATCTTCCTACTTGGGCCAGACACCAGCATCACCAGCCAGATATTCACCTGTTTCGAAAGCAGTGCTTGGAGATGATGAAATTACAAGGTAACGAACTGAATAGTCATCCTTCTTACATAAAGCCAACTATTAGATGGAGTTATAATTAGCCAACTAGGATAGTCACAATTTTCAGGACTAATTTTATTAGCAGGTAATGAACCTAAACCTTATTTTTTTTTATTGGAGGGTTCATTGAAGGGCCATAAGTGTAAAAATATATTAGAGGGCTTCCCTGGTGGCGCAGTGGTTGAGAATCCGCCTGCCGATGCAGGGGACACGTGTTCGTGCCCCGGTCTGGGAAGATCCCACATGCCACAGAGTGGCTGGGCCCGTGAGCCATGGCTGCTGAGCCTGCGCGTCCGGAGCCTGTGCTCCGCAACGGGAGAGGCCACAACAGTGAGAGGCCCGCGTACCACAAAAAAATATATATATATTACAAATAAATCACTGCTTTTTTTTAGTGTTGCTACTTATTCTGACACCTAAAATTTACTTCCATCTAACATTACTAACGTTACTCACTAACAGTTTTTTAGATTAACAGTCTTTTTTTTTTTTGTGGTACTCGGGCCTCTCACTGTTGTGGTCTCTCCCATTGTGGAGCACAGGCTCCAGATGCACAGGCTCAGTGGCCATGGCTCACGGGCCCAGCCGCTCCGTGACATGTGGGATCCTCCCGGACTGGGGCACGAACCCGTGTCCCCTGCACCGGCAGGCAGACTCTCAACCACTGCGCCACCAGGGAAGCCCTAACTGTCTTTTTATTCCCCAAAAAACTCTTTTATCTAAGTGGGAAAAAAAGTGAAAAAATATTTTAGATCTTTTTCACATTATTCAACATAGTAATATAATATGTTTGAACAGTTTGCTTTATAGCTTTTGTAGAAGTAAATTATGTAGTAGTATTTCATATTATAGCATTTAATGTTAAAATGTATGACAATTCATGTCATTTTATGTTTTTATTAATTGTATTACTGTTAGCATTATTATTTTTGAACCTTTATAATCATAATTATTCTTTATTTGTTAGACTCCTGACTCTAAGCAGTGATCTCTTAAATGTCAGATAGGGGTGTTTGTCTTTGTCCTCTTCTTCAGGAGTTAGCAATATTGAGAACTGAATTTAATAGGTGCTCAGTAATTGTTTTAGGATGAAAATTACTGGAAAGAATAGTGTTTGTGATTATATGTTTGTGGTGTCAATTCTCAAGGCTGTTAACCTTTAAGCTATGCTAGTATACTGACATATCATGGTCGTTCTATTGTTGCTGTTATTTTCTAATACTGCTTATTTATAGAAGTAAAGAGGAAGTAGTTAATGGCTTATCTAGTCTTTAATCAGCATATTTTTAAAATTAAAAATATGTCATATTAGCATCTTGATTGCTGTTCCCCATCTTTTTTCACTACATATCTGTTGTCTGGAATATTTGTTGGACTCTGTAGTATTACACAACAGGCCTATCTGTTTTCTGTATTCTTCTATAAAAATCAGGCAGTTGATTATTGAATATGTCTTCCTAAATGGTGAGTGTTTTATCACTCCCTTTTGATCATTATACTCCTTTGCCCAGGTAATGAAGTACAGATATCTTTACTTCATATTAGAAGTTCTCCACAATTTAACCCTAAACAACTTTTCAGAGATTATATCGCATTACCAATAAAAAGAGAAAATAAAAGAAATCCCAACATACAAACAGTTAATAATTCTAAAGTTCATTTTTTAACAGCTTTATTGAGATATGATTTACAAACCATACAGCTTACCATTTAAAATGTACAACACAGTGATTTTTAGTATATTTCATTATAAATTTCTAAAATTGTAAAATATATATAACATAAAATTTGCTATTGTAACCATTTTGAAATTGCGATTCAGTGGCATTAATTGCATTTATGATGTTTATGACCAACACCACTGTCTTTTTCCAAACCCTGTTCAGGACTTCTCTGCTGATCCAGTGATTAAGACTTCACGCTTCCCAGCTGCATAGCACAGGGAGATCAGCTCGGTGCTTTGTGACCACCTGGGAGGGTGGGAGGGAGACGCAGGAGGGAGGAGATATGGGAATATATGTATATCTGATTCACTTTGTTATAAAGCAGAAACTAACACACCATTATAAAGCAATTATACTCCATTAAAGATGTTTTTAAAAAAAAAAAAAAAGACTCCACGCTTCCAGTGCAGGGGGCATGGGTTTGATCCCTGGTCAGGGAACTAAGATCCCACATGCCACATGGCGCAGCAAAAGAAAAGAAACAAACCCTTTTCATCACCTCAGACAAACTCTATAACCGTTATGCAGTAATTCCACATTTCCCTGTTCTCCCAGCTCCTGGTAGCTTCTAATCTACATTTTGTCTCTCTGAATTTGTAGTTCATGTAGTGGAATCTTATAATACTTAACCTTTTGTATCTGGCTTCTTTCACATAGCATAATGATGTTTTCAAGATTCATACATGTTGTAGCATGTATCAGAACTTCATTTCTGGTTATGGCTGAATAACATTTCATTATATGTATGTACCACATTTTGTTTATCCATTCATCTGTTGATGGACACTTGGGTTGTTTCCACCTTTTGGGTGTTGTGAATAATGCTGGGATAAACACTGGCATGCACATATCTGCTTGCATACCTGCTTTTAGTTCCTTTAGATACATACCTAGAAGTGGAATTACTGGGTCATATGGTAACTATGTTTAGGTTCATGAGGAACCACCTAACTGTTTTCTGTAGCAGCCACCCCATTTTACATTCCCACCATCAATATATGAGGATTCCAGTTTCTCCACATCTTCAGCAACATTTGTTTTTTCTCTTTTGTTTTGTTTTATAGCCATTGTTATAGGTGAGACGTATTCCATTGTGATGTTGATGCATTTCCCTAGTGCCTAATGATGTTGAGCATCTCTTCAAGTGCTTATGTTATTTGAAAAATCAATTTATTTTCCTCTGGAAATACTATTGGATTTCAGCAGGGTATTTTTTAATTATTATTTGCTAATGCAAAATTATAATTCATACATATGTTTTAATGTATTATAGGAACCCTAAACCATGAGTCCACAATCTAACAAGGAAATAAGACCAGTATAGTGAAACCTGTCTTGTGCCCCTGATCCTACCCTGCTTCTCCTACATTGCCCCACCAAGTTAACTCCTTTCCTGAATTTGGGGTTTACTATTCCCTTTTTTCTTTCATATAGGTGTTTATGTATATATTTCCTAAACAACATATTGTTGAATTTTGCCATTTTTGACAAGAAAATACTCAGTGTAATTTTGTTAATCCTGTAAGTGAACTGACAGAGCTGATTAATGATGAATACCTATGTATGACTAGAAAACACCGCTTTAAGTTTTGAGCAGACAAATATTTAAGAAGATTAATTCCACATTATGTGGAAGGATCCCTAAAATACAGTTTTTAGAAGTATTTACTTCTGTTAAGCCGTTTGTTACCAAAAGCTTTCTGCAGTGTTTTAGAAAAAGCAGATTAAATTTTTAAAATATTTACCAAATATGATACATTCTAATCTCAAATGATATTCTGTGATTCATCATATCTAAAACAGTCAGCTCTTGGAATTTTCATGGTCTTACTGGAAGATGTAAATGGTTTTCACACAATTATGTATAAGTGGCAGCAAATGTGAAATGTTATTAGTGGTAAGATGTATTCTGATTTCAGAGATTTTAAATTGGGAGTTGGAGGGAACAAAAGAGATGCACCTTAGAATGGATAAAAAGCAGAGATAGGTAGATGAATTGGAGGGATGTGACTTAAGAAATAAAAATATTTAATTACTTTATATAGAAAGTCTAGAGATGGGCATTTCTGACGTTTGTGTAGCAAAACTAGGTCCATGGTATCTCTGGGATTCTGCTGGTTATCTTCATGATTGTGATATGTCCAAATCAGTAACAGGATTTTATAGTTCATTCTTTTGTGTGGGAGTGATTTGGAATAAGGAGGGGAACAAATACGCTTTGTATGGGGACAGAATATGCTTTGTCCTTGTTAGAGTCTTTCTTTGGGAAGTGACAGTAAAATTTCCTGTTATTTCTTAGGGACCAGAATAGGGTCATAGCCTCACCTTAGCAAATGGGAGTGAAATTGCAGTGACTGGCGTAAGTTATTCATGATTGATCCGTTTGAGAGTAGAAAGGGGGCCTTCCTACCTTCTCTAAGACAAAGGGATATCTGCCTTTTACAACATGTAAGAAGTAGAGACAGTGACTGCTTCTTAGGCAGTAAAGTGTGTGCAACATCAGCTTTTCATGAGTATTATTTTTTGAGTATGCTCTTTATATCATTATTTTTTAATTTCCACATTTTCTCCTTTTTATTTTAGTTTTATGTTTGTTAACAAGGATTTTTAGCTTCTATATAAAATAAGGATTTTTCCTTTTAATTTCTAGGCTTGGAAAGAATCTCTTTACCCCAGAGTTTAGAAAACTTTAAATTTCATCTGACTTTTTTTATAATATGGAAATATGATTCATCAGTAGGGAATTCTCATTGATAGAAAGTCAAGTTCTCTATATGTTTTAAGGTATGCAATATTTTTTTAATTTTCAGGGAACCTAGAAAAGTTGTTCTTCATCGTGGTTCAACAGGCCTTGGTTTCAACATTGTAGGAGGTGAAGATGGAGAAGGAATATTTATTTCCTTTATTTTGGCTGGCGGACCTGCTGATCTTAGTGGAGAGCTCAGGAAAGGAGATCGTATTATATCGGTAGGATATGTTAATCAAAATAATGTTTTTATTATTTTAACTATGACCTGTTAATTATTAAACCTTTTGTTTTTTATATTCTAAAGTTATGGGAGATATTTTGGCTATCTTCTTCTAACATTTTACAACTTAATTGTAGAATTACAGTGTTGACCGGGAACATGTTCTGTATGATAGATTTTCTTTTGGTATTTGACTTACTTATAAGAGATCAGTCTTTATGAATGTGCTTGAAGGAAGTATGTATTCTCTATTTGTTGACTGCAAGGTTTTCTGTATGTCTGTTAACTCATCCTTGTTACTTGCATAGTTCATATCTTCTTTATACTTCAATCTGTTATCGCTTATCTGTTTTTTTGGGTTTTTTTGGTTTGTTTTTTTTTTTGCGGTACGCGGGCCTCTCACTGTTGTGGTCTCTCCTGTCGCGGAGCACAGGCTCCGGACACGCAGGCTCAGCAGCCACGGCTCAGGGGCCCAGCCGCTCTGCAGCATGTGGGATCTTCCCGGACCGGGGCACGAACCCGTGTCCCCTGCATCGGCAGGCGGACTCTCAACCACTGCGCCACCAGGGAAGCCCAACCTTATCTGTTCTTAAAGGAGACTTTTTAAGCTTATCTGAATGGTGGGTTTAACAGTTTTTCCTGGCAGCAATTATTTTCCTTATATCTTTGAAACTATGTTACTATGTGCATCTAATTTTAGAATCAGCATTCCTTCCTGGTGAGTTGAAATTTTTTACCATTAGGTAATGATCCTCTTTACTTGTAATAATGGTTTTTACCCTAGAAGCTATAATGCCTGATATTACTGTGGCTATGCTGACTTTTTTGCTTGATATTTGCCTCATCTTTTCTCCATTTTTTACTTTCAGTTTGTGTCTGTGCTTATGTGGCTATTACCCATACAATTTTAGACTAAAACCTTATCAGTAATTCAGCTGTTCTCCCAAATGACTCAGATTTGGGGAAACCTTAATTATAATGCAGCTGTTTCTAGTATTTTACTTCTGTTTCATTTTTATATCCCTCAAACTTAGTCATTTTTCTTTTTGTTTTTGAACAGCTAATCCAAGTGTTCTACAATTTTTTGTTCATCATCCTTTCTTGTATCTTACTTCTTATGTGTTTCTCAGCAAGTCACTAATAGCATTGGGACTGGATTCATAGTATAGGACTATCTTGATCACTGTAGAAAATTTAGCTTTTCTAGCTCCCATCCTCATGCTAATAGAACTCCTTAGTTATTTCATAAAGCAAAAATGTCCCTCAATATCCAAATGCACCTTAGTGGGAGCTCTTAGATTGTTCTTTTAGCAGTGATTTCTTGATAGTACTTACTCGTAGCATTTACCTGGAACTGTTTTTAATTTGCCCTCACTTATAAATTTAGTCTAGAACTCTATGTTGACAAGTGTTGTCTCTCAATACTATGAACATATTACTTTATACTATCTGTCTTCTTTTGTTGTTGTTTAACAAAAAAGATCACTCTTTGTTGTTTGTAGGTGATTTCTTTTTTTTTACTGATTGCTTTTAAGTCTCTTAGTCTTTGGTACACTGCAGTTTTACTCAAATGTGTCTGTGTCTAGCATTTTATTTATTCTATCTGGAATTCGTTATGCTTGCTGAATCAGAAGAGTCCTGTCTCATCAATTCTGGAATCTTAGCCATTATCTTTTTAAATTTTGCCTTTCCCACATTTTGTGTATTCTGTCCTTCTTGAACTCCTATGAGAGGACATTACCATTCTGTTCTCCATGTCTTTTAATCCCAATTTCATATTTATCAACTCTTATCTCCTTGTACTTAATTTCAGTCAGATCTGTTTTCTAGCTCATAAATTTTCTTCATCTGTGTCTAATCTGCTCTTTAGGCTAAAACTAACTTTTTCATTTCAAAGTACCATTTTCTTTCTAGAAGTTCTTTCTAATTCCTTTTCAAATCTTCCTTGGTGGTTTTGTGGGAGTCTTGATTAAAGTTTCTTATGTTCTTTTAGGTCTTTCTTTTAAACCTATTTATCTTATACAGGCATACCTTGAAGATATTGCAGGTTCAGTTCCAGACCACCACCAAAAAGCAGATATTACAATAAAGCAAGTCAAACAAATATTTTGGTTTCCCAGTACATGTAAAACTTATAATTATACTATATTGTAGTTTATTAGATTAGCATTATATCTTAAAAAACAATGTCCATACCTTAATTTAAAAAATACTTTATTGCTAAAAAATGCTAACCATCATCTGAGCCTACAGAAAGTCATAATCTTTTTGCTGGTGGAGAGTTTGAAATATTGCAAGAATTATTAAAATGTGACAGAGACACGAAGTGAGCAAATGCTGTTGGAAACATGGCACCAATAGACTTGCTCAAAGCAGGGTTGCCACAAACCTTCAATTTGTAAAAAATGCAAAGTACAATAAAGTGAAGCACAGTAAAATGAGATTAGCTTGTATTTTATAAATAATAGTTCTGTTTTCTGAAGTTTGTAGGTATCTAATACATGTTACTTTACGGTGACTTACAGTACATTGTTTTCCTATGTTCTAAATTTTTCATTGTGAACTTAATGTCAGTAGTACTATATGTACTTCACATGTGGGTATTCGGTGCTGCCTGAATTGGGGAGTGGTATTCTTTGAAAAATATCTTAAGTCGATTGTGGTAGACTTGGGAGCATCATTCTTATCATCATTTTTCCATTGTGAAAACTGAAGTTTAAAGGGTGATTTGCTCATAGTAGCTAATAAAACCTAATAAGTGGTATAGGCAGGATTTACCTTAACCACTATATTATGCTACGTCGTTTTGTTTTTAATTAAAAATTTAAGTAATGCTTTCTGAAATTTTGGGATCTGAGATATAGGGATAAAACCTATATCCTGGGTCAGCAATGCTATTCAGTATTGATAACTATTTTAAATCATTTTTTCAATATAAAGTAAAGAAAATCAGAAAGTACTCTTCAAACTGAAGATATATGTGGCTGGAACATGATAAGAAAAGCGTTCCAAAAATTGGATCTTTTATTGCAGTTTTCAGATTGCAGTCCCTCTTGCCACCTGATCCTTCCCTGCACATACTTAGACATATCATCATATTCCTGCAGCCTGCCTTTTTGAGGATCCTTTATAATTCAAGATAGACTGAGTCCAAGACAGAAAGAAGGTGGCTAATCATTTACAAAAGAAGTAGAGCTCTTTCTGGTTTTAGCTGTTCTGAGATATTGGTATAACTAACTGATATTTGAATGAAAGTCTTGGGAATTTGAGTCTTCAAATAAGCTATGGTACTTTGTTAAGGATTATAGTACTACAATTTTAGAAAATAAAGGAAATTATTAATATGCAGTGCAAGTAAATGAAAATTGTATCCTTATGCTTAAGGCTATAGCAACTAAAATAGCATAGTGCTACCCCAAAATAGTGATTATTGGAACAGATTTGTGAAGCAGAAATACACCTTAGTTATAGTGTTAGAATGTTGAGGGCCTTAAGAGACCATCACTCTTAACCGTAACAACCAAAGCCATCTGGATAAGTTTAGAAAAACTAAACTCATCAGAGAACTGAGGATTCAAAGTGACCTAAGTAAAGTAACTTCCAGATAGTAACTAGCCCTACATAGAAGAGAAGACACCCATGGCAGCTGCTCCTTGGAAGACCGGTGGGAGAAAGAGAAGGGTTAGACGGGGATAGCGAGGAACCAGCCAAACTTTACCCCAACATGTAATGGCCTCAGTGGACTGGTGAAACTGATAAAAAATTCTGGGAAGCGCAGAGCAAGTCCTTACCTACCTGCCAACTCTTTTCCATGGGTCTTCACCAAGACCTCAGAGCTTGTAAACCAAAGGTTGTGAAACAACAGGGAATTAAGAAAAAGTTATTACTGAGTCATACAGAGCATCCCAAAATACAAGGCACCTGCCAGTAAATAGGGGACCTTGAGCAGAAGATCTGTGAAAACTAATCTCAGCAACTCCATACTTTGAGGGATGAGAGTGGGGCAAGAAAGCTGAGAAAAAGCCCTCTGAGGCAGTGTGGACAGAGATACCTCCAAGAAATAGCAAGCCTGGGACAGGTCTAGAGAGCAAAGAAAACTTACCAGCAACCTCAGAAGCTGGCAGCAGGGTTATAAAGGTGTATGTTTGTGTGTGTGTGTGTGTGTGTGTAATGAGATGAGATCTTTACACCAGTAAAGGGAATTTTACCAGTGCTCATAGCCTAAGCACCTCAGAAAGAAAAGTCTTAATTCTGCTCTCAAAACATTTGAAACTAAACTTAAAGCTACAACAAAATCCAGTAGCAGCTCAACTATAGGTCATATAGATACAGCTGCCCCACTCTTAGTGGCCTGGCGCGAGGGTTATTCCCAATTCTGGAATTAAATATTATTTATTTTTTATTTCAACCTCTACTGTTATTTTATCCAAAGTGTCTACTTTATAATTAAAAATTACAAAACATGCAAAAAAGAAAGAAAAGCTGGTTGTCAAGCAAAGCAGTCAGTATAAGTAACTTGAGAAAAAGCTCAGATGTTAGATTTATCAAACAGGTATTTTAAAATAAGATAAAATGATGATGATAAAAATACTAAAGGATATAGGAGTAAAGGTAGACAATATGGATGATAAGATGGGAGAATTTCAGCAAAGATATAGAACATATGAAAAATGAGTCACATGGAATTGCTAGAAATTTTTTTTTTAACTATCACAAGTGAAAATTTTGTCTGAAAGGCATAGCAGCACACTGGAATCTGAAGAGGGAAGAATCAGTGAACTTGAACATAGGTCAAAGAAAATTTCCAAACTGAAACGTAAATCAGGAGGGGTGGAGGGAAAATCAGGAAAGAAAAGTAGACCAGAGCATCCAAGGTCTATGGAAGTAAAGAGGAGATGTCAGACAATAAAGAGGAGACAGAATCTTTGAAGACATAATGACAAAGAACTTTCAAAAACTGATGAAAGATATCAACCCACAGATCTGTGAAGCACAGCAAAGCCAAGGCAGAATACATGCAAAGGAAACCAGACCTAGATACATTGTAAAGTGCTAGAAAGCTATGCTAAAGAGCACATGTTAAAAGTAAACACAGAAACACATTACACATATAGGAACAGTACAAATGACAGCTGGATTCTCACTGGAAATATTAGAAGACATAAAGGAATGGAACAGTATCTTTAAAGTGGTGAAAGAAAAAACCTTCAACCAAGAATCCTATATCTCCTGAAATTAGTCATCAGAAATGAAGTTGAAATAAAGACATTTTCAAACAGACAGTATATCTTAGAGAAGTTGTTCTTGACAGACCTACAAGAAATACTAGAAGAAATTGTTCTGGTTAAAGAGAAATTATATCAGATGGAACCTAAATCTGCACACAGGAAATAAGAATAACAGAAGGGGTAAATACCTGGATAAGTATAAAAGGTACATTTTTTAGAAAATAATTTTACATGTTTCATTATAAGATGATTGGCTCTTTAAAACAAAATAACTGCATCGTATTGTGTGAGTTATGGCATATGTAGAAGTAAGATATAAGGCCACCAAAGCACAAATAGAAAGGGGGAGGATGGTTCTTATACAGTTTGAGAAGTGGTGTAAAATTAATTGAAAGTAGCCTGTGATAATTTATACTTGCATGTTATATTCTCTAGAGGAAACACTAAAAATACTCCAAAAGGGTATAGTTTATGTAAGTCAATACAGGAAATAAAATGAAATATGAAAAAATACATGCTTCCTCCAAACAAAGGTAGGAAAGGAAGAAAAGACAAGGTAGAAAAAAGCAGTGCCAAGGTGTGAGGTTAAAATGCAACTATATTAATATCTACATTATAGTTAGCACTTTAATTAAGATGCAGAAATTGTCAGCTTGGTTCAAAAAAACCAAGACCCAAATATAGACCCTTTGTCAGAAATTCACTTTAGATATAAAGATTCATATGTTGTAAGTAAAAGAGTAGAAGAAATTATGCTATATAAACAACATATGAAAGATGGTGTGACTATATTCATATGAGACAAAATAGGCTTCAAGGCAAATGGTGTTATTACTGAGAGATTTTATAATAATGAAAGCATCATTTCTTCAAGAAGACATAACAGCCCTCATTGTGCATGTACCTAGTAATCCTTTCAAAGCACATAAAGCAAAAATTCCCAGAACTAAAGAGAGAAATGGACAAATCTACAGAGTTGGGGATTTAAACACCCTCTTCTATAACTGGTAGAATAAGTAGAGAAAAGAAGAAAATAGCTTTAGCCTTACCACTCATCATCTATAAAAATTAACTTGAAATGGATTGTAGAACTAAACTTCTAGTAAAAAACATACAAGAAAATCTTAGTGAACTTGGATTAGTCAAAGATTTCTTAAATGGTACCAAGGGACCAAGTCAGTCCAGTGGTGAAAGGAAAGTCTTTTTAATAAATGATGCTGAAACAGCTGGATATCTTTATGGAAAAATACAAATTTCAACTCAGTCTTACTCCAGATATAAAAATTAACTCTAGATGATTATAAATCTTATAAATCTAAGTGTGAAGCCCAGAGCCATAATCCTCCTGGAAGAAAACATAGAAGGATATCTTTGCAACCCTGAGGTAGATGACAGTTTCTTGGACAAGATATGTTAAACACTAACCATAAAAAAATGTGCCATTAAGAAACCAAATAGGCAAGCTATACAATGGGAAAAAATATTCCCAGTACATATATCTCACAAAAAACTTATATCCAGAATATATAAACATCTCCCACAAAGCAGCAGTGAAAGGTGAGTAACTCAATTTAAAAACAAGGGGAGATTTCCCTGGTGGCGCAGTGGTTAAGAATCCGCCTGCCAATGCAGGGGACACGGGTTCGAGCCCTGGTCCGGGAAGATCCCACATGCTGAGGAGCAACTAAGCCCATGTGCTACAACTACTGAGCCTGTGCTCTAGAGCCCACGAGCCACAACTACTGAGCCCGCGTGCCACAACTACTGAAGCCCACGTGCCCTGGAGCCCATGCTCCACAGCAAGAGAAGCCACCACAATGAGAAGCTTGTGAACCACAACAGAGAGTAGCCCCCGCTCACTGCAGCTAGAGAAAGCCTGTGCGCAGCAATGAAGACCCAATGCAGCCATAAATAAACAAATAAATTTATAAAAATGAGGGGAATTCCCTTGTGGCGCAGTGGTTAAGAATCCACCTGCCAATGCAGGGGACACAGGTTCAATCCCTGGTCTGGGAAGATCCCACACGCCGCGCCGCAAAGCAACTAAGCCCATGCACCACAACTACTGATCCTGTGCTGTGTAGCCTGCAAGCCACGACTACTGAGCCTGTGCGCCACAACTACTGAAGCCCACGTGCCCTAGAGCCCACACACCACAACTATGAAGCCCGTGCCCTCTAGGGCCCGCATGTCGCAACTGCTGAGCCCACGTGCTGCAACTGCTGAAGCCCACGCAGCTGGAGCCTGTGCTCTGCAACCAGAGAAGCCATCGCAGTAAGAAGACCATGCACCACAACAAAGAGTAACCCCTACTCGCTGCAACTAGAGAAAACCCGTGTGTAGCAATGAAAACCCAACGCAGCCAAAATAATAATACTAATAAATAAATGAGCAAGACTTAAACAGATATTTCACAAAACAAGGTGTATCAGTGGCTTATAAACACATGAAAATTTACTTAACATTAGGCATCAGGGCAATGCAAAAAACACAATGAATAAACAAAACAGGATTAGAGGAATTTTGGTGGGAGCAATGTCACTTTTTTACATCTTGATTGTGGCGGTGGCTATACAACATACACAGTTGTCAACACTCTTACCTGTAAACTAAAAACGATTACTCTATTGAATGTAAATTATGCCTAAGTAAAAACATTTTTAAAGCCACAGTGAAATACCATATCCTATCCAGTTGAATGGCTAAAGAAAAAATAATGATGACAACAAACATTAGAGAGGATGTGGAGCAGTTATAACTCTTATTCTTTACTGGTGGGCATGTAAAACTACACAACCACTACAAGAACTCTTGGGGAAGTTTTAAAGAAATTATACATACACCTAACCTTATCACCCAGATTTTATCCAAGAAATCTTATGTTTACACTATAACAGGAACGTTCATAATAGCCTATCCATAATAAAACTCAAACAGCATGGATGACATTAAAACACATCGTGTTGAGTAAAACAGAACACACCACAAAAATACATACTGTATGATTCTAATTATAATCATGTGCAGGCAACACTAATTTGTATTGATAAGTCAGAACGTGGTTGCCGCTAATTGTCCTATTATGAAGATGCATAATGGAGATTTCTGGGTTGGTTGATGGAAAAGGTATGTTTGGGGTTTTAGTTTCATGGGCATATACAGTTGTCAAAAATCCTTCCAACTGAACTGTTTAAATTTGTACATTTTATTGCTTGTAAGTTATACTGTAATTTAAGTTTTAAAAATAATTTACAGTATAAGGGCAAATTAGTGATAAGGAGTGAATTTTTAAAAAATAAATGTTGGAGAAATTAGCTAGTTGCTTAGCAGAATAAAATTAGCTTAGAGCCTCACTTCACACCTTGTGTCAAAATTAATTCTCAGTTGGCTTAGAGGTATGTGTGAAAAACTCAAAACAAAAATACATGTTTTTTAAATTGTCCATGTGGGACCTCTTTATGTGGGTTACTGTCACACTGCTAGAATATGTTACTCTGACGAACACAACGTGGTTCACCCAGAACTTTCCCAATTTTAGCACTGAAAGCCCCATGTCTGGAAACCCCTTTAGGCTAAGTTTTAAAACTGAAAGACCCAGACCCTCCCAACCAGTTGCTTGCCCTAATGTTACTGTAAGTTAAATTCAGCCTTCTGTTTGTCAGTATACATCCATAATCTTAAATATTTTAATGGTTACTAAGCTGCTCTAGGGAAATACCTGAGAAGCAATAGGAAAGACCTTAGGAACAAGAGAAAAACATGAGAAAAGATATTCAAAACTAAAATAAAACCCAGAAACACTTATTTAAGTACCTCTTTACACAAAATTTAGCTATTTTCAGTCTTCAGCTTGTATCAGGATAACCTCAAGGCGTTATTAAAAAACAGATTCCTAGATTCCATCCCCAAAGTTTCTGATTCAGTATGACTTGGATAGGATCTGAAAATTTATATTTCTTACAAGTTTCCATGAGATACTGATGTTGCTGCTCCTGGGACCAAACCTTGTGAACCACTGTTCTAAAGACATCCCTGTTATTGATGTTCTTAATGATAACCCACATTACTGAGAAAAGCATAAATATTTGGGAAGGCAGGGAAATAAATAATAATTTTTATAAAATATTCCCTTTGATATATTTAATTTTGTTGAAGAAAGAAGCTTTTTAAGTCAAGATTTATTATTGTACAGATGTTGGACAGTGCATTTTTCACTATGGTATAAATGGAAATATTACTGTTATTTCCAGTGATGACAAGCATAGGGCAGGATATAGTTGATATTCCCTGAAAATTTAGAAACATGGAAAATGACCCAAGAGAGTTCAACAGAAATTCTCTCCTTCATAAAAACAGTGAGAGAAGTGGCCAAAATTGTTTTTAGAATAAACTTTTTCAGAACTCTGGAAATTAACCAAAGACTGACAGCCATTCAGGAAGTGTTTACTCAAAAAAAAAAAAAATTGCTGAATCTCTGTAAGAATGAGCTTTGTAGAATTTTAATTTGCCTAAGTCCCATCCCTGGCTCTCTATCACCACATTAGCCTTGAAAAATAGCCCACCTTTTCAGTGAGAACCAGTGGCCCAACAGCCACTAGAGAGAGCAAAATGGTGGTAGAATGTTCAGAGCTTCTTTTCCAAAGAACTGTCATAATTTGACCTGTCTGGTGGGTTCTTGGAACATCCTATTTGAAAGGTTCCCTGTATTTGACCTGATTCAAAGCTCCACCAGTGCAAAAGCCTTTTCCCTTGGGGTAATTGCAAAAACAATTACAGGCATATTATGGCTGCCTGAGACATTGGTAACAGTTGGGGCAAACAGTAGACTAATCAAAAACTTAAAAGGAAAAGCTAGGGAGTGAACTCTCCATAGGACCTTTGAAAAGCTCGTATACTTTGGAATCTAGGAGGACACATGCATGGTCTTGGATTGTGTGCCTGCTCAGGAAAGACCTGAAAAGGCCCTAAACTCTCACCTCTCGCTGACCATGAGACTCTGTGCAAGAAGGAAGTGAAGATTAAGGCAGAATCATCAGTTGCCTAGCTGATTGTTGACGACGTTACCCAACATGCGCACATTTAATGAAGTCTCTGTCCAGTCATTAACTGACCACTCTGCTAATCAGGCAGACACTTCACTGGCACATACAACAAAGAATACAAACCTTACAGAATTCAGAAAAGTCACCAAACAACTACTATAACAAACAGCAGTAATATCAAGCCCTGGGTAGGAGGACAGATCTTATACCCAGAATTGCTACTTTATATTATTTTAAATGTCCAGTTTTCAACAAAAAATTGAGACATGCAGCAAAACAAAATATACCCAGGGGGAAAAGCAATCAGTAGAAACTGTAAGGAAGCCCAACACTATACTACTAGACAAAGATTTTAAATCAGATATTTTAAATATATTCTAAGAACTAAAGGAAACCATGTCTAAAGAATGTAAGGAAAGTATAGGAACAATAACGCACCAAGTAGAGTATGTCAATAAAGAGATTTCTTTTATGAAAAAGAAAGAAACAGAAATTCTGGTGTTGAAGAGTACAATAACTGAAATGAAGGGGAAAAAAATCCTCTAGACAAGTTCAACAGCAGATTTGACCTGGCAAAAGAAAAAAATCCGCCAACTTGAAGATATGCCGTTAAGACTACCCAGACTGAAGAACAGAAAGAAAAAAGAATTAAGAAAAATTGTCAGAGGCTCAAAGACCTGTGGGGATACCGTCAAGTGTACCAATGTATGTATAATGAAATCAGAATGACAAGAGAGAGAGAAAGAGGCAGAAAGAATATTTGAATAAATAATGGCAAAAAACTTCCCAAATTTAATGAAAAACGTTGTACACATCTGAGAAGCTCAGTGAACTACAAGTAGAATAAACTTGAAGAGATCCACACCACAGATAAATCATAATCAAATATCAAAAGACAAAGGGAGAATCCTGAAAGCAAAGAAAAATCACTGATTACAGGGAATCCTCAGTAAGATTAACAGTTGATTTCTTGTCAGAATCATGGAGGCCAGAAGGCAATTCTGAAAGAAAAAAGCCATTGTCCAAGATTTCTATACCCAGTCAAACTATCCTTCAGAAATGAAGGACAGATCTGAGTCCCAGGTAAACAAAAGCTAAGGAAGTTATTAATCTCCTTAACTTCTCTTATAGACAGTAAACCTGCCCTACAAGGAGTACTAAAGAGAATCCCTCAGACCAGAAAGAAAGGACATTAGAGAGTAGCCCAAATCCATATGAAGAAATAAAGAGCACTGTTAAAAGTAACTATATAGGTAAATGTAAAACAGCATAAGTGCATTTTTTGTTTGTAACTCTTTTTTTTCTCCTTTATAATTTAAACAACAACTAAATAAAGCAATAATTTTAAATCTGTGTTGATGGGCAAACACATACTGTATAAAGATGTAATTTATATGCCAGTAGTATCACAGGGGGTATAGAGGGCACAGAATTATAAGAGCAGAGTTTTTATATACTATTGAAACTAAGTTGGTGTTAATTCAGAGTAAATGGTTATAAAATGTTAATTATGATCTAGAGAAACCACTTAGCAAATAACTCAAAATATATATAATTTTTTTAAAGGGTATTAAGATAGTACAGTGGAAAATACCTATTTTACAAAAAAAGTTAGTAATGGAGGAATAGAGGAACAAAAAAGACAAGGTGTGAAGAAAACAAATAGCAAAATGGATGGCATAAATCTTTTTTTTCGATAAATTACATTGAAGGTAAATGGGTTAAATACTCCAACTAAAAGACAGATATTGACAGGGTAGATTTAAAAAGATCAAATTATATACTTTCTACAACAGACACACTTTAGATTGAATCTTCGTTGAAAGTAAAAGGTTGAAAAAGATATGCTATGCAAACAGAAACCAAGAAACACATAAAATGGCTATACAAGTATCAAACAAAGTAGACTTTAGGAAAAAAATTATTTCTCAAAATCTAAGGACATTTTATAATATATGTGTTATATAGATTATGTGTGATATATAGCTATACATATTGTGTAATTGTTGATAAATTTCTAGAAAGACATAAACATTTGAAACTGACTCAAGAAGAAATGGAAACTATAACTGTAGACCTGTAACAATTAAGGAGATTGATAATCAAAACTTCCCACAAAGGAAAAAACCCAGGACCAGATGGCCTCACTAGTGCAATCTATAGAACATTTAAAGAAGAATTAGCACCATTCACAAACTCTTCCCCCAAAAGGGAATAGGTGTGAAGAACACTTCCCAACTCATTCTACAAGGCCAATATTATTCTTATATCAAACCAAACAAAGACATCACAAGAAAAGAAAACTACAATATCCCTTATGAATTTATATGTAAAAATCCTCAACAAAATAGCCATCTGGATTCAGCAGATAAAAAGAGGATTGTACACCAGCATTAAAAAAGGATTATACCCCATAACCAAGCGGAATTTGTCCAAGGAATGCATAGTTGGTTCAACACAGGGATAACCAAAGTAAAACACCGTGTTAATAGAGTTAAGGATATAAGCCACATGACCATCTCAACAGAAAAAGCTCCTGTCAGAAACCAACAGCTTGCATCATAAAAGCACCAAACAAATTAGGAATAGTAGAGAATTTCCTCAACCTGATAAAAGATGTCTATGAAAAACTGATAACTTATGTCACACTAAATGCTGAAACACTGAAAGCTTTCCCTGTGAGATCAGAAACAAGACATAGGTGTCCACTCATGCCACTTTTATTCAACATTGTGCTGGAGTTTCTAGATTGGGCAGTTAGGCAAGAAAAAGAAATAAAAGCTTTCTAGATTAAAAAGGAAGAAGGAAAATTATCTCTTATTTGCAGATGCCATGATCTTATATATAGAAAATCTTAGGAAATGCAAAAAAACTATTAGAGATAATAACCAAGCTCAGCAAGTTTGCAGGACAGAGAATCACTATACAAGAAACAGTTGTGTTTCTAATATACCAGAATTGAACAACCTGAAAGTGAAATTAAGAAAATAATTTTATTTATAGTAGTATCAAAAAGAATAAATTTAACAAAGTGGATAAACAAAATATGGAATATCCATACAATGGGGTATATGATTCAGCCGTAATAAGTAACAAAGTACTAAAACAGGCTAAAACAAGGATGAACCATGAAAACAAGCTAAGTGAAGAAGCCAAACACAAATAGCCACATATTGTAATCTTCCTTTTATATAAAATGTACAGAACAGACAAATCCTTAGAGTTAGAAAGTAGAATAGTGGTTGCCAGGGTCTAAGGGGAGAGGGAAGGGGGGAATGAATGCTAATGGGTAGTGGGTTTTTTGGGGGTGGGGGCTGATGAAAATGTTTTGGAATTAAAGCATGGTGATGGTTGCACATGCTTGTGAATGTACTGAAAAACACAAATTGTACACTTTAAAAGTTTGGATTTTATATAAATTGTATCTCCATAAAAAAGTGACCCTAAGTCTGTTTACATGATATGTTTCTCAGTACCAGGATTTCTTCTAAAATATCCTTGATAATGTATTCCATTGAAATGTTTGGCGTTATTTAGGAACATTTTTAGTCTTGTTAACAAATTATTCTCCTTTGAATCTATGTAGGTTGTTTTCAGATCTTTTCTGTAGCAAAGGGATCCAGTGCTCAGGAATAATTCATTAAAAATTGTGATCTTTTCTAAAATAATCTATGAAAGTTTGTCTACCTTTTATATTCTCTAATTTTTTCTGCTAGAAATTAGGAGGATTTTCTTTATGTTCAATATAGAACTATTTATACATTGTGTTCAGTTATTCTCTAATAAGATATTAAGCTAGAGATATTCTCTAATAAAGCCACATTATGTTACACTTGTTTAGATTAAGGTTTTTGGATCTTGATTTTCATTCAAGAGGTGTCTGTACATTTTAACTTAGTTACATAGTAATATCCTTTATAGATAATGTAAAACATCAGGTCTTTAAATGTTTTACATTAAACATTAAAAATGTTCTCTTATGTAAATTTTATGATCCCAGGAATTTCTGGGCTATAGTCAAATTTTCCAAAATTGGTATGTAATTTTTAACAGGTCTTAGATTAGACATCAGTGAGGCAGGCTGTCATACTAAAATTGTGTGACAGTTCTTCTTTCCAAAAATATTCAGTAAAGGTCCCAAACATTACTGTATTTTTTTTTTTTTTTTTTTTTTTGCGCGGTATGCGGGCCTCTCACTGCTGTGGCCCCTCCCGTTGTGGAGCACAGGCTCAGCGGCCATGGCTCACGGGCCCAGCCGCTCCACGGCATGTGGGATCTTCCCGGACCGGGGCACAAACCCGTGTCCCCTGCATCAGCAGGCGGACTCTCAACCACTGTGCTACCAGGGAAGCCCCCATTGCTGTATTTTATTCATTCATGGTTCTTAGGGAAAAAAGCCAACTTAAATATTTAAACTTAATTACATTTAAGTTTAATGCTCACATTAATGTCCTATTAAGTTTTTCTTGTAGTGGAAAAGGTTCAGTCTCTAAAGATAGTGTACCTTGCAGCGTACTAGGTGCTGGCAGCCTTTCAGAAATAAGAATGAAGTTGCCTATTCTTCTAGAGTGGGATTGATCACCTCATTAATTATTTTACCCAAGGAAGGTCCCTGTTTTAAAAAAAAGTCTTCTTGCTCATTTAATAACATTTACTGTGTTTAAATGTCAGTCCGTGAAATCTGAGCTATTTTAATACTTAAAGTAATTGCTTTCCTGTTACTCCAAAAGAATGGAAGCTTTAGTTTGGGAAAGGAAGGAAGAGAATTGAAACTGAGATGAGTAATAGTGAAAATGTGGCAGGAGTTGAAAGGATGCTGTAAACAAAATGAATTTCCCTCTCATTGCCTGAGTTACTGGTGAAATGAAATGTACAAAATGATGACACTTGTTGATTTTTCAAGTTGTCAAATTAAGGTACATTTCTCAAGAGATTGATAGACAACCTTCTGGAAAACTCAGGGGAAAATGTTTTGGATTTGTTCACTTGACAAAGTGAAAAAATGAATATTTTAAGTGAATAAATTGTTTGATTGACTATACAATATATTTTTGTTCTACTGTATAACATATTTTTAGTAAATCAGAACAAGAAAATATTTTAGTGATAAAGTAATTGCAAGTAATTTTTTTTAATCTATGCCTGCTCAAAGAATAGGCTATTGTGATTTCTAATCAGTGTGACGATTTTCTTTCGAATTTAATATGTGGTTTGATTTACAGGTAAACAGTGTTGACCTCAGAACTGCCAGCCATGAGCAGGCAGCAGCTGCTTTAAAAAATGCTGGCCAAGCTGTCACAATTGTTGCACAATATCGACCTGAAGGTAATAAATTCTTGTTGTCTGTATTTATTTTTTATTTCAGTTTTTAGAAGTCTTCCTCTTAATAATGTTTAACTTCCCAAGCTTAACTTTCTTTTTATATTTTTGTCTGATTTATTAATCTGTTATTTGTTTAGTTTGAACTTAATTCACTATCCAGATCAAAGAGTTTTTAATAGAATGTAGGAACTTGTATCTGCCAACTCTTTGAATATTTCTTTATTATTTGGATTAATTTTCAGGAGTTCATCTTTTTAAATGTGTCATCTCACCAAACACATACCTTTAAGTATACCTTTGACTAACTCAGTGGTTGAAAAGCAAAGATAGTAATTTTGCCAAAGAAAATTAGGTTATTTCAGTATTTTTTGACCTTTGAATTAGGTTATATTTATTAATAACAGGGTTTAAGATATGTTTCTAATAGCCTTTATTGTTGCTTAAAGAGAAAGAATGTAAGTTTGAGATATGATATTTTTCTAAATAGTGAGGTATCATGGACTTGACCTTACTGAGTTCCGACTGGGAGAAGGTGATAATGGAAAATTTGAGGTCATATTAAACATACATAAGATTCTAGTTTACATCAACATAACCACTTCAGTAAAACCTCAGTGGAATTTAAAAAGTTTAAACACCCAAAAGAATACATAACACACTAGTTAATGTTCATAAACAAGGTGAAGAAGGAAAGAATGATGTGACTAAAGGAGCCAGGTGAATCATTCTATGATTTAGCAGCTGTTACATGTATTATTCTTTTCTTGGAGTGGAATTTATTTCTGTAACAAAACCTAATATGTGTTTTACCTGATCAAAGTAGTATGTTGGGCATTGCTTGCTATTTCATAATATTTCTTATAAACCTCAGCATTCTAGGTTCAGTAACTGAACAAGAATAAATTCATTTATGTAAGGGGTAAGTTCCAAATAAATCACATTAATAAGCAAATAGGGATTAATATATGAAGTCAGAATGCTAATTCATTAATTTTTGTGAGAAACAAAACTACCAGTGGGACTACACATGCTTTTATCTTCTGGCCAACACATTCTTGCCCCATAGGCATATTATACGGAAACAAATTATAATCAGTGCTTGCTTAGTATTATAGAATGCCTCTTATTTATATGTTTATGAGAAATATAGACTATTTAGGTATGATTAAGGGTAAGTCAATATCTGCTCCTTGACCTCCCCAGAAAACACACAAAAGCAGCAAGGAAAATAAACACATATTTCTACCCATAAAGCTTCACTTCACATTAAGCAAAACTAAGAAGACAGGTATAATACCTAGACAACAAAATACAGGCAAATGCTGCTTAAGCAGGTTAAGATCTGGCAAAAGCTACATGTAAAGCAGGGAAGAGTAAAAGCATGGAATGTTGAGAATGCTCAGTGGTAGCAGAACATAGAATATGACAGAAAATTGTACTTCCTAAAGGTGGGGGGCTTGTTTTTGAAGTATAAAAACATTATCCCTTGTTTATGGCAGGCCACATAAAATTGGAGTGAGCAAGCTAGAGCGGAAGCCATCCTTGATGTGGTTTTGTTTAAAGGAAGTATTTGGTTAAAACAGTCTGTCAGATTATCTGATGCTATCAAGGCAGTCTTTTGGTTTTAAAGGCTGTAAAAATAACCTGTGCTTCCATCCCCACCCTGCACCCCAAACTTTCTGGTCCAGCCAACTCATTCAGTAATAAGCAATTTAAAAGGAACTAGCCTGGCATTCATACAAAGATATTAATAAGGAGACATGGAAACAAATAACAAAGCTTAGCAAGAGATAAAAGTTGTCACAAACATGCATTTACACACATAAAAAAAAATTGGCACGTATCAGATGAAACTTTGATTTTAATGTTCTTAAACAATTTATGCATTCACTTCTTTGAAAGAAGACCACAATAGATATGTAAAGAACTGTAGGAAGAGATGGCTTAACAACCAGAAGAGTTTAATTTTGAGCTAGCAGAACCCAGGAAAGAAGAAGAAAGCAAACCAATTTCTTAAATTGGAACACAAAGTCAAAGAGACACTGCAGAACAATCAATAGGGGACATAAAGGATACAATAGGAAAAGTAAACAAAATGAAATAGAAACGAAGAGAATTTTTAAAGGTTAGAAAAGACAGGCAATTATATATATATATATATATATATACACACACACACACACAGGATATACTTAATTAGACTTTCTGGAAAAAGTAAATTTTTTTAAAAGAAAAGAATAAATGCTTGCAATTATAATTCATTCAGGAAAACTTTACTAGATTAAAAAGAAGTAACTTTACATTGAAAAGACACAGCATGATAAATTAACTCAGAATGGTCAAAATTCAGACATATTCTAGTTAATTTTTATCAAGAAAGAATCTTCTGGAGTATTGGTTCAGGATGGCGGAGTAGAAGGACGTGTGCTCACCTCCTCTCGCAAGAGCACTGAAATCACAACTGCTGAACAACCATTCACGGGAAGACACTGGAACCCACCAAAAAAGATATCCCACATCCAAAGACAAAGGAGAAGCCTCAGTGAGATGGGAAGGGGGAGCACAATCATGATAAAATCAAATCTCATACCTGCCAGGTGGGCGAACCACAAACTGGAGAACAATTAAACCACAGAAGTTCTCCCACTGGAATGAAGCTTCTGAGCCCCACTTCAGCGTCCCAGCCTGGGGGTCCAGCAACAGGACTAGCAATCCCCAGGGATTCTGGCTTTGACAGGCAGCAGGATTTGAGTGCAGGACTTCCACGGGACTGGGCAAAACAGAGACTCCACTCTTGGAGCACACACAAAGTCTTGTGCACACCAGGACCCAAGGGAAAGGAGCAGTGACCCCATAGGAGACTGAACCAAACCTACCTGCTAGTGTTGGAGGGTCTTCTGCAGGGGCAGGGGGCAACTGTGGCTCACCAAGGGGAACAAGGGCACTGGCAGCAGTAGTTCTGGTAAGTACTCATTGACGTGAGCCCTCCCTCAGGCCACCATTAGCCCCACCAAACAGCCTGTAGGCTCCAGTGCTGGGTTGCCTCAGGCCAAACAACCAACAGGGAGGGAATACAGCCCCACCCGTCAGCAGACAAGTGGATTAAAATTTTACTGAGCAAGGCTTTGCCCACCAGAGCAAGACCCATTTCTACCCACCACCAGTCCCTCCCATCAGGAACCTTGCACAGGCCTCTTAGATAGCCTCATCCACCAGAGGGCAGACAGCAGAAGCAAGAAGAGCTATAATCCTGCAGCCTGCAGAATGAAAACCACAATCCTAGAAAGTTAAACAAAATGAAAAGGCAGACGATTATGTCGCAGGTGAAGGAACAAGATAAAATCCCAGAAAAACAACTAAATGAAGTGGAGATAGGCAGCCTTCCAGAAAAAGAATTCAGAATAATGATAGTGAAGATGATCCAGAATGGAGGCAAAGATTAAGAAGATGAAAGAAATGTTTAACAAAGACCTAGAAGAACTAAAGACCAAACAAAAAAATGAACGATACAATAACTGAAATGAAAAATACACTAGAAGGAATCAATAGCAGAATAACTGAGGCAGAAGAACTGATAAGTGACCTGGAAGACAGAATTGTGGAAATCACTGCTGCAGAACAGAATAAGGAAAAAAGAATGAAAAGAAATGAAGACAGCCTAAGGACAACATTGAACACACCAACATTCGCATTATAGGGGTCCCAGAAAGAGAAAAGAGAGAGAAAGGACCTGAGAAAATATCTGAAGAAATTATAGCTGAAAACTTCCCTAACATGGGAAAGGAAACAGTCAACCAAGTCTAGGAAGCACAGAGAGTCCTAGGCAGGATAAGCCCAAGGAGAAACACACCGAGACATGTAGTAATCAAACTGACAAAAAGTAAAGACAAAGAAAAATGATTTGAAAGCAACAGGGGAAAAATGACAACATACAAGGGAACTCCCATTAAGTTATCAGCTGATTTCTCAGCAGAAACTGCAAAAGCCAGAAGGGAGTGGCATGACATATTTAAAGTGATGAAAGGGAAGAACCTACAACCTACAACCAAGAATACTCTACAACCAAGAATACTGTACCCAGTTCTCATTCATATTTGACAGAGAAATCAAAAGCCTTACAGACAAGCCAAAGCTAAGAGAATTCAGCACCACCAGACCACTTTGCAACAAATGCTAAAGGAACTCCTCTAGGCAGGAAGGAGACTAGCAACTTTAAAAAAAAAAAAAAAAAGCCTTGTACATATAGACTGTTATATCAAAACCTCATGGGAACAGCAAGCCCCAAAACTACAATAGATACACACACAAAAAAAGAAAAAGCAACTCAAACACAGCACTAAAGATGGTCACCAAACCACAAGAGAAGAGAACAAAAGAGGAAGGGAAGAAAAAAGACCTACAAAAACAAACCCAAAACAATTAAGAAAATGGCAGAAATACACATATCGATAATTACCTTAAATGTAAATGTATTAAATGCGCCAACCAAAAGACATAGACTGGCTGAGTGGATACAAAAACAAGACCCGTATATACACAGTCTACGAGAGACCCACCTCAGACCTAGGGACACATACAGACTGAAAGTGAGGGGATGGAAGAAGGTACTCCATGCAACTGTAAATCAAGAGAAAGCTGGAGTAGCAATACTCACGTCAGACATAATAGACTTGAAAGACTGTTATAAGAGACAAAGAAGGACACTACATAACAATCAAGGCATCAATCCAAGAAGAAGATATAACAGTTGTAAATATGTATACACCCAACATGGGAGCACCTCGATATATAAGGCAAATACTAACAGCCATAAAGGGAAAAATTGACAGTAACACAATAATAGTGGGGGACTTTAACACCCCACTTTCATCAGTGAACATATCATCCAGACAGAAAATAAATAAGGAAACACAGGCCTTAAATGACACATGAGACCAGATGGACTTAATTGATATCTGTAGAGCATTCCATACAAAAGAACCAGAATGCACATTCCTCTTAAGTGCACACAGAACATTCTCCAGGATTGCCCACATGCTAGGACACAAGGCGAGCCTCAGTAAATTTAAGAAAATTGAAATCTTATCAGACATCGTTTCCAATCACAATGCTATGAGATTAGAAATAAACTACAAAAAAAAACTATAAAAAACACAAACACATGGAGGTTAAGCAATATGCTACTAAACCACCAGTGGATCGCTGAAGAAATCAAGAAAAATAAAAAAATACCTAGAGACAAATGAAAATGAAAGCACAATGATACAAAACCTGTGGGTTGCAGCAAAAGCAGTTCTAAGATGGAAGTTTATAGCAATACAATCTTACCTCAGGAAAGAAGAAAAATCTCAAGTAAACAACCTAACCTTACATCTGAAGGAACTAGAGAAAGAAGAACAAATAAAACCTAAAGTTAGTAGAAGGAAAGAAATCATAAAGATCGGAACACAAATAAATGAAATAGAGACAAAACAATAGCAATGATCAATGAAACTAAAAGCTGGTTCTTTGAAAAGATAAACAAAATTGATAAATCTGTAGCCAGACTCATCAAGAAAAAAAGGGAGAGGACTCAAATCAATAAAATTATAAATGAAAAAGGAGAAGTTACAACTGACACCACAGGAATACAAAGCATCATAAGAGACTACTGCAGGCAACTATATGCCAATAAATGGACAACCTGGAAGAAATAGACAAATTCCTAGAAAGGTACAGTCTTCCAAGACTGAACCAGGAAGAAACAGAAAATATGAACAGACCAATCACAAGCACTGAAATTGAAACTGTGATTTTAAAACTCCCAACAAACAAAAGTCCAGGACCTGATGGCCTCACAGGCAAATTCTATCAACACTTAGATAAGAGCTAACACCTAACCTTCTGAAACTGTTCCACAAAATTGCAGAGGAAGGAACACTCCCAAACTCATTCTATGAGGCCACCATCACCCTGATACCAAAACCAGACAAAGATACCACAAAAGAAAATTACAGGCTGATGAACATAGATGCAGAAGTCCTCAAGAAAACATTAGCAAACTGAATCCAACAATATTTGGATTTATCCCAGGGATGCAAGGATTTTTCAGTATCCGCATATCAATCATTGTGATATACCACGTCAACCAATTGAAGAATAAAAACCATATGATCATCTCAATAGATGGAGAAAAAGCTTTTGACAAAATTCAGCACCCATTTATGAGAAAAAAAAAAAAGAACTCTCCAGAAAGTGGGCAGAGAGTGAACATACGTCAACATAATAAAAGCCATATACGACAAACCTACAGCTAACATCATACTCAATGGTGAAAAGCTGAAAGCATTTCCTCTAAGATCAGGAACAAGACAAGGATGTCCACTCTTGCCACTTTTATTCAACGTAGTCTTGGAAGTCCTAGCTATGGCAGTCAGAGAAGAAAAAGAAAGAAAAAGAATCCAAATTGGAGAAGAAGTAAAACTGTCACTGTTTGCAGATGACATGATACTTTACGTAGAAGATCCTACAGACGCTACCAGAAAACTACTAGAGCTCATCAATGAATTTGGTGAAGTTGTAGGTTACAAAATTAATACAGAAATCTGTTGCATTTCTATACACTAACAATGGAAGATCAGAAAGAGAAATTCAAGAAACAATTCCATTTACCATCACATCAAAAAGAATAAAATACCTAGGAATAAACCTACCTAAGGAGACAAAAGACCTGTACTCCAAAAACTATAAGACACTGATGAAAGAAATAAAAGAAGACTCAAACAGATGGCATGGATTGGAAGAATCAACACTGTCAAAATGACTACCCAAGGCAATCTACAGGTTCACTACAATCCCTATCAAATTACCAATGGCATTTTTCACAGAACTAGAGTAAAAAATCTTAAAATTTGTATGGAGACACAAAAGACCCTGAATAGCCAAAGCAATCTTGAGAAAGAAAAATGGAGCTGAAGGAATCAGACTCCCTGACTTCAGACTCTACTACAAAAATACAGTCATCAAAACAGTATGCTACTGATACACAAATAGAAATATAGATCAGTGGAATAGGATAGAAAGCCCAGAAATAAACCCATACATCTATGGTTAATTAACCTACAACAGAGGAGGCAAGACTTCACAATGGTGGAAAGACAGTCTCTTCAACAAATGGTGCTGGGAAAACTGAACAGATACGTGTAAAAAAATGAAATTAGGTCATTCTTTAACACCATACACAAAAATAAGCTCAAAATGGATTAAAGACCTAAACGTGAGACTGGACCCTATAAAACTCCAGAGGAAAACATAGGCAGAACACGCTCTGACATAAATCACAGCAATATCTTTTTTGAGCCATCTCCCAGAATAATGGAAATAAAAACGAAAATAAACAAATGGGACCTGATTAAACTCAAAATTCTTTGCACAGCAAAGGAAGCCATAAACAAAATGGAAAGACAACCCACAGATTTGGAGAAAATATTTGCAAATGACGTGACCAACAAGGGATTAGTCTCCAAAATTTACAAATAGCTCATGAGGCTTAATATCATCAAAACAAACAGCCCAATAAAAAAATGGGCAGAAGACCTAAATAGACATTTCTCCAGAGACATACAAATGGCCAAGAAGCACATGAAAAGATGTTCAACATCACTAATTATTAGAGAAATGCAAATCAAAACTACAATGAGATATCACCTCATGGCAGTCAAAATGGCTATCATCAAAAAATCCACAAACAGTAAATGCTGGAGAGGGTATGGAGAGTTGGGAACCCTCCTACACTGTTGGTGGGAAGGTAAATTGGTATAGCTATATGGAGAACGATATAGAGGTTCCTTAGAAAAGTAAAAATAGAGCTACCATATGACCCTGTAGTCCCACTCCTGGGCATATATCCAGAGAAAAACATGGTCCGAAAGGGTACGTGCACCCCAGTGTTCACTGCAGCACTGTTTACAGTAGCTAAGACATGGAAGCAACCTAAATGTCCATCGACAGAGGCTAAAGAAGATGTGGTACATATACATATGTATATGTGGTACATATATATGTGGTACATATATACAATGGAATATTACTCAGCTATTAAAAAGAATGAAATAATACCATTTGGAGCAACGTGGATGGACCTAGAGATTGTCATACTGAGTGAAGTAAGTCAGACAGAGAAAGAGAAATATCGTATAATATCCCTTATATGTGGAATCTAAAAGAAATGATACAAATGAACTTATT
This sequence comes from Monodon monoceros, assembly GCF_005190385.1. Taxonomy (NCBI): domain Eukaryota; kingdom Metazoa; phylum Chordata; class Mammalia; order Artiodactyla; family Monodontidae; genus Monodon; species Monodon monoceros. The sequence goes on along the minus strand of NW_021703767.1, from coordinate 72,405,127 downwards.
TACAAAACAGAAACAGATTTCACAGACTTAGAGAATGAACTTATGGTTACCTGGGGGAAAGAAGTAGGGGAAGGGATAGTTAGGGAGTTTGGGATCAACATGTACACACTGCTATATTTAAAATGGACAACCAACAAGGACCCTACTGTATAGCACAGGGAACTCTGCTCAATGTTATGTGGCAGCCTGGATGGGAGGGGAGTTTGCGGGAGAATGGATACATGTATATGTATGTCTGAGTCCCTTTGCTGTGCACCTGAAACTATCACAACATTGTTAATTGCCTATATTCCAATATAAAATAGTTAAATTAGAAAAAAAAAAACTTCTGGAACCCAATAAAAATATTAAGTTATTAATAAGGAGGTAAAAATTGATTAATAAAAGGAAGAATTGCTCTAATGCTTGGTGAGCATAGATCTGAACAAGGATTGTTAATTTTACCACTTTTATGTTTAGTGACTCTTAACTAAGCCTAATGTACCCCTGTATGCAGTAGGTATACTTGCCACTGATGGTTGTCAAGGGTGGGCTACCCTTTTCCTAGGATAGTTATTGCGTGGACCTAGGAATCTCTCTTTCAGATTATCTTTTTCTGTGCTTGTACTCTATTTTTTTTTCTTTTGCTCTTTTTTTGTGATTTCTGTACTTTTTTTCTGTATGAATCTTTCTGATTGATACTTTTTCTTTAGTTGTGTTCAAAACTTTAAACTATTCTCATCTTGATGGAGCTACTTTTGTATCAAGGAGAATTTGCATTGTATGTTGATTATCCAAGTAGCTGCTATTTAGCAGACATCTTCTATGTTTCAAGGTTAGACCCTTATATTAATTAGTCTTGTGTATATATCTTTTTTCCCAAACATCTCCTCAACACCTGACTTTTTGTCCTGTTTGATTTCTCCAGGTGTATATCTCTTTAATGTTCAAAACTGAGCATGACTGAAACAATTCTTTTACTCCCTCAGTAAATGGCACTTCCATTGATGGTTAAGCCAGAAGGCGAGGAGTCATCCTTGACTTCCCTCCCCTTTTCTCAGCCTCTATGTCTCGGCCACTACCCTTACCAAACCCACTATCATATCTTACCTATTCTAATAGCCTCTAGCAAGTCTTCTTACTTCTTTCTTGACTTTCTCCAATCCATTCATCAGCCAGAATGATCTTTTTAAATACAAAGATTGGATTGTATCACTTTCTATTTAAAACACTTCCAATTATACTCTGAATAAAATCCAAAGCCTTTAATAGTGCCTGCAAGGCCCTGTGTGATTGAGCATAGCACAGTACATTTGGCTTCACTGCATGCCCTCTATTCCTTCCTTTGCTCCTTCAGCTCTAACCACACAGGACTTCTTCTTTCAGACCCTTGATTACACCAGGTATTTTCCTAATTCTCTGTTCATTCTGTTTGTTCTTAGAATATTCTTTCCCCCTATTCTTTATATGATTGGCTCCTTCTCATAATTCCATTTGTCATAGCACTGTGACATTTTTTTTCTTTAAACAACTTAACACAGTTTATAATTGTATGTTTATTTAGGTGCCTGTTGGCTTTTTGTTTATTTAAGCCTTGCTCTAGAGGCTTATGAAACACATAGCTATATCCCTACATACAGGTGATGATATAGAGTCAAATAACAAAGCTAGTAATAGCTAGGCTTCAGTCCCAGGTCTGTTGCCTTCAAAATCTAGATACTTTTCACTGGGAATATTTTGATGAGTGTTTAGTCTGGCAGTATTGATTTATACTATATTCTTTTACCATAGCTATGGTGTCATTGCCTAATAAACACAAGGTAAGTACCAATAGAGCACAGAAAACAAACACTGCCTTAGGAATTCAAAAGGAGGTAAATCATATTGCCTGGTATGAGGAAAAAATGCCATAGAGTACAATTGGGGCTTAACTGGAAACCTGAAAAATGGGTAGTCTTTAGATGGGCAGAGAGAAGAAATGACATTCTGTAAAGAATAACAGAAGACCAAAGATAAGAGAGTTAAAATTTAGGGCTTCCCTGGTGGCGCAGTGGTTGAGAGTCCGCCTGCCAATGCAGGAGACACGGGTTCGTGCCCCGGTCCGGGAAGATCCCACATGCCGCAGAGCAGCTGGGCATGTGAGCCATGGCCGCTGAGCCTGGGCTTCTGGAGCCACAACAGTGAGAGGCCTGCGTACCGCAAAAAAAAAAAAAAAAAAAGAGAGTTAAAATTTAAAAGCATCTTTTGGGTACTTTAAAAACTTACCTGTCCTCCTTGCTGTATTGCTACTTACCTTATGTTTGTTTATTAGGCAGTGACTTGATGGCTTTATGTTTTGTTTTAATACTAACTATGTAGTTTTAACAAATGTATTTTGGTTGTACAGCACTTTTTCTAAAAAACGTATTCCGCGTCATCAGTGTGTAACTGCTGTGAGGGCCAAGGATATAAATTGAAGATAAGAGTCAGATTTTCTTTCTCAGTGAGGGGGCTATTTTACAAAGTACAAAAGGAGTCGGCCTGATACTCTGATAATCAGTCATCTCCTTGCAGTTAGTATCTTCACTGTATTAATGACGAATCCGTTGGGATTCTCTGCTTCATTGATAATCTGACATATATACATACATACAAACAGACAAAGAGTGAAGAGGAAAACTTTTTGGTAAGAGTAAGTTTTTATCTTTTACGATCTATAGCTTGCCTGTTGGTCTCCCATGAAATACTGTTATGAGTTTTTCAGCCTGTATACTTTGAACTTTTATGACATAGGCTCTAAGTATGAAAAAATAATCTCCACAATACATTTAGAATGACTTTAACTCCTAGCTCCCCCAGTTTTGCTAACTCCAGAGACAAGCAACAGTTTGTTTTTAGAGCTTTACTACTAAGCATTCTGGGGAATTATAATCAGAAATCAAACATGGGCACTGAAAATACAATTCTAGTTTTTTCTCCATATCCAGAAGTTACAAAATTTGGACAAATAGTTCCTGGTCTATAGTTACAGACTCTCCTATGGGCTGGGTGATAGACTATAATAGAAAAAAATGTGTGCCGGGCATCTAACCATATTTATTAGCTCTTTTAATTCCCATAAAGCCCTATAAAGTGGGCACTTTTACCATCATTTTACATTACAGTTGAGTAAAATAAGGCACAAAAAGGTTAAGTAACTTGCCAGTTACATAGCTGTTAAGTGATTAAGATTCATTCTAGCCCTTTGTAGAGGAGAAAAAACTTTTCCTCTACCCTTTTAGTTTCAGTAGCTGGGCCCTATGAATTAAACTGACAGAAGACAGATTAACAGAAGAAAATATTTTATTTTGCCTGCATACACAGAGCCAACAAAAGAAGGAGTTGGCTCATTAAATGATTAAAGTTAAAGGCTTATCTACCTAACATAGTATGGAAAAGGAAGTGGAGATAAAAGCCTTCTGTGGGAAAAATAAATAGGTTTCTTAAGGAAAGAAAAGTACATTTTTAGCAGAAAGTTTGTGATAGTGTGTCTCTACAGTATGAGTGGTCTTTCCATCTTCTTCAAGGCTATAAAGCTCCCCAAGAGAGGAGATTTACAATAGCCTCATTTCCCAGAAGTAGCTCCTTTTAGTCAGATAAGAAAAGCTCTAAGAAGGCTTTTTTCTACATTTGTTGAACCTCAGATGTCTTCAGCGTAAAATAATCTCTGTGACAACTCTGGGGTTCCAAGTGGTCCCCACACCTTGAACACCTCTCAACTATACATTAAAGCTACCTCCCTTCACAAACCCTAAACTCAAAAATGTTTTATCTCAGTGTTCCTCAAGTATACTATACCAACTTCCAGACCTTATTTTTTGGTTCAGAAAATATTAATTATATTGATATTATAAAGGAAAAAGAGCAAAGGGAAAGAATTAAACTTATATTAAATGTATGTTCTGTTTCCCATTGGACATGTCTTAAACTTATGAGGTATTTTTATTTCGTTTTTGTAAGAAGAAAAAAAATCTTTGAGATTGGTGTTACTGTCCCTAATCGTCAAGTGACTGAAGTCTAGAAAAGCTGAGAGGTTTGGCCAGAGACACTTTTCTGTGTTTCAAAGGTTTAATTTAAATCTGAGTTGCAGAGATCGAGTTTTAACCCATCTTCTCATTTTATTTTCATAATTACTTTTGGTAACAACCAAAGAGAGTCTGGAGACTGAATGGAGAGGTTGTATTGGAATAGTGGCATTTCTTTGGAAACATATGACATCTCTTAAAGTGGTTTTCTGTAGCAGGTTCCTAATTAATTTTTTTCAGCATCTTCCTTTCCTTCCTATACCTTTCTAACCTTTCCTAACTACTTAAAACAACCAGCCTGACTTCTTACTCAGAAACTTTCCATTTTTCTTTTCTAGACCAGTCATAATATCCATTCTGTGATACTTGTTGCTCTCAGATGTTAACTGTGTATTTAATTAATACATTTCATTATAGAGTATAAATGAGTTTTATTCTTCATAGTTGGGATTGCGAGTTTCAAAGAAATTGGGGGAGGTAAAATTTCTCCCCACTCTTCTGCCCCCTGCTTTCCTCCATCTTTTCACTTGAAGTGTGGAGGTGCAAACTAAGATGAGAAGTTGAAAACGGAATAAAATGCAGAAAGTTCGCTATTAAACATTTTCTCTCCTCTTATAACCATACACATATTATTTAACTTACAGCCAGTAGTTCAGAGACTCCCTAATATATTTCATGACAGGAAATATAGTTTGGTTCAGGAATTTCTGAAATGCTTAGTGGAGATTATCTCTTAGGTAACATTTTAGCTCTCTCCAGTGGTAGCTTTCCTGAAATGAGTTGTGGTGTAATTTCTAGAAGAGGGGTGCAAATGACTTAGCAGAAAAAAAGAAATGAGACTTCCTCCAAAATAAAATATAAGAAAGGGTACACAGGATGGGTGTAAGGTGTGGAAATTGTTAGAGCTGAAAGTATGAATTGATTGAAACAAAAGGAAAAGATGGGAATCTTAGCTAGGTGAATGAAATGGAAGGCTTAAAGGAAAAGTAACTTTGAGGAAAGTATTGAAGTATCTTTGGAACAGACGGACAGATGGTTATGAGGAATTATTAATAGTAAGTAAAGACCGTAAATATGAAAATCTGAACAGAGTGAACAAAATAAGAAAGGCACGTATTTAAGAAATTATCAGGAATTGAGTTTAGGTCTCCAATATCTTAAATGTTGACTGAGACTGTAAGTGCTTTGTAGTAACTTAGTTCTTAGGAAAGAACATATTTTGCCTCACTATAAAATAAGATAATGTGATCTTTTTACAGAAAGCTTTTAAATTTCTAAAACGTAGAATATTTTAAATCACTAGGACTTTGGTTAATTCAGTTGGCAAAATGGCTGAAAACAACTAATAATGCTCCGTGAAATATAATGAACATCTTATTAAAAGCATCAAAGTGCTGCTAAGGCAGTAAGGAATTATCAAACAAAAAGTGAAGGGAAACTGGGAACTCAGAGAACTAAAGAATCACAGAAGTTACTTGAATAAGTGCAGTGATGTACTGGCTTACAAGGGTCAGTTAAACTTTCAGGAATTTTGCAAACTAGCTGTTAAACATGGTCATTATTTTTTTATATATAAATTTATTTATTTATTTTTGGCTGTGTTGGGTCTTCGTTGCTGTGCGCAGGCTTCCTCTAGTTGCGGCAAGTGGGGGCTACTATTGCAGTGCGTGGGCTTCTCATTGCCCTGGCTTCTCTTGTTGCAGAGCATGGGCTCTAGGGTGCGGGCTTCAGTAGCTGTGGCACGCGGGCTCAGTAGTTGTGGCTTTTGGGCTCTAGAGCACAGGTTCAGTAGTTGTGGTGCACTGGCTTAGTTGTTCCGTGGCATGTGGGATCTTCCTGGACCAGGGCTCGAACCTGTGTCCTCTGCATTGGCAGGCGCATTCTTAACCACTGCGCCACCAGGGAAGTCCCAACATGGTCATTATTAAAAATAAAATTAGACAGGCTCTTTGATAGGGCTAATGGTGGACTCTGGGAGGCCTCTTGCCAAGGAGTACTCCCCAGAACTCCTGCCAGTGTTCTTGTCCCCGTGGTGAAACACAGCCAACCCCTGCCTCTGCAGGAGACCCTCCAGCACTAGCAGCCGTGTGGCTGACAGGGTCTTGGTGCTCCGGCTGGGTGTCAGGCCTGTGCCTCTGACCAGAGACCTCCCGGCTCCACATAATATCACATGGCGAAAGCTCTCCCAGAGATCTCCATCTCAATGCCAAGACCCAGCTCCATTCAACACCCAGCAAGCTACAGTGCTGGACAACCTATGCCATACAACTAGCAAGACAGGAACACAACCCCACCCATTAGCAGAGAGGCTGCCTAAAATCATAATAAGGTCACAGACACCCCAAAACACACCACCGGACGTGGTCCTGCCCACCAGAAAGACAAGATCCAGCCTCATCCACCAGAGGACAGGCACCAGTCCCCTCCACCAGAAGGCCTACACAACTGAACCAACCTTAGCCACTGGGGGCAGACACCAAAAACAACGGGAACTACAAACCTGCAGCCTGTGAAAAGGAGACCCCAAACACAGTAAGTTAAGCAAAATGAGAAGACAGAGAAACACACAGCAGATGAAGGAGCAAGGTAAAAACCCACCAGACCAAACAAATGAAGAGGAAATAGGCAGTCTACCTGAGAAAGAAATCAGAGTAATGATAGTAAAGATGATCCAAAATCTTGAAAATAGAATGGAGAAAATACAAGAAACATTTAACAAGGACCTAGAAGAACTAAAGAGCAAACAAACAATGATGAACAGCACAGTAAATGAAGTTAAAAATTCTCCAGAAGGAATCAATAGCAGAATAACAGAGGCAGAAGAACGGATAGATGACCTGGAAGATAAAATAGTGGAAATAACTACCACAGAGCAGAATAAAGAAGAATGAAAAGAATGGAGGACAGTCTCAGAAACCTCTGGGACAACATTAAACACACCAACATTCGAATTATAGGGGTCCCAGAAAAAGAAGAGAAAGAGAAAGGGACTGAGAAAATATTTGAAGAGATTATAGTTGAAAACTTCCCTAATATGGGAAAGGAAATAGTCAAGGCCAGGAAGCGCAGAGAGTCCCATACAGGATAAATCCAAGACATATATTAATCAAACTATCAAAAATTAAATACAACGAAAAAATATTAAAAGCAACAAGGGAAAAGTGACAAATAACATACAAGGGAATCCCATAAGGTTAATAGCTGATCTTTTAGCAGAAACTGCAAGCCAGAAGTGAGTGGCAGGACATATTTAAAGTGATGAAAGGGAAAAACCTACAACCAAGATTACTGTATCCAGCAAGGATCTCATTCAGATTTGATGGAGAAATTAAAACCTTTACAGACAAGCAAAAGCTAAGAGAATTCAGCACCACCAAACCAGCTTTACAACAAATGCTAAAGGAACTTCTCTAGGCAGGAAACACAAGAGAAGGAAAAGACCTACAATAATAAACCCAAAACAATTAAGAAAATGGCAATTAAGAACATACATATTGATAACTACCTTAAACGTAAATGGATTAAATGCTCCAACCAAAAGACATAGACTGGCTGAATGGATACAAAAACAAGACCCGTATATATGGTGTCTACGAGAAACCCACTTCAGACCTAGGGACACATTCAGACTGAAAGTGAGGGGATGGAAAAAGATATTCCATGCAAACAGAAATCAAAAGAAAGCTGGAGTAGCAATTCTCATATCAGACAAAATAGACTTTAAAATGAAGACTATTACAAGAGACAAAGAAGGACACTACATAATGATGAAGGGATCAATCCAAGAAAAAGATATGACAATTCTAAATATTTATGCACCCAGCATAGGAGCACCTCAATACGTAAGGCAAATGCTAACGCCCATAAAAGGGGAAATCGACAGTAACACGATCATAGTAGGGGACTTTAACACCCCACTTTCACCAGTGGACAGATCATCCAAAATGAAACTAAATAAGGAGACAGAAGCTTTAAATGATACATTAAACAAGATGGACTTAATTGATACTTATAGGGCATTCCATCCAAAAACAGCAGATTACACTTTCTTCTCAAGTGCTCATGGAACATTCTCCAGGATAGATAATATCTTGGGTCACAAATCAAGCCTTGGTAAATTTAAGAAAATTGAAATCGTATCAAGTATCTTTTCCCACCACAACACTATGAGACTAGATGTCAATTACAGGAAAAAAATCTGTAAAAATTACAAACATGTGGAGGCTAAACAATACACTACTAAATAAGCAAGAGATCACTGAAGAAATCAAAGAGGAAATAAAAAAATACCTAGAAACAAATGACAATGAAAACACGACGACCCAAAACCTATTGGATGCAGCAAAAGCATTTCCAAGAGGGAAGTTTATAGCAATACAATCGTACCTCAAGAAACAAAAAACATCTCAAATACACAACCTACTCTTACACCTAAAGCAATTAGAGAAAGAAGAACAAAATAACCCCAAAGTTAGCAGGAGGAAGGAAATAATAAAGATCAGATTAGAAATAAATGAAAAAGAAATGAAGGAAACGATAGCAAAGATCAGTAAAACTAAAAGCTGGTTCTTTGAGAAGATAAAACTGATAAACCATTAGCCACACTCATCAAGAAAACAAGGGAGGAGACTCAAATCAATAGAATTAGAAATGAAAAAGGAAAAGTAACTACTGACACTGCAGAAATACAAAGGATCATGAGAGATTACTACAAGCAACTATATGCCAATAAAATGGCCAACCTGGAAGAAATGGACAAATTCTTAGAAAAGCACAACCTTCCAAGACTGAACGAGGAAGAAATAGAAAATATAAACAGACCAGTCACAAGCACTGAAATTGAAACTGTGATTAAAAATCTTCCAGCAAACAAAAGCCCAGGACCAGATGGCTTCACAGGCAAATTCTATCAAACATTTAGAGAAGAGCTAACACCTATCCTTCTCAAACTGTTCCAAAATATAGCAGAGGGAGGAACACTCCCAAACTCATTCTACGAGGCCACCATCACGCTGATGCCAAAACCAGACAAAGATGTCACAAAGAAAGAAAACTACAGGCCAGTATCACTGATGAACACAGATGCAAAAATCCTCAACAAAATACTAGCAAACAGAATCCAACAGCACATTAAAAGGATCATACACCATGATCAAGTGGGGTTTATCCCAGGAATGCAAGAATTCTTCAATATATGCAAATCAATCAATGTGATAAACCGTATTAACAAATTGAAGGAGAAAACTCATATGATCCTGTCAATAGATGCAGAAAAAGCTTTCGACAATATTCAACACCTATTTATAATAAAAACCCTCCAGAAAGTAGGCATAGAAGGAACTTACCTCAACATAATGAAGGCCATGTATGACAAAACCACAGCCAGCATTGTTCTCAGTGGTGAAAAACTGAAAGCATTTCCACTAAGATCAGGAATGAGACAAGGTTGCCCACTTTCACCACTATCATTCAACATAGTTTTGGAAGTTTTAGCCACAGCAATCAGAAGAAAAAGAAAAGGAATCCAAATCGGAAAAGAAAAAGTAAAACTGTCACTGTGCAGATGACATGATACTATACATAGAGAATCCTAAAGATGCCACCAGAAAACTACTAGAGCTAATCAGTGAATTTGGTAAAGTAGCAGGATACAAAATTAACGCATAGAAATCTCTTGCATTCCTATACACTAACAATGAAAAATCTGAAAGAGAAGTTAAAGGTACACTCCCATTTACCACTGTGACAAAAAGAATAAAATGCCTAGGAATAAACCTACCTAAGGAGACAAAAGACCTGTATGCAGAAAACTATAAGACACTGATGAAGGAAATTAAAGATGATACAAACAGATGGAGAGATATACCATGTTCTTGAATTGGAAGAATGAACATTGTGAAAATGGCTGTAGTACCCAAAATGATCTACAGATTCAGTGCAATCCCTATCAAACTACCAATGGCATTTTTCACAGAACTAGAACAAAACATTTCATAATTTGTATGGAAACACAAAAGACCCCAAATAGCCAAAGCAATCTTGAGAAAGAAAAACAGTTGGAGGAATCAGGCTCCCTGACTTCAGACTACACTAAAAATCTACAGTAATCAAGACAGTATGGTACTGGCACAAAAACAGAAATATAGATCAGTGGAACAGGATAGAAAGCCCAGAGATAAACCCACACATATATGGTCACCTTGTCTTTGATATAGGAGGCAAAAATATACAGTAGAGAAAAGACAGCCTCTTTCCCAGTGCTGGAAAAACTGGACAGCTACATGTAAAAGAATGAAATTAGAACACACCCTAACACCATATACAAAAATAAACTCAAAATGGATTAAAGACCTAAATCTAAGGCCAGACACTATACAATTCTTAGAGGAAAACATAGGCAGAAGAACACTCTATGATGTAAATCACAGCAAGATCCTTTTTGACCCACCTCCTAGAGAAATGGAAGTAAAAGCAAAAATAAATGGAACCTAATGAAACTTAAAAGCTTTTGCACAGCAAAGGAAACCATAAACGAGATGAAAAGACAACCCTCAGAATGGGAGAAAATATTTGCAGATGAAGCAATTGACAGAGGATTAATCTCCAAAATTTACAAGCAGCTCAATATCAAAAGAGCAAACAACTCAATCCAAAAATGGACAGAATACCTAAACAAACATTTCTCCAAAGAAGACATACAGATTGCCAACAAACACATGAAAGGATGTTCAACATCACTAATCATTAGAGAAATGCAAATCAAAACTACAATGAGGTATCAGCTCACACCAGTCAGAATGGCCATCATCCAAAAATCTACAAACAATAAATGCTGGAGAGGGTGTGGAGAAAATGGAACCCTCTTGCACTGTTGGTGGGAATGTAAATTGATACAGCCACTATGGAGAACAGTATGCAGGTTCCTTAAAATCTAAAAATAGAACTACCATATGACCCAGCAATCCCACTACTGGGCATATACCCTGAGAAAACCATAATTCAAAAAGAGTCATGTACCACAATGTTCATTGCAGCTCTATTTACAATAGCCCGGAGGAGGAAACAACGTTAGTGTCCATCGACAGATGAATGGATAAAAAAGATGTGGCACATATATACAATGGAATATTACTCAGCCATAAAAGGAACGAAATTGAATTATTTGTAGTGAGGTGGATGGACCTAGAGACTGTCATACAGAGTGAAGTAGGTCAGAAGGAGAAAAATGCCATATGCTAACACATATATATGGAATCAAAAAAAAAAAAGGTTCTAAAGAACCTAGGGGCAGGACAGGAATAAAGACGCAGACATAGAGAATGGATTTGAGGACATGGGGAGAGGGAAGGGTAAGCTGGGATGAAGTGAAAGAGTGGTGTGGACATATATACACTACCAAATGTAAAATAGATCACTAGTGGGAAGTGCCTGCATAGCACGGGCAGATCAGCTTGGTGCTTTGTATCCACCTAGATGGGTGGGATAGGGAGGGTGGGAGGGAGACGCAAGAGGGAGGAGTTATGGGGACGTATGTATATGTATAGCTGATTCAGTTTGTTATACAGCAGAAACTAACACACCACTGTAAAGCAATTATACTCCAATAAAGGTGTTTTAAAAATAAATAAAAATTCAAATCTAAAAAAAAAAATAAGTTAAATTTAAAACTGAATTGCAAAAAAAACAAACTGAATTGCCCAGAACTCCCCAGTCCCCACCCCCAGAAAAAAATTAAGATAGCAAAACCAGATGAAAAGGTATCCCCATGAACCTCAATATAAAAGCAGGTATAAACAAGCTGTCAACAGCTGTAAGACCCCATGATATCAGCATCTGTACCCGGAGAATCAGTAGAAGAAGCCCAAAAGCCAATCTGTACTCATTTAAAAAACGAGGTGGATCTATTGAGAACTGCCTCTGAAACTATAAGGGTTTTTGCACAATCTACATGTGAGTGCAAGGGATCTGCAATAAGGTGTGAAGAAGCTGGAGCAGTCTGAGCCCCATGACCCAATTAACCAGCTACAGCTCCCTTTTAGTTCAAAGCCCCACACCAAGGAACAATTACTAGGAATAAAATCCAAATTGAGCAGGATAGGGATAATAGAGCCAAAGGATATAGAAGGTCCAGATGAGTGGGGGGAAAGAAAGCCCAGGAGATCTCACAGTATATGAGATATATCTTTGAACACTTGACAGAAACAGCAAAAGGGAGTTTTAGAGCTGTGGAGATAGAAAAGCCATCCTGATGCAATACTCTTACCTTAAAAAGTTCAGGAAAACTAATTTCTCATAAAAATGAACAACAGAAAAGGATCAAGATTGAATCCAATGGAAACCTATTTGAAAAATGAAAATAAGAATCAGAATAATGTCTCTACAGTGAAAGTATGCCAGAAAGACATGCCCACAAAACAAATGAAAAGTATAACCTAATATTGCAAAACAAGTTAAAGGAAAATGAATATATGGAAGAACAACATAAATGAGTTAATAGAACTCAGGAAATTATTAGAAATAAAGAAAAATTTTATTTCAAAAATTAAGTTTAACTAGAAGGAGCACACAATAGTTATTTAAAGCAAGTAGGTAAAAAAGAGGAATTTTTAAAAATCAAAAATAAAGAGTTCTTTCCCTTCCGCATCCTGATCAATTTTGTATTAAAGCCATTAGGTGAAGCATAGCAAGGTAATTATGTGCATTGCAGGGCTGGGAAGGCGGGGGACATCTATGGTAAACCGTTAGGACTTAACCATGATGAGGGCTTCCACACAAGCAGCTGTCCTGGTGTGAGGAGTTGGAGCCTGAGCAGAGTGAGATGGTTACACATGGGACTGGTCAGAGCCCAGTCTGGAAAGTAGATGGTACTAGAAGCAGAAGGCTAGTTACATACAGAGAGATTGATCAAAGGAATATATATTTTAAGGGTAATGTTGTCTGTGATTTTCAGTGTTGGAGAAGAGAGTTATAAATATTGAAAGGGAGAAAACTAAATATAGACCATATATTATTAGATTAGAATTGGAGAAATTTTTATGAACATATTTTCAGTTTACATAATATAAACATATAGTTATAAATGTATATCTATTTTACATATATTTATGGAATTCCCTGGCTCTATCCACTGAGAAGGCCTGGGCTCAATGCCACCCCAGTAGCAATGAGCACACCTAAGCCTCAGATCTTAGCTTCTAAATACTATTCCCCATCTAAATTACCAAGGCTGTTTGGATAAATGGCCTGTTCCAGGAGTGGGGCAAGGAAATATTACAGATTACTCTGTAATATTTTATGCCAGAAAGCAAGGAAGTGCTCAAGGAATGATGGAGGCATGTCAAAGGGCACATAATCCAATTTGAAAGGGTTCCCACTGGCCAAATTGGGAACAATTTGAACATCAGATAGATGATAATAATACTGATAGTAATGCACTGAATAAACTAAGATATCATGGGTCTTTACTAATATAAATAAGTGAATTAATTGAAAGTTTGATGAGAATGGAGATGTGTACATGGTTTCAATAACTTGCTATTTGCAAATGGAAAAAGAGTAATTTTGCAGTAGAGAAGCCTGGCAGACACAACCTTCATCAAGTGCTGAAAGTTTATAGCATCAGTAATGGGACAAATCAGAAATGTATACCACCTGGTAGGTGCATTGAAAAGAACATACATCTCTTCTGTGACATTCCTGCCAAAGTTGCAGGACTAAATGTGGGAACATCAGACAAATCTAAAGAGACATTCTACAAAATAATTGTCCTCTAATTTTCAATGGTAGCAAGATTACAAAGTCAAGGAGAGACTGAGAAACTGCTCTGACTGGAAGAGACTTTAAAAATATGACAATTTTAATGCCTATATGCTCTGATATAACTCATGATTTCAAAATGGATCCTTTTGCTATTAAGGACATTATTGGGGAAACTTCAGTGGGATATGAGCATTAGATGTAGTAATGTATTAACATTGCTTTCTTGATTTTGATGGTCTTGTGATTGTATAAGAAAGTATCTTTATTTGTAGCATTACACACTGAGAATTCAAGAGTGACATCAGAGTAGCATGTTACTCTCAAATGGTTCAGGAAAAAGTTTGTGATTGCTTCAATCTTTAAAAATATATTAATTTTTAAAAAAGAATAAGAAAGGGTTTGAGAGTGACAGATGTAGAAAGTAGGCAGAGAATATTCAACATGCATATAATAGTCTCAGGAAAAAACCAAAACAGTACAACAAAACAAATAATAAAAATATATAAACAAGAAAACTTTTCTGAAATTAAAAATAATAATTTAAGCTACATATCGAAAGGACAATCCAGGTACCTAAGGTAATAACCATCACTGAGAAACATTCTAATAAAATTATTGGAATTAAGAGAAAAAATTTGGTGAAATTCCAGGCCCCCAAAAAATGTTTTTTAAAGAAAAGAAAATGAGGTTGTCATCAGAACTTCATCCTCCATCATTTATAAGAGACAATGGAGTCAACATATTTAAGAATCAAAGAAAGAAACTGTGAATCAAACAGGCTTGAAATATAAAGACTGTAATCAAATGTATCAACAGAGAATTAGGATGATATTGTTCACATAAACCCTTCCTGAGGAGAAAGAACAAACTTCAGACATCAAAAATGGAAGAGATGCTGACATAAAGACTGGTGTTAGTAATTAAGATAGTTATAAGGAAAAGAATGTATAATATGAAAAAACTGTATGCTATGACAGTTTGGAAAAAATGCAGTTATCAGAAAATGGGGGTAGAATTGTAGATAATGTGAAAATAGAAGGACTTGCCTGGTGGTTCAGTAGTTAAGAATCCAGCTGCCAATGCAGGGGACATGGGTTCAAGCCCTGGTCTGGGAGGATCCCACATGCCGCAGAGCAACTAAGCCCATGCGCCACAACTACTGAGCCTGCACTCTAGAGCCTGCAGGCCACAACTACTGAGCCCATGCTCCGCATCTGCTGGAGCCCGTGTGTTCTAGGGCCTGCATGCTGCAACTGCTGAGCCCATGTGCTGCAACTACTGAAGCCCGTGCACCTAGAGCCCATGCTCTGCAACAAGAGAAGCCACTGCAATGAGAAATCCGCGCACTGCAACAAAGAGTAGCCCCCCCCTCGCCGCAACTAGAGAAAGTCCGCAGGCAGCAACGAAGACCCAACGCAACAGGATAAAAAAAATTAGAATAAACTTTCTGATTGCTTTGAAGTTATTAATATAAAAGGATAATATTTCAAATTAGATCTGGGGAGATTGCTCATAGTAGGGGGCCAAAAGCCAAACCAAGAGTTATCATTAGAACAACAGAATAAAGCTTCCTAATTTTATATTTATATACTTACTTTTATAAATATTTACATTTTATTTAAATATATTTTATTAAGTATATATAAATGTTTATAAGTGTTTTATAAACATTTATTAAAATATAAATTTTATATAAATATTTTATATATTCATATAATATGATCCCTTGTTTAGGAATCTAGTGTGCATGTGCGTATGTGCGTGTGTATATATATATATATATATATAAATAAACTTAGGAAGGCTTGTCCTTGTGTGTGTGTGTGTGTGTATGTATATATGTGTATATATATATATGAACAAATAGACTGCACAGTGAAACTGTGTTCCAGTTGCTATTACTTCATAACCACCCCTAAAGCTCAGTGGATTAAAACAACAATCATTTTATGGATTCACTATGTTAGGAATTCCGCCGGAATTTTGGCTTGTATGGTTCTTGTGGCATAGACTGAGGTCACTTAATGGGATTCAGCTGATGGATGAGCTGCTTTGGAAGGTCCAAAATGGCTTCACTCCCCTTGTCTTGGGACTTTGTTGGCACCAGCTAGAAGTTTGGGCTCAGAGAACTATCACATGACCTCTGAAGAGTGGTGCTTTGAGAGTAGTTGGACTTCTTACATGGTGTCTGGCTTCCTCCAGATCAAGCAGCCCATAAGAACCAGGCAAATGTTCCATGGACTCTTCTGATATAACCTAGAAAGTCACATATGATCGTTTCTACCACATTCACTTGCTTACAGTTGAGTCATAAGACCAGCCCAAATTCAAGAAGGGAATATTAGACTCCACCTCTTGTTCAGGGAATGGCAAGGTCACATAGTACAAAAACATGTGGGATGCCAGGCATCTTTGGAATATATAATCTGCCACAAGATATGTGTATAAAAGTCATGTATATATATATATTCAACATATGAACATAAAATATAAAACAGAATGAATAGAACTGGAGATCACACAACTTCAATTATATCAAAAGTTAATTCAGCTTAATTGTTACAAGAAAACAATTTTCAGATTTGCTAGTAAAGCAGACTCTAACCCTATATAGTATCTTGTTGTAACAAAGTGTTAGAGTTTAGAAATAAAAGAACCATATAGCTATAAAAAAAGAATGAGGGACGTCTGTATATGCAGCTGTGGAGCATTCTTACTATTACTGCAATAAGACTATTTATTATTAAATAAAATAAGCAGGGCTTCCCTGGTGGCGCAGTGGTTGAGAATCTGCCTGCTAATGCAGGGGACACGGGTTCAAGCCCTGGTCTGGGAGGATCCCACATGCCGCGGAGCAGCTAGGCCCGTCTGGAGCCTGTGCTCCGCAACAAGAGAGGCCGCGGTAGTGAGAGGCCCGCGCACCGCAATGAAGAGTGGCCCCCGCTTGCCACAACTAGAGATAGCCCTTGCACAGAAATGAAGACCCAACACAGCCAAAAAAATTAACTAATTAATTTTTTAAAAATTAAGCAATGTGGAGAAATGTGTATGTTACTGTTTATTAAAGAAGGAGGAACAATACATATATGTGTATGTACGTATACATATAATTATAAAATGTATGTATAGTTTAAATATACATATATTAAAATAATATAGAATAAGTATAAACATATTTGTATGTTACATATATGTTTACTTATATTATTAAAAGTGGAAGTATAAACATTTCTTTAAATGTTTATAATGACCAGGACAGAGTAGGTTAGGGAGAGAGGGATATTCTTGTTTGATATCCTTGTTTTATAGATTTGACTTTGGAACTGTTTTACCTACCTATAAAAACAATGAAAAATGTAAAAAGCAACCCCTAAAAATTGAGGTTGAAAATTAAAATGAACAAATGAACCTGGATGTATATCCAGCTGGCAGCCTTAACACCTAGGAAGGAACTATTCCCAGTGACTTTAAAACAGTATTCAGCTGTATATTCCTAATAGGCCATACTCCAAAGATAAAAAGAACTAGGAAAGGTAATTAACTGTTTTTAGTAATCATGTCATGTTTGTAGTTTTGGTGTTATTTTAAGACTGTTGTGAATATAATATGGGTTAAAACAAGTCTTGATGGGTCCTCTAATTCTGTTACCCCCAGTGTCTTGAGAACCAGGATTCTTCATATGCAAGGAAGCATATAAAGTCAGAAGAGATTAAGTAAAAACCTAATGGCCCTAATTTTTAATTAGAAGAACCAGTATAAACTCAGGATTCACTTCATATTTTTAATCTTTATCTTCATCCATCGATCTGTCTGTATCTTAGCTGTGTCTACATAGACTAAAGATTTGCCATGAGTTGATAATTGTTGAATTGTCAGGGATTCATTTTTACTAATCAGTCTACTAATGTTTATACTTTAAATTTTCTATTATATTTTTAAAGGGCAATAAAAGAATATTTTATTACATATTATTGTGAGCATTTAAATATTTCTGAGTTTTTTGATGAATTGTTGCTTCAATTCCTTAATCTTGGTATCCAGAAAACAAGCTTGATGATGTGGTGAAAGGAAGAGTAACTCAGTAATAATCATGCTTAACTCTTACTCTGTCTCCTTAAAACTACACACGCTCCAGACAAGTTACTTGCTCTTGCTATAAGACTGGTTTTATAAAAAAAACTAATGGAATCTGACTTGTCTGTTAGTTGTTTATTGTAAATAGAGAAAAAGGTATAAGTGTGTATAACCGTGTAATTGCAGTATTTTTGAAAAAGTGCTTAAACTTTTTGTTATTAATAGGTTTGGTAGCTTTTAATGTATGATATAGTTTAAAATAGTCTGTCTTCAAAATCATATTTGTTTTTGTATAAAAAGTATCTTAAATAAAGTGTTATTCCTTCAGATTGCTTTTGTGCATCTTAACATTTTGAAAATTTATAAATTATATAATGAGTTGAAGTAAATTTAATTTCATTTATTAACTTATTAAGGCATATTTTTCACATATTATTGACCCTGCACAAGTTCTATAATTTGAAAATATAGGATTAGCTGATTTCTTCACAGAAAAAGTCAGTAAACAAAGCATCTAGTATAAATTATTTTAGACTTTTTTTAAGTATAAAAATTAGAATAAATCCTACTTTTTAAAATTTACAGTTAAATTCGACAGTAAAATTGATACTGCTATTTGATGCATGGAAATTGTCCTTTATTAAATGTGATACAAACTTTAAAATAGCATACTGAAAATACTATTTTCAACCAGTTCTAATTCCTGGTACACTTAGAGCTTGTTAAGTTTTAAAATTTGCATCTTGGGCAAAATCTTGTATAGATTACTCTTTTAAGGTTCTGACCACATTTAATCAATTATAAGACAGCTTACGTATTTAATACCTTATCTTCAAGTAACTTTTTTTTTAGAATATAAAATATGAATTTATTTCTCTTTTTTCTTCCATCAGAATACAGTCGTTTTGAAGCCAAAATACATGACTTACGGGAGCAGATGATGAATAGTAGCATTAGTTCAGGTTCAGGTTCTCTTCGGACTAGCCAGAAGCGATCCCTCTATGTCAGGTAAATTTTTTAAATTTCTGATTATTGCAGTCTTTATGCATGCATGCAGATTCTTTCAGGTTTTTCACCATGACTTAGTTTTACTGTAGAAAAGTGTATTGCAAACCAAGGAAATGTTTTTTTATGATTGATTTCCTGATAGTGTGTCTTTCAGGAGTTGGAGTATTATTATAATTTTATTAATGAAAGTTATATAACCTCTTGAATAATAATAGTATGATAAAGAAATACAAAATAAATACAAACCAGAAAATTTTTTAAGTTGATATTTTACTGGGTGACTGGTGTAGCTTGATATGTCATATCATCCAACACTTCTGTTTACCTGTATCTTTTTATAATAAAATATTCTTCATTTGAGTAACATTTAATTTCTGTAGTAAGTTCCACCAGTTCTTCTGTTTTCATGGCAGTAATTTATCTCTGCCTACCTGGATAGTGTACACCTCTAATTTGTGAGCATTTCTGGGGTCTTGTGGAGTAAATCTTGTTTCAGTATCCTCCTCTTCAGGCACCCTATTTAGAGCTTCCTCTACTCTGCTAAATTTACCATCATCCAAAACCATGTTAAACTCTCTTTCCTCCTTGTTGTCCTCTCTCTTTTGTGTTTGTTTTTGGTGGTGGTGGTGGTGTTGTCGTCATTTTAGTGAGTTTCAGGATGGAAAGGAAATACAAGCATTACCTCAGAGATTTTGCAGGTTTAGTTCCAGACCACTGCAATACAGTGAATATCACAATAAAGCGAGTCACGAATTTTTTGGTTTCCCAGTGTATATAAAAGTTATGTTTACACTATATTGTAGTCAGTTAAATGTGCAATAGAATTATGTCTTTAAAAACAATACATACCTCAGTTTAAAAATATTTTATTGCTAAAAATGCTAACCATCAATGAGCCTTACACAAGTCATAGTTTTTTTTTTGCTGGTGGATGGTCCTGCCTCCATATTGATGACTGCTCACTGATCAAGGTGGTGTTGCTGGAGGTTGGGGTGGCTGTGGCAGTTTCCTAAAAATAAGACACCAGTGAAGTTTGCAAACTGACTGACTCTCCCATTCGTGAACAGTTTCTCTGGAGCATGCAATGCTGTTTGACAGCATTTTACCCACAGTCAACTTCTTTCAGAATTGCACTCAGCTCTCTCAAATCCTGCCGCTGCTTTATCAACTAAGTTGATGTAATATTTCCATCCCTTGTTGTCATTTCAATAATCTTCACAGCATCTTCACCAAGAGTGGGTTCACATCTGTAGTTACTTCCTCCGCTGAGGTCTCAAACCCCTCAAAGTCATCAGTGAGGATTGGAATCAACTTCTTGCAAACTCCTGTTAATATTGATATTTTGACCTCTTCCATGAATCACCAATGTTCTTAATGGCATCTAGAATGGTGAATCCTTTATGGGAGGTTTTCAATTTACTTTGTGCAGATCCATCAGAGGAATCACTATCATAACTAGTAAGTCTTGAAAGTCAAAATTACTCCTTGATCCACGGGCTACAGAATGGAAGTTGTCTTAGCAGGCATGAAAACAGCATTAATCTCATTTTACACTTCCATCAAAGCTCTGGGGTGACCAGGTACATTGTCAATGAGCAGTAATACTTTGAAAGAAAAAAAAATTTTTTTGAGCAGTAGGTGTCAACAGTGTGCTTAAAATATTCAGTAAACCATGTTGTAAACAAATGTGCTGTCATCCAGGCTTTGTTGTTTCATTTCTGTAGCACAGGCAGAGTAGATTTAGCATAATTCTTAAGAACCATAGGATTTTCAGGATGGTAAATGAGCATTGGCTTAACTTAAACTCACCAGCTGCATTAGCCCCTAACAAGAGAGTCAGCCTGCCCTTTGAAGCTTGGAAGCCCGGCATTGACTTCTCTCTAGCTATGAAAGTTCTAGATGGCATCTTCTTCCAATATAAGGCTGTTTTGTCCACATCAAAAATCTGTTGTTTAGTGTAACCACCTTCATTACTTATTTAGATCTTCTGGATAACTTGTTGCAGCTTGTACATCAGCACTTGCTGCTTTACCTTGCACTTCTATGTTACGGAGATGGCTTCTTTCCTGAAACCTTATGAACCAACCTCTGCTAGCTTCGAACTTTTCTGCAGCTTCCTCACCTCTCTCAGCCTTCATGGAATTGAAGAGAGTTTGGGCCTTACTCTGGATTACACTTTGGCTTAAAGGAATGTTGTGGCTGGTTTGATCTTCTATCCAGACCACTAAAACTTTCTTAGTGTCAGCAGTAAGGCTGTTTCACTTTATTACTCCTGTGTTTACTCAAGTAGCACTTTCATTTTTTTTCTACTTAGCTAACCGTTTGATGGCAAGAAGCCTAGTTTTTGGCCTATCTTGGCTTTCAACATGCCTTCCTTACTAAGCTTAACAATTTCTAGCTGATTTAAAGTGAGAGACCTGTGACTCTTCCTTTCATGTGAACATTTAGAGGCCATTGTAGGTCTATTAATTGGCCTAATTTCAATATTGTTGTGTCTCAAGGAATAGGGAGTCCCAAGGAGATGGGAGGGAGATGGGGAAGGGCCAGTTGGTAGAGCAGTCAGAACACACACATTTATCAATTAAGTTACCATCTTATAAGAGCATGGTTCATGATGCACCAAAATGATTACAATAGTAACATTAAAGATCACCATAATAAATATAATAATAATGAAAAAGTTTGAAATATTGGGAGAATTACCAAAATGTGACATAGAGACATGTAGAGAGCAAATGTCGGAAAAATGACACCAATAGACTTGGGATTACCACAGGGTTATGCCAACCCAACACAGGGTTGCCACAAAACCTTCAACTTGTAAAAAAAAAAACACAATATCTGGCAAGTGCGATAAGGTAAAGCACAATAAAATGAAGTATGCCTGTAGATACATGTAGCCAATCTGCCATAGTTAACCAGAAGTCTTATGGTTCTTTTTAGTAAATGTATTTTTAATTTCAAAGTAAAAATAAAGTTAAGGCTACAAAAGACTACATACAGTATGATACCTCTTTTATAAAGCTCTGAAATAGGTAAAATCATACATAATTACTTAGTCATCCATATGTGTGTGATAAAACCAAACCAACAAAAAACGGTAAGGAGCAAGGAAATAATAAACACTGTATTCAGAATGGTGGTTACCTTCTAACAGTGCTTAACTCTTAATCTGAGGGAAACAGGATCAAGGGGAAAAATACATAGGTGAATGTAAGTTACTGATAAAAGTTTTGTGTATAGTCTTAGGTTGGAGAGTAGATTAACAGGTGTTCATTATATTCTTATGATTAATAGCTCAAGTAAGTATTCCATGAGTTCCTTTTTTTTATTAATCCGAGTACTAAAAGACAAAGTTTAAATGCTAACATAGGGAGTAGAGATAGTGAGTGATTTCTTCGTTGCTCATCGGTAATATAGTTGTGTTGATTTTGTAATTCAAAAGATTAATTTATGATAATAAAAATGTTGAGATGTAGTATTTTCCCTTTTCTGAATATCCTGTGGCATTTGTTCTACCTCTTAAGGTACTTTATTTGCTATTTTTATATTCTGTTTATTTGTATCTTCATCATCTTTGTCATCTTTATCTTTGTCATATCCACTTAATTACCTTTTTAAATAAATATTTAGTAAATTACTAACTATATCAAACCTTTGTATTATTTGAAGTTAACTATACTTTTCCAGTAGAAAGACGTTTCCTTAGTATTCAGAATTTATTGAAGTAATGACTTCACATTTATATCATTTATAATCTTTATCTTACAGTTGTAGAATTCTTTCTTCGAATAAAATCCAATGTATTGGATATGTTTTAATATATGTTTAAGTAAGCCTTCCCACTTTTGATTCTCACCTACTTCCTTCACACTGTTAGCCACTGAAAAGACTTGAAAGAACACATTTGAAAACCATTAACTAGTTCATTCATTTAGCCATCAAATAATTTCACCCCTTTTCAGTTTTACTTCAAGAGATAGTCTTAAGAGTTGGGTAGCATAAAAAGGAATAGGATTTGTATCCTAATTTCCCATTGCCAAATTAGAACAAAAGAATGAATAAATTGTATTATAAATGTAATTCCTGGGATCCTTCCTGTACTCTTGTTAGAGGTTTTTTGAATATAAGAATTTAATTTGTCACCATTCTAAAGCAATTATACTCCAATAAAGATGTTAAAGGAAAAGAATTTAATTTGTTTAAATATTGTACACTAATTAAGTATCAGGACACTATTTTCTTGTTATCAAATTTTAAAATATTCCTAACATTTTGCAAGTACTATATTAAATTAATACAGTATTTTTTCCAAAATGGTTGGCAGCTGTTAAAGTCATCATATCGTCATCTGTAGTTAGTTTTCATCATTGTTATTGACTCTGAAAACGCTATTAATTATAGTTTTATGAACAAATGAAAGGAATAGTTAACTGGGAAAATAATCACTCTGTTGATCTAGTATTAAAGTCCACAAATGATGAATCAGATCAGTCAGGGAATTTGTTTACCCAAGTGTGTCTAGTCAAAATAAAGAGAAGAGTCTCTTTTAATATTTACTTTATTAATTTAGAACAACTGACCAGATTTGTCTTCATTTTAGAATTCAATACAGGTTGCCATTGGATTGTACTAAAAGTATTTTTTTTATTTCTCATACAGTATTGAGAGAAATAAGGTAGTATATCTATTAACATAACAAGTTAATTTTGCTATTTCTTTTTTAGTCTCATTGTTTTCTTGTATTGGATTGGCCGAAAAGTTCTTTCAGGCTTTTCTGTAACATCTCACGGAAAAGCCCGAGCAAACTTTTTGGTCGACCCAATAATATAGCACAAAATTGAGCTTGGCATTATTCTGCCTACCATGGTACATTGTTTACTTATCTACCCAGATTATATATATATTTTTAGGATCCTGTTTATTTAATATTCATAATATCATTATAAGAAATAATTATGGACTTTTTTCTTCTTAATCTAGGGCCCTTTTTGATTATGACAAGACTAAAGACAGTGGCCTTCCTAGTCAGGGATTGAACTTCAAATTTGGAGATATCCTCCATGTTATTAATGCTTCTGATGATGAATGGTGGCAGGCCAGGCAGGTTACACCAGATGGTGAAAGTGATGAAGTTGGGGTGATTCCCAGTAAACGCAGGTAAATATAAGTCTGTTACAGTTTTACCGCTTGAAAATTGGACAACATAAATAATTGCTGTTTCTTTAAATTTCTTTTACTGAAGTGGTGATTTTATGCTCAGTTTTATATATTGTGTTTCACAGCCATTTAATTTTATTCACCTTATGTTGTAACCAATGACATAGTAAGAGAATATGATGCCCCCAAATAGAAATTTCTCTAAAACTCCTACTAGTTGCTAAAAACAAAATGAGTATATTTTAAGTCACTGTGCCATATATCTATACCAGTGGAGGGAGAGAGAATTAAAAGCCTCTGTAGTTTTCCCATGTAGATGGTGTTAAAACCTAAATTTTCAGGAGTTTTGATTGTGTGAATTGCCTCCTCCTCTAGACTTAAAAAATGAAAGCATTTTAAGTAAATGCAAAATTTTTAGAAATATCTAAGAATGTGTTTCACATCTCTGTTTTCTTGTTTAATTTAAAAGTATCCATGCATTCACTGCTCTTTCCTCTTTGCTTTTAACTATTCATTGTAGTGATTCACTCACTGGTACATACTTAACCATCTAGTGGCAAAAGTGGTTAAGTGCAGATTGTCTTTGAAAAGGGTGATCCCAACTTAGAACCCCCTCTAAGGTCAATGAAATGCTATTCAATGTCTACTTCTATGGGAAAGGTATTAAAACATCAGTTCATAATTTCCTCAAAAGAGCTTATTTATGAGATCTGATTCATCCAAATCATTGCCTAAAACTTAAAAGTTTTAAGATAGCCAGTAAAAATTGTCAGTGAAACATTAATGTTTATTATAGCCAGTTAATTCACTTCAAGTCAAGCTTATGACGTAATAAACTTGTTCTTTTCATATTAATAAGTTGGACTTATTTTGTTAAGAGTCTCTAAAATCGATACTTATGCCAAATCATATGCCTGTTTATAAACCTCTCTACCTTATATATATTTGTACACCTGTTTTTAGACGTTGAAGAGTAGAAATGTTAAAATATTGCCAAGGTTTGTAATTGTGGTTTTGGAATTTATGACTGTTGTTGGCTAGATCCATATTTTTAGCAAGATCCAACTATTTGGCTGGATCTTACACTTGGTGGCAACTCCTCTTTTAGCAATGCAGCCCTCAGCTGCATAACTTTTTTCCTGGAATAGAATGTAGTATACTTTAAATCCAGAAATGCTTCCACTGTGCCTTGTTGAGTCAATAGAAACCTCACATCTTAAATATCAAGGTCAGAGTTCCTAAAAATTGTCTTTATCCCTTGGAGTCTTATATCTTGCAAAGGTTTTACATGTGCTTGCAACAAATGAGAAATACAGCTGACTTTGGTAGAAAGAGATATTTTTCATTTTGTGTATAAAAATTCTGTAAGGTTGGATTTTGAAGCCAGAAGTGATAAAAGAGATGAGATATACCTTGAGACCTCTACAGATCCCCAAATTCATGACTAATATTATAGAATATAATTTTCCTTCCATAAAATGCAGTATGAAA
Organism: Monodon monoceros; assembly: GCF_005190385.1. Lineage (NCBI taxonomy): Eukaryota > Metazoa > Chordata > Mammalia > Artiodactyla > Monodontidae > Monodon > Monodon monoceros. The sequence goes on along the minus strand of NW_021703767.1, from coordinate 72,379,613 downwards.
TCACAACCAATTATGCCATTTCATTCTTCAGTGTATTCTAAACTTGTATTTTCTTAAATAGAATGATATCTTTCTTAGACCTCTTTATGTCTAATAATAGCACAAGGAATTGTAGTTCCTACAATCCTTAGCTTTCTTTTGGGAACAGTGTTGACAAATAAACACAATTGAAGTCACTCAGCTATTTAGCGAGCAAGATAATGATTAGAAAACAAAACCATTTTGAGTTGTAAATGTTTACTCACTAAATGTTAGTTTTTCAGTGCCCTCAGTAAGTGCCTAGGCAGAATTATAAATTAATTATTCATATCATGGACCCTCAGGATTGCTCTGGAATAGAAAAAGCAAGTTTTAAATCCATGACTGCTAGGGTTCTTCTGTACCCATGGTAAAACTGTATAGCTAGATAATAAAAAATGAAGATATGCATTTATTCATAGGCTGTTTTGGTACATTTTTCTGCTATATACTAATGTAATTGCTATGTTGAAATCAAGGATTTGTAAAGCTTAATTTATATGAAATTTTGCACGATTCATATTGTAACAATCTACACGATTGCCGATTGTACATTTGTTGTAGTTTTGTTTGCTTGCTTATTTCAAAGGTAACATCTTTAACAAGGTTTAAAATTCAAAAGATTTAAAAGCTATACAGGCTGTCTCTTAACCCTGTTCCCCAAGCACCCATTTCACCTTCTTAGGGATAACTAAGGGTACCAGTTCTTCTGTATCCTCCCAAAGATACTTTAAAACTCTATTTTGGGGACTTCCCTGGTGGTCCAGTGGCTGAGACTCTGCACTCCCAAAATAGGGGGCCTGGGTTCGATCCCTGGTCAGGGAACTAGATCCCACGTGCCTCAACTAAGAGTTTGTATGCCGCAACTAAAGATCCTGCATGCTACAACTAAAGATCCCACATGCCGCAACTGAAGATTCTGCATGCCGCAACTAAAAGATTCTGCTTGCCACAACTAAAGATCCCACGTGCTGCAACTAAAAGATGTCGCAACAAAGATCCCGCATGCTGCAACTAAGACCCAGCACGGCCAAATAAATATTTTCTTAAAAAACCCTCTATTTCGTACACTATAATTGGTTACTTTATGTATTTACACAAATATATCATTGGAATTAAGCTTAATTTTTTTATTTCCCTCCTTTTTATTTTCAAAAATTTCAGAGCTATAGAAAAATAAGAGAAATGCAAGAATAGTACTTAGAACACCCACATATCATCCTTCACCTACTTTCATCAGTTAATATTTTACCCCATCTGCTTTCTCTCTAACACTGAGTTTTTAGCATATGTGTTCCATGCTAAGATAACATTTAAACAACAAAACAAATGGAAACCTGGAAAATTGCTAAACTCAGAAGTGATGCTTCATAATTTCAGTGTAATTATGGAATAGAGTGCATATATAAGTACACATACTTGTACTGTATTTTGGTATTTCACAAGTGGTTTTGTTTCATAATAAAATGAGCCCTGTATTTCATTTCTCAGAAATTCTTATAAATTATGGGATTCAAATGACTTCTGAAGGCTTTAGAATATAAAAATTCTCCATATTAAAGTCTCAGTTCTGATGATTCCTAGTTAGAACTTTAGATATGTTTATTATAATTAAAAAATAATCTGTGCTTTGCCAGGGTTGAGAAGAAAGAACGAGCCAGATTAAAAACAGTGAAATTCAATTCTAAAGCAAGAGGAGATAAAGGGGTGAGTATGTGAAATCTATTATTTCTAGAAATTAATAATTGAAGGTAATAGGCCTTTTCATAATTCTTGTTTGAGGCACGTGATTAAAATGAGAAGGATTTTGCCATAAGAATTAACTATCAACTGCCCTTGCCGTGGTGGCCTACAATAGTAGATATGCTAAAGTAAACAATTTATTAAATTAAAGCATCCATTTCACAGACTTTTCCAAATTATCAAAACTGTCGTTTGATATATTCTTAACAACATACTTTTGGTCGTTATTTTTATAAATGAAATGATTTCAGCCTTCACTCAGATGAACAATTAACTATAAACTTGTGTCACCAGTATTAGTCATGAAGCTAATAAATAATGCATCTGAGAAAATAGGCCTTCCCAAAACTATTAATTAGTTCATAATGTAAGTTTATGGGTTTTTGCAAGTGAATTTATGGAAATTTTCTTATTTTTTCCCCGTTTATTGCTAATATTACTCATTAATAAAATCCATCTTTTAAATGTTTAAATCAGTATGAATTTTTATCTTAAGGGAATAAAGGGACAGTCAAGAGGAGGACTTTGTAGGTGGGCAAGAAATATATCAAAATTCTTTTATATATATTTTAGACGTGTTTTTGTTTTCATTTACTTTGTCCTTCTTGAATCTAGTGGATGTCAATGGATGATATCACAGGCTTCACCCTATAGTATGTGTGTAATTAGTGCAATGGAATATTCTAGCAATAGGCCTGAAGAAAATGCTGAAACACATGTTGTGTTGAAATACTATTTATAGCAATGTTTTGTGTTTTGGGGATTTTTTATCTAAAAAATAGATTAAAATTTTTTATCTAAAGCAACATCTTTTGATCAAATTTCAAATGAATATGGAAAGTTAACTCAGCAAAAAAATTAACCCTACTCTTTGTACATGTCTGATATCACTAAGCACTCAGACTTAAAAGCTTTAAAATGTTAAAGGAATATGATCCTTGATCAAAGAAATTAAATCTGAGTAAATTATATATAATGCATTCAGTTATTTTACAAATGATAAATTCTTTTAAAATTTACTTGTACCTTTCAGAAAATACAAAATTATATAGTATAATCTGAAGCAATATTTAAAATAGAAAATCTTTGGAGGAAAAAATCCCAAGTAAATGCTCAGTATTTGAAATATATACAATGGTTTTTGTGCTTGTTTTATATATGTCTTTTAAAGTATTTTAGTAAAATACACTGTCAGTGTATTGTAAAAGAGGTTGCATGTTGTAACTTTTCTTTCAAACTGTAAGAAGTTAACTGAATTAACGACATTTTTAAATCTTAGTCTTGTTTGTTGACTATAACCAACTTTATACACAGTCACTGTGTTCTAACACAGCACCAAAAGTATGCATGATACTGAGTGGGGTAAAAATACGCTTGCCATTGATACAGAACTGCATTTCTCTCTGTAATACCATTTCCCGTTCTAAGCTCTTCTTTTCCTTTCCTTATATGGTGGGTTATGGACTTTGTTTCCAATACAGACTTTTTAAAAGCATTTCAGTTTCTCATTAACATTTTTAACATTCATTTAGCTATTTTGAAATACCACATATGGAAATTAGATATTTGATATGTTTCATGAATTGGTAATATTTTATCAGTCCTCATATTTATTACACTCTCTTGCAATATAGCATTAATAACAATAAGTAATTAAACAGATTGTTTTGTATTGAAAATATAAAGAAACTAGAGTTAGTATGTTTCTTCAGTTTTGTGTTTTCCCTACACATTTTTGTCCTGTTTGCTTGTGCTATTTTTCACTTTTAATAAATTCTTCACCTGCAGGATGTTAGATGTAATACAGTTAATACATTTCTTAACTAACAAGCATTTCTTTCTTTCCTATATTATGATATCTTTACGATATCTCATTTTGGCTAACTGCAAAAGATATCAAAAAAACATTTTAAACTTCATGTTTCTTTTGGTTGTTTGCTGTGAAACTGACTCTGACCACTATATATGCAGTAGCAGAGGTAAATAACCTTTTATTAAAAATGTATCAGTTTTATCAGTTAGCATAAAAATTATTACTAAATTCAAAATCAGTGATTGTCATGAACAAAAAGACTTAGTCCTTCCATAAATTAGATTACCATAAATTTTTCTCTATTGAAACTTTTCTTCTCTTTCTCTTTTCTAAAATTTGGATTCAAGCAAAGACTTTTATTCAGGTAATGCTACTTGACAGTTTATAAAACAATTATAAGCTTAGATTTCTCCACAGTATTTTTTTTCTCAATTTTTAACTTCTGCTTAGGGTTATCTGAGCCTTCAGATTTTAAGATTGATATCAAGACAGTCTGCTTGTCTAATGACTATGAACTTATTAATTTTGAATTATTGATCTGAAAAAGATAAAAATGAAAGTTTTTGTAAAGATTCTTACCAAAATAAATCTTTTCAAGTAATAGAATTTGAGCTAAAAGTCACTTTAATCCATTTCATCACCTTAATCACCTGGCATCACATGACTAAAAGTACCGGCACACCAGAAAAAAGTACTGCCTGGTGTTGATATACTTCACAACATTGATAGCATCTTATGACATGGATAAACGCAAGAAAAATTAAAACAGAATTTCTATCCTTTATATTGTTGCCACTTCAAAAAATGATAAAAATTATAGTTCCTATTGTCACTGGTAGGCAAGGCCATTTCCTTCAAGACATGGGTACCTGTGACAAATTACAGAAGAAGCTGCTCCTCTTTAGCCTCATCTTTCTGTGTGCTACCTGCTTTTAAAAGTGTGAATGCACAAATGGGACATTCAGGAAGGGAAAAAACTTGTCTCACACATCTGTGCAACAAGGGACGTCAAATCAGCTGTCATAGCAATTATGTATAAACTACTAGATTTTTAATTGCCTCTTTGACATTATGAGCACCAAACTTTTTTTTTTTTTTTTTTTTTTTTCGGTATGCGGGCCTCTCGCTGTTGTGGCCTCTCCCATTGCGGAGCACAGGCTCCAGACACGCAGGCTCAGCAGCCATGGCTCACAGGCCTAGCCGCTTCACGGCATTTGGGATCTTCCCGGATCTGGGCACGAACCCGTGTCCCCTGCATCAGCAGGCGGACTCTCAACCACTGCGCCACCAGGGAAGCCCGCACCAAACTTTTTATTCCCTATTCAGGACATGGTGGTAATGAATTGAATTTGGTTCTATTTTATTTATATATACTTTAAAAATAGATAATATGGTAGAGCTTAAAGGCTAATAAATCAGTTATGATGACATTTAAATTGGCCAGGAGAGTTGACTTTTCTTCCTTGGTTAGATAGCATTGATAATTCTTTTGCTGGACTCTGTGCTTGATGGACACGTCTTAGTTTTCTTCCCATTTTCTGATAAGCATTTAGTTATCCTAATTCTCTTCTTTTAAAAAAAGAAAAGATGGTTTTTAAATATTTAGCAACTTGCTCAGTTGTTTTGGTTCTCTTTTTTAGTAGTGGCTTTTTGTTAGTTTGTTGAAGCCACAAAAAAAGAGAGAGAAAGGGAAAAAATGTGCTAAAGCCAAAGGAAAATGAAGGAAAGGAAAATTTAAAATATTTGAACAGCTAAAGTAATAACTTTTGCTGTAGAGCACCTAATACTTGGAAATCTAGAAAAATATGGATGGATATGAACAGATGCAAGCTTGATTTGGACTGTAGTAGTAGCTAATCTGATTTACTCTTCCCTTTTTTATCAAATAGCACTTCCTCCTTATTTTTACGTATCATTGAATTACACTCTTGAAATTTTTCTGTTTTCAGTTATAAAATGTTAGAATTAGAGAAGTTAATACTAAATTAAAAATTCACTGTATATGTGATTAACGCAAAATTCATATACAAACTGCACACTGTGGTCACAAGAGTCAGCTTTCACAGAGCTACTAGGCTGGGCCTTTGTACACACAGACAGTAGACATCCCTTTGTTTTGCCCCTCCTTCTCTTCTTCAGCAGTCATTCAATGACAAGCGTAAAAAGAACCTCTTTTCCCGAAAATTCCCCTTCTACAAGAACAAGGACCAGAGTGAGCAGGAAACAAGTGATGCTGACCGTAAGTATGTGGATCCAGTGGTCAACTGAAGATAAATGTAGAGGGACCTACTGCCCTGCAGTTGGTTGTTACCATGGAGACAGTTTCAAGAGCTGCAACAGGTTACTACTTGTCTTAACTAGGGGCAATTTAACAGGCATGAATTAATTTGCATACCAATCTTAACTTTTTCTAACACCTTAGGAATTCTTAATTTAAAGTAAATGGTATTTTTAGCTATGTTTAAAATAGAATTTTTTTATGTAAAGGTTCTTATAAGAAACACTTAACACTCTCAAGAATATTTTAGAGGAAAAACTTGGGTACCTGAGAAGCTACTTATTGATTTCTAGGTATAGCATTGCCAATCTTTGATAATGGATTATCTCAAATCATTCCGTTTTATCCCATTTCTTCATTATATGTAGACAATCTGAATTTTACTTTTAAAATAGCAAGAAATAGTCAAAATTTTTGCTTCTCTACCCTAATCAGCTTCTTATATAAAACTTCCGTTCTTTTATTAGATTATATCTAGCTGCTAGCTTATTTTAAACTTTCAGAAATATACAAAAATGCTCTGTAAGATACGTGCACCTGTAATGGTCTTGGAACTGTCTCTTATTGTAGCACCAATTTTATGCATTACTGACAACTATTTTCTTTGATTATCTTTTTATTGCTTGCTCTCTGGGAACTACTCTCTACAGGAGATCCCTGACGACATGGGATCAAAAGGCCTGAGTAAGTGATTAAAATACTCCCAAGTTATTTTTTAACCTCCATCTACAGACCTACCTTTTTCAGATACATTTTGAGATTCATGGTAGCGCCCTGCTGGCATGAGGAGGTGTATGATTTAGATTGCTTTTAGATTCTTCATGTTAATAATATGCTTGGGATTTTTATTTCTGTAATACACACCTTTTATTTTTCTCCATTTTTCACATGTCATTTGAAAAATTCTCTGCTCATAATTATATTTTCCTTTTTGTAATTTTTATGGCAATTACTTTCTCTAGGAATTTTTTAAGTATGAAGGAAGACTTTTAATGTTTTTTAAAATACTGCTATTTGCCCTCATTATTAGAAGGTAGAATATAATCTTCCTTACAGTTTTATGTCCCCCCCCTTTTTTTTGTTAAAACAAGTTAAAATTGCTTTGAGCCTGTGTTAGAAAAGCATTGCTATAATGTGAAACTATAAAACGCAATAGGTCTTAAATATTAAAGAAGAATTATAGAACTCAAGTTCAAGTAGCAGTCTATGTAGTAGGTAAATTGTATATTTTTTTAAGGAAGTTGTAAGTTATGAAAAGAATTATAAGAAATATTATCCTTTGTTTTTTCTTTAACCAAGGTGTTGTCTCTGTTTGGGGGGAGTTCTTTTGTGTGTGTTGTTCCTGTTTAATTTTCTAGCTAGTACTTAATCTTCATATAAAGCTTGGTACAGAGTCTGATAATGTAGGAGTCATTTAATAAATGTTGGAATTAGTGAATGAAACAAGAAGTCATTTTAGCAAACAAAATTTTAAATGTGAATGTTTACAGATTGATTAAATGTGAAATTTTACCAAATATTACTAAGTTCTTTTAGGTGATGGTGACTCATAGAGGTAATCTTTTAGGCTAAAGTTTTTTTCTAAGTAGTTGTTTCCGTTTGCATTATTAAGCATCTTGAAAACTTATTTCTTCATAATTCATTGATCATTAAGGATATAGCCAATATCTTTTAACTTTCTAAGTTTACCTTAATAAACATTAAATTTCACAGATTTTTTTTCCTGATTAATGCTAACTTCACTTTTAACCTTAACTGTAGGTACTTGACTTTTATTTCAACTTTAACAATTAAAAGTTTATATTAGATTGAAAGCAGTATGCTTTATATGTAATTATTTCTATTACACACACTTTATTATTTATGCATTTGCCATTTTAGGATCTGGCAAGAGCCACAAATTTACTATCACTAGTGGCACCCTTTTTTAATCTCTTACCTTTGGGAAAAATTATCAGTGAAATCTTCAGAAACTGGAAAATATTTCTACAGATTCTTAATGCTATATAATTTATTTTGAGAATGATCATGAGGCGGTGTGGATCATCAAATGAACCCACATATTTTTGTTACCTGTTGAGTCATCAGAGAACTATGGAAAACTCATGGAAAAAGGAACTAAATGAAGAATTTGGTTCCCACGTTGATATTTTTATAGTAGATAACTACACCTTGACCACATCGTATTTTCATCTCTCATTTTAATTGAGGTTTGAGACTTGGGAAGAGAAACAAATGAAAAATGATAACTGATTACCAATGTCGTTGATTTAATTTTCTGGTCAGTGACGTAAGATCCCTTGAATGGTAGGTTTCTGTGCTTCATCTCACAAGAACTGAAAGAATTTATTCACGTGGTAACCTGATCAGATCAAAAAGATTTTATTTAGAAAAGGTTGACGGAGACAGAAAAATATCAGTAAAATTCTAAACTGGATATGATGGAGGTTATCACATAAAACATTACTAGCAGCTGACAAGATGCTCATTATTATACAGTAGAAAATACTGGGAAGAAGCGTGGGTTAAGGGCATTATTTAAGATCTCAGTTATCTATATTCTAAAGTTCAGGATACAGGGAAAAAACTAAGCAAAATCCTGTGCGATTTTAATATAAGAAAATAAATGTGACCTCATATTGGTATTCATTAAACCTTGCTGGAACAGGACTCATGAAGGGACTGAAAACAGAAGGACAAATTATTCCAGATAAACCTGTTGAAGAGATGTGGAATAACACTGAATATCAAGAAAGATGTATACCTGCATGTAATTTCACACAAGCTATGAAAAAGTAGGGTATTTAATTAAAGAGCAGAGAGGGAAACAAAAGTGGTACCCTAGAATACTTTTCGTAGACAAGAATTCATTGATTCTACAAAGAAGAGGATCAAATAAATTATTGATGTATCCTGTTGACAGTAGATGAAACAATAATAGAAATTGCCTTTCCAAAACTAATTTTGACTAACAGAACTAATTAAAGTATGGTAGAAATCTGGGAGGATACAACTAAATTATCATACATGTAAAAAGCTAGAAATAGAAATCTGTGTAGCTTTTATGCTTTTAGAAGGCAATTTTGAAAAAATTCAAGAGGAAAAAAGTGGGTAAGATTCCTTTAAAAGAGACTAAAAGTAAGTGTAGTTCAGGAGCAGTTATATAAGGTGCTCAGAAATGAAATTATACAGTTTCAGACAAGGTTTGTACCTGTCTTTTGTATGCAGTTTATTTTTAAAGCTTTCCACTTTGTAGACACCTCAGAAACTTCTACAGTTAGGCACATAGATTTCCTATTACATCTCTTCTTTTTCTATTTTAAAGACTTACTTGAGTAGAGTGGTACAGAGCTCTTAAGATGCCAAAAATTGTTTAAGACTGAGGATATGTCGTATTTAGGGAGAGCAAAGAGAAAACACATGATATAGTCTCAGGAAGAAATGTTTGACTAGAAAGGTGAGACTTGGTCAGAGAGAATTGAAATGGTTGTGATCATCAAACATATAAACAAAAATGAAAATTTTAAGAATCTGATTATACTATCTATGTCAAAAGGATAATATTCTTGCACATAAATTTCTAACAGACCAATAAGAAACAGACACTCCCCATTAGAAAACTGGACAAAGGATATAAGAAGAATGCTCAAAAGATAAGCAAATGAAATAAGCATATAAGAAATGTTTAACAGCCCTAATAATCAATAAACAAAATGATAGGTTTTACCCATCACCTTAGCAGACTTTGCTTTTAAAGGAGAATCCAGTGATGGAGATGGTTCTTTGGAATGACTACTTTTAACGTATTACTACTGGGAGTGTAAATTGGTACAGCCTTTTTGGAAAAGCATATCTTTTGATCTACTAATTCTTTTTCAAGGAATGTATCCATAGGATGTAATCAGAGGTGGAAACAAAGGTTTATACATCAGGATGTTTTGTTTAATATTATTTAGAAAGTAGAGCACCCCCAAAATTCAAATAATCCTAAAATGCCTTACAGTTGGGAAGTGGTTAATGAAGCATGACTTACTATATAGTATAATATTTTATAGCCATTGAAAATCAAAACATAATGGCCTGGAAAATGCTCACAATATAAATGAAAAAAAGTAAACTATGAAACTGTACATATATCTCAGATTTGTAAATAAACACATATATTTAGGGCTATTTTTGAATAGTGTTGCTTTGAACATTTTTATACGTATCTTTTGGTATGCATATATGCCTTTTATGTTGGGAAAATACCTAGGAAATGAATTGCTGGGTCACAGATACATAATACGTTAGGTATTAGTAGATAGTGCCAAGTAGTTTTCCAAAGTGGTTATACCAGTTTACCCCACCCCCACCCCCAAGTAGTATGTGAGTTCCAGTTGCTACATATCTTTCTCTTCGCTTGACATACCTGTTTTGTTTTTGTTTTTTCATTTTGGTCATTCTGGTGGATGATGGAGATATCTGTTGTGGTTTTAATTTGCGTTTCCCCGATAATAAGCTTGAACACTTTTTTATACTTGTTGGATATTTGAACATCTTCTTTGATGACATGCCTTGAAAAAGATTATTTTTAATTTTCAGGAAAAAAGCATTTTAACTTTCTAACAAGCTCCCAAACAATGATAATGATGCCATTCCAAGGACAATACTTTAAGTAGCAAGAGTTTATTGTAGAGGAGTTACTTGAAGGATACTTGAAAGAACTTGAAGAATTTGACTGCTTCGTAGCTCTTGGTAATCTTAGAGAACTCAAGATGAGTAGGGGAAATTCCCAGAAAAGAGATTGTAGTAACTTCAATTTTTTATACATGTATAACATGCCAGACATATTCAATAGTAGAGGAATAATAAAATAAACCCCACAAGTATTCATTTATCCAACTTCTCTAATTGTCAAATCATGGTTAATTTTGTTTCTTCTATACTCCCACTTTCCCCTCCACTCACTCGAGTGCAATAACTAACATTTCTTTCTTTTGTATATTAGAGATTGCAGAGTGTAATACAAATCCTAGTATAAATTTAAGAATTTTTTTTTTCTATGTGGCATTCCTACTCCTGGGAATGAATTTTAAGGAAATAGAACAAAAGGTGAAAGCCATGTAAATGAACACATTCATTAATAATTTGTTGATGTTTGTGGAAAACAATTTAAAGCAAACTAAAATATCTAAATAAGTAGTAAGGTAAATCATGATGTAACAGTCCAATAGAATATTATACCACAATTTAAAATGATTGTTTTGACATCTGTGTGGTAACATGAGAAGAAATTTTTAAATATAAACTTTAGAAAACCACCATTTTATATGTGCTATCATACATTATTCAGTCTTGTAATTTTTAATGTTCCTCCTGTATACATAATAATGATTAAGAAAGTTGTATCTTGTCTTTGTAGGTTAGAATAACAGACTTATTTTTCACTATGACAGTTTTTCAAGAACTGTACTACCATTTCAAGAACTGTCTACCATTCTCTAAACTTTTCAGTAGTGCTACTTGATTTTAGGAGACTGTGGGTGATATGGTACAGCAGATATCTCTCCTCAAGCTTTTTCCTTATCCATTAATTTTTTTTTTTCCCTTTGCCTGACATAAGAAATTTAGTTTTACCTCTCTCCCATGGAAAATTTTGTTTTTTAGTTTTCATAGATAAAATTACCTTTTTTAATTCAAAGGAGACACGTATTGAGAGAGTGCAAGAGATTACATTTACATAAGAAAAGTGCTGGTTGTTTACTGAACAGTCAAGTTATGAAATGGGGGTCACTTTGAAGGAGGGGCCAGGCAGCAGATGAGTGTGTTTACTTTATCTTTTTTGTTTTGCAAAGTAGCCATTGTCCGTTTTATCAAAGCAGAGTTTCTCAGAAATATTAGTCTACTTTAAAATACAATCCCACCTTCTAGAATTCCGTTCCATTTGACTTTTTTTTGAGGCATCTGAATCTGTGATATCCAAAATGCTTTATCTGTATGATCTCAGACATGAATTTTCATTTCTCTTCAGGAACAAGAACGAAGCTGAACTAAAGCAAGATTATCTATTTTTTAAGATATCACTTCATTGAAATGGGCATCTGTTTGCTCAGATATAACTTGTTTCCTTTGTTAGTCATTACTGTATCATAACCTAAATTAAATGGTGTCAATGACATTTTCTCTTCGGGGTTTTTATGATGACATTTGGACTGATTTAGGATCACTTTGTTATATTCTACTTTGTTATATTCTATTATAATCTATTCATAATAAGATTTTGTTCATAAACTGTTGAACAGAAAATGAGACATTTTCCTTGACTGCAGATTTTTTTTCCTTGCTAATTCATATTCATTTATTTGAAATAATTAAACTTTTCAAAGAAAATCAGAAATGTTTTTTAAAACTCTTTGGGTATCTGTGGTTTATATCTCGACATTTTGTTAAGTCACCCTGTGTTTATTTTGATAATTTGCTTTTTTTAAACTCATGACACTGTGTTTTATTTTTTCCATTGTCCTGCAATTTCAGAACATGTAACTTCTAATGCCAGTGATAGCGAAAGTAGTTACCGTAAGTGTTTTAAGTTGTTTGTTCTTTTGTTATCTCAAGTAATATATCCTTTGGGGTTTTTTTCCCTTAGTGATGTATTCTGAAAACTAAAAATTAGGTGCTTAATATTTTAAAATCAGGTAGAGCCAAGTAAAATTCTTTACTTGATAAATAAAATCACACTCTATGTACAGAAGTTAATTTCCAAGGTTTTCATAAAATACAAAAGTTCATTTTACAAAAGTGCTATTCATGTACACAGTATGTGTATGTGTGTTTGTATCTTTTACAAGAAGTAAATACCTAGTTAAATGAGTAGTAAACTTGTATTTTGCCATTTTATTTAGTAATTCTGTTTCTAACTAATCATAAAAATATTTTTCAGTAATGCTAAATTATAATTAGCTTTATTTCCTTTTTTATTCTGTGTCACCAATACTGGTGTGGGTCAAGATACTATTTATCGCCAGCTTTTGGTGAACATAAGAAATGGCGAAGGGAAAATTTTCAACAGTTGCTTAAACAGTAATACTGATCTCTTTTTTGGTTCTTATGGTATTGTCTTGGTATTATATTATTAAGGGACCTATATAAGCGTGTGAACTTTTTAAACATATTTGGGCATGGGAGGAGGGGAGAGTACATGAATATTATCAGTTGTAGCACTTTAAAAATTAAAATTGCTTTTCTAACTTTTTTTTTTTTACTGCTGTCTAATATGAAAGTAATCTTGATTACAGATGAGTATGGCTGCTCAAAAGGTCCATCCTGTTAATATCAGTCTCTAATATTTTTCATATTGACAGTATATACTTTTAACCCTCATTCATTTGATTGATTGTTATTTTTGCTGCATAATAGTTATTTAACGATTTTCTTTTTTGGTATGGGAATGGGAATGTGATTTGGGAATGTGATTTCTCGTATTTTAGCATTTTATTAACTTACAGTCAGAACTCACCAGAGAGTAGCTGAGTAGCTTTCTAGACTAAAAAGAGGTAATGAAAGTATATACTGTCTGTCTCACCATTTGCATGAATTATTAGGTGTGGAATATTCAAATTGCATGTTTCTGATAACATGTAAAACATGTTTTACATACAGTACTTAAAAAAGCAGCTTGTAAATATATATTTTTTATGTATTATAAATTTTAAAACAACAAAATACACTTTAAAGCTGGAAAGAATATTTATGTCGGTATATGAATTGAAAAGATTTACAGCTGCATACATGTAATATAAACCAATGACAAATTTAGTGAAAAGATTGTTATAGAATCATAATAATCAAGAAGAAAATCTTCAAATACATTCTGCAATATTGATTTCATTGAACCACTTGAATTTAACAGCTCTTCCTTGTTTGTTTTCTACACGTGTGTGTGTGTGTGTATGTGTGTGCTAAGAACTCCTGAAATTTTTAACTCTTTTAGTTATTTTCATTGAGTCGAGATATAATTCGTAGACTTTTCTATTTAGGATATTCATAAGCTCTAATCTTTTAATTTAATCCTAGAGAATTTAACTTCTGAAGTGCTTTTACGATCAAAGCAAAATATATTTTTTCTCCTTTACTATCTATGTGATTCATTTTGTTGAAAGGGAAGGATTTAATTTTATCTAAAATTTTTTTTAACTCAAAATGTTATTTTTTAAAAATTGAATAAATCAATTATTATAATAATGAATTTTTTTCATCAATGAAATAGTGACACTAGTTTTACCTTTGCAGTAAAATCTTTTGGTTAGAAAATAGTTGTAATTATAAAAATGTTCGTGCTATGTTAAATGTTATACCTGGTAGGACCCAAAAAAGCAGCATATTAATAACAGAAAATTACCTAATATGCATATATGTAGAACTGCTCATTAAAGTATTAATTTTTAAAAAACTGTTTAATAGCTCTTAGATTCTAAATAAAAAATTAATAGCTTATACTTGACATCCCAAGTGAAGATTTTAATTCGGTCTATTGATAATCTGTAAAACCCGGAATAACAGAAAGGTAGTTATTAACTAGCACATTTATATTTTGTTTTTACATATACCAAACTTGATAATTTATCACTTTTTTTCCTAAATCTTGCCATAATTAATTTATAAAGTACCCTTTTTTTTACATCTTTGCTAGTTTTCTTGGGAAAGTTCTAGTAATTTATATGTTATATTAAAGAATTAAATTAGTATAGCTTTCTTTATAGATTTTCTCATCTGTATTTTAACTTTCTAATAGGTGGTCAAGAAGAATATGTCTTATCTTATGAGCCAGTGAATCAACAAGAAGGTTTGTGAAGCCTGTTGATGTTTTACAATCTTGTGGAAAAACGTAATTTGGAAAATAGATCTAACTCATACCTTAAAAAAAGTTTCATTAGAATTTTAGCCTTTTTTCTTACTATACATATATATATATATATATAAATTTACTATATGTATTTTATGAAACATGGTTTAGCCCATAGATTATTAAAATCTAATCATTTTATATTGGTGTTTTATTTCCTAAGCAACTTCTTTCCAGTGTTCATAATAGTATCACTATCCTTGTTCAAAATCTTGGAATCATCTTTGATCTTTCTATTCCTCATCTCCCTTGTCTAGTCAGTTTCTAGGCCCTATTTATTCTTATCATACCTTTCTTATTTATAACCTCGTTTCATCCCTCCTACCACAATGTTAAGTCTCATTTTCACTACCAATCTCCCTGCTTCCAACATGGTCCCTTACAGTCCAGCGCATACACTTATATTAGATCATCTTTCTCGATGACTACTCTGATTATACCCAGTTTCTTTTTTGCCCTTCTTTGATCTGCTTCCCTACAGTTTCCACTTGAAAAGGGATCAGTAAAACACTGTACTGTTTTCTCATTTGTAATGAGATGATGTTAGCAATGTATAGAAACATTATCTGCTAAAATGCTGAATATAACTTGGTTGAATTATCTAAGTGTATGACTTCCAACAGGAGATTGACTGAAGTGTAAGATTTTAATAAAGGTTTGTAAACTATCAAGTTAGGCATCATTGGTGGAGAAAGAATAAAAAATAAATTCTTCATAACAGTTAAGGATACTTTTGTTTTCTAGTGAAGTAAAATACACAGATGTTTGTTAAGTGTTTATTTCTTTTAACATGCAGTATATTTTTATAGTTAATTATACTCGACCAGTGATCATATTGGGACCTATGAAAGACAGGATAAATGATGACTTGATCTCAGAATTTCCTGACAAATTTGGATCATGTGTTCCTCGTAAGTAACCCACATAAAAATTCTTAATTATTGTTCTTAACATTTTGTCACTGTGTGTGGTCAAAGTAAACAGTACCCTTTTTTAATGGTTTATACTTATTTTATCAGTTATTCATCCTCCATATTATTGTCACTTTTCAAATTTAAATCAGTCTCTGTTGTAGTGAACTTTACAAAACAATTCTTTAAGTAGAAAATGGCTTTGTTGTGCCTTTTAATATTAAACACTTCCTCAAGTTCTTTTCTATTAAAGATACAACTAGACCAAAACGAGATTACGAGGTAGATGGAAGAGATTATCATTTTGTGACTTCAAGAGAGCAAATGGAAAAAGATATCCAGGAACATAAATTCATTGAAGCTGGGCAGTATAACAACCATCTGTATGGAACAAGTGTTCAGTCTGTGCGAGAAGTAGCAGAAAAGGTAAGCATCAGAGTGATCCCAGAATAAAGTTTCTAATCAGATATGCTTTTTTTTTTTTCAGATATGCCTTTGACAGTATGAAAGAATGATGGATAGAAACTTTTAATTCATGTTTTTGAAAAAATATACATGTTGCAGCATTGATTAATCTAAGCAATGTTATGAATTTATTCAACTAAATATTTACTTTTAGGTGACTTAGAAAAATATATATAAGATAAAGTAGAATAAGAGCAACGGGCTTCCCTGGTGGCACAGTGGTTGGGAGTCCGCCTGCCGATGCAGGGGACGCGGGTTTGTGCCCCGGTCCGGGAGGATCCCACATGCCGCAGAGCGGCTGGGCCCGTGAGCCATGACCGCTGAGCCTGCGCGTCTGGAGCCTGTGCTCCGCAACGGGAGAGGCGGCAGCGGTGAGAGGCCCGTGTACTGAAAAAAAAAAAGAAGAGCAACAAAGAAAATAAGAATAGAAATGATAACATGAATCTCTGCAGGAGGGGAGGTTATTATTTTGGGGTCCTGTACATTTGCTAGAGATAGACCTTGTGTTTACCCCTAGCTTTCCAACAAATAGCATAATTAAGAAGCTAAGATCATCAATAAAAATGAACCAGATGTTCAAGATACGTGTAAGTGGCTCCTGGTACTGAGACTAGGCAAAAATTTATCCTGAATGGTCGTTTAATAAAAGACAGTATGGAAAAATACTCAGTAACATTGTAACAGCAACAGATTTTTTGAAAGCAGTCTGATGATATATTGACATTGGGTTAAGGCAGTTTTATGGTAAAGCCAAAACAGTGTACTCCAGATGTGCTGCTATACTTAAATCAATCTTTGGGCCTAGAAAATAAACATCAACAAATTATTTTATACTTTCAAAACTATAGTAGTTTAAGACTTAGTCATGAAATACCTACAAAATATAAAGCAGTAATTCAACATCTCAGTTTTCCATCTGTAAGTGCTCCTTTCTTTAATAAGAGGTTTGGTTAATTGTGATTAGTTTTAAAAATCGAAAAAATGGGCATGTTCAGTGATGGCAAGAATTTGGGAAAATAGAAAATCTTATTAGATATTGTTAATGGGGGTAAAATTAATAGCACTTTATTTGAGAACGATTTGGCAATACCAAATAAATGTACATAACCTGTGACTCAGAAATTCTATTTCTTGGTATCTAAGTAGAGATTCACACATAAGGATTATGTATAATGATGTGCATAGTAGCACTTTATAGTAGTGAAGAATTGGACTCAGGAAAGGGGAATGGATAATTAACTGTTATTTATTCATGCAGTAGGATACAGAAGCTAGAGTGAATAAACTAAAATATCCACTAATTAGGTGTATCCACATTAATAAATCTCAAAATTATAATGGTGAATGAATGAAGTTGCAAAGGATATATACAGGATAACACTTCATATAAACTTTAATTAACATAAGGTAGTTCATTAATACATATTTCGTGTTTTCATAAACATAAAAACATGCATGGATATCAAATAAGCTATGACGATATATAGTACAGCCCAGGGAATGACGATATATAGTACAGCCCAGGGAATAACTATAAATAGAATATAACCTTTAAAAAGTGTGATCACTATGTTGTATACCAGAAACTTATATAATATTGTACATCAACTGTACCTCAATTTAAAAAAAAATATTTACTGGGAAAAAAAATGCATGGGAATGATACACATCTACTTCAGGTGTATATGTAGCTGCTATTCAGTGGTTTTCCTTTGAGAGAAAAGGAAGGAAACTGTAGCTTTAGCTCTACTTGTAATATTGATTTCTTTTAAATTTTTTAAAAATTTAAAAAACACACCTCAGCCTGCCAAATAATATCCAAACTTCAGATTATTGATAAATAGAAAAGTAACACCATATCATAGCAAACTATTTCTTCTGCAAACCTTGTGGAGAAGAAAATATCAGGAGGTCCCACAAAGTAGAAATACTACAAATAACACTGTGATCACAATGCAGTAAAGCTGTAAATTATTAGAAAATCAAAAACTGAAAGCCTGGCCAACTGGAAAATTTTTATTATTTATTCATATTAAAGTATAGTTGATGTACAATATTATATATGTTAGAGGTGTCCAATATAGTGATTCACAGTTTTTAAAGGTTGTACTCCATTTATAGTTATTATAAAATGTTGGCTATATTCTCCATTTTGTACAGAATATCCTTATAGCTTATTTTATACATAATAGTTTGTACCTCTAAGTCCCCTACCCCTATATTGCCACTCCCCCTTTCCTCTCCCCACTGGTAACCACTAGTTTGTTCTCTGTATTTGTGAGTCTGCTTCTTTTTTCTCATAGTCATTAGTTTGTTGTGTTTTTAGATTCCACATATAAGTGATGTCATACAGTATTTGTCTTTCTCTGTCTGACTTATTTCACTTAGCATAATACCCTCCAAATCCATCCATGTTGCTGCATATGGCAAAATTTCATTCTTCTTATGTCTGAGTAGTATTCCATTGTGTATATATACCACATCTTCTTTATCCATTCATCTGTTGATGGACACTTAGGTTGCTTCCATATCTTGGCAATTGTAAATGATGCTGGTGTGAACATTGGGGTGTGTGTATCTTTTTGAATTAGTGTTTTTGTTTTTTCAGGTATATCCCAGGAGTGAAATTGTTGGGTCATATGGTAGTTCTATTTTTAGTTTTTTAAGAAACCTCCATACTGTTTTCCACAGTGACTGCACCAATTTACATTCCCACCAGCAGTGTACAAGGGTTCCTTTTTCTCCACATCCTTGCCAACATTTGTTATTTGTGCTCTGTTTGATGATAGCTATTCTGACAGGTGTGAGGTGGTATCTCACTGTGGTTTGATTTTCATTTCCCTGATGATTAATGATGTTGAGCACCTTTTCATGTGCCTGCTGGCCATCTACATCGCCTGTTTGGAAAAATGTCTATTCAAATCTGCCCACTTTTTAAACAGGTTATTTGTTTATTTGATGCTGAGTTGTATGAGCTGTATATATGTTGTATATTAATCCCTTATCAGTTCTACTATTTGCAAATATCTGCTCTCATTCAGTAGGTTGTCTTTTCATTTTGTCAATGATTTCCTTTGCTGTGCAAAAGCTTTTATGTTTAATTGGTCCTGTTTGTTTATTTTTGCTTTTATTTCATTGGTGTTAGGAGACAGAGCCAAAAAAATATTGCCGTGATTTATTTCAAAAAGTGTTCTGCCTATGTTTTACTCTAGGAGTTTTTTACTATCCGGTCTTACATTTGGGTCTTTAATCCATTTTGAGTTTACTTTTGTATATAGTGTTAGAGAATGTTCTAATTTAATTGTTTTACATGTAGCTGTCCAGTGTTCCCAGCAGCACTTACTGAAGAGTGAAGTCTTTTCTCCATTGTTTATTCTTGCCTCCTTGTCATAGATTAATTGACCATTAGTGCATGGGTTTATTTCTGGGCTTTCTATCCTGTTCCAGTGATGTCAGTTTTTGTGCCAGTACCATACTGTTTTGATTACTATAGCTTTGTAGTATAGTCTGAAGTCAGGGAGCATGATTCCTACATATACATTCTTCTTTTTCAAGATTGTTGTGGCTATTTGGGGTCTTTCATGTTTCCATAAAAATTTTAAATTTATTTGTTCTAGTTCTGTGAAAAATGCCATTGGTATTTTGATAGGGATTGCATTGAATCTGTAGATTACCTTGGGTAGTATGCTCATTTTAGCAATATGAATTCTTCCAATCCAAGAACATGATATATCTTTCCATGTATTTGTGTCATCTTCAATTTCTTTCATCAGTGTCTTATAGTTTTCTGAGTACAGGTCTTTTACCTCCTCAGGTAGGTTTATTCCTACATATTTTATTCTTTTGATGCAGTGGTAAATGGGATTGTTTCATTAATTTCTCTTTCTGATAGTTTGTTGTTAGTGTATAGAAATGCAACACACTTCCGTATGTTAATTTTGTATCCTGCAACTTTATACCAAATTTATTGATGAGCCCTAGTAGTTTTCTGGTGATGTGTTTAGGAGTCTGTGTATACAGTATCATGTCATCTGCAGACACTGACAGTTTTACTTCTTCAGTTCCAATTTGGGTTCATTTTATTTCTTTTTCTTGTCTGGTTGCTGTAGCTAGGACTTCTACTACTAAATAAAAGTGGCAAGAGTGGATATCCTTGTCTTGTTCCTGATCTTAGAGGAAATGCTTCAGCTTTTCACCTTTGAGTATCATGTTAGCTGTGGGTTTGTTGTAAATGGACTTTATTATCTTGAGGTATGTTCCTTCTGTGCCCAATTTCTGGAGAGCTTTATCATAATGGGTGCTGAATTTTGTCAAAAGCTGTTTCTGCATCTATTGAGATGATAGTATGGTTTTTATTCTTCATTGTGTTAATGTGGTGTATCATATTGAGTGATTTGCGTATACTGAAAAATCCTTGCATCTGGGATAAATCCCACTTGATCGTGGTGTATGATCCTTTTAATGTACTGTTGGATATGGTTTGCTAAATTTCTGTTTAGGATTTTTGCATGTATGTTCATCATTGATAATTCACCTCTAGTTTTTTCTTTTCTTGTGATATCTTTGTCTGGTTTTGGTATCGGGGTAATGCCAGCCTCATAGAATGAGTTCAGAAGCATTCCTTCCTCTGCAGTCTTTTGGAATAGTTTGAGAAGGGTAGGTGTTAACTCTTCTCTAAATGTTTGATACAATTCACCTGTGAAACCATGTGGTCCTGGGCTTTTGTTTGTTGGGCGGTTTTTAGTTACTGATACAGTTTCATTACTGGTAATGGGTCTACTCATATTTTCAATTTCTTGCTGTTTCACTCTTGGGAGAGTGTACCTTTCTTAGAATCTGTTTATTTCTTCTAGGTTGTCCATTTTATTGGCATATAGTTGTTTCTAGTAGTCTCTTATGATCCTTTGTATTTCTGTGGTGTCAGTTGTAACTTCTTTTTCATTTCTGATTTTACTGATTTGGACCCCCTCTCTTTTTTTTTTGATGAGTCTGGCTATAGGTTTATCAATTTTATTTATCTTTTCAAAGAACCAGCTTTTAGTTTCATTGATCTTTTCTCTTGTTTTCTTCATCTCTATTTCATTTATTTCTGCTCTGATCTTTATGATTTCTTTCCTTCTACTAACTTGGAGGGGTTTTTTCCTTTCTCTAGTTCTTTTAGATGTAAGGTTAGCTTGTTTATTTGAGATTTTTCTTTTTTCCTGAGGTAAGCTTGTATCTCTATAAACTTCCCTCTTAGAACTGCTTTTTGCTGTGTTCCACAGTTATTAGATCATCATGTTTTTGTTTTCATTTGTCTCTAGGTATTTTTTATTTGCTTGTTGATTGCTTCAGTGATCCATTGGTGGTTTAGTAGCTTATTATTTAGCCTTCATATATTTGTGTTTTTTGCAGTTTTTTTTCCTGTAGTTGATTTCTAGTCTCACAGCATTGTGGTCAGAAAAGATGCTTAAGATGATTTCAGTTTTCATAAATTTACCAAGGCTTGTTTTGTGGCCCAGCGTGTGATCTGTCCTGGAGAATGTTCCGTGTGCACTTGAAAAGTATGTATCCTGCTGCTTTCAGATGTAATGCTCTTTATCAATTAAGTCCATCTGGTCTGTTGTGTCATTTAAGGCTAGTATTTCCTTATTGATTTTCCATCTGGACAATCTGCGCATTGGTGTAAGTGGGATGTTAAACTCCCCTGCTACAACTGTGTTCTGTCAATTTCTCCTTTTATGTTTTTAAAATTTGCCTTATATATTTAAGTGTTCCTATGTTGGGTGCATATATATTTACATTTGTTACGTCTTCTTGGATTTATCCCTTGATCATTATGTAGTGTCCTTTTTTGTCTCTTGTCACAGTCTTTATTTTAAAGTCTATTTTATCTGATATAAGTATCGCTACTCTGGCTTTTTTTTTATTTCCATTTGCATGGAATACCTTTTTCCATCCCCTCACTTTCAGTCTGTGTGTGTCTTTAGATCTGAAGTGAGTCTCTTGTAAGCAGCATATACACCAGTCTTATTTTTGTATCCTTGATTCCAGTGTTTAGTCCATTTACATTTAAGATAATTATCAGTATGTATGTTCTTCCTGCCATTTTGTTAATTGCTTTGCAGTTGTTTTTGCATGTCTTTTTTTCCCTTCTTTTGTTCTTTTGTGATTTAATGACTGCCTTTAGTGTTACGTTTGGATTCTTTTTTGTGTGTGTGTATATCTATTATAGATTTTTGGTTTGTGATTACCATGAGGCTTTTATATAGCAGTCTGTATGTATACATGATTGTTTTAAGTTGCTTATCTCTTCATTTCAAATGCATTTTAAAGACCCGCCATTTGTACTCTCTTCCCTTCACGATTACTGTTTTATCTGATTGTTTTATATAACCCTTAACTGCTTATTGTGGATGTAGATGATTTTACTGCTTTTCTCTTTTAACCTTCCTACTGCCTTTACTGTATATTTGCCTTTACCGTTGAGTATTTTCATTTTGTAATGTTCTTGTTTCTTGTTGTGGCCTTTTCTTTTCCACCTAGAGAAGTTCCTTTAACATTAGCTGTAGAACTGATTTGGTGGTGCTGAACTCTTAGCTTTTGCTTGTCTGTAAAGCTTTTGATCTCCATCAAATCTAAATTAGAGCCTTACTGGGTAGAGTATTCTTGGTTGTAGGTTTTTCCCTTTCATCACTTTAAATATATCGTGCCACTTCTTTCTGGGCTGCAGAATTTCTGATGAAAAATCAAAAATTTGTGGGTGTTCCCTTGCATGTTATTTGTTGCTTTTCCCTTGCTGCTTTTAACATTTTCTATTTATCTTTAATTTTTGTCATTTTAATTACAATGTGTCTTGGTATGTTCCTCTTTGGATTAATTCTGTTTGGGACTCTGCACTACCTGGACTTGGGTGACTGTTCCCTTTCCCAGGTTAGGGAAGTTTTCAGCTGTTATGTCTTCATTTATGTTCTCAGCCCCTTTCTCTCTCTCTTCTTCTGGGACCCATGTAATGCAAATATTGATGTGCTTGATGTTGTCCCAGAGGTCTGTTTAACTGTCCTCATTGGTTTTCATTCTTTTTTCTTTTCAGTGGCAATAATTTCCACTACTCTGTCTTCCAGCTCACTAATCCATTCTTCTGTATCACTTAGTTTACTATTGATTCCTTCTAGTGTACTTTTCATTTTAGTTATTGTATTCTTCATCTCTGTTTGGTTGTTCTTTATATTTTCTCTTTGTTAAAAACTTCTAATTTGGAAATTCCCAGATGGTCCAGCAGTTAGCACTCCACACCACTGCAGAGGGCACAGGTTCAATCCCTGCTTGGGGAACTAAGATCCCACAAGCTGCACAAATCAGCCAAAAAACAAAAAAAAACACTTCTACCTGCTCACTCTGTGCATCCATTCTTCTCCCAAGTTCTGTAATCATCTTTACAATCATTACCTTGAATTCTTTCTTGGGTTGATTGCCTATCTCCACTTCACTTAGTTCTTCTTCTGGGGTTTTATCTTGTTCCTTTGTCTGGAACATGTTTCTCTGCCACCGCATTTTATCTAAGTTGCTATTTGTGTTTTTATGTATCTGGTAGGTTGGTTACATTTCCCAGCCTTGGACAAGTGGCCTTCTGTAAGAGATGACTGTGTCCCAGCAGCACACTCCCATCTCGTCACCCAATATACATGCTTCAGGTGATCCCCCTATGAAGGGGGGTCATTCTGTTGTGAGAGGCTGACTATGTGGGCAGTGTGGTAGGCTTGGTTGGCCCCTAGCCTGGTTAGTTGCCAGGCCCTGCCTTGTACTGCTGGCTGCTGGCTGTTGGTTAGCATGGCCTGGTCACACAGTGGGTGACTGCAGAACCCCAGGATGCCTTAGTGCTTATGCAAGCTCACTGATGGGCAGAGTTAGGACCCAAAAGACTCTGGGGTTGTTGTCCACCCACTGTTGGGTGAAGCCAGGTCCTGGGGTTAGTGCCGGACTACTAGCAGGCAAAGCCAGGTCCTGGAGTCTGGCTGCAGGGCCATGGGATCCCAGAGCTGGTGTCAGATCACTGGTGGCAGAGCAGTTCCTCATACAGTTGGTCACAGTGTCCGGGGAGTCCCAAAGCTTCTGTTGGCCTTCTGTGGGCAGGCTGGGTCTGCAGGCTGCAGGATTATGGTTTTCTTGCACCTGGTGTCTGCCCCTTGGTGGGTGAAGCTGGTCTAGAGGCTAGTTCAGGCTTCCTGGAAGGCAGAGCTGGTGCCTGTCCACTGGTAGATGTAGCTGGGTCATGGCCCTCTCTTGGGCAGGGGCATGTCTGGAGGTGACTGTGGGTTCAGGAAGTCTTTAGGCAACCTGTCTGCTGATAGGTGGAGATGTATTCCCACCCAGTTAGTTGTTTGGCCTGAGGCATCACAGCACTGGCACCTACAGGCTGTTAGGTGGGGCCAGTTCTTGGCACTAATGAGCCATAAGGAGGATCCCACTAGGACGACCACCCACACCAGTGTCCACGTGGTAGAAAACTCCCACATGTGGCTGCCACCAGTGTCTGTGTCCCCAGGGTGAGTGGCAGCCACCCCACCTCTCCAGGAGATTCTCCAAGACCAGCAGGTAGGTCAGCTCAGGCTCCCATCAGATTACTGCTTTTGCCCTGGGTGCTGGTGCATGTGAGATTTTGTGTGCACCCTTTAATAGTGAAGTCTCTATTTCCCCCAGTCCTTTGGGACTCACAAAATTGATCTCCACTGGCCTTCAGAACCAAATGCTGTGGAGACTTGTCTTCCTGGTGCAGGGTCCCCAGGGGCTCAGAACTCTCATTCCTGTGGAAGAACCTCTGTAATATAATTTTTCTCCAGTTAATGGGTCACCCATCCAGGGGTATGCAACTTGATTATATCACAAGTACACCCCTCCTACCTGTCTTGTTGTCATTCCTTCTCTATGTGTTTAGTTGTAGATCTTTTCTGGTAAGTTCTGATCTTTTTCATACATGGTCGTTCTGCAGGTAGTTGTGATTTTGGTGTGCTCATGAGAGGAGGTGAGCTCAGGGTCTTTCTACTCTGCCATCTTGGCCAGTCTCTCTCCCAGTTAGAAAATGTAAAGCCACCTCTTAACTCTTAAGTGAAGGAGAAAATACAAAATGAAATTACAGAATTTCTTAAAAATGAAAGTAGTACATACCAGAATCCATGGGATACATTTAAAACACTGATCAAAGGAAAATTCATAGCCTTAAGAACTTTTCCAAAGAAAAATGAATGCGAGTAGGGATTTCCCTGGTGGCACAGTGTTAAGAATCCGCCTGCCGATGCAGAGGATACAGGTTTGAGCTCTGGTTGGGGAAGATCCCACATGCTGCAGAGCAACTAAGCCCGTGCACCACAACTGCCGAGCCTGCGCACTGCAACCACTGAAGCCCACGTGCCTAGAGCCCGTGCTCTGCAACAAGAGAAGCCACCACAATGAGAAGCCCGCGTGCCGCAGCGAAGAGTAGCCCCCACTCACCACAACTAGAGAAAGCCTGCATACAACAACGAAGACCCAACGCAGCCAAAAATAAAATTAAATAAAATTTTTTTTATGAATGAGAATAAATAAACCAAATCCCTAGTGTAAAGTACTAGAAAAAGATAAAGGAAGAACATGATATAAATAAAAGCAGAAATTATTTGGTAAGCAGAAGGAAGAAAATGAAGATCAGAGAGGAAACTAATAAGAAAACAAAAGCAATAGATAAAATCGATGAAACCAAAACTTGTCCTTTGAGAAGATCAAAGTTATTGATAAACCTTTAACCAGACTGGTCAGAAAAAAGGAGAGAAGACACAAATTACCAAAATCAGGAATGAGAGAAATAACAAAATCTACAAATATTTAAAGAAAAGTCAGAAATTAGTAACAACTTTATACCACTGAGTTCAACAATTTAGATGAAAAGGATAAATTCCTTGAAAGGAATAAACTACTTAAGCTCAAGAAGAAATAGATAATTTGAATAGCCCTACATCTGTTAAAGAAATTGATTTGTATTTAAAAACCTTTCCACAAAGAAAATTCCAGGCCCAGATGGCTTCACTAATAAATTTTACCAAACACTTAAGGAAGAAATAATACCCATTTTCTACCATAAAATCTAAAAAGAGGGAGTGCTTCCCAATTTATTCTGAGTCCAGCATTACCTAGATTTCAAAACCTGACTACACATTACCAAAAAAACTACAGACCAATTTCTGTGAACATAGATGCAGAATTTCTAAACAAAATTTTTACAAATTTGATCTAACAATATAAAAGAGATAATATAACCACCAAGTTAGGGTTTATCCAGTGAATTCCAGGTAAATTTTAACATGAGAAAGCAGTCAGTTTACCTCACCATATTAAACTAAAAAAGGAAAACCATATGATTATATCCAT
Organism: Monodon monoceros; assembly: GCF_005190385.1. Lineage (NCBI taxonomy): Eukaryota > Metazoa > Chordata > Mammalia > Artiodactyla > Monodontidae > Monodon > Monodon monoceros. The sequence continues at coordinate 72,353,121 of NW_021703767.1, read as the reverse complement.
AGTTTAGGAGAAGCTTTGACAGAATCCAACATCCTTTTTTTTTTTTTTTGGCCGCATTATGTGTTCGTTGCTGTGCCCGGGCTTTCTCTAGTTGCGGCAAGTGGGAGCTACTCTTCGTTGCAGTGCACAGGCTTCTCACTGCAGTGGCTTTTCTTGTTGCGGAGAGCGGGCTCTAGGCGCGCAGGCTTCAGTAGTTTCAGCACGCAGGCTCAGTAGTTGCAGCACATGGGCCCTGGAGCACGCAGGCTTCAGTAGTTGTGGCACACGGGCTTCAGTAGTTGTGGCTCACGGGCTCTAGAGCACAGGCTGAGTAGTTGTGATGCACAGGCTTAGTTGCTTCACAGCATATGGGATCTTCCGGACCATGGATCAAACCTGTGTCCCCTGCATTGGCAGGCAGATTCTTAACCACTGCACCACCAGAGAAGCCCCCCAACATCCATTCTTGATTAAACTCTCCACAAACTGGGAATAGAAAAGAACTTTCTCAAACTGATAAATAATATTCTAAAAATCCTACACCTATCATCATACTTAATGATAAAAGAAGCTCAGTGTTTTCCCCCTAAAATCAGAAACATGTCAAGGATACCCACTCTCACCACTTGTTTTCAGCATTGTACTAGAGGTCCTAGCCAGTGCAGTAAGACAAGAGAGAGAAATCAAAGTCATCTAGATTGGAAAGGAAGAAGTAGAATTGTCCTTATTTGCAGACAACATGATTGTCTATGTAAAAAATCTGATAGAATCTACAAAAAGAAAAAAAAATGCTACTAGAACTAGTAAATAAGTTTAGCAAGATCAAAGGATACAGTGTTGATCAATATACAAAAATCAATTGTATTTCTATATACTAGACCAAATTGAAATTTTAAAAAACATTATTTGTAGTAGCATTAAAAAAAATATTAAATACTTAGAGATAAATCTAACCAAAAAAATTTGCAGATCAGTACACTAAAAACTACAAAGCATTGCTGAGAGAATTAAAGAAGACCTAAATAAATGGAGAGATGCACGATGCTCATGGATTGAAAGGCTCAGTGTTGTTTAGATATCAGTTTTGTTCACTTGCACTTTAGGCTCAGTACAACCCCAATCAAAAATCCCAGGAGTTCTTTTTGTAGAAATTGACATGATAATAATACTAAAGTTCATATAGAAATGCAAAAGATCTAAAATAGCCAAAACAACTTTGAAAAAGAACGAAGCTGAAGGACTCACACTACTTCATTTTGAAATTTATAAAAATACAGTTAATCAAGATGGTATGCATAAAGATATTGGCATGAAGATAGGCAGATCAGGGCTTCCCTGGTGGCACAGTGGTTGAGAGTCTGCCTGCCGATGCAGGGGACACTACTACTTCGTTGCGGTGCACAGGGTTCGTGCCCTGGTCTGGGAGGATCCCACATGCCGCGGAGCGGCTGGTCTCATGAGCCATGGCCGCTGAGCCTGCGCGTCCGGAGCCTCTGCTCCACAGCGGGAGAGGCCACAACGGTGAGAGGCCCACATACCGCAAAAAAAAAAAAAAAAAAAAAAAAAGGTAGATCAGTGTAACATACTAGAGAATCCTTAAATGGACCCACATATATATGGACAGCTGTGGTCAAAGGTGCAAAGGCAATTCAGTGGAGAAAGGGATATTCTTTCAACAAATGGTGATGGAACAATTGACTAGCCACGCCTCATACCATACACAGAAATTAACTCAAAATAGATCCTAAATCTGAATCCTAGAACTATAAACATAGGAAAAATCTTCATGACTTTGGGTTTGGCAGTGATTCCTAAGATAACATACCAAAAGCACGATCCATAAAAGAAAAAAAATGATAAATTGGACTTCATCAAGATTAAAACTTCTGCTTTTGGGGGAAAAAGAAGAAAGCACTGTTAGGTGAATAAAAAGACAAGCCATATACTAGGAGAAAATATTTTCACCTCATATATTTCATAAAAGATTTGTATCTAGAATATGTAGAGAACTCTTTCATCACAATAATAAAGACAACCCTATTTTTAAATGAACAAAGGATTTGAAAAGACGTTTCTCGAAGGAAGATATAAAAATGGCCAATAAACATGTGAAAAGATACGCAACACAGTCATTCATTAGGTAAATGCAGATTGAAACCTTAATAAGGAGCCACTACATACCCATTGGAATGGCTGTGTTTTTTTAAACTGACCATTACCAAGTTTTGACAGGGATAGGAGGAAAGAAATCATATGTCCATACAGAGACTTAACATGAATATTTGTAACAGCTTTATTTATAATGGGCAAAAACTGGAAATAACCCAGATGTCCCTCATCTGGTGAATGGATAAACAAAGTATGGTATATTCATGTAATGGACTACTACTCAGCAATAAAAAGTAATAAATTGTTGATGTTACACAACAACATGGATGAATCCCAAAGTAGTTATGCTAAGTGAAAGGAGCCAAACAGTAAACTACATACTGAATAACTGTACTTATATAAAGTTTTAGAAATTTCATACAAATCTATAGTAACAAAAAGCAGACTAGTGGTTGCTTGGAGAAGGACAGGAAGGAGAGGTTACAAAGAGGCATGAAACTGGGGAGTGACTGATATATTTATTATTTTGATTATGGTGATGATTTCAAGGTGTATACACATGTCAAAACTTACCAAATTGTATACTTTCAATATGTGCAGTTTATTGTATGTCAGTTATGCCTTAACTAAGCCTTTTTTTTCTTTTAACTGACATTCCTCCTAGTGCTTTGGGGGAAAACAAAACTTGTATCTTTAACATTATATGCTTTCTGAACTACTTAAGATTTTTGTCACTTGCATACATATTCTTTGTAATAAAAATAATAAAATGGATTTTTGTAAGAAATTAAGGTGGAGAATAGAAAAGCAGATCTAGAAAGAAATAACACAATAGACAAACTACTAGCTAACCTGATTTTTTTTTAAGGGGAAAATCACAAACACTAGACACAGGAAATGACAAGGGGGCATAACCATTGAAATATTATGAAATCATAAAAGACTGTATTGCATATCTTTATATAAATAAAATTTTAAACTTGGTTGAGATGGATAATTTCCTAGAAAAATACAGTTTACCAAAATTGACCTATTAGAGATGGAAAGATTTCTATAGAAGAAGAAATCTTCAGAAGAAATAGAGCAAGTTATCAAGAAACTACGCCACAAAAAGCATCAGGCCCAGATGACTTCATGGGGGAATTCTAATAAATCTTGAAAAGTTAGATCATCCTAAAGCTCCATAAGTACTGTTCAAGAGCATCTTTTTATGAAGCAAGTCTAATATTGATATCTAAACCTGATGAAGACAGTGAAAATTATAGATCAGTATCACTGATGAATATTAATACAAAAGTGTTAAATATTTTAATAAACACAATCCAGTACCACATTGCAAAAATAATATACCATGACCAAATGGGATTAAAGATATTTAAAGTCAGCTCAATATTAGGAAATCCATTAATGTAATCTACCACGTTAACAGATCTAAAGAGAAAAATCATATATTCACAGATGCCTGAAAAGCATTTGGTAAAATCCAGTACCTCTACTGGGAGGGGGAAATCTCAGAAATACAGAGATTGTTGTTATTTTTTTTAAGAGAAAAAAGATTGAGAGGGACAGATCGAAATCCTTAATGGGAGAAACATTGAGGCAGTGCCATTATGATAGGAGCAAGGCAAGGATGTCCATTGTCTGTACTACTACTCAAGGTACTAGTCAATGCTATTACACAATACAAATCAATCAGAGGCATAAGAATTGGAAAAGAAATAAAACTATCTCTGTTTTCAGATAATATAGTAACCTAGAAACCATACAAAATTTATTATAAAATTTATTTTGTAAAATATAAATTTATAAAATTAAAGACTTATAAAATCAAAGACAAAATAAAAAGCTAGAGTAAGGTAGCACATAAAATTAATATGCAGAAATTAATAGCTTTCTTTTACATGAACAGTAATCAGAAGATTATTATAGAGAAAAGCCCATTTATAATGTAAGAAATAGCATGTAAAATACTTAGTAGACTTAATGAGAAATATGCAGACTTACATGAAGAAATCTGTAAAACACTCCTGAAAGACAGAATATTAGACTTGATCAAATGTAAAGACATCCCTTGTTCTTAGCTATGACAGTTCAACATTGTAAAGCTGCCAGTTCTGTCTAAGCTGATTTATATATGAGCACAATCCCGGTAAAAATAACTACCAGCTTTTTTATGGGGTTAGACGAATTGAATTGAAGTTCATAAGAGAAGCCAGGACCGACACAAAAAGAAAAGCTACAAGAGATTCTAGCCCTACCAGATATTAAAGAATACTATTAAGACTTCTTAATTAAAACAGTGTGTTAATGACCCATGAATAGGACAAAAAGACGAGTAGAATAGAAAAGAGAATCCAGGAAGACCCAAACTCTCATGAAAATATAGTATATGACAAAGGTGCAATCTCATATCACTGGGGCTTTTAATAATGGGCTTTTAAGTAAGTAGTGCTGGAACAACTGGAGAAAAGGTAAATTAGAACCATACTTCTGGGGGACTTCCCTGATGGCACAGTGGGTAAGACTCCATGCTCCCAATGCAGGGGGTCTGGGTTCAATCCCTGGTCAGGGAACTAGATCCCACATGCATGCCGCAACTAAGAGTTCGCATGCCACAACTAAGGAGCCCAGGTGCTGCAACTAAGACCCAGTGCAACCAAATAAATAAAAGAACCATACTTCACACCATACACAAAAATTGGCTCTAATACAATTGACAGAAGAAAATATAACCTGGGCATAGGGAAGGTTTTTTAACCATGAATCAAAATTCAGATGCAGTAAAAGACTGATATCTTCTGAACACATGAAAACAAAAAGACTTTTCCTTGACCAAAAAACTTTTCCTAAAACTAAGAGAAAACACCATTACCAATGTCAAAAAACAACTGACAAAAAATCTTCGAGAAAAGGGCTGATATTCCCGAATATTAAAAACTTAAAAATTGAGCGAATAGAGACCAGAATCTATTAGAAAATGGACAAAAGATATAAATACACAATTCACACAAAAATAAGATATAAAAATGATAAATCAAACCTGAGATCAGTTACCTACGAGGGAGGAGTGGAAAGGATGGGAGATTGGGATTGAGGTAGAAGGGATGGAGGTATAGCATTTCTCCAAGTATACCTTTTTGTATAATTTTGACTTTAGAACTGTGTTAACATTTTGTATATTAAAAAAACAAAAAGAGAAGATGAGGGGAAAGCAGAATGATATATGAGCAGACTAAACCTAGTCTGTTTCAAATAGTTATTTTTAAATTAATTTTCAAATAACTTCATTGAAGAGAGGAAGGGAGGGGAGAAGTCTTAATCCCAGTAATCCTTGAAGACAGGCTAAAGACAGAAAGCCTATGAACAAATATTGAACTCTATAATTAGAGTGGTATGGGTTAATAGGTCTGAAACTACTTTAAGGTATATTTTAGAGTTGAGCAAATAAATTAATATATTGACAGTTGATGGGAGCTAGATTTCCCACTGTCAAAGAAGGGATTTTAGAAATATGGAAAGGGGAGAGGGTAGAATAAACTCTATGGTAATTGGATTGGAATTAGAGATAACGAATATAAACTCATGCATCTTAATACAGATATAGAAATATAAATGTGTATATATGTTTTCTTGCTCTGTCCACAAAGGAGGCCTAAAAATGATGACTCGTCAATAAACAATGAGAATATCTAGTGTCTAGATCTTGGCTTCTAAATACTATCCTCCATTAAAAAGGTCCAGAACTCATTAGAATAATGGCTGATTCCACTGGGAAAGTACAAGATGAGCCTAGAACATTTTGCTCTGTCTGAAAACTAAGGAAGTGCTTAAAGAATGATACAAATATGTCAAAAAGACACTGAAACCAACCTGTAAGGCCCCACAGTGGCCAAGTCTGGCATAATTGGAATATTAAAATAAATGATAATAACTGATTATAACAGAACAAGAATCCAAGAGTCCATAATGGTATAATGGTATAAATAAATATATGGTATAAATAAATATATGAATGAATAAATAAGTAGATAGAAGGGAAAGCTTTACCTTACATAATTAGAATATCTGCTAATAAGGTTAGAAGGAATGATGGAATTAGGAGAGCTCTCTTGACAACCACCATGATAATAATTGTTTCAGGCAAGAATCGTCAGTGTATGCTAAAATTAATGAGTGAATCAATACCTGATGAGAAACAGGATATTTACATAGTTTCAACATATCCTTGCCCCAAATACTTATCAGCTACAAAAGGAAAATAGTAATCTAAACCTGGCAGACAAAAACCTTTAAAAAGTGATCAAAATTAACATCACTAGTAGACCTCTTATGCTCCCTGATATGATGGACTGAGAAGGATGCAACATCACTTCTGTGGTATTCCTACCGAAAATGTGTATCCTGCCATCTGATGGGAAACTTCAGGCAAACCCAGGTTGAGGCATATTCTATGAAAAAAAACGTTCTGTACTCTTGAAAAATATCAAGATCATGAAAGACAAAGACTAAAGAACTGTGCCAGATTGACAGAGGCTAAAGAGACAATACAACTAAATGCAATGTGTGGTCCTGGATTGGACCCTAGAGCAAGAATACTTTTTTTCCTTTTGCAGTAAAGGATACTAGATGACCAACTGAAATTATACTGTGGTTATTTAAGAGATGTCATTGTGTTTAGGAAATAAGGGGTAAAGAAGTTTTATGTTTGCAATTTACTGTTAAACTATTGTGTACATATATATACAGGGAGGTAAAATAAAGCAAACAAGATAGAATGTTAATGTTTCAATGTAAAGTTTTTTAAAATTAAGCAATCAGGTAAAATAGTAATATCTAATAAAAGGAGGTGGTGGGTACATGTATATATGTTATTTACCTTCTATATGTTTGAAATATTCATAAAATATTAATTTTTTTATTTTAAATAGTCCTACTGAGTTGAAATTATCATTCATTCGGGTGGATTCAAGCCCTTAGATTACAAGACGCATTATGGGGTAGTACCTGACGTTAAATGTTATAATAAAATCTGTTTGATAAATTAGAAGTACTACCCTATTTAACATGGAAATGCTCATCTTTACTAAAAATCTTAATGGCCTTTGGCAGTGAATTTAAGCATGTCAGGAAAGCGTCTTAAATTCAGAATTGGGGTTTCCAAATGCTTCAGTTTGTGATAAAGTTTTTACTGGTCACCAGTAAGATGAAAAATAGAACAGAGAGTGGTAGTGAGGTTTTATAAATTTAAATTTATTCAGTTTTAAAGATTCGCCTTTATCCTACACTTTTACATTCTTGTTTGATCATATATTCTTTTTTTGTTTGTTTTTTTTTGTGTTTTTGCGGTACACGGGCCTCTCACTCTTGTGGCCTCTCCCGTTGCGGAGCACAGGCTCCGGACGCGCAGGCTCAGCGGCCATGGCTCACAGGCCCAGCCACTCCGCGGCATGTGGGATCTTCCCGGACCGGGGCACGAACCCTTGTCCCCTGCATCGGCAGGCGGACTCTCAACCACTGCACCACCAGGGAAGCCCTGATCATATATTCTTTTATGAAATGATGGTTGTGGTAAGATGGTAGCTTAGGGTATTTTTTAGTGCCCTTTCTCAGCGAAGTAAAAGATAGGAACCCCATATTGGTTGCCGTTTTGAGAGATTACTGATCTGTGAAAGCTAGGAGTAAGGGAACTGTATTTTCATTCCTTTTTAAATGTAATATTTGAGAATGGAAAACCAGTTATCCGTAGTCATTATTCATTGTCTTCATAACAGAAATGACAAGTTTGCTTAAAGTGAACAGGATCCAAACATCATAATTCAGATTTGGTACTTGTAGGAAATGTACCTTTGATATAGTTGAAAATACTTGGTTCACTTGTTTTTCTTCCCTATTCCCTCTGTTTTAGGGCAAACACTGTATCCTCGATGTGTCTGGAAATGCCATAAAGAGATTACAGATTGCACAACTTTACCCAATCTCCATTTTTATTAAACCCAAATCCATGGAAAATATCATGTAAGTGTAAATGCCTAAGGCACAGCCTCTAAGTACAAATCCAGTCTCTGTTACTTATTAGATTGGGTAATTTACTTACCCTTCTTGCATCTCAATTCCTTTATCTGTAAAATGCAGGTAATAATAGTATATCCACTCAGAGGGTTGTTGTGAGGATTAAATAAGCACTCTTGATATTAACTATCATAATCATCAACGTTAATATACTAAAGTATAAAGTAACATATGTTAGAATTTTTAAGTTTAAACAGTCACATGTGTCCAGTACCTACTTAATTGGGCAGTGCAGCTCTGGGTAACCATTAAGAGAATAAAATAATGTATAAATATTTACCTAATAGAGGACAAAAAATAGAATTTAAATAAATATTAAAAGAAGAGAGGAATGAGCAAATAGAAACATAGTATAGGTGGGGCAAAAGGATACAGATAGTAAGATAGTATAAATTAACCCAAATGTTTCATTAATTAAATTCTAGACTAAATGGTCCAATTAAAATACAAAACTTGGCAGAATAGAGGAATGAGAAATAACTATATGTTGCTTTTGTAGAAAAGGAAAAGAATCTTTACCTTCTATTCCTCCAGGTTCTCAGCTGGGCCTCTGTAACAAAAGACAGATGAACAAGAGAAAAGCATGCAAATTTATTTAAGTTTTACATGACATAGGACCTTCATAAGAAAATGAAAACCCAAAGAAATGGTTAAACCTGAACATTTTTATACTAGGTTAGATGAGTGGAGAGTGATGGGAAAATGTGATAGGACCAGACGATATGACTTAAGAGTAGTAAACTAATGGAAACTTAGTAAGGCTTGTTCATTCAAATTCTTCTCAGCTTCCCTCCATCATCAGAGATAAGGATGGTCCTTTTCTTCAGGTATAGGGAGGTCACCTCTCACATGAGGGTCTTATTGACCTGCTTCAGGGGAAGGTCAGAGAGTCCTTCCTGTACCTGTCATTTTTCAAATTCCTTCAAGCCAAGGTACCATATTTTGGGATAGTGTGCTATAAAACCCATCAATTATATGTTGCTTTCATAAGACATACCTTAATTATTAGTCTATGGAAGAGCTGAAAGAGAATAGAAAAAAGGGATATACCATACAAACACTAAATAAATTCAGCTGGTTTATACTACTTTCAAAGTATACTCTAAGGTAAGAAGTATTACTAGAGATAAAGAGGAACATTCATAGAAGTTAAAGGTTCACTCCATTACGAAGATATATTTATACATTTGTTTTGCACTTTTAGTAGCACAGTCTCAAAATATCTAAAGCACAAATTAACAGCTATATAGGAAAAATAATAATTCCACAGTCATAGTGGGCGAACGTAACAAAAGAATCACAGAGGAATAGAATAAGAAAACAGACAAATAAAAAAATAAATAAGGATATACAACAACACAAATTAGAAACTTTACCCAACTGACATACATAGACCACTGCACTCAACATCTGCAAAAGTTACACCTTGATTTCAAGTGCACTTAAAGTAATTACCAAAACTAATTATATGCTAAGCCACAGATTTCAAATGATTAAAAACAAATATCTCTGAGCATGATGAAATTAGGGTAGAAATGAATAATTAAAAGATCACTGGAAAATCTCCAAATATTTGGAAATTCTGTGGATCAAAGAATAAGTCACTCCATAAGTTAATAAATGTTTTGAACTCAATGGTAACAGAATTGTCAAGTAAATAAATTTGGAGGATGTAGTAGCCTAGAAAACAAACATGTGGTGGAGAGGATTAACAAATCAAAAATGTTTTCTTTGAAAAAACCATTAATAAGAAATATCAAGGAAAGAAAATTTTAAAGGCATAAATAACATCAAGAATGAAAATGGGAATATCACTAAACATCCAGTGGACATTAAAAATGTTAACACAGACAACCCAGTAGAAAAATGAGCAAAGGACTTAGACACTTCACAAGAGGATCCAAATAGTTAATAAACATTTTAGATAATGCTTAATCATGGAAATGCAAGTTAAAACCACAAGGTCATATGTTATACTAAAATAGCTAAAATGAAAAAATACCAAATGTTGGCAAGGATGTGGAAAAACTGAAGCTCATGACACTGATAGGAGTGTAAATTGGTACATCCACATTGGTAAACTTGTTTACAGTATCTCCTAAAGCTGAACATACACATAACTTAGGACCCAAAAGTCTCATTCCTAGATATATACTCAACAGAAATTTTACGTATGTTTACCAAAGAAATGTACTAGATTAGTTGGAAATACTATACTAAATAACTAAGAACTTGAAACTATCCAAATACCCATCAGAGCCTACATAAATATGACATATTCACACAAAATGAAATATTCTACAGTAATGAAAATGAGCAATCTCCAACTACACACAAAAGTATAGATAGAAGAATCTCACAAACATAATTTGAGTAAAAAAAAATTCAGACCTAAAAGTATATATACTCCGTGATCCCAAATTTAATCATTGCTTATAGAAATCAAATACAGGTTACTCTTTGAGGGTAGGTTGGTGACTGGAGTGAAGACACCCAGATTCTTAGGTGCTGATGTAATGTTCTCTATCTCAGTCTAGGTACCAGATATACAGGTAAGCGTAAGTTGCTGAAAACTCATCAAGATATATATTTATGATATTTCTGTTCTATGTTTGAAAGTTATGCTTTAAAAAAATCTGAAGAAATAGAAAAGGAAAAAAAGAAATAGAAAATCTAGACCTGTACTCCTAAAGAACTTGACTTTGTTATGAAAAGCCTTCCCACAAATAAAAGAGCCAAAAGGACTTACTGAATTCTATCAAAAGCTAAGAAGTATTACCAGTCTTATAAAGATTCTTCAACTAATTTTATGGGCATTAATTTAATACCAAAACCTGTGAAAGATTTCACAGGAAATGAAAGTGACAAACCAGTCTTACCATGAATATAGATACAGAAATCCTTACCAAAATATGAGCAATTTGAATCCAACAATTTTTTTAGTAAGATAAAATACAACAGCCAAGTTGGGTTTATTTAAGGAATGCGAGGCTAGGTTAACATTTAAGATTAATCAGTGATAGAGGTAGAGAGAAGATGGAGTAGGAAGCACCAGGAATCTATCTCCCCACCTAGACAACAGTTGGACTTGCAGAATCTGTCTGATGTTGACCCTTGAACATCGCAGGTTTGAACTGCATGGGTCTACTTAAACATGGATTTTTTTTCAGTAGTAAATATTTCAGTACTACTCAATCTGCAGTTGATTGTGGATGCGGAACCATGGATACAGAGGAACCAAGCATATGGAGGGCCGACTGTTAAGTTATACATGGATTTTCAACTGCATGGAGGGTTGGTTGGCACCCCTAACCCTGACATTGTTCAAGGGTCAACTGTATTTTGGAACTCAGGAATTCATTGAAGGCTTGCAGCTTCTAGGGGATGGTTTGAACGGTCAAATTTGATTTATTTCACCTCTTACCACGGTAGCAGCTACCCATTTCCCCACCTTCAGCCCCCTAGCAGGTAGCCATGCACTCATTCCTCGAGCAGCTTACATAAAGTTTGTGGAGCCAAGGTGGGGAATAAGGACCTTGTCCTCCAAACACTGGGGAATCTGTGCTCAGATAGCTGATTCCTGCTTCTAATTGTGGAGGTGCAGACACAGAAGCAGGAAGCCATTGTTGCAAACCCCACTGCCACTGTTGCAGGGCCCCACCTCTCAGGCTGAAGTGACTTCTAGAGAGTTAAGGAGCTGGTGCCTTTTTTCCCCCTCTTTTACGTTTTCTTTTTCCCATTTGGGAGCCAGACTAGGACGTTCACATATACAGGAGTATTCAGAAAGTCAACACACAGGCCCAGGGAAAGGCACAGGCTCAGAAAATATCTGAGAAGACCTTACGTGTATACCTCAGGCTAATCCCTGGCATGGAGACATCCTATAACAATTTAAAACAAAAAACCCTAAAGGAAGGAGAATTTTTACCTCTAGCGTTATCACATTATAAGATTCCAATGTCCAGTATTCAACAGAAATTTATAAGGCATACAAAGAAACAAGAAAGTATGGCCTATTCAAAGGGAAAAAATAAATCAATAGAAACTGTCCCTGAAAAAGACCTAATGGCAGATATACTAGACAAAGACTTTAAGACAGCTGTCTTAAAGTTTCTCAGCAAACTCAAAGAAGATGTGGAAAAAGTCAAGGAAACAATGTGTGAACCAAATGGAAACATCAATAAAGAGGTAAGAAACCAAAAGGAAATTCTGGAGCTGAAAAGTACAAAAACTGAAATGAAAAATTTCATTCAAATTTTTGAATGAAAATTTCATTCAAAGAGGGATTCAAACACAGATTTGAGCAGGCAGGAACAAAGATTCCTCAAACTTGAAGAATGGAAATTATCAAGGCTATGAACAGAAAGAAAAGACTGAAGAAAAGTGAACAGATCCTAAGGAACCTGTGGGATACCATCAATCGGAAGAACATATGCATCTGGGAGTCCCAGTATTAGAAGAAAGAGAGAAAAGACAGAGAGAATATTTGAAAAAATAATGGCTGAAATCTTCCCAAACTTGATGAGAGACATGAATATAAACATCCAAAAAGCTCAACAATCTTTAAGTAAAATGAACTCAAAGAGACCCACATTGAAACACATTTTAATCAAACTATCAAGAGACAGAATTTTGAAAGCAGCAAGAGAGAAGTGAATTATCACATACGGAAGTCCTTATTTCCAGTAATTTATGTAAGTGGACTAAACTCTCCAATCAAAAGACAAAGATGGGCAGACTGGATAAAACACATGCAATCCAAAGACACAAACAAGTTGAGAAAGTAAAAGAGATATTCTATTCAAATAGTAACCAAAAAGAGATCAGGAGTAGCTATACCAATATCAGACAAAGTAGACTTTAAGTCAAAAAAGGTTATATATGACAAGAAGGACATTGTATATTAATTAAGGTTTCAATATGGCAAGAAGATATAACAATCATAAACAGTTATGTACCTAATAACACATCATCAAAATATATGAAGGAAAAACTGACACAACTGAAGGGAGAAACAGCTCTACAATAATAGTTGGAGACTTCAGTACCCCACTCAAAATAATGGATAGAACAACCAGACAGAAGATACATAAGGAAATAGAGGGCTTAAACAACACAGTAAACCACATGGACGTAACAGACATATGCAGAACACTCTAGCCAGTAATAACAGAATACACGTTCTTCTCAAGTGCACATGGGACATTTGCCAGGGTAGACCATATGTTAGGCCACAAAAGTTGATTCTTCAAAAAGATCAAGAAAAATGACAAACCTTTAGGCAGACAGACTAAGGCAAAATAAGACTGAAACTAAACTCTGAAATGAACGTAGGGACATTACTGCTGATTATACAGAAATAAAAAGGATTCTGAGAGTATTATGAACAATTGGGCACCAAAAATATGGGTAACCTAGGTGGACAAATTGCTAGAAACATAAAACCTACCAAGACTAAATCACAAAGAAATAGAAAATCTGAATATACCTGTAACTATAGTAAGTTTTGTATACATATAACTTATACACCCTATATTAAGAAAATTGAATCAGTAGTCAGAAACTCCCAACAAAGAAATGCTCTGGATCTGATGGCTTCCCTGGTGAATTATAACAAACATTTAAAAGAAGAACTAATGCCAATCCCTCCTAACTCATTCTGTGTGACCAGCATTACCCTGATACGAAAGCCATACAAAGAAACTACAAGAAGGGCTTCCCTGGTGGCGCAGTGGTTGAGGATCTGTCTGCTAATGCAGGAGACACGGGTTTGAGCCCTGGTCTGGGAGGATCCCACATGCCACGGAGCAACTAGGCCCATGAGCCACAACTACTGAGCCTGCGCGTCTGGAGCCTGTGCTCTGCAACAAGAGAGGCCGCGATAGTGAGAGGCCCGCACAGTGCGATGAAGAGTGGCCCCGCTTGCCACAACTAGAGAAAGCCCTGGCACAGAAGCAAAGACCCAACACGGCAAAAATAAATTAATTAATTAATAAACTCCTACCCCCAACATCTTCTTTAAAAAAAAAAAAAAAAAACCACAAGAAAACTGTAGACCAATATCCCTTATTAACATTGATGTTAAAATCCTCAACAAAATATTAGCAAACAATTCACCAACATATTAAGAGGATTATACACCATGAGCAAGTGGGATTTATTCCTGGAATGCAAGGATGTTTCAACATATGAAAATGGATCATTGTAATAAACCACATCAACAAAATGAAGGGGGAAATCACATGATCATCAACTGATGTAGAAAAAGCATTTGACAGTATTCAGCACCCTTTCATGATAAAAACATTCAACAAAATAAGAATAGAAGGAAACTATCTCAACATAATAAAAGCCATTTATGAAAAACTGACAGCAAACATCATTCTCAATGGTGAAAGACTGAAGGCTTTTCTTCTAAGATCAGGAATAAGGCAAGGATGCCTGCTTTCACCTCTTCTATTTAATGTAGAACTAGAAGTTGTATCCAGAGGAATTAAGCAAGAAAATAAAAGCCATCCAAATTGGTAAGGAAGAAGCAAAATTATCTCTGTTTGCAGATGATATGATCTTATCTGTAGAAAACCATAAAGGCTCCACAAAAAAGCCATTAGAACTAATAAATTCAGCAAAGTAGAAGTATGCAAAGTCAACATACAAAAATCAGTTACATTTCCATACATAAACAATGAACAGTCTCAAAAGGAAGTTACAAAAACAATTTTATTTACAATAGCATCAAAAAGAATAAAATACTTAGGAATTAACCAAGTAGGTGAAAGACTTGTACAATGAAAACTGTAGAACAGGGCTTCCCTGGTGGCGCAGTGGTTGAGAGTCCGCCTGCCGGTGCAGGGGACACGGGTTCGTGCCCCGGTCCGGGAAGATCCCACATGCCGCGGAGTGGCTGGGCCCGTGAGCCATGGCCACTGAGCCTGCGCGTCCAGAGCCTGTGCTCCACAACGGGGGAGGCCACAACAGTGAGAGGCCCGCGTACCACAAAAAAAAAAAACTATAGAACATTGCTGAAAGAAATTAGGATATAAATAAGTAGAAACACATTCCATGTTCATGGATTGGAACACTTAATATTGTTAAAATGTCAGTACCACCCAAAGTGACCTACACATTCAATGCAATGCCTATCAAAATCCCAATGACATTTTTGCAAAAATAGAAAAATCCATACTAAAATTCATATAGAATCTCAAGGAACCCCCAAATAGCGAAAACAATCTTTAAAAAAGAACAAAAAAATGGAAGACTCATACTTCCTGATTTCAAATTTTATTGCAAACTACAGAAATCAAAATGCTGTGGTACTGGCATAACAACAGAGATAAAAGACCAGGGGGAAGAAATGGTCAGTTGATTTTTGACAAGGATGCAAGACCATTCAATGAGGAAAGGACAGTCTGTTCAACAAATGGTGCTAGGAAAACTGCATATCCACATACAGAAGAATGAAGTTGGATCCTTACCTAACACCACATACAAAAGTCAACTAAAAATGGATCAGGGACCTAAATGTAAGACAGTAAAACTCTTAGAAGGAAACATAGGACAAAAGCTTCGTAACACTGGATTTGGCAGTGATTTCTTAGATATGGCACCAAAGACACAGGTAACAAAAGAAAAAAAGGAAGGTTAGACTTTGTGAATATTTTAAAACTTTTTATATCAAACGACATTATCCACAGAATAAAAAGGCAACCCACAGAATGGGAGAAAGTATCTGTAAGTCATATGTCTGATAACAGATTAATATCCAGAATATATAGAAAACTAAAACTCAACAACAACAAAAAACTTGATTCAAAAATGGACACAAGACTTGAATAGACATTTCTCCAAAGAAGATAAACAAATGGCCAATAAGCACGTGAATAGATACCCATCATCACTAATCACTAGGGAAATGCAAATCAAAACTACAATGACATACCACCTCACACCCATTAGGATGGCTACTGTCAAAAAAACAGAAAATAATTGCTGCCAAGGATGTGGAAAAACTGGAATTCTTGTGTACTGTTGGTGGGAATGTAAAATGGTACAGTTGCTGTGGAAAATAGTTATGGCACTTCCTCAAAATACTAAAAATCATAATTACTATATGATCCTGCAATTCCACCTCTGAGTATGGACCCAAAAGTATTGAAAACAAGGTCTTAAAGAGATATTTGTACACCCATGTTCATGTTATCATTATTCACAATAGCTGAAACATGGAAGAAACTCAATGTCCATCGACAGATGAATGGTTAAGCAAAATATAGTATATGCACAGAAAGGAAGGAAATTCTGCAATGTGTTACAACATGGATGAACCTTGCAGACAGTATGCTAAGTGAAGTAAGTCAGTCACAAAAAGACAAATACTGTATGATTCCACTTATATGAGGCACCTAGAGTAGTCAGAATTATAGAGACAGAAAGAATGATGGTTGCCAGGGGCCAGGGGGAGGCAAGAGTGCAGTTATTTTTAATAGGTATAGAGTTTTGGTTTTACCAGATGAAATGAATTATAGGGATGGATGGTGGTGATGCTTGCATAGGTACTAATGCCACTGAAGTGTATACTTTAAAATGGCTAAAATGGTAACTTTTATATTGTGTATATTTTACCACAATTTTTAAAGTAATTTTTAAAGATCAGTGTAGTGTAAGACTCGCAGACATAGAAAACAAACGTGATTACCAAAGGGGACGGGGAGGGATGAAGTAGGAGTTTGGGATTAACAGATATACACTACTATACATAAAATGGATAAACACCAAGGACCTACTATATAGCACAGGGAACTATATTCAGTATCTTGTATAACTTATAATGGAAGAGAATCTGAAAAAGAATATATATATATGAAAAGAATAGATACGTATATAACAGAAACACTTTGCTGTACACCTGAAACTAACAACATGGTAAATCAACTATACTTCAATTTTTTAAAAAATCAGTGTAGTGTACCGCATTAACAGATTTTATGGGGAATTCCCTGGCAGTCCAGTGGTTAGGACTCGGGACTTTCACTGTGATGGCCCAAGTTCAGTCCCTGGTTGAGGAACTAAGATTCCGCAAGCCTCACGGCACAGCCAAAAAAAAAAAAAAAAAAAAACAGCTTTTAGTATAAAAAAATATCATTTTAATAAATGCAGAAAAAGCATTTGATAAAATTAACATCTATTCATGACAAAAATATTTTGTAAACTATGAATAGAAGGGAATTTCCTTAATCTGATGAAGGTCATCTACAAAGCAAACATCATATTTGATGATGAAACATTGAAAGCTTTTCCTCTTAAGTTGGGAGCAAACTTCCATTTATCCATCATCCAGCTGTAACATTAATTATCAACTGTGACCAATCTCGTTTCATCTATCCCCCCACCTCCTTACCCCTCCACTCCAGATTATTTTGAAACAAACCCCAGACATTATATGATCTCATCCGTACATCTTTGTATATATTTGAAAGATAAAATTCTTGATTACAAAACATCACTGTGATGTCACACTAAAACATATATATATTGATATGTATAAAATGGATAACTAATAAGAACCTGCTGTATAAAAAAAATACGTACACATTGTAGAAGGTCCAAGCAATATGAACAAGCATAAAGAAGAAAAAAAATCACTATGTCACACTAAAACAGTAATTCCTTGATATCATCAGTTCATGTTTTCTTGATTCATAAGTTTTGTTTAATTTTTTTCAATTTGTTTGAATCAAGTTCCAAACAAGGTCTGTTTGTGACAGTTGGTTGTTAAGTCTTTTGATCTACAGATTCTCCCTTCATATCTTCTCTTTTTTCTGTTTATTTGTTGAAGAAACCAACTCATTTATTCTGCAGTTTTCCCCAGACTATATTTTGCTGATTGCCTTCTCATGGTATTATTTAATGTGTTCATGTATCCCCTTTACTATCTATAAATTGGTAAGTAGATCTGTAAGTCATATTTTAATATGAAATTTTCATCGAAGTCAAAACTGTCAAATTAATGCTTAGTTTTTTAGGCTGTCTTGAACTACTGCAAAAATGTGTTGAAACCCTTCTGTCATTCCAAGTAAAAAGCTACATAGTCAGTGACTGGATGTAGTTTTTAATGACATTAAGATTCTCGACAGAGCTCAACTTTTCATGATTTTATATGTCTTCTCTCCTTTGCCATCCTTTTTCAAAAGTATTATGATGTAGTAATTACTAATTTCTAAATTTATTTGTATAGGGAAATGAATAAGCGTCTGACGGAAGAACAAGCCAGAAAGACGTTTGAGAGAGCCATGAAACTGGAACAAGAATTTACTGAACATTTCACAGGTTGGCATGATGTGTAGCAGTGCCCTTTATGGTAGAATTTTGCTTTGGAGCCATATGAACTCACCCATTGAAATGGATTTTGAACTATGCCCACATTTACCAGTAGTAATAATAAGTGCTATAAGTTCCAGAATAATTCATCTAATCTAGGTTGCAGTGATGAGGAATCTTGAAATTTAGTGTTTCTTAGGTTGTCGATGAGGATAGCGTGTACAGAGGAAAACATTCAGACTTGACTTCTTCAATGAAACTGACTTTTCTCTTATTCTTTATAAATTTTGATCTATTTTAAGATATTATTTGTTTAAAAAGAGAAGAATAGGTAGCAATTCCCAAATTCATTTTATTCTTTAAATTATTCCTTAGGTATCTTTGGACAGGTTTTTGTTGTTGTTTGTTGTTTGTTTGAAATAATGATTAGCTTATATTTGGTGTTCATATTAAGTACCATTAAGTGTCATGGTGTTGTAACCCGTGTGTGTGTGTGTGTGTTTTTAAGGATTTTTAATAATTTCAGACTTACAGAAAAATCACAAGAATAGTACCAGCAATTCTCATATACCTGTATTCCACAAATGTTAACATTTTACCACATTTATAATTTTACTGAAACATTTAAGAGTAAGTTGCAGACAAATGCTCTTTTGCCTCTAATTACTTCAGTGTCTATTTCCCAAATACACAAAACAAAGTAAAAAATCACCAAATCTTGCTTTCTGATAAATTTTTAAAATAAATTTTTTTCTATTTTAAAAATAAGAAAATTCATGAAATGAGCCCTTTCTAAGCAAACAATACATAGATGGTATCTCTTCCTGAATGAGTATTTCTAAGATATAGCTTCTGCTGTCTTACCAACAATTGTAATGGTGAAGATAGACAATTTTAATGGAGGTTTCTGATTTTGTTTCTATCATTACAGCTATTATACAGGGAGATACGCTGGAAGACATTTACAACCAAGTGAAGCAGATCATAGAAGAACAGTCTGGTCCTTACATCTGGGTTCCAGCAAAAGAAAAGTTATGAGGACTGATGTTTCTCTGTTTCTCTTTTCCACAGTCTCATTTTCTCTGACACTTCTTTGCCCTTTCCTTCTGGAGTCTGTCTTCAATACTTCTTCCATGTTGAATCATATCCCACTCATCATGGTCTGCAGTTGCACTTATTTTTGACATCTTAGTGTCTCCTTCAAGTTGTAACATCTGTATTATTTTATCTCACTATTGGTTTGTGGCCATTTTTCACAAATGAAGATGGAATGGCCTGACCAGCTATTAATAGGATTTGGGGAGACGGGGAAATTGTGGTAAAATTCCTTAATGTTTAAGGGAAAGTAACTTTAAGAGATTTTCAGAGAAGCTTTATATACATTCTTTCCAAATTTCAATATAAATGAAAGAAAAGTGGTTTTAATCAATGATTTAGTAAACTTTGAGCAACAATGCACGCTTAACTTTAATAGCATGGTTTGGCCAACATATTAGCTCTCAAGTCCTTTTCTCAATTGACTTCTGTTATCAAAGCAAATATTTCATTACAGACAAATAAGGAAAATATGTTTTTTAATTTCAAAATTAATATCTGAGTTAACTTTAATAATTTCACAAGGGATATTCATATCTTCTTAAAGTCTTTTATTGTTTGAAGTTTTTTTTTTTCCTCCCAGTAGATTTGCTAGGAATAACAATGTCTAAATGTTTTTAATCTACTTGTGCAACACTATTTATAGTGTCTTACAGAAGTTCATACATAATGATCATCACATTTTCTGAATTGAGGCCATGTTTAGGTGCTAGGGGAGTTTACCTTTTACACATAAGGTTGAGAAAATTTCATAGACATAAATACAAAACAAACATTACAGTGACGGTGTAATCATTATGGCAGTGGGAAAGGAGTCCAATTCATAGTCCAAAATTTTAAATGCATTCTTAGGGGTCAGATTTTAATGAATATTTTACCCACAATAACTGACTATTTTGTTATAATAAAATATATATATATAAATATATATATAACTTTCTTTAAACTCTGTAACTATGGGAATTATTTTCTTCACATAGTTGCACACACACAAACATATATATGTATATTTAAAATATATTTTTTTTCTTTTGCCACCTACTCTCTTGGTTTGGTTTTAAGTTAAATATTAATTGATTGGACTTTATCTTCCTTAATCGTGTGAAGTGAAAACAGGAGGATGGTGGTTGTGGAAAGAAGCCCTTAGGGAAATTAGATTATACATAAAAACATGGGCATGTTCTCCTCTTTTCTATAAAAGTTTTCAAATGGTTCCTGGTTGGTTTTTTGTGGGTTTTTTTTTTCACGGGGGGTTGGGTGTTGTTCCCGTTGTTCTTGTCATTGGGTTTGGATTTGGTCTCCACCTCTTTCCAGTTCTCCTTTCATTAATAGGCAAACAGGCAAAAACCTCATGTGTATGAGTGTTTTCCCCTCAGACTGTACACGTTTCATCTCTTGTAGCTGCTCTGCAGTAGAGTTGCACAGATCTTCATGGTGAGCAATTAAGAAATTTTAGTGAAAAGTAGATAACAATTTCAGAAATCAATTTCTCTGGTCTTTTATATTAATAATACTGTTTGGCTTCCCATTGCTTTTTTGGAGTTTATTAAATATGTGTTTTTGACAACCTCCTCATTACAGTTTCTTAAACAAATGAGTACTGGTTTGTAAAGAATTATCAACATTATCCATTCCATTTATGAGAAAGAGGAGAACAGCTAATAAACTTTATTGTAAAATCTGTATGTTAAATGTGTCTTGTATTCTGAAAGAAAAAATTATTCTACAAGCTAGCATTTTCTTGGAACAATTTGGGGCATCACATGATTTGTAAACTGAATTCAAGAATCATTAGGCAACCTAATCATATTTCTTCTGTAGGTTTTGGAATTGAATATGTTAACACATTGTAATATATACCACAGCTGTTACATGCTAATATAGTAAGTTGTTTCCAAACATAAATAGATTAGAAGAAAACTATTGTAAAATGATCTCAAGAGCCTCAGAAATCACCTTATAGCAGGACCCCAGCATAAACCATTTTGAAGTATTTACTGGTCGAATGTTGTAAAATATCAAGAGGTTATAAAATGACACCATTTATGTGTTAAAATGTATATTACATTGCTTTCTGAATGTCCTTGTTAAGTGATTTTTTGTAAGAAGATACTTTTGTGCACCTTTCTAGATTGTATAGAATTATTAATAAAAGTACTAATTGTTTAGTACTACTATGCAACAGACACTTTAGTATCATTTAATTTTTCAAAAGAAGATAAGAATTACTGGCTGCACTATAAGGCTTAAGCAGAATCTCTTGGCCAAGATTACTTAGCTAGTAAATGACAGTGCTGGGTATTGGTATCGAAGTTTCTCTGCCCCAAGTTCTTTCTAATATACTGTTATGCTGCCTCATTTTTCAGCCCCTACTGTGGAAGGCACTATGACTTAAATTATGTTATGCTACTGCCCCTTTACAGATAAAGATAGACTTAGATGAAGGTCCTTACCCAGAGTCTCATAGTAAGTAAGGACAGACCCACAGAACAAGTCATTCCCATCGCAGCTGGAAGGACTGTTTCTGGGAAACAAGTCAGCCCAGCCCTGTCATAGTGACATACAAGGAAAGAAACTCTTTAGAACCAAAAATGGAACACTATTCATTAGGGGGGAAAGTCCACTATTCTAATACACAGGGAATAATACTATTTTGAATGTTTTATGAAATATTCCATATTTTTAATATGCTTCTTAATACCCTTAATTCGGCAAAAATAAAAATGCCTCTTAAATGTGACTACACGTCTTTGGTTGCTTTCCTATTCCACATCTGCTCAGGGCTCTTCAAAAAATGATGGGAGCGAGCTTGAAGGGGGGCTCATTCTAGCAGAATACACTCTGGTCAGCAAATACCTGCTGAACCACCACACAGTATTTAAACTCCAAACTTGGCAATTTGGGGACTTTACTAATGAGGAAAATTTGTTTTCTAAAGTACTAAACAGCTACCTTCTAAGATTCTGCCTTGAATACTCTTAATTTACAGGTGGTGAAACAGAAGCCCAGAGATCCCTGTGTCCTAATCAAAGTTGCACTGCAACCAGGAACAGAGCCAGGATTAGAGCCTTTAACTCCTGGCTCCTGGAACAGTAGTTTTTCCACCATTCCAGTTACTTTTCCTCCCTTGCTGTGAGCTGAATTTAGTGGGCTCTTCAGTCCCTCGGGATGTGAATTATTGACTGAAAGAAAGTAAATATTAGTGAAATTAAGAGATTTTATTGAGGTGGTCGGATTTGAAAGATATCAGGGAAAAACACAAATGTCACTTTTCTGATCCAAATTTAGATTATCTGGTTCAGTCCGATGTTGAAGATTCCATCGATCTCCCTCCAGAATTGCACAACATAGCTCTCCTTGGTTTTGGCAGCAGAGTTCTATAATGTGAAGAATGTGGGCTATGGAATGACTTGATTTGAATGCCAGCTTTACCACTTACTGGTTATGCAACGTTAGCTGGGCAAGTCATGTCATCCCTTTTTCTGTTTCTCTGTAAAACGGAGATATTTTGAGAATCAGTAAGATTACAAATAAAGGGGGCACCCTAAAAGTTAATTCCCTTTTCCTTGGAATCAGAAGCCTGGAATTGTTCCAACTCCCCTTGTATAGATTAACTTGAGACTTCATTTTGCCGTATTTTATTATATTATTTATTTATTTTTGGCTGCGTTGGGTCTTCGTTGCTCTGCGCGGGCTTTCTCTAGTTGCAGCAAGCGGGGGCTACTCTTCGTTGTGGTGCGCAGGCTTCAGTAGTTGTGGCATGCAGGCTCAGAAGTTGTGGCTTGCGGGCTCTAGAGCGAAGGCTCAGTAGTTGTGGCACACGGCCTTAGTTGCTCCGCAGCATGTGGGATCTTCCCGGACCAGGGCTTGAACCTGTGTCCCCTGCATTGGCAGGAGGATTCTTAACCACTGCACCACCAGGGAAGTCCCTTGCCGTATTTTAAATGAGATTTGATTGACTACCTTGCAGGACTATTAATAAGGATTAAATAGAGCAGTGTGTACAAAACACCAATCACAGCATCTGATACTTGACTCTCAATATCTGTTCTTCCTCTTGCTCTGGAGTGTGTTTATGGTTGCAGAAGAGTGAGAAGGAAGAATATGGTGCACCACTCTTTATCCCTATAGAGAAATTTTGACAGACTTTTAGTTAAGAAATTATTTACACTTCAGTCTCTATAATCTTGTTATCTCTTCTTCTAAGGATTCCTACTCTTTGTCAAAGATGCTGTGATTGTGACCTACCGTAACTCAGCCTTAAACATGGAACTGGAAGACATCAAGATTTCATAAGCCATTCTCACATCTCTGTACAGTGTTAGACCCTACTGTCCCTAGCGATTCTCCAGAACATTAATTATTGAGAGTCTAGAAACAGGTCTGGAAAAAATTACTTAAATTGCCCAGATAAAATACATTGTCTTTCAATTTAAGAATAAAATAGTCACTACTTACTCACTGGTTTCTCATTCGTTTCCTACTACTACCAGCTCTTTCTCCATTCCACCCCCAAATATGGTTACCTGAGAACTGGCAAAACAAATCCTGGTCCTCTAAACAGCATTGTGAACAGAATTGGTGGTCAGGTAACCTGGTATTATTGTTTGAGACATTTAGGAACAGGTACGAAACCTTACCAGGGAGAGTTTCACACTAGGGTTTTTCTAGCCGTTTCTGTCACCTATAGTAGTAGTAAACAGATACGTGAAGAATTAGGGGGATGAGACCGAAGGACAGTGAAGGCTGGAATTCTCACCCTCTCTCTTGTTTACTTTTTCTTGAAGTATAACATACATATGTAAAATGCATTATTATAAGTGTACATATACCTCAGTGAGTTTTTACAAACCAGTGTTGTGTGTGTAATAACCAGCGTGAAGCTCAAAAAACAGAACGGGACCAGCACCGCAGGCACCCGTACCCCTCAGCTCACTCCCAGTCACTGCTTCCTGCTGCAAGGGAAACCACTATCCTCATTTTCTTACTGTATATACTTCTTAGTTATGTACAGTAAAATGGTGTACAATTCTATGGGTTTTGAGACATGCATGGAGTTCTGTAACCACCCCCGCAGTCAAGAATACAAGAGTTCCATTATCCCCAAAATTTCTCTTATTCTTGCCTCTGTGTAGCCAATACCCCCTCCAAACCCCAGCTTCTGGCAAGCACTGATCTTTCCTTAGTGCCTCTACTAGTTTTGCCTTTCCCAGAATGTCATATAAATGGAATTGTATCGTATGTAGCATTTGGAGTGTGGCTTCGTTCACTTAAGCAAAATGCATCCGAGATTCATCCCTTTTGCTGCAATAGTTGGTTAATTTTCACTTCTGAGTAGTAGTCCATTTGTGAATGTGCTGCAATTCATTTATCCATTCACTGATTGAAGGACTTTGGGATTGTCTCCAGTTTTTCCCACTATGCTTTTGTACTTCGTTACAACCATAGGCCTGCAGGAACAAGGAGCAAAGCCAGAAATGGGCCTTGAATCTGACAGCCACAGCAGGCCCTCCCCACGCACACCTTTATCTGCCGTGAGCAGCCATGCATTTTGGCAGTTGCACAGGAGCCTATCGTCCTAAAACAAACTTTAAATGCAGAATAATAGATCCCGAGAGCCTGTTTACAGAACAAACTTGTGCCTAAAGTAGGAGACTGCTAGAATAAGCAATTCAGGATTTGTAGAATTTCAAATTCCCGGGAATAACAGATGATTCAGTAGCTGGATGTGCCAGCTACTGTTGCCAGATTCTCAGTGTCCTAAGGGAAATGTAGTTTGTTTAGGACGGTAGTGAGAAGAAGGTAGTCTGAGCAACAAATGAAAAGAGCTATTTGGCAAACATGAAATTGTCTAATAGACTTATAATTCAGAAAACAGTCCGTGGAGACAGCCCTAATCTCAAGAAAATCTAGTTTGTTGAACACCCTAAGGACTGTAGTTTTTTAAATTATTAAACTACCAATTTTCGGGCTTCCCTGGTGGCGCAGTGGTTGAGGGTCCGCCTGCCGATGCAGGGGACACGGGTTCGTGCCCCGGTCCGGGAAGATCCCACATGCAGCGGAGCGGCTGCGCCCGTGAGCCATGGCCGCTGAGCCTGCGCGTGCGGAGCCTGTTGCTCCGCAACGGAAGAGGCCACAACAGTGAGAGGCCTGCGTACCGCAAAAAATAAATAAATAAAATAAAATAAAATACCAATTTTCTTTAGGTGGTAACCTCTCTGCATCTTTTTTCTTTTTAAATAACTTTATTGGAGTATAATTGCTTTACAATGTTGTGTTAGTTTCTGCTGTACTACAAAGTGAATCAGCTATATGTATACATATATCCCCATACCTCCTCCCTCTGGAGCCTCCTTCCCACCCTCCCTATCCCACCCCTCTAGGTAGTCACAAAGCATGAAGCTGATCTCCATGTGCTATGAAGCAGCTTCCCACTAGCCTTCCATTTTACATTTGGGAGTGTATATATGTCAATGCTACTCTCTCACTTCATCCCAGCTTCCCCTCCCCCACCCCGTGTCCTCAAGTCCATTCTCTACATCTGCGTCTTTATTCCCGCCCTGCCACTAGGTTCATCAGTACCGTTTTTTTAGATTCCATATATGTGTGTTAGCATACACCATTTGTCTTTCTCTTTCTGACTTACTTCACTCTGTATGACAGACTCGAGGTCCAACCACCTCATTACAAATAACTCAGTTCCGTTCCTTTTTATGGCTGAGTAATATTCCATTGTATATACGTGCCACATCTTTATCCATTCATCTGTCAGTGGACATTTAGGTTGCTTCCATGACCTGGCTATTGTAAAGAGTGCTGCAATGAACACTGGTATATGTCTCTTTTTGAATTATGGTTTTCTCAGGGTATATGCCCAGTAGTGGGATTGCTGGGTCATATGGTGATTCTATTTTTAGTTTTTTAAGGACCCTCCATACTGTTCTCCATAGTGGCTGTATCAATTTACACTCCCACCAACAGTGCAGGAGGGTTCCTTTTTCTCTCCACACCCTCTCCAGCATTTATGTTTCTAGATTTTTTTGTTGATAGCCATTCTGACCACTGTGAGGTGATACCTCATTGTGGTTTTGATTTGCATTTCTCTAATGATTAGTGATGTTGAGCGTCTTTTCATGTGTTTATTGGCAATCTGTATGTCTACTTTGGAGAACTGTCTGTTTAGGTCTTTTGCCCATTTTTGGATTGGGTTCTTTGTTTTTTCGATATTGACCTGCATGAGCTGCTTGTATATTTTGGAGATTAGTCCTTTGTCAGTTGCTTTGTTTGCAAATATTTTCTCCCATTCTGAGGGTTGTCTTTTCATCTTGTTTATGGTTTCCTTTGCTGTGCAAAAGCTTTTGTTTCATTAGGTCCCATTTGTTTATTTTTGTTTTTATTTCCATTACTCTAGGAGGTGGGTCATAAAGGATCTTGCTGTGATTTATGTCATAGAGTGTTCTGCCTATGTTTTCCTCTAAGAGTTTGATAGTGCCTGGCCTTACATTTAGGTCTTTAATCCATTTTGAGTTTATTTTTGTGTATGGTGTTAGGGTGTGTTCTAATTTCATTCTTTTACATGTAGCTGTCCAGTTTTCCCAGCACTGGGAAAGAGGCTGTCTTTTCTCCATTGTATATTCTTGCCTCCTTTGTCAAAAATAAGGTGACCATTTGTGTGTGGGTTTATTTCTGGGCTTTCTATCCTGTTCCATTGACCTATGTTCCTGTTTTTGTGCCAGTACCACATTGTCTTGATTACTGTAGATTTGTAGTATAGTTTGGAGTCAGGGAGCCTGATTCGTCCAGCTCCATTTTTCTTTCTCAAGATTGCTTTCACTGTTCGGGGTCTTTTGTGTTTCCATACAAAATTGTAAAATTTTTTGTTCTAGTTCTGTGAAAAAATGCCACTGGTAATTTGATAGCGATTGCATTGAATTTGTAGATTGCTTTGGGCAGTATAGTCATTTTCACAATGTTAATTCTTCCAATCCAAGAACGTGGTATATCTCCCCATCTGTTTGTATTGTCTTTGATTTCTTTCATCAGTGTCTTATAGTTTTCTGCATACAGGTCTTTTGCCCTCTTAGGTAGGTTTATTCCTAGGTATTTTATTCTTTCTGTTGCAGTGGTAAATGAGAGTGTTTCCTCAATTTCCCTTTCTGATTTTTTGTTGTTAGTGTATAGGAATGCAAGAGATTTCTGTGCATTAATTTTATATCCTGCTACTTTACCAAATTCACTGATTAGCTCTAGTAGTTTTCTGGTGGCATCTTTAGGATTCTCTATGTATAGTATCATGTCATCCGCAAACAATGACCATTTTACTACTTCTTTTCCAATTTGGATTCCTTTTATTTCTTTTCCTTCTCTGATTGCCATGGCTAAAACTTCCAAAACTATGTTGAATAATAATGGTGAGAGTGGACATCCTTGTCTTGTTCCTGATCTTAGAGGAAATGCTTTCAGTTTTTCACCATTGAGAATGATGTTGGCTGTGAGTTTCTCTCTGCATCTTAATTATTACTAATATGTGATTAACAGAAATCTAATTCTAGTGCAGTGTACTCAAAGAATCTGAACCAGAGCTGGGCCCCGATTGATTGGTTTGACCCTCAACATTTTTGCATGCGGATGGCACGCTCAGCCTTGTTGGTCTTTTCCATTCTTATCATAATATGACTTATTTCTCATGTGTGTGTTTTCAAAACAAAATTAGGTCATGCCTTTTAAACTGGTTCTAGACTAAACCTTAGGAACTACTTGGTGTTTACCCAAAGTAGGAATAAAGTACTTGAGCATATAATCATCCCTACTTCTGCTATTTAGCTGTTAATGACAAATTTCATTTGGACAGTTTTTAACCACAGTAGAATGATTTTTTTTTAAACTATACAGAAGTCAGTGTGCAAAGCAATTAGCATGTGAAACGAGATATAGTGAATTTGCTGGTGGAAGGAAAGATTAGAACAAGTGATGTAATCTTTCTTTAGGATGTATAAAATTAGGTTCATTTACCTCACAGATGGGAGGGCTAAAAACAAGAGAAAGGTCCCATATGTTCCACACTATAAATCTCTACAGAAAGGTTTTCTAAGTCCTGTGAGAGGCATTTGAACAAAAATATCTACTTCCCTAGTGGTATTTAAGACTAGAAAGGATATCTCTTGATGATAGGTCCATTTCTTTCTCTGAAAGTTCAGTACTTGGTTCAGATCTAGTTTATCTGACATTCCTCACTACTTCCTTACTAGGAAAAAGCTTTACTAACCTTTTAACTATTTTTCTCCCTGTGGCTAATAATAGTTGTATTTAATAGAATATTCTTTCCATCACCCAGGTTTTTAACTTTAGTGCTGCTTGACATTCTCTTCCTCAAATATCCAGTCACTAGATACTATTGATTCTTCCTTAACATCATATTTTTTCTTGCTGTCATTTCCATTGTCATCACTGTAATCCAGGTCCTTAACCCACCCTCACCCTCAGGCCTGAATTATTGCAGTGGCCTCTTAAATCATCTCCCAACCTCTAATTGCTTCCTTGCTAATCCAGTCTGTCAGCCACCAGATGACTTTTCCTAAGATGCAGCTTGCATTGTGCATCTCCTCTCCTGCATGACCTTCATGGGTACTAAATCCAAACGAATCAATTGACCTGCATATATAGTTCCTGGAACATAATATGTGGTCAATAAATCACCTACCTCCCCAGTCATCTTTAGTCACACATCCCCTGCAGTGCTTGTCTTGTGGCTGGTGGTCATGCAGATTCTTACTGTGCTGATTGTTGTGTCCTCCCCACCCAAGTCCCCTCATCAAGACCCTACCTCTCTTCAAGACCCACCCTAAATCCCTCCTACAGAAGCCTTCCCAGTTATAGCCCTTGATGCCTGAATTCCTGCAGTACTTATTGGGTGTCCACTTAATACTGAGCCTGCACTCTCTGTGCTGCCTTTACAGATTAGGTGGCCTTCACCTTGTATTCCTCTGCCCCAGTGAAGTGCCCAGGGCAGGTGATCAGGGCACACAGCTCCTCTACTTGTCCAGAGCCTGCCAGCCTCTGTACAGCATGGTCATCTTCACTGCTGTGGTTTTTAATGGGCTGAAAACAGACTTGTATAAGTGTTGGCAATGACTTCATTTGCAAATTGGTAGAGTTGGGGGCATGGAGTAGGGGATGAGAATGGATAAAAAGGTCTGACTATAAATCTCTAAATTAGGTAAAAGTTTTTGTTTAATTATAGTCCTTTCCTTTCTGGTTCCTGGAATAACAATCTCTCTCCCTGAACATGCTTTGTGACATTTTTTGTATAAATTTTATCTTTCTTGTGCATATGTTTTCATTATAAGTCATCTGAAACCTCCTCGGAAGTAGCTGGGTATGAATAATTTCTTGAAAGTCTTATTGACAGAGCCAAATATAGTCTTCTTGATTTTATTCTTTAGCCTCCCTTTATACTGGTTTCCACTCAGATTAAATCTTATATTCAACGAAATAGATGGAGATTTCTTAATGGCTTTAAACCTGTATCTCCAGAGTTAATCTTGGAGCCTTCTAATCTTCTTCTAAATTTTAAAGTCTGGACTGCAAGGAGAATTTTCAGGGGGAAAAAAAACTTCTGTGGTTTGATCATTAAAATAATAAACTGAGCTCCAGGATGAGAGACCTACCCTTGAATGCAGGTCTGACACCTGGTGGAGCCTTTTCCACCCTTCATTTTACCCATCTCTGAGGAAGAAGCATTTTCTCTTTTCCTTTGAAGATCACCCTCTGCTTGTCCTCCTGGTCTTATTCCTCATATCTTCTTCCGTTACCCTCTTTTCCTGTACTGTTATTCTCCTTCCTCCATGGGCTACTTGTGCTCTGACTATATGATCAAATTTCTCCTATACAATAAAAACTTTCCCTTGACCCCAAATCTCCTGAAAACAACCCCTCTTCCTTTCTTCTCTTCCTTTCCTAGCCAAATATCTTGAAAGAGACACACTGTCCACTTTTCACTTAAATAATATGTATTGAGTGTCTACTTATCCCAGACATGATGCTAGACATTGGGAATGATGGCAGACAAGACACCACCCAGGCTCTTGTGGAGTTCAGCCTCCTGTCCAAGGCTCAGCCCTTGCCATGCCACTGAAACAGCTCAGACAAAGCTTCTGGGGACCTAGTCCCCAAATTCTGTGGCTCTTCTCAGCATCCCCCTCCAGCAGTACGAGACACCTTAACAATGAGTAGTAACGTCCTCAAACCTGATAGCTCACACTTAGAAATCATCCTCCCTATTCAAGGCCCTGTGATGAGTACAGAGAATCTGCCTTTGAAAAGCTTACACATAGAATATCATGTAGCCCAAATACACAGGGCTTCCCCTAAGTCCAGTTTCATAGGGAAAATACTTTCAGAGAGGCAAAAGCTTTTATTCACAAAACTTGCTTAATATGCCTACCATTGATCTCAATATACGAATTCAGACGTATTAAACAGCAAATACTTGGGGAGTGACATCAGTAATATCCTTTTATAACACATTTACTGCTGCAAATGTTCACCATTCCTGATTCCTCTGTGCACACCAGCCCTTCCAAGTGTCCCCCAGAATAAAATTTGTCTGGACTTTTTCTTAGTCATAGGCCTGAACACCCATAGAAATAGAAAAATACAAATTATGGTTTGTTGAAATGAAAAAATACGAATTTTCCTAAGATTCTGGGTAAAAGAATTGTTCGCATCTTGCTGTCTCATTAGCCCCCATATCTGCCAATACAGGTTCTCTGCTCCCTGTCAAAGGCCCGCTCTTCTTTCTGAGTCCCCAGAGGCTATCTTTAGTGTGTTCCACCCCATAGCATCTGCTACTGTTCCTGAGTTCCATGACAAGCAAGCTCCCAAATCCTTGGAGAACCAGAGCTGTGTCTTTGGTAGAGAAGAGCTCTCCGTATTTCGTATTATGGAATAGGGTCAGGAGGTCCCAAAGCATTGTTGCTTAGGCCCCAACATCTTACGGAAGTGTTAGTGAAACCAGTTCTTATATTTTTTTATACTCTCCCTCTAACCTCAGTATGAGTCCAGAACGGGGACCAAACGATCCTCAGTGCTTCTGCCCTCTATAAGGCTATTCCTGGGTTAAACTACCCTCACTGCATCCCACCCACTCCTCTTATTCCACCCAGGTATGTCTGCACCCCAGAAATAGGATCCAGGCTCAAGCTGAGGCAGAGTTCCCCATTACACACAGGTATCAATACAAAGCTATGTCCATGCTAAGGCCAGGCAAATGGGCCTGATGTAGAAGCCCCTGGAGCCCAGCAACAGCTAGTTCCCTGATGAGCCACAGTTGAGGAATGACTCCTGAGAGATAGGGAAAGGACCCGTTGTGAAAGAGCTCACCCAAGCTCTTAGCTTGTAGCTGTTTGACTCCTTATCGGTGTCACCAGGAGTTTTACTACAGGAACGACTTAATGAGCACAAATCCTGCCAGTAACTTCTGGTTGTTCCTGAGTGTGACAAAGTGAGCCTCTTCATCCTCATGGGCTGAGGCTTGCTAAGGACACCTATTTATTCCATCCCCTTAGGACAAGCCATAGCCCTTCTGCCAGGGCCACCTACTATCTATTCATGCAAATTAGAAAGAGGTGCCCCTCCTTCGG
Organism: Monodon monoceros; assembly: GCF_005190385.1. Classification (NCBI taxonomy): domain Eukaryota; kingdom Metazoa; phylum Chordata; class Mammalia; order Artiodactyla; family Monodontidae; genus Monodon; species Monodon monoceros. The sequence continues at coordinate 72,320,908 of NW_021703767.1, read as the reverse complement.
ATGGATCCAGCTGGGGATGAAAAAACAGCTTCCACCAAACATGCCCCCCTCAGATTCTCCAGGGCAGACAGCTATTGGGGGAAGAAGAATGGCACATCAGAGCCATCATGACCTGCCTTTTACAGGGGAAACAAGCCCAGAGAGGAGAACGAACTTGCCCAAGGTCACACAGTGAGTCAGTAATAACAAGAGTACAGCTCAGGTCTCCTAAAGTCCAGCCCATGTAATGTCCACAGATCATCTCAGGGTGTGATAAGCAACAGTTGCATGGCCCAATCGGAGGACCCAGGGCTCCCTTCCCCAGAGAGCAGAGCAGGCTCAAGGACTGACAATCCCAGACCCAAGTTCCCTTCTCTCTCACTCAGTGTTCTTTTTACACATGTCCTCTACCCAAGACAGGGAGGAGCTCATTCCTGGGTACTCAAGGGGGTGGGGGAGGGGTGGCGATGACAAAAGATGAGGACATAAATGGATCACTGAGTAACCGTTTCTGCAGTCCAGTCCCCTCGTCCCCAGTACACATGCAGAACTGCACTTCTGGTCTACATAGAACAGTGCTTCTTAAACCCTGCTGTGCACCAGAATCAAAAACATAGATTGTTGATTGTCTTCCCCTAAAGTTTTTGATTCAGTGGGTCACATGTGGGCCTGAGAATCTGCATATCTAACAAGTTCCCAGGTGATGCTGCTGCTGCTGATTTGGGGACCACACTTTGAGAACCACCAGCCTAGTCCATCTTTGGTCTTCTTCCCATCCCCCAAAGCATGATGGAATGAGCGAGGCTCTGCGGGAGACCTGGGTTCCAGTTCCAGCACTGTCACTGACTAAATATGTGACCCAGGGCAAGTCACTTCCTGTCTCTAAGCCCAAAGAGAGGCAGTGAGATACCCCCACTAGCAGCTCCTCCCCAGTCAGGACCACATCAACCTGGGTTCACCTCTGTAGCCCCAGATCCTTTGTACAGTCTGTGCTTGAAGAGATGCTGGTGAATGAATTTGATTGCCTTCGAGCTTCCTTCCAGCTCAGGCCCTAAGATTCTGACCTCTTCTTTCCAAATCTGAACTTTTCCCTCTCCAGTTGGACCAGATATTTGGGATCTTTCTAGGACAAGAGGAGGGGAGGATGTTCTGGAATACAGGGCAGATTGTTGAGGTGAGAGAGCCCTGGAACACCCGTGAGCTGGGGGAATCAGGCCCCAGACAGCAGATACCTTACTCTCAGAAACAGCTGAGCGTGTGTGTCCAGGCCTAGGAGCATGGGGATCAAGAGAGGCCTGCGGTTAGACTCAGCCCCCGCACCGGCACAGACTCCAGCAGGGGGCGCCAAAGAGAAGCGTAAGGCCAGTCCGGTCGGCGCCCAGGTGTCCAGTCGGGGTTGGGCGGGTGCACGTTAGGGGCGTGGACACCGCCAAGGCACACCCCGGCCGCACTTAAGGAGCTGAAGGTCCGTGCCAGGGAAGAAGGAGGAAGAAAGCTCTGGCTGCTGTTGACCCACTTGGACCCACAACTAGACAAAACCCGCGCCAAACCCAGCCCCAGCTAGCTCTAGACTGCGCCATGCGGGGCCCCAGCGTGGCTCTGTGGCTCATCCTGGCTCTGCGCACTGGTGAGACCCCGCCGCCCGGCCCTGGGAGTAGGAGCTGGGCCGGGGGTCCTGGAGTTCTCCAGACACACACACACACACACACACCCAGGAGGGTCCCGCGGGCTGGAAAAAGTGTCCCGAACCTTCGTCTCCCAGGAAAGGCGGAAGGCTAGAAAGGCGCGAGGCGCGAAGAAGGACGGGGGAGGGAACGAGCACTGACCCGGGCAGACCAGGATGTCTGGAGGGCTTCTTGGAGGAAGGAGAGGCGCGGGCAGAGGCGTGGAGGGGAGAGCCCTGGAGTGTCGGGGTGGGGGGGAGGTCCGGAGGGTGAATGCTCTTGATGGGCGAGGAAGCCCAAGGAGGGTTTGGGAGCCAGAACGGCTCTACTTCTCCTGAGCCCCGTGGGGAGGGAGGCGGGAGAAGATTCGGAGGGGAGGAGGAGAGAGATACTGCCCAGGAGAGGGCTCCAGGGCGCCCTGCATGGGTGGGGGGTGGGAGGCGCAGACCGGGACTCCTCGCGTCAGCATGGGCCGCTCCCAAGGCAGTCACGGTCCCGGACGCTGAGACGTGAGGCCGGAACTCCGGGAGAGGCCCGCGGGGATCGCGGGAGGAGGCTGCTGAAAGGATGGCTTCAAGCCACCGCTCTGACCTCGCCAGTACAAAAAATGGACCTGCCACCCCGGTCCGGGCCCGGCAGTTGCTAGGCCTACCAGGGTGCAGCCTTGGAGCACCGGAGAGGGTGAGGGCACCTCCACATTCCAGGGGGCCACCTGGAGCCAGGGGAGGCGGAGGGGGCCAAGGGGAGGCTGTGGAAGAACCGGCAGTCTTGACACTTGGGGTGGGGATGGAAAGCACAGGCTCCCTTGAGAGGGTCCCTGGCGGGTGGAAATGGACCCAAAGCCTCAGGCTTCCCAGGAGCACAGGCATTCCTGGCAGGGCTGGCTGGGAGGGTGAGTGGTGGAGGAGCTCGGGTCTGCAAAGGCAGCAACCTCAGGGAGCTGGGCACCACGTCTGCTGGGCCCCCAGGATCCCCAGATCACGGGACCCAAGAGGGTCCCCATCAGGAGGAGGGGCCTAAGAGGCAGTCCACTGAGGACCTTGTGTCCTGGCTCTACAGAGGTTTACTTACAACGCAGAAGGTGGTTTCCTCATCTGCTTTCCCAGATGACAAAACAGGCTCAGAGAGGTCAAATAGGTTACCTGAAGTCACCAGCTGGAGGAGCAGGAACTTGAACCCAGCCTGCTGACTCCTCACCCTCCCCTTGTCAGGGGCCTGGCACTGTGCCCACAGAGGGTAGGTCTGCAGGGGGCATAATCACAGATGCTCCAAAGGGTGCAAGGCTCCTCAAGGGCAGCCACAACCACTTCCCAGTCTCAAGTCCCAGTTCATGAGGAGGGCCCAGGGACACCAGTGAGTGAGAAAACCCAGTCTAGCACCCTCTTGCTGGAGACACACAGACCCAAGAGGGCAGGAAACAGCCAGTGCTCCTTCCGCCCACCAGGCTGTGCTCCAGGCCAGGGAGGGGCGGGTGGGGGAAGCCCAGCTGCTACCTAGGGAAACCCTCCCTGGCCTATGCAAAGGGCCCAGCTCTGAGCCGCGCTGGGCAAGTGCAGGGAGTGCATGGCCCACGCACAGCTTTGCCGGTGAGCCCGGCCCCCTCTTTGTGCCCCAGTACCCCACAGTGAGAGGGCAGGGCTGATGCACACGACTGGCTATACATGCTGATGGGACACAAGGGCTGGGGCTGCAGGAACCGGGCCTCACTGTTCTTGCCCCCATCCCCCCGTCCCCAGCACTCGGAGGGATGGAGGTGCGATGGTGCACCATCTCAGACCCGGAGCAGCAGAAGTGCAGTGACATGAGCAAGGCCTTCCAGCAAGCCAGCATCCAGCCCTCCCTCCTGTGCATCCAGGGCACCTCGGCTGACCACTGCCTCCAGCTCATCACGGTGAGTCCTCTCCCTTCCGCTCTGCACAGACAGAGGGCTCTGACTCAGGAGGGAGCGCACAATAGCCTCATTCACCGGGAAAGGCTCCGGAGCCCTCCCCACCGCCAGGGCCCGGTCGATAGGATCTCCTGAGTTTCCCCCGCAACAAGGGCCAGCTTGTTTCCTGCCCAAGCGCTGGGAGGCCCAGGGAGGGCCCTGCTCAGGGCACCGGTGGGGAAAGGTGTCTGAGAGGCAGAGTTTCCCTGCACAGAGCCCCTCTGCATGGGGGACATGACCCGCCCCACCCAGGGGAGCCCAGACAGCAGACCCCTCCATGGCCCATGGCAGTTACTCACTCCTCCTTGGAGTTTTCCAGAACTGGGCTTGTGTGTTTTCTGGGGCAGGAGGAACAGGGCCAGCAGTCCTGGGTGGGTGCATGGTGGGTGGGAGAGCTGTTCTGAGGGGCAGGAGATCTGCTAACTGGCACGGACTCAAGAGGCAGGACTTCAGTACAGGACAAGGTGTGGAGAGAAGCATCAGGGGCAAATACAAGGGGACCCGGGTTTTCATTCCAGCGTAGCCCCTGGTGCGTCCCCAGAGCTAATCCAGTCACAATCCATGTGGCCAAGGGCTTGGGCCAGGCTCCACCGAGAGGGTGGAAACCAATTATGCTGAAGTTATCATTTTACCCGTGGACCCCACTTGTGTTTTAAAACAAAAAGGAAACAATTGAAGAGGATATTTGTAGGATTCAATCTGCATCTTAGAGAGAAGCAGAGGCAGGGGGTTGAGAAACAAGAAAGTGAGGGAGGCTCACTTTTCACTACTTTTCATTTTGTGCCATCTGATTTTTAACTATGCGTAGTCCTATAGCATTAATATTTTTTAAATAACATAATTATAAAAACAAGGTGAGCCCTTGGTCCTGGTCGGGGGAGACACCTAGGCCCTGGCAGGGAGGGGCCTGAGAGGCTGAGTCGAGACAGTGCTCCCAGGCCAGATGATGAGGACCACGTGGACCTCCAGGGCTTTTCAAGGGGCCCTGAGCAGCTGTCCCTGAGCTCCTGGCTGAGTGCCCCTGGGGCCAGGCTGCACTGACCCACCTGTTCCCAGCAGGCCCGGGAAGCTGACGCCATCACTCTGGATGGAGGAGCCATTTATGAGGCGGGGAAGGAGCACGGCCTGAAGCCCGTGGTGGGCGAGGTGTATGATCAAGGTCAGAGGGCCAAGTGGGAGGGGGCTGGAAGGAGAGAGGAGCTCACTCAGCAGTATGTCCTTGCTGGGCCCGGCCCGACCCTGCAGCCCCCTAGCTGGTCAGTAGTCCTGTCCCCAGAGCCGGGGGTGCCAGAGACACGAAGGGCTGACCTGAGTTTGTTCTTCCTCATGGGGAGCCCAGCAGCCCCCTAACCGTCACCCACAAGCTCTTACTGAGGGGCTACCCCATGCCTGGAGTAGTGCGGGGCATGATTGCCAGGTGAACGAGGCATCAGTGATGCCCAGCTCCCCGCACTCTCCAGTACCCTCTGTCAGATGCAGTGTGGAGTGGGGATGGGGCCAGACAGGAAGTGGTGACTAGGAGCTGCAGAGCCCCATAGACCAAGAAGGAATCCCAGTTCTGCCCCATCCTGTCCTCTTGTGTGACCTTGAACAACTTCCACTTCCTTGACCATAAAATCAGGATAGTGGTCCCTGCTCTGTCACATGGATTAAATGAGCCAGTCTGTGTGCACCTGACACATGGTGTGTGCTCAGAAATATGCATTTCTTTGCCCCAGCCCTGCACTCACACCAGACATGCCTCTGGCACAGCCTGCCCTTTGGAGACCCACCCCTCGCCTCTACCTGTCCAGTGCATAGCGTCTGCCACAGCCCAGCTCAGCTGTCACCTCCAAAGAGCTCCCCTGAGCCCTCCCACCCCTGCAGAGGGCCTCTCTTTCCTGCTTTCCAGAGCACTGACTCACTCCACAAGGTCCTTTCCCCTCTGTCTGTTTTTTTTGTCCTCACCACAGCGAGTCCCCTGAGGCAAGCCTGGTCTTCATCCTTGTATACCCCTGGTGCCTGGTACCCAGCACAGGGCCTCGCTTGGTCACCTGTTGAATTGATGACTGTCAGATGACACAGGACACAGTCCAACCCTGCAAACCAGCCAGGCTTTCCACTCAATGACCAGAAACAGCCCTGCCTCGTGGGCCCCAAACACAGCTCTTCCTTTTTAATTAATTCAGCACATTCATTGAGCAGCTACTACATGCCAGCCATGAGCACAGAGCAGTAAGCAAGAGAACCAATTCCTGCCCTCCAAGAGCAAGAGTCACATAGTAAATGAGCACCAAAAACTGCAGTTACAAATGTGCTGGGTGCTGTGAAGGAAGGAAAGGCCATGAGGGAGAAGATAAGGGCCGTGGAAGACCGGCTAAAATAGAGCAGAGAGGAGGGCTTGTCTGGAGAGGTGACATTAAAGTTGCACTCTGGGGCTTCCCTGGTGGCGCAGTGGTTGAGAGTCTGCCTGCCGATGCAGGGGACACGGGTTCGTGCCCCGGTCCGGGAAGATCCCACATGCCGCGGAGCGGCTGGGCCCGTGAGCCATGGCCGCTGAGCCTGCGCGTCTGGAGCCTGTGTTCCGCAACGGGAGAGGCCATGACAGTGAGAGGCCCGTGTACCGCAAAAAAAAAAAAAAAAGTTGCACTCTGAAAAGTGTCCCAAGTAGAAAAGAGCTTGGTGAGTTCAAGAAACTAGAAAGAGAGTGGGGAGTCAGAGGGTGGGACCAGACAGGCTGCTTAGGTTGACAGGGGCCAGGCTCAGGGGTGCAAGAAATAACACTGGCTTGGTTTTCTAGAACTCAGCTTCGTTATGATCATGGGCATTGGACCACCCCCGGGCAGTTGTGTACATGTCTGTGTGTGATGGATGCCCTCTGGTCATCAGTCCCATAGAGGAGTCATCCCTGTCTTGTCTGAATGGCCTCTTCCAGGCAACCTCTAGCCCAGGGGAATCTTTTGCAAGGCTGTAGACCCTCGCCCACCGACATGCACCCCATTCAGGTCTTGAGTCATTTGGGACCAAATCGTTCATGTCTCTCTCCTTCTCTGTGTGTGTGTGAGTGTCTGTGTGTCTGTCTCTCTCTATCTCTACCCCTGCGTCCCTGGCCCAGTGCTGAGAAATCACTTTTTCTAATCTGAGGGAAGTCCCTGCCCTGCTCCCAACCACTCTTCTTCCCATAATGTGATACCATCCCCTCACATCCTCTAAGTTCTCCTAAGGGGCTAGACTTCTGGAAGACGAAAGACTTGCAGGCTACTTCTGCTTTTGGTCTGGCTATAGAGCTCCCTTGATGTGTGCAAACGTAGACCCAGCTGAGTGCCAGCTGGCTCGGGAAGGACAAGGGGGAAATTAATGAATGAATTAACATCTCAAGATAATAGCTAATGCAGAGGCTGGAGGGGGCGGGGTCTTGTGATACAACACGTGGATTGCACCCACTTGCTCTCTTGGTACTGGAATGCCATGCACGCACGCACGTGCACATCCACATACGTGAACGCGTGCACACATGCATCCGTGCAAACCCTCGCACCCTTCTCCCACAGCCTTCCCGGGCAGGGTCCCAGCCTCCTTCCCACCCTCACTCCTCTCCTCTCCCCTCCTCCTAGAGGTCGGTACCTCCTATTATGCCGTGGCTGTGGTGAAGAGAGGCTCCCACGTGACCATCAACACCCTGAAAGGCGTGACGTCCTGCCACACGGGCATCAACCGGACGGTGGGCTGGAACGTGCCCGTGGGCTACCTGGTGGAGAGTGGCCGCCTCTCGGTGATGGGCTGCGACGTGCTCAAAGGTGAGGGCTTGACCGCCAGCGGCTTCTCCCGCAGGGGCTCTGCATTTCCCCTCGTGGGACAGCCTCCCTCCGGGCTCAACTTCACTGCGCCTCCTCTAAGGGGCAGCACAGCCGCCTCCCCTGGGCCTCCCCGGACCCCTCGTCAACGGCATCACTCCCTCCTGTCCGCTGGCCGGCCTGCTGCTGCCCCCACTTAGATTTCTGCCTGGCTGGCTCCTCCAGGCACTCAACGCTCGCTCACTCCTCCCGGGGCCCCCGGCACAGCCAAGCACAGGCCCTGCAGGCCCACCCCACGGGAGCCGGCGAATCGCCCAGGAGCACCTCTCACCTGGTGTAGACATGGTCGCCATGGCCACGAATGTGTCCTTAGCTTTACAGGGTCAGAAGCCGTATTTTTTCAGGACCCAAGCAAGCTGCAGACTTGCGCCCACAAAGCTGACAAGTGGCTAATCAGAGACCCACCATTGACTCGCAGGTGGTGAGAATAGGGCCGTCCTGCAAACAGCATGTGCCCCGTGAAAGTAGAGCGAGGGCAGGAGGTGCTGAGGGGACCTGGCTGGGAGCCCAGAGCCCTGGTTCTGGTGACCTGGACAGAGGCCCATGCTTTGGGCCTCTTTTCCTGGTCACCCCCTGGCCACCCAGCTGTGTCAGTCTGAGGTGGCCCCTGACACATGACCACCTTCTCAAACTGCCCTCTTGGGACCACACCACCCCTTGAGGAGAGTTTCAGGCGTCCCCAAACCCCTCGTTCCTGAGTGTGCTGCTTCCTGGTTTGCTCCGCACATAGGCAAGCACCTGGTCTTTCAAAGCCCAGACTTTGCTGTGGGTACGTGTGAGTTGACACCCTGGCTCAGCGTGACCTGCCCTCAGAAAGATTACTCTACACACTGAACTTCAGTTTCCTCACCTGTAAAATGGGGAAATTAACACTTACTCCATTGCTGTGGCGTTGGGAGGACTGGGGTAATCTCCACAACATCTTTGCAGAATGCACGGCACAGGGGCTGTGCTCACTGCAGGGACCTGCTGTTATTATGAGCTCAGCTTCCCTCCCTCCCGGTCACTGTGGTGCACACACACGTGATGCATACACACACGCACAAACCCACACACGCACATACACGTGTGCATACGTGCACGCGTACGTGGGCACACCCATCCATGCAGGCACAGACCCACACACTACACACACGCATGCTGCCCCCACCTGCACACACACATACACGTGGATGCTCTACCCCCGTACAGCACCGTGCACAAGGGCCTGGAAGCCATGTCCTCTCAGACGGCGCCCAGCTGTGGGAGGTTTACCAGTCATTTGGCACATTTATTAAATGTCCACTCCCCTGCGAGGATGCAGAAAGACCAAGAAAGGAACCTGCCCTGGAAGAGCTTGGTTTAGCCGAGCACAATGCAACTGGCTCACCCTACATGGCACTAGGGGGTCCTTGGGCACAGGATAAATATTTGCCAGGAGGGTGGACTCGGGGCCTGGGTGCTGGCAAGGGCCCCAGAATCCTGCAGATCCTGAATTTGTCCCCAGCCAGGCCTCCTTCTCTGCTGTTTCCCTCCCCTCCCTGTGTTTTGAGAAGTGTAGTCTATAAAATTAATTATACTCTTTTAAGTAATCATTTATTTCCCTACTTTCACTAATTACACATAACTCCTTCTGAAATGAAACCCTCAATGGGAACACTATCTGGTTGATAGCTGTCCTGTGTGGCCATCTGGGGGTAAACGTTTGACCCCCCCTGAGCCATTTTTAAATAGTAGCCGTCACTCTCCGACACCCACACTTTTGTGGCCCCCGTCTGGGAACCACTGAGCAGATCCAGCGCTGCGGTTTTGCTCAGACGGAAGCCTGGGGAGTTGGGGAGCCCAGCCCTCCTGACTCCAACCCGAGTGGCCTGAGCACTCCCTGGAGGGTGGGGCAGGGTCTGATGCTGTGTGACTGACCCCTTCTGTCTCTTTCCCACAGCTGTCAGTGACTACTTTGGGGGCAGCTGCGTCCCCGGGGCAGGAGAGACCAGTTACTCAGAGTCCCTCTGTCGACTCTGCCGGGGCAACACCGCTGGGGAAGGGGTGTGTGACAAGAGCCCCCTGGAGAGATACTACGACTACAGCGGGGCCTTCCGGTGAGAGGGGCTGGGACGGGGCCACAAGCGCAGGGGAAAAATACCTCGGCCCAGGGAGGGCCCCTGGGAGAGTGGCGATGTCAGCTGCCTCTCATCAAAGCACGCTTTATATAGTCCATGTGCCTGGTTAGTTTAAAAACCTCAAAGTGGTATATGCCAGGCGGGATTTGCTCATAAAATCAACATGTTTGGTATATTTAGAGAAGTAAGGGCTCAGAGAGAAGAAAATGGCCCAAACAGCCTTTGGCTGCTCCCAGGTCCCCATTCTAGTGTCTGAGACCTGGAGGAGAATGCTGGAGTGGGGGAGCATGGGGGGGCACCCCCAAGGCTTGATGCTCAGGGCTGGCCTCTCTCTGCCCCTGTTCAGGTTGGCACTTTAGAGCAGCCCTCCATGGAGACAAGAGAGTCTCTAACTGCTTGTGGTGCACTTCCATCTGTCCACAAAGGAGGAAACACTCGATGGGGGTTGGCATGGGAGCCTCCCAGGTCCCTCTGACGGCCCTGGCCACAGTGTTTCCACCTGGAACCCGAGAGCCTGCTGGGGCCCCATGCCCCAGGGTGTAATAAGGGAAATGCAGTTTGGGGCACAGAGAGAAAAACAGTTCTTGGTCCTCCAAGCCAGAGACTCTCACCCACCCCATCTCTCCTGGTGTCATCCCCCCAGTCCAGTCCCTGCTTGTTTGCTGGCTGTAGGGACCCAGGCAGCCCCTTTGCCTAGTAGGCCCTGACCTGCCTCCGTCACTGGGCAGTGACAGATAGGGGATCCACAAAATCCTTGTCCCTTCCACTCAGGGTTTTTGGTATGACCTCGGGAGTCATCTTCAACACATCCTGAGTGTTCAGGCTGCTGACCAAGCAGCTGCCTTATGATCACCTGCTCCTGTCAGGCCCCAAGCTCGGCTGTACAGGATCTATACGGATTATAAAGGGTCTCTCCCTACGGGAGCCACTTTCTCATCCCCACTTTACAGGCGATAGAGGCTAGGAGGGCTCCACAGCTTGCCAGAACCACACAGCCAACAAACTGGGGAACTGGAACCCAGGACAGCATGACTGTGAAACCCATGCCCTCCATGACCCCAACCCCACGCCCAGGCCAGACCTCCCGAGGTGGAGGATGGCAGCTCATTGGTTCCACCTGCGCAGGTGCCTGGCAGAAGGGGCCGGGGACGTGGCCTTTGTGAAGCACAGCACGGTGCTGGAGAACACAGACGGTGAGTGGAGAGGCTGCCCCCAGCCGCGGATCTCAGGGCCCATAACCCTCCCTGACAGAAAGAAAGAGGTGGGGCTCACCAATGGAGCTCAGCTGCTCTGCGGGCAAGGGAACCGGCTGAGCTGCTCTGCCCGCTCTGATACGTTTCTGGCCTTGGGTTCCGTTTCCGTGTGAAGATTCTGCTTTTGAAGAAAAAAAGTTTGCAAACCTCTGCACTAGCTGTCATCTACTGTCCCTTCCAGCCTTTGTTCCTTTTCCTGAAGAAGCCATCCCTTATCCCTGGACGAGGACTTGTTAAAAGATGGGTTGGTGTTAGATGTCGATCCACTATACCATTGTCATTTCAAAATTTTTAGATTTTGAAATAATTGAGCTTTAGAAAAGTTGCAAGAATAATTCAAAGAACCCGTATTTATTCTTTATCCAGATTCCAGCTTTGAGCATTTGCCACGTGGAACTGATCATTCTTTCTGTACGTGTGTGTCTTTCCGAACCACCTGAGAATATGTTTGCCCACATCACACCCTTTAATACTTTAGTACATGTCTCCTAAGAGCAAGGTGATGTGGACCTCACCACAGTGCAGTTACCAAATTCAGGAAATGTAACATAGACACAATATTTAAGCTACAGTCCATGTTCCAGATTCACTAATTGTCCCATTTCTGTCCTTCGTAGCAATTTTTTCAGGCCAGGGCCTGATCTTTGATCACACGTGGTATTTAGCTTTTAAGTTGCTTTAATTTCCTTTAACTTCGAACAGTTTCTCAATCTTTGTTTTTAGTGACATTGACATTTTTGAAGAGTCAGGCCGGTTATTTTATAGAATGTAGCCTAATTTGGATTTGCCTAAGAATCTTCTAGTTTTTTTTTTAAATTGAGGTATAATTTACATAAGCAAAATGCACCCTTTTTGAAGTACTGTTCTATGAGTTTTGCCAAAAACATACTGTTGTATGACCACTACCACAATCAAGATAGTGACTGTGGCAGACCTTCCACGCCAAAAGCTCCTTCATACCCCTTTCTGGTCAATCCCTTCCAACCTCCTCCCTGATGCCCACCAGTCAGACTTTTGTCTCTACAGTTTTGCCTGTTCCATAATGTCTGATCATTGTCTTTTTTTCTTTTTGCGGTACGCGGGCCTCTCACTGCTGTGGCTTCTCCCGTTGCGGAGCACAGGCTCCGGACGCACAGGCCCAGCGGCCATGGCTCACGGGCCCAGCCACTCCGTGGCATGTGGGATCTTCCCGGACCGGGCACGAACCCATGTCCCCTGCATCGGCAGGCGGACTCTCAACCACTGCGCCACCAGGGAAGCTCTGATCATTGTCTTTTTTAAAGAATCATTATCTCTTTTTTTTTTGTTAATCTTTCCTTTTAAATCAGAAGGTCCATCATGTAGTCTGACATTCATGAAGGCAAACAACATGAACCAGATTTGAGAAAAAACTGATCTGAAAAAGGAGACCGGATTGTCTTCAGAGCAGGACGATCCTATGATGAGTCAAGCAAACGAGAATCTGGAAGATGGAGAAAGAATTAGGGGTGTATTGGGTTAAACCCATCTCTTTTAAAATGTTGAGGATAGTCTAAGGAAACCTAAGGAAGTAATTTTCTAAAGAGTTGTCTTCAGGCAAAAAGTTGGTAAGAGGAAAAGACTGGAATTGACATAAATGTTCAAAGTAGTGAAGTAATATGGTTTTAATTGTCCCTAGTGAAGAAAAACAGGAGCGGCAGATCGAAATACCTAAATGATGCCTTTGTCTGGAGGGAAGGCCAAATGATCCCTTGGAGCTCTATTGCAAAGGTTTTGCAGCAGTTTATAAATAGAGGAAAGTTGGGGAGTGGGGAGAGAATGACACTGAGTAATTGTTGAGAGTGCTATAAATTACCATGCAGTCATTAAAAATGACCTTTATGGACTTTTCCAAACTATTACTTTCTTGGTTTTCTGGTTTATTTTTAAATAGTGAATAGAGTGTTCGTGACCCCACAAATTTATCTTTTTCCCTCCTATTTTCTAGCAGAGGTTTATCCTACTCATTTTAAAATTTAAAAGTCATTAAAATATTGTTATGTAGGGCCATCTGTGGTATGTGTTATTGCATGAGTTACAATCCTTGAAATTCGTCTTCTTAATATTCCTATTTGGTGTTGATATTCACTCTTATAAATGAGTTTTATGGAAAGCTTCCAGTAATATGGAAAAAATATTTTTAAATAAGTCGGATGCAAAATTGCCTATCATGTATGTCCTTAACCATATTTAAAATAGTTAGAAAATAGAATAGAAAAAAGGACATGGAGGAAAAATACCAAAGTATTAATAGCTGGAGTTGTGGCTGAAGCTTTGGGAATTTACCCTCTTCTGTCTGGGCCACGGTTCTGGTGAATTCTGTCGGGGTTTGTTTCCACCATGCCCCACCCCACCCCCACCCCCTGCCCTCTGCTCAGGGCTAAATTTAGTGCCAGACGGCAGTGGTGAACTCCTGGCACATCTCTGTCTCATCCTAAGCTTCTCTTACTTTCTGACTCTTTTTACCTTCAATGAGCAGTTCTGTTTATATATATTGTGTTATTGTCAGAGATCTCAAATCCATTTTATTACTAGAAATTGGTGACAAATAAAAAATGTAAGTAAGTAGACACAGTCCACAGAGACACCTGGTTTTGTGTGGTGCAGCCACCAAGCTCCTCTTCATTCTGAGTTCTGGTCTCACCTCCTGGTGTGGTTCTGGGTTCTCACTTCTTGGTGTGGTTCTGGTTCTCACCTCCCGTAAGGGTTTCTTTTCACTGTGGGTCTGTGGCCATGAAACCCTTAAGCTCTCCCCAGGCTCCCTCTCAAGGGTCCTCCCTGATGTCCCCACCAAGCCCCACCCAGGACAGGAGTTGGCTCACCACAGGATTCCCATCTTCCCAGGGAAAACCCTGCCCTCCTGGGGCCAGACGCTGCTGTCACAGAACTTCGAGCTGCTGTGCCGGGATGGCAGCCGGGCTGATGTCACTGAATGGAGGCGATGCCACCTGGCTCGGGTGCCTGCTCATGCTGTGGTGGTCCGGGCCGACACAGATGGGGGTCTCATCTTCCGGCTGCTCAACGAAGGCCAGGTGAGTTCAGGGCACCCCACACAGTTTCTTAGGGCGATGCTGGACCTTCTCATCTCTCACCGGGGTTGGAGCTCAGAGCCATCCTGGGGCTGGGCCAGCCAGACTCGGAGGGCCAGGACCCCGAGGCCCTGCCCTGGGACAGACCCCAGCTGGGGAGCCAGACCTCTGGGGCGTTCAACCTCAGGCCAACTCAGAGTGAAGAAGGGACCAACTGGGCCAGCTGGCAGCGAGGAGGGCTGGCCAGAGTGGGGAGACCAAGGGGCTCAGGCACCCCTCAGAGAAAGCTCCTGGTATTTGTGGCTCTTAAAACCAAAATCAGAACATATGAGCAAATAAACAAAATGACAAAACCAATAAATGTCAAAGTATACCATTAATTAAGTGTGGTGAATAATGTTTTGCTGAGACCGCTGCTTACAGGAGCAGCAAGTTTCTGCCCGTGGGCCACACCAGCTTTATTAGTCTTGTTCATCCATACCACCGATGCTCAGCCCCACTGCTTGTGCTGAGTACCATCGCACACCTGGGCCACGAGCCACGTGTTCAACCGGCTGAGTATGAGAAGGCAGAATGCACCGGGGGAGCACAGGGCAAGGAGGGAGGTGGCGCCCCCCCTGGTCCTCAGAGTGGGCGCCTGGCCTGAGAGCCCAGGAAGAAGGAAGTGGTGGCTGAACTGGGAGGAAAGGATTCGCCCCTGCAGCTGCTCACCAGCCCACACCCCGACCCCTTGACACACAGCGCCTGTTCAGCCATGAGGGCAGCAGCTTCCAGATGTTCAGCTCTGAGGCCTACGGCCAGAAGAACCTGATGTTCAAAGACACCACCTCCGAGCTGGTGCCCATCGCCACGCAGACCTATGAGGCGTGGCTGGGCCGCGAGTACCTGCATGCCATGAAGGGTCTCCTCTGTGACCCCAACCGTAAGTCCAGCTGTCTCTTCTTCTGCCGGCCCTCGCCTGACCGCAGGCGTGGCCAGGCCTTCTGGAGAGGTGGCCAAAGGAGGACACTCACCCCAGAAGTTGTGTGTGTCTCTTGGCCTCGATGGGAACCTGTTGCTTCCACCTTCCTGCCTCTGGGGGTAGGGGAAGAAGGCTCTGGAGTCACATGGCCTGCTGTACCCTGGAAACCCCACCTGCTCCAGGGGGTGGGATCCAGACCCAAAGGGTCTCCTTGCCCCTCCATACAGAATGTGTCAAGTCCTGTCATTCTCCCTCCACTGTGCCTCACTCCCCCTCACCACGTGGCCACGGCCCTGGCTCTGGCACTGTCTCTCTCCTAGACCCTTAAAGTAGTCTACAAATGGCTTTTGCATCTATCCCCCGCCCCCGCGTATCCACCACCTACAGCCAGGGAGATGGTATGCCAGGCCTGAGCTGTATACACGACAGCCATGATCTGCCTCAAGCATCCTCACAGCCCCTTGAAAGAGGTTCGGTGGTCCCCTTTCTGGGTAAGGAAACAGGATTAGATGGTGAAATAACTTACCCCTTGTAGCTAACCAGGGGAAGAGCCAGAATTTCCCTTGGGTCTGACTCCAGGCTCCTCCTGCTGGGGGCCAGCCCCGAGGCAGGCCAGCGTGACCACGCGCCCACACCCACACAGGGCTGCCCCACTACCTGCGCTGGTGTGTGCTATCCACGCCCGAGATCCAGAAGTGTGGAGACATGGCTGTGGCCTTCAGCCGGCAGAGGCTCAAGCCGGAGATCCAGTGTGTGTCTGCCGAGTCCCCCCAGCACTGCATGGAACGGATCCAGGTGGGAGCCGTGTAGAGAGGGGCAGAGCGGGCCAGGTGGGTGGGCAGTGGAGAGCGGTCGCGCCGTGGGAGGGGCGGGCCGGCCCCCCTGGCGGACACCAGCGCGCCCCCGCGGGTAACGCCCCCTCGCGGGAGAGCCCCCCGTGGGGGTGGGCGCCGGGAGTGGGGAGAGCCCGGCCACGGGTCTTGCTCCCTCAGCCCCGGGATTCGGCGAGCCCTGCTGCCGGGGGGCTGTAACACTCGGGGAGGGTGGGATGGGCGGTCCTTCCCGGCTCTCCCTCTGTCCCACCTGGTCTGGAGGACACAGGGCAGCCTGGGGAGGAGAAGAAAGTCTCCTGTGACAACGCCACAGAGAAGGGGGAAGAGGAAGTGGCCGCAGGAAACAGCCACCCCACCTGGGGGGCGGGGCAGAGGGGGGCTCCCCCGCAGTGAGCAAGTGGGCAGGGGCAGAAGGGCCGTGAGACTGGCTCAGCTTGGCACTCACGACCCTGTGGCCTTGGGCAAGCCCCTTCCACTTTCTGAGTCTCAGTTTCCCCCTGTGCACAATACGGGGTGGCCTTGGCTCTTCATTTATTAAACTGCAACCCAGAAATACATTTTCCATCAATCACAGTCTAGTACACAAAAACTGTTCTTTCAGATATAAACATGTGAAACTATGTATCCCCTATAGAGAGATATGAAGCCAAACAGTACCTACCTTTACTAAATACAATGTGCACTGATAGTCTCGGGGCTAGTCTATCCTAGTCCCCATTAAATTGACTAAGCCTTCGTTAATATGCCTGCCGCCTGCAGTTAAAAGCACAGGCCTGTCTCTGAAAGCCCATTCAGCTCTGTCCTGCTTCGCTTCTCTGACTGGAGACTGAGACCAGGAGTGGGAGACGCGCCCAAGGCCCTGCAGTCAGGGATGAAGTCTACAGGGCTCTCCTCCACCCCGGGTTCCTGCACTCACCTCCTCCTGCTTTTCAAGAGCTACTAGGTGGGGCCTGATGGTGAGGAGCCCTTTTCAAGGTGGTCCCCGAGTGCAGGCCAAGTCACAGCCCCTCAGGTGCGTCCACCCTGCCCCAGCCAGGCAGCACATGGCTTGAGAAGAGGCGAGTGGGCAGGAAGGACAGGGGCCCGGGATCGTGACACTAACAGTCTCACAAGCACGCACTTCCTATGTACCTCGCACTGTGCTAAGCCTTCATGCGGGTTTCCTCAATTAATCCTCACAACGACACTGTGGGGTGGATATGATTACGATCGTACGTGGAGACTGGGGCTGGGAGAGGCTGAGGAAGTAACTTGCCTCAGGTCACCCAGCTGAAGGGTGGGGGAGCCCCTATCCCCAGGGGTTGATGAGAGCTGGATGTGGCACCGAGGGAGGGGAGCCCAGCGGGAATCAAGGAAGGGGGACTTAGCAGTGGGGACTCTTCCTAATCCCGGGCAGGCTGTCCTGTAGAGGAGCGGCTGTTCCAGGGGCACCAGAGCAGGGAGAGATGCAGGGAGATGCAGCTGTCTCCAGGCACAATCCTTCTCTCCACCTGAGCTCACAGAGGGCCAAGGGGCCGCACAGGGGCCTGTGGGGAGAGGAGTAGATTTGGGGGGGGGGTCCCTGAGAACCCCAGCCAAAGGCTCAGAGATCCTCAGTTCTAACTTCTAAGGCTCTCAGAGGTGATGTCCAGTGTAGCTCTAACACCCATTTCCTGCCTGACCGCAGTGATGCCGGCAAGGAAGGGTCAGCTGGCCCAGCCCCTGGGCTGTGGGTTAAGGTCTGGATTCCTCCCCGGCACCACACCACTGTGGAGAAGGTCTGGGTGGGAGCAAAAGGGATTCCCCATAGAGGCACCCTCCAGGCTCAAAACGTCAATGCCACTGCCTGTTATTCCATCGTCATAACCTCATGCCTCTGGCCGTTAACAGCGTCGGGCACCTTCCCGGGCTACAGGTGTCCCCTCTGTCCCCGGGCCCCAGCTTCTTCCCTTGGGGTATGGCTTGATTATCAGTTAACCTCTTGGCAGGGTCTGAGGAGCCACCTGTCCGGAGACTTCAGAATGGACAGGTGGGGTGGGGTGCAGATGACCTGGAGGGCTCTAGAGGTTTCCGAGGGAGGAGGGTCCTGGGCGCCTCCTGCTGGCTTCTGAGGCAGGGCTGTATCCCTCAACCCTGAAGCCTCCTCCCACAGACCCTGAGACTCCGTCTTTTCAGACCTGGCTCATTCATCCATTCACATACGCATTTGAGAAATATGTATTGCGTTCGTGCTGTGTGCCAGCCCTTGGCCAGGTGCTGGGGATGCAGTACGGTGCTGCAGGTGTCTGAGGCTGGCAAGCTGTGGGGAGACCCGCACCGAGCATGAGAGCAGCCATTGTGCTAAGTTCTGCTCAGAACAGGGCCTGGCAACGGGAGACCCTCAGAAAACACTTGCTGAAAGATTGAAAGACACCCATGAATGGGAATGCTGGTGGTGGTTTGTTTCAGGCCTCTGGTCCTCCAAGCACCTCTCTTGCCTGCCCATCTTCACAAGGAGAGGAAGGGGCAGATAGGGCAAGATGGGATCCCCAGGGGAAGAGAGCCTGAGGCCAAGGTCCCCGAGAGACCCAGCCTTGGCACCTCTGTCAGATCCCGACACCCAGAGCTGTCCTGGGGCCCACTCTAGGCTGGCCACTCTTTCTGTCCCCCTGCAGGCTGGGCAAATCGACGCTGTGACCCTGAAGGGCCAGGACATTTACACAGCAGGGAAGATACATGGCCTGGTTCCAGCAGCTGGGGAGCACTATGCCCGTGAGTGCCGGCGCCAGCCACCTGGCCTCGCCTGGGAGCTGGTTGATATTTTTATACTTATAAAAACGACTCATCAGAGCCCTTCTGCCCGGGCCAGCTGCTGTCTATCACAGGCAAGCCACTCTGGCCCCGGGCACTGGAAGTCTGGCAGGCTTTGGAGAACTTTCTGTAAAGGGTCAGAGAGTAAACACTTCAGGCTCTGCAGGCCACACACAGAGTCTGCTGCATGTTCCTCTTCTCCTTCTTTTTTCTTTTTAACAACCCTTTAAAAATATAAAAGTTATTTTTAACTTGCAACTCAGGCTATACAAAAACAGGCTGAGTAATTTGCCAAGCCCTGAACTAGAAAGCCTCCTTGGCCTCTTCCATCCAGACCGCGTGGCTCACGGAAGGTGGGCCTGGGACCCTCCTTCCTGTCGGCTCATGAACACCTTCTCAGTGGCCTGGGCCAGGGCCCAGGTGCTCTGTGCTGAGGCCTAGTGACCTCAGGTGTCCTCCACTTGGACATGAAAACTCGCTCATCTTAGCGAAAGCGCTTCTGCAGCCTCAGCTATGCCCTCACCTTTCTCCCAGG
Organism: Monodon monoceros; assembly: GCF_005190385.1. NCBI lineage: Eukaryota > Metazoa > Chordata > Mammalia > Artiodactyla > Monodontidae > Monodon > Monodon monoceros. Next base: position 72,302,008 of record NW_021703767.1, on the reverse strand, counting down.
AGGTGAGAAAATACCACCTGAGTGTAAGGAAAGAATCAAATTCCTCTGGGTGAGGACTGTTGGAGGGTGCACAGAATGCTGAAAAGTGGAGCCCCACGGGCTGCTTCTCAGCAGTGAGGGGACACGCAGGGGTCCCGCTGCTGGATGTGCTCCCTGAACACCCACCCGGCCCTTGGCCTGGGCACTCCTGAGCCCAGGCAGCCAGGGCCTAGTACCAGCGGGTAGAGGCGTATGGGGCCAGGACCACTGCTCTGAGGTCAGGAGCAGCAAGAGGGAACGGGTTTGAGGGAAGAAGCGCCCCGTCAGGATCTGGCCCTGACTCTTGCTCAGCTGAGGCCACTAAGCATTAGGTGAGGGGCCTCACTGGTGTCCCCTCCCCCAGCGGAGGACAGGAGCAACTCGTACTTCGTGGTGGCCGTGGTGAAGCGGAACAGCTCCTATGCCTTCACCCTGGACGAGCTGCGGGGCAAGCGCTCCTGCCACCCAGGCTTCGGCAGCCCTGCAGGCTGGGACATCCCTGTGGGCGCCCTTGTGCAGAAGGGCTTCATCCGGCCCAGGAACTGCGACGTCCTCACAGGTACCATCCTCTAGAGACACACAGGTGTGCAAGCTCTTCTTTGGGGTTGGCTGGCGTCAGGGCCAGCTCTGAGGGCTGGGGTCCTCTCCCAGAAGGACCCCACAGAAGGCAGACCCAGAGAGATGTCCTCTTCCTCCTTGACATGCCCCTTGCTCTTGGGAAGGTTGGGGAATATTCTTGGCTACACTTGAGACAGTCAGTGGTGTCTGGTTCTGTTGAAGGTGCCAGTGCCCCTACCCACTTACTCACTCAAGAGTGGAATAGTTCCAATGGGCATGGGGAGCAGGGCAAGTGCATTGGCCCTGGGCCTGGCTGTACCACCGTCCAGTCATGGGCTGTCCCCCTGGGCATCTGGGGGACCTTGTTGGAAAGTGGCCAGCCGTCTGTATAAGTGCTGAAGAAGACACGTTCACCAGGCACCCACCATATGCCATACGCAGGGCCCTCCCTGGGTGTTAAATCATGCACATTCCTGGTGAGGGAAAGGCAGGAGGAAGCTGGCTGCACACACACCTCTGTCCTGGCTGGCACCTCGGGGGAAAAAAACACATTTTTTTTCTAACCACCCACACAAGCACATGTAAGGTGTTAGAACTGGCTGTTCCCACTCCTAGACAGCTGGGCGGTTGCTCTGACTGGAACAGAAGAGTTTATGAGGTAGCGAGTTCCCCGTCCCTGAGGGAGTTCAAGGGAAGGCTGGGCGGCCACTTACCAAGGGTTGTCACTGGGGGTTCCTGTATCTAGACGATGTCGGCAATGCCCCCGTCCCTGTGATCCTCACAGGAGGAGACACGCCACTCTGAGCTGGGTGGCCTTGAGCCATGGGGTGGGCCAGTGGGCAGATCTGTGCGGGGAGCAGCCCACCCATCTCCCCACTGGCCGCCCTTTCTGCTGCCGGCCCCTCAGCACAGCCCTTCCCTTCTGCCCCAGCGGTGAGTGAGTTCTTCAGTGCCAGCTGTGTGCCCGTGAACAACCCCAAGAACTACCCGTCCTCGCTGTGCGCACTCTGCGTGGGAGATGAGCAAGGCCACAACAAGTGTGTGGGAAACAGCCAGGAGAGGTACTACGGCTACAGTGGCGCCTTCAGGTACCTGGCGGGCCGGGAGGGGTGTGGGGAGGTGGTCCTGGGGCCAGGCACAGGGGTGGGACCTTCTGCCGACACCTGTCTTGGCTTCTTGCATGGCAGATGCCTGGTTGAGAATGCAGGGGACGTTGCCTTCGTTAAGCACACGACTGTCTTCGACAACACGAATGGTATGTGATGGTGCTGGGACACGGCAGGGCCAGATTCTGGTGGGGCTGTTCCCCATCTCCAGCAGAATCCAGGCGCTAGATGGTGCTGGGACTGTGGGCCAAGTGGCAGCCAGGAAAGACTGAGTCTAGAAGGCTCTGCCCCTTGGGGATCCCAGGAGTGGTAAGAACAGACCTCAGGCCACGTATCCAAATGCACAGATCACATGACAGTCTTTATTTGTCTGGAATCTAAATCCCGATTCCACTGAAATGGTAGAAACTCTATCAATTTGGAGAGAACCCCTTCTGGGGTGTTTATGTGGCACCCAGGTGTGTGGGTAGAGGTGGCAGGGGCCTCTCTCCCCAGGGTTATCAGTTCACATCAGCATCTGGTGTTTGGTCCTGAGCAGGTCAATGCCACACGCAGGGAAATCCCTCTGCAGCCCCCAAGCCGTGTGAGGCAGGGCACACCCCCATTCACATCATACAGGTGGTTTTTTTCTCTGGAGTCACCTTCCTGGGCTCCACCTGGGAAGAAGAGCCCAGGAACTCCTCCAGGACCCCTGAGCCCCCACCTGAGGTCCTATCGGGGTGCAGGCCCTTGACGGTGCATCACTCCCCTGCCCCATCCTGTTCTCCCTCCTCAGGGAATCTATCCATTTTGAAGACTGAAAGCTGTTTCCCTTCAACACTTTATTGTTTGCATTTTTTATATGCCCTGCCTACACCCCAGGCTTTGAAACCCCAAACACTGGAGGTTAAGTCTTCTCCACTCAGTCCTAACACATCTCTTCCCAGGAACTCAGGGCAGAAAGACAGAAGGCCCGAAGGGGAGGAGGACATGGGCGAAGGGAAAGCAAGACACACAGGGAAAAAACAGTATTTCAAAACTCAGATCCCACCCTGCCTATGAAAGTCACTAAGCTGTAGACCAGTTGCCCCAACAGAGCTGGAAGCGTTCCAGGCCCTGTTGCCCTACCCCCACTCCCCTGCCAACCTCCCACCAAGAACACTGGGGATCATCCCCGAGAAGGAGGGAACTGCGTGCTCCTGCAGGAGCTGTGAGCGCTGCCTGGTCCCAGCCTGTGCCCTCTGTGGTCCTGGGCTGAGGGCCGGGGAGGAGGCGGGGCCCTTGCAAGGTTCACCTGCAGTGAGGCTACCGCCTCCCAGGGCCACTCAAATTCTTTTATCTCTGCTCGTGAGCCCACCTGGAGTTCCTCCTGCAAATACAGGAAGACATAAAAATAATGTGATTCCTAAGAGTAGTGTTTGTCAGGAAGCCTTCGGACCAACCACCTGCATCAGAATTACTGGGTTGCTAGTTTAAAATGCAGATTCCTGGTACCCATTCTAGACCTACCTGATGAGATTCTTTGCAAAGGAGGGGCCTTTGAAACTGCATCTTACAGATCCATACTTGATGTTATACCTCTTCTGGCTTGAGAACTTCAGCTCTTAGGGGAGGAGCCCATCCCACCCTGAGACCTGTAACACACAGATGGAGTTCTTTGCCGGGGAGTGATTAAGAGCCTCAGTTTCTCCACCTGTAAAATGGGTGTGATCATACGGTGCAGAGTTACATAGTGCATACTTCCTATTCCCTACGAATAACCTTATTAGCCCAGCTGGGTTCTCTCACCCTGGTAATAGAGCAGAACAACTGAAGAATGGAGAGGGCTGGGGAGCTGGCCAGGTATCACCGCCCCTCCCCAGCCAAGGATTTGGGGATCCCCAAGGAGAGCAGCCTCTCTCTATTCCTCTCCCTGCCTCTGCTCCATCCCCTCAGGCCACAATTCTGAGCCCTGGGCTGCTGAGCTCATGTCGGAGGACTACGAGCTGCTGTGTCCCAATGGCGCCCGGGCCGAGGTGACCCAGTTCGCAGCCTGCAACCTGGCACAGATACCGTCCCATGCTGTCATGGTCCGGCCAGACACCAACATCTTCACTGTGTATGGACTGCTGGACAAGGCCCAGGTGAGCCAGGGCAGGGGCTGCCTCACTGGGAGGAGGGTGACAGAGGGGAGCCAAGCCCCTGGGTCACCCAGTCTACCTGGAGCAGACTTCAGGAGAAACTGAGGAAGCCTGAGGGGAATTCTGTGATTTTCACTTAGCTGAAGCCATCCCTCCAACCACTGTGCCCTCTGTCACCTACATCATTAATTTTCCCTTCTCAGCCGGACCACTTTCACCAACATACAAACCTGCTGTTATTTCTACCATCTCGTAAAAACAAATGAACCCTCTTTTGGCCTCACATCCCCTTGTAGCCAGAATCCCACTCCCTTTTACAGCAAAACTCCTTCAAAGAGCCATCTCTACTCTGGAGTCATCAGCTCCTCCTCTCCTGGTCTCTCGTAAGGATGGAGACTACTCTGGAGAGGCCCCACCAGGGCCCTGAAACCGCCTTGGTCAAGGTCGCAGTGACCCATGTTGCTGAATAGAGCGGCTGTTTCTCAGTCTGCCTCTCCCTGACCTCTCAGCAGCATTGGCTGCAGCTCCCTCTTCCTGACGTTCACCTCCTTCCTGGACGCAGTTCCCCCACTTGGTTCCCAGGGCCCCACGCTTGCCTGGCTCTCCTCCTACCTCTCTGGCCTCTCCTTCCCGTCTCCTTCGCTGGTTCTTCCTCGTTTCCCTGGCTTGTAACCACCGGAGTGCCCCAGGGTTCAATCCTAAGCCCTCTTCTCTGTCGGCACCTGCACCCATATTGATCTCGTCCAGCCACAGGTCATTAACTACAGTCTATATACTGATGACTCCTAAGTGTACATCCGCAGCCCTGCTTCAGTCCCACCCTTTAATCTCAAACTTGCATCTTTAACAGCTACCTACTTGACATTTCAATTTCTAACAGGCATCTTGAGCTGAACAAATTAAAGTTGGACTCCCCTTTTTGCCTCCATCTTCCCCACTTCAGTGAATAGCAGCTTCAGCCTTTCCGTTTCCTCGGGGGTCAGCTCAGACTCCTGTCTTCCTCTCACACTCTACTTCCAGTGCATCAGCAAATCCTATTGGCCTAAAAACAAATACCTAAAACACACCTAAAATTTGAACCCAGGCTGTCTGACAGCAGCGCCCCTGGTTCCCAACCTCCCCCTCTACTCACCCCCGACCTGACATAGACTGAAACTGACCTCCTTTCCCTTCCCCAATAAGCACCACAGACTCGCAGAGCCCGCTGGCTCTCCAGGCCAGTTCGTAACCTTTGAAATGATGTTTGCTCTCATCTTCCCCACAGAGTCCCTCTGTCCCAGGAGTTCTTGTCTCTGGGTCCCTGGGCTTCCGCACGGGTCCCCAAACCCTCTGAAGTGATGTGGAAGAGCCCTGTGTAGATATGCCCTTCTCTGGGGAGAAGGCTGAGAACTTTCATCAGATCCTCAAGAGGATCCTTGAGTCCCCCCAGAAAGATCAATAACCACTTTACTCTTTCTTTCCCCCTTGATTGGTATTTAAAAGCTGACATAAGCATTCGTCCATGTTCTCCTGCTGTCCTGCATGTATTCATAATTTCTCACATCCCTTCTGGCCTCTTTAGTGACTCTCTCAGGGAGGGAGCCGTAGCACACTCACCCCGAGGACCCTCAGCAAGGGAAGACAACAGCTGTTGCAAGAATCTCTTGGGTGCTAGGAGGGTGGGTTAATAAAGGATATTCAACTCACCTAGTACCTTCTTAGAGCTAGTGACAGAGCAAAAGGCTCTCTTATGAAATCATTTGGGTTTGGGGAAAAGGACACCCATAAGACAGAGTGAGGAAGCCTGGTAGAAGAGGTTGAGGAGCAGGTTTAGCAAACCCCTCGGTAATCTCAACTACATCATCTCTCATTTCTGGGTCCTTCTGCCTGTAAGGCTCAGGCTTCAGTTCTGTATCCAACAGCTGGTTTGGTGTGATGTTTCTGAATGGCTGTCTTACTGTGGTGGCTATGGTCATCTCTTCCTCCAAATCTGCTTTGGTAACAGAGGTCAGTGAGTTGTCAAGCTTATGATTTCAAAACAGAGTCTTGGCATCTGACTCTTCTTGCTGCTTGGTGTATAAAGCAGTTAGTGGCAAGTGATACCCGGGTGACCCTTTGTGAGCCCAGATGCAAAGCAGGTCTGCTGTGTGCTTCCAGGACCTGTTTGGAGATGACCACAATAAGAATGGGTTCAAAATGTTCGACTCCTCCAACTATCATGGCCAAGACCTGCTTTTCAAGGATGCCACCCTCCGGGCAGTACCTGTGGGAGAGAAAACTACTTACCATGACTGGCTAGGCCCCGACTACATGGCAGCTCTGGAAGGGATGCTGTCTCAGCAGTGCTCAGACACAGGTAGGGCGGGACAGGCGGGTTCACGCCCCACAGAGGAAGAGTGGGCATACTCCCCGGGCATCTTTCTAAGCCTTTCACCCAAAACCTTGAGTGAACTGAAGGGCCCTCTGGGTCTTTGCAGACGATCAAGGTGAAGTGTCCTGGGAGGGTCTGAAACACTGGCTGTGGAATCCAGACAGACCTGGATAATGATTATAAATGCTAAAAATAGTCACCCAGAGAGGATTCAGGCAACTGCATAAATATACATGTAGTATAATTGTGAAAGAAATGAATATGTAAAGAAACCAGGGGAAAGAAAAATTGTAATAGGGTAGCCAGAGGGAGCCCAAGGTGAGTTTAGTGCTGAAAAGTATTCTGCATCTAGTCCTGCACATGAGTGCCAGCGGGCCACAAACAGGGCTCTCGGCACTCGGAGGGCTTAACCGCCTGTGTTTAATCCCTCAGCGCTCGTGGCCTCCAGGGTCTCCCCACTCCTGCTGCTGCTCCCGCTGGCCCTCACGGCCAGCCTCCTCCAGCCCTGCCTCTGAAGCCGCTCTGGGCAAGCCTCGCCCTCCCTTGGAATGGAAGCCTATTCAGAAACCTCCCTAAGTAAGGCTGTTCTCAGTAAATCCAGTTAACACAGCTCAGGGGGAAACGTGTGCAGGGAGAGGAAGCGTGAGAAACCACAGAGCTCCCCAGGGCTGCGATTCCAACACTGAAGCTTCTGTGATCGCTCCAGAGCGGGATAAAGAGGGGCGTTACAGCAAAGTCCCCCAGCTGGACTGAGCAGGTCTCCCCCTCCTGCTGGATCCCAGCCGCTGCCTCCCCGGCGCCGCCTGTCCCTCCGCTACCTGAGGCGGTGCGCTGGCCCACCTCCCAGTCACGTCCCACCCACAGGCTGGTACAGCCGCTGCCCTGCAGATCTGCAGGCTCCCACCACACGGATCCTCGCCAGCCTTGGCTTTGGAAGAGACCGGTTGCCAGGGAAACAGGCTGAACCCGAGCTTCCCACACGGCCCTCTCTGCTGGAGCTTGCCCTGCTGAGCCGCCCAGGGGGCCTGCTGAGATGACAGGCCTGCCGGCCCCTCCCTGACAGTTCCCACCTCCCCCTCTGGAGAAGGGACACCACAGCCAGCACCTCCCGTCAGCCCCCACTCCGTCTGTCCTCTGGACTCCCTATGCCAGCCTCCCCCCCACCCCGCCCCCAAGGATGCTGTGTCTGTTCACCAAGGCATTACCAGATGAGGCTGGAGCCAGGCCCCCCGAGGAGGCGGAGCTGCTGGGCACACGCAGCCCTTTGTCCTTGTCTTCTGCGGCTCGGCGGCGTGGCCCAGACCACCGGACCCGTGACTGTGCTGGGCTGGGGAGGGCAGGAAGGCCAGGGCTGGGCCCTAGGGGTGAAACCCTCAAGGGGTCCTAGGACGAAGTGCTTCTCAGAACTTTTACTAGGTGGGGGCTTGATGTAGGGTTGGGGGTCTAAATACCTGTCTGTGGTAAGGACAGCAGGCCTCAGAACCAGACATGCTCTGTGTGCCCTGTCCTTTGGTGATTCAGCTGCACCCAGCTCTGTCCTGGGGCTAAGCCCAGTCAGCAGGAATCCCCTCTCCTGTGTTTGCTCCCCTTAGGCGGCATCTCAGATTATCCCCTCCTACCCCAGCGTGATGTCCACTGCTCTGGAGCTACTCCTGTATCTCTAGCAGCGGTAGTTTCCTCCAGACTGAAGGGTTCAGCCTCTAGGGTGGCCCAGTAATCTCCAGGCCCTGGAGCAGCAGGCGGCCCAGGTCGCTAAGGCAGCAGGAGGCCCTCTGAAGGGCCAGGAAGGGGAAGATGCCATTCTCTTTGTCAGAGGAGCTACAGGCCAGGTGAGGTGCTGAGAGGAGCTCTGGCTCCTCAGCTGTGAGCCCAGGGTCTCCTCGCCCAGCCGTGCACTTACTGGGCCCAAGGGCCACTCACTCCAAGGGAAGGGTCCCTCCTTCCCATCCCCTTCGAGTCAGTGGAAAGTGTCTGGAGCGGGTCTCCATGATCGTCACAGTTGTCTGAGGAGCAAGAAAAGTTTCCAGAACTGCCAGCTCTTACTCTGAACTCTGCTCCCTGAAAAAAGTAAGAAGCAAGAGAAGAAACAGGAGCGAGCCACCCTCGTCAGCAGACGGGGAGCCGCGTGGGCCTGGAGCTATTTGCATCTCAGTCTGCGGGGGCTCTGGGGATGCTGATGACAGGTTGGGCTCCCAGCACTTCGCCGCCACCCGTGGGCGCTGGGATGAATCCCTTCCGCCCTCAGCAGGGAGCGAGGCCGCCGGCAGTGTCCCGGCCGTGGTCACACGGTCCTGAGGAGTCCTGGCCCCCGCCCCACTGTGAGAAGCCAGGAGAACCCGGCTTTGGCTACCCAGTGTGTACCCTCTTCACTGGAGGAGCAAGTGATTCTTCTCTGACCTGATGATTGTTTGATTTTTTTTTTTTTTTTTTTAAGGGAGATCTGTGCAGTGAGAAGTATATTTCTGTGTGGCCGCCCTGGGCCAGGGTGGTGCCAGGGTGTAACCCTGTACTGTGAGCCTGCCGAGGGTGTGACCTGTGGGCGTCTGATTTTCAGGTGACAGCAGGGGGCCACCGCTGGGTTAATGCTAATGAAAGATGTTGGTTTGTTTTTTAAATAAAGCCAAACAGCCCTGCACCTGCTGAGACTTGGATTCTGATAGAAACCTGCTGCTGACGATTAGTTTTTTCCTCTTAGGTGGTCAGAGGCCTACGTGCCCCAGGCCATCCCCCTGTCACCCTGAATGGCAGATTCCACTCAGAGCCAGAGTCAGGAACCAGCCAGGGCCTCCAGCCAGGGAGGCCTCCAACTCCCTTCTCCAGTATGGACTGGTTCTCTGGCCTTAGTCGTCCCAGCACATCCCGGCTGCCTCCACCCTCTCGGCCTCTTAGGTGTCCGTTCCTCTGGGGACCACGTACAGAGCAGGATGCAGACTTCTCCACCGCCCCTGCCCTATGTCTCCAAAATAAATCACCCACACCTTTCCTCTGGCTGCTAGCTCACTGGAGGAAAGGAGGGGTCAGTCCTCACGGCGGGCTCTCTGGCCTGTACTGAAGTGTGGTGAGTGGGCTGCTCTTGGCCGGTGCCCTGTGCTCGCTTGGGGAGTGGAGGTTCTCTGGGCTCCCGTCTCCCACAGCTCCTGCCCTTCATTCTGCCCCAAGGCCTCCCTCCCTCCCTGCAGCCGCTTCACAGAGCGGGGCCTCCTGCTTTGCCCGATCGCCGTGAAGCCCGGAAGCCGGGCCCTGGCAGCAGAAGTTGATGACGAATTTTTTTTTAACATCTTTATTGGAGTGTAATTGCTTTACAGTTGTGTGTTAGTTTCTGCTGTATAACAAAATGAATCAGGCATATGCATATATATATCCTCATGTCCCTCCCTCTTGAGCCTCCCTCCCACCCTCCCTATCCCACCCCTCTAGGTGGTCGCAAAGCACCGAGCTGATCTCCCTGTGCTATGCGGCTGCTTCTCACTAGCTATTTTACATTTGGGAGTGTATATATGTCCTTGCCACTCTCTCACTTCGTCCCAGCTTCCCCTTCCCCCTCCCCGTGTCCTCAAGTCCATTCTCTACATCTGCGTCTTTATTCCTGTCCTGCCCCTATTTCCACCAATCACATGAAACAGCAACAGGCACTTGGATCCAAAACCTTCCAGTACTTTACGTATTTGTACTTACATGTTTGTATACACACTCTTTTTATAGATAAGATCATACTTAACATACAAAAATAAATAAATCCATTTAAATAAACTAAAAACATATTCACATAAAAAAAATATGTGAATGACGTTGATGACGTTGTGCACCACATGGCTTGGGTTTGGCCAGTCGCTCAGCTCTCCTGGTGCTGTCCCTGCCCCCATAAACCTTTGGGAGAGTTATTTAACATCTGAGCCACAGCTCCCCATCTAAACAACAGCAGAATAATAATACCTACCTAGTGAAGTGGTTGTGAAGATGGGATATTTATACTATATGTAAAACACTCAGTGCTGTGCTTGGCACATCACCGATGCAGGAGAGACATCGGCTATTACCATTGCTGCTGCTCTGGGAGCTTGATTTGGGGGCTCAAGATGCAGATTCCTGGGACAGATCATCTGATGGACCCAATGTGGGTCAGGTGACTCCTGCTGGACCAATCAGCTCAGGCCGACAGCAGAGCCTAGAGCTGAAACTTGGCCACTGAGGCCCTAGAGAAAGAGGAGATTAAAGCACTGTGAGCCAGCAGCCAGCCACCCCAGCTGCTTTAGGGGACGTTTGGCATTCGCTGAGCAAATGTTTATTAATACCCACTGTTGGTACCCGTAGACCTGGACAAGAGGGACCCTGGGCCTGGGTTTTGTGGTTTAGAACAGTGCTTCTCAAACCTCACTGTGCACATGAATCCCCTGGGGATCTTGTTAGAATGCCAGTTCTGATTCAGCAGGTCTGGAGCGAGGCTGCAGCTCTAACCAGCGCCCAGGTGGTGACCATGCTGCCAGTCCAGGGACCACATTTTGAGAGGCGAGCCCTCAGAGGTCTCTCCTGGAGCCCTCTTCTGACCACATCCCTCCCCCACAGCTGGAGTCATGGGGAAATGGGAGGGGTTCACCCAAAACCCAGACCTCATCTTTTAGCCATGCTCCTGGAATTCTTATCCCAAGCAGTCCTGAGCCAGCTTCCAGGGTCTGGACAGGCCTCTTCTCCAGATCCTGCCTCCAAAGGGTGGCCAAAAGGTGGCCTTTTGCAGGGAGGTGTAGCTGGAGCTTGATGAACAGGCCACAGTGTCCTCTTGTACAGGATGGAGCCTGGGTAAGAAGAGCTATGGGATGGAGCCTGTTGCCTCTGAACCTTATATTCCATTCGACTGAGTCTATATAAAGGTTTATTTGTCAAAGTAGGAGGACTGGACACATTTAAGTTTGTTAGCTTGATTTGTAAGTTTTAAATTTGTAGCCACGTGGTAGATGGGCCTCCACTGGTGCCCTTGTCATGGGCCCCGCAGATGGTAGCGTTGTGCCAGCCTGCTGTGTGCACAGCTGTCCAGCTCTGACAACCCTCTTGTCAGGGCTCTGGAAGACACACATTCGGTTAAAGCCTCCTGGCCCTGCCCTTGGGCTCATTTGGTGAGGCCACTGGGCTAATATTTGGAAGAAGGGACAGTGAGAAGGTGCGTGACCCCCAAAAAGAGGGGCAGGGACTCCTGGCTCCACAGCACATTGAGGATGAGGCATCACCCCACCTTCAGACTCCTCCCCAGGTTTTTCTTTACGGGTTTGCATTGAGGATGGATTCCTTAGGACCACGTACCTGTAAAAGATTCACACAATAGGTATACATGCTACAGTTTTTCAAAAGATATTTCAATTTGGGGAAAACAACGTAGGATTCAAGAAATTTGAATTCTAGTTCCACTTTTGGCGTTCACCTCAGACAAATGCTTTCTCCCGTCCCAATCTCAGTTCCCAAGTCTATAAAATGGAGATTTGGATGGTGCCTCTGTAGTTCCTAGCTCTAACAATTATTCTTAGACTCAAAAATCTCAGTCTTCCCAGGATTATTGCTTTTGTGGGTGCTTAAGTGCAGAGGGGCCAGGTGAGCTCTTTTTATTTTTGCCTTTCCCAGCTGCCTTTGGGTCGGCACTAACAGCCCAGAAGCTGTTTCACAGCCTGCAAGTAATTACATGTTAGTGATCCTCAAACTGGACCGTGTATCAGAACCACCTGGAGGGCTTGTAAAAGCAGAGTGCTGGCTCCACCCCCAGAGTCTGATTCCACAGGGCCGCAGTGGAGCCCAAGAATTTGCGTTTCTGATGCTGCTCGTCAGGCCGTCTCACTGTTAAAGAAGGTGAGCACACACGTCCCGAGAGTGTGACAGGTGCTACCCCGGCGGGGCGGGAGGCCCAGTGGGAAGGGCAAGTGGTTAGGAGGCCCTTTTGGAGCTGGGCCCAGCCTGGAAGGAGGGCTGGGCCTGTGACCACGCTCCGTGCCCTCCATGGGGGAGGGGTGGAAGGTGCAGGATGATGCCGAAGCAGGGAGCCCAGGGGTCCCAGCAAGGGAGGGTGGGAGCAGCGTCCTGACTTCAGTTTCCTGCCCAGCACGTGGCTCTCGGCTCCCCTGGTCCTATGCCCCCGTGCTCCCCACCGCGCATTTCTGAGTGCGGCTTTCAGGAAGGGAAAGCCCTCGAAGACTAGCATGAGAAGGACGTGTAGTCAGAGTAACCCCCTTCCACCTTCCTAGCTTCTGACATCCCCAGAAACCTCCAGCTCCACGTTATATTCTCTACTGTGGCCAGACTTTGGGACATTGGGGGATGAAGAGAAGGGCCTGGCGACATGCTGGGCAGGGCATTCTTAGCCAAAATCCCCATCCGGGCAGATTCCTGGCGGACTCAGCCTGTGGCATCCAATATCCCCTTCCCCTTCTTCCTTCCTAGCACACCTCAATTTGCTTCAGATGGCAACGTGCTCAGCTAAAAATATTCACTCTGGATGGCCGGGCAACCAGTCCTGGCTGCTGAGATAAGTGGAAGTTACAGGGTATGGATTTCAGGAAGGCGTTTAACAGGAACCACCTGGGCTAGCGTAGCCCTGCGCCCCTGCGCGCTCTCTCTTCTCATACCCAGAAAGCAGACATGAGAGCTGGAAAATGGAGCAGCTGTCTTGCTGTGCGAGGCAACAGGCACTCGGAAGAGGACACGGCGAGCAGTGCAGAGCAAAGCAAAAAGAGGGAAACGCTGGGGTCGAGCGAGGAACAGCACCCAGGCCAGGACTGTTCTAATTTGATTTTCCAATCCGTTGTTTCAGCTGAATGTATGGGTAAGGGATACAGCACTAACAGTGGGAAGGGCATGAGATGGGTTTTGGGGACCTGTCCTGGCTTTGTAAAAGGCTGTGTGTCTCAGGGAAAGTCATGGCCCCTCTCTGGGCCCCTGTTTCTTCATCTGTGGGGATGAATTGGTCTCCAGGGTATCTCTGTGCCCTTTCGTGGCTCAAAATCAAGAACCAGAGCTGGTCCCACCTGAGAGTTCCAGGGCTGGGCTTAAGGGGGGATTTCAGTGATAAGACAGGAGGTGACCTTATGAATAGGTGACACAGTGAGGATTGTTTCTCATCAGTGCTCAGCTGAAGCACAGAATTAGAGGTGTCAGCAATAATTCAGTCCGTTGTCGTAAGTCTCTGAGTCCCCAGAGTAGTTCACATTTGTCCCTGAAACGAGCCCTGGGGTAGCTGTGCAGACCTGTGCCCTGCCCCACAGTCCGTGTAGTCAGGTGGATGGCCAGCTGGAGCTCTAGCTGCTCCTGGGAAGGACAGAGCCTGGTGCCAAGGCAGGAGAGAAGCCTGAGACACTTCTGATTGGTGTCAGCCAGGTCACGAGTTGTCCTCTGTGATGTATGGATTGGCTTAGGCCTGCGTCATATGTTAGAGCCCCAGTTCTAGGGGGGCAGAGCCATCTCCCTAGAAGTACAAGGCCTAAGATCGGGGAAGGAAGGAGGAAATCAGATAGAGGCTGCTAGGAGCTGTATCATCTTCCACCCTGGCTCAGCCACGGCCCTGTCCTGAAATGGATTCCTAGCAGCACTGGCCGATTCTGAGAGCTCCCTGAGTACGCGAGGGTGGGGCCCTACTGTTTCAGCAAGAGCAAGAATACGTCAGAAGCATTTTTTAAAAATTTTAATTTAATTTTTATTAGAGTTGATTTACAATATGGTGTTAGTTTTAGGTGTACAGCAAAGTGATTCAGATATGCACATACATATGTCCACTCTTTCAGATGCTTTTCCCACATAGGTTATTACAGACTACTGAGTAGTGTTCCCTGTGCTGTACAGTAGGTCCTTGTTGATTATTTTATATATAGTCATGTGTATGTCTAATCCCAAACTCCTGATTTATCCCTCCCTCCACGTTTCCCCTTCTTAGCCATAAGTTTGTTTTCGAAGTCTGATTCTGCTTTGTAAATAAGTTCACATGTATTATTTTTTTAGATTCCACATATAAGTGATATCATATGATGTTTGTCTCTGTCTGACTTACTTCACTTAGTATGATAATCTCTAGGTCCATCCATGTTGCTGCAAATGGCATTATTTCATTCTTTTCTATGGCTGAGTAAAATTCCATTGTATATATGCACCACATCTTCTTTATCCATTCGTCTGTCCATGGACATTTAGGTTGCTTCCATGTCTTGGCTACTGTAAATAGTGCTGCATGTATCTTTTCAAATTATGGTTTTCTCCAGATATATGCCCAGTAGTGGGATTGCTGGGTCATATGGTAGTTCTATTTTTAGATTTTTAAGGAGCCCCTATACCGTTCTCCATAATGGCTGCACCAATTCACATTCCCACCAACAGCATAGGAGTATTCCCTTTTCTCCACATCCTCTCCAGCATTTATTGGTTTCTGGTTTTTTTAATTAATTTATTTATTTGGCTGTGCCCGGTCTTGGTTGCGGCATGTGGGACCTCCGTTGCCGATTGCAGGATCTTCGTTGAAGCATGTGGACTCTGAGTTGCAGCATGCATGTGGGATTTAGTTCCCTGACCAGGGATTGAACCCAGACCCCTTGCATTGGGAGCACAGAGTCTTAACCACTGTGCCACTATGGAAGTCCCTCCAATATTTATTGTTTGTAGACTTTTTAATGATGGCCATCTGACCAGTGTGATACCTCATTGTAGTTTTGATTTGCAATTCTCTAATAATTAGCTATGTTGAGCATCTTTTCATGTGCTTCTTTTTTTTTTTTTTTGCTATTGAGCTACATGAACTCTTTGTATATATTTTTTGGAAATTAATCCCTTGTTGGTTGCATCATTTGCAAATATTTTCTCCCATGCTGTGAGTAGTCTTTTCATTTTGTTTATGGTTTCCTTTGCTGTGCAAAAGCTTTTAAGTTTAATTAGGTACCATTTGTTTATTTTTGTTTTTATTTTCGTTACTCTAGGAGGTGGCTCCAAAAAGATATTGCTGCAATTTATGTCAGAGAGTGTTCTGCCTGTGTTTTTCTCTAAGAGTTTTAGCATATCCGGTCTTACATTTAGGTCTTTAACCCATTTTGAGTTTATTTTTGTGTATGGTGTTAGAGAATGTTCTAGTTTCATTCTTTTACATGTAGTTATTCAGTTTTCCCAGCATGACTTATTGAACAGACTGTCTTTTCTCCACTGTATATTCTTGCCTCCTTTGTCGTAAATTAATTGACCATAGGTGTGTGGGTTTATTTCTGGACTTTCTATCCTGTTCTATTGATCTATATTTCTGTTTTTGTGCCAGTACCATACTGTTTTGATTGCTGTACCTTGTAGTATAGTTTGAAGTTGGGGAGCCTGATTCCTCAACCTCCATTTTTCTTTCTCATAATTACTTAGACTATTCATGGTCTTTTGTGTTTCCATATAAATTTAAACATTTTTTGTTCTAGTTCTGTGGAAATTGCCACTGGTAATTTAATAGGGATTGCATTGAATCTGTAGGTTGCCTTGGTCATTAGTCCAAGTCATTTTGACAATATTGATTCTTCCAATCCAAGAACATGGTATATCTTCCATCTGTTTCTGTCATCTTCAGTTTCTTTCATCAGCATTTTATAGTTTTCAGAGTACAAGTCTTTTGCCTCCTTAGGTAGGTTTATTCCTAGGTGTTTTATTCTTTTTGATGCAATGGGATTATTTCCTTAATTTCTCTTTCTGATCTTTTGTTGTTAGTGTATAGAAATGCAACATATTTCTGTGTATTAATTTTGTATCCTGCAACTTTACTGAATTCATTGATGAGCTCTAGTAGTTTTCTGGCAGCATCATTAGGATTTTCTATGTATAGTGTCATGTCATCTGCAAAGAGTGACCATTTTACTTCTTCTTTTCCAATTTGGACTCCTTTTATTTCTTTTTCTTCTCTGATTGCCATAGCTAGGACTTCCAAGACTATGTTGAATAAAAGTGGCAAGAGTGGTCTTCCCTGGTGGCACAGTGGTTGAGAGTCTGCCTGCCGATGCAGGGGACACGGGTTCATGCCCCGGTCTGGGAAGATCCCATATGCCGCGGAGCAGCTGGGCCCGTGAGCCATGGCCGCTGAGCCTGCACGTCCAGAGCCTGTGCTCCACAACGGGAGAGGCCACAACAGTGAGAGGCCCGCATACCGCAAAAAAAAAAAAAAAAAAAAAAGTGGCAAGAGTGGACAGCCTTGTCTTGTTCCTGATCTTAGAGGAAATGGTTTCAACTTTTCACTGTTGAGTTTGATGTTAGTTGTGGGTTTGTCATATATGGCCTTTATTATGTTGAGGTAGGTTCCCCTAGGCCTACTTTCTGGGGAGTTTTTATCATAAATTGGTGTTGAATTTTGTCAAAAGCTTTTTCTGCATCTATTGAGATGATCATATGGTTTTTATTTATTTTTTTCTTTATTTTTTATTTATTCTTTCTTTTATTCTTTCTTATTTTTTTATTCTTTTTATTCTTCAATTTGTTAATATTCTTCAAATTGTTAATGTGTATCACACTGATTGATTTGCAGTTATTGAAAAATCCTTGCATCCCTGGGATAAATCCCACTTGATCATGGTGTATGATCCTTTTAATGTGCTGTTGGATTTGGTTTGCTAGTATTTTGTTGAGGATTTTTGCGTCTATGTTTATCAGTGATATTGTCCTGTAATTTTCTTTTTTGTGGTATCTTTGTCTGGTTTTGGTATCAGGGTGATGGTGCCCTCATACAATGAGTTTGGGAGTGTTCCTTCCTCTGCAGTTTTTGGAAGAGTTTGAGAAGGATGGGTGTTAGCTCTTCTCTAAAGGTTTGACAGAATTCACCTGTGAAGCCATCTGGTCCTGGACTTTTGTTTGTTGGAAGTTTTTAAATCACAGTTTCAATTTCAGTACTTGTGATTGGTCTGTTTATATTTTCTATTTCTTCCTGTTTCAGTCTTGGAAAATTGTACCTTTCTGAGAATTTGTCCCTTTCTTCTAGGTTGTCCATTTTATTGGCTTATAGCTGCTTGTAGTAGTCATTTATGATCCTTTATATTTCTGTGGTGTTGTGACTTCTCCTTTTTATTTCTAATTTCATTGGTTTGAGCCCTCTCCCTTTTCTTTTCTTGATGAGTCTGGCTAAAGATTTATCAATTTTGTTTATCTCCTCAAAGAACCAGATTTTAGTTTTATTGATCTTTTCTATTGTTTTCTTCATCTCTATTTCATTTATTTCTGCTCTGATCTTTATGATTTCTTTCCTTCTACTAAATTTGGGCTTTGTTCTGCTTTGCCTAGTTGCTTTAGGTGTAAGGTTAAGTTGTTGGAGATTTTTCTTGTTTCCTGAGGTTAGATTGTATTGCTGTGGACTTCCCTATTAGAATTGCTTTTGCAACATCCCATAGATTTTGGATGGTCATGTTTTTGTTTTCATTTGTCTCTAGGTATTTTTTATTTCCTGTTTGATTTCTTCAGTGATCCATTGATTGTTTAATAACATATTGGTAGTTTTGTTTTGTTTTGGCCACAGTGTGTGGCATGCGGGATCTTAATTCCCCAACCAGGGATCGAACCTGTACACCCTGCAGTGGAAGTACGGAGTCTTAACCACTGAACCACCAGGGAAGTCCCAGTAACATGTTGTTTAGCCTCCACGTGTTTGTGTTTTTTACAGTTTTTTTCTTGTAGTTGGTTTCTAATCTCATAACGTTAGTGGTAGGAGAAGATGCTTGATATGATTTCAGTTTTCTTAAATTTACCAAGGCTTGCTTTGTGGCCCAGCATGTGATCTATCCTGGAGAATGTTCCATGTGCACTTGAGAAGAATGTGTATTCTGCTGCTTTTGGATAGAATGTTCTATAAATATCAATTAAGTCCATCATGTCTAAGATGTCATTTAAGTCCTGTATTTCCTTATTGATTTTCTGTCTGGATAATCTGTCCATTGAAGTAAGTGGGGTGTTAAAGTCCCCCAGTATTATTGTGTTACTGTCGATTTCTCCTTTTATGACTGTTAGTCTTATTTGCCTTATATATTGAGGTGCTCCTATGTTGGGTGCATATATATTTACAATTGTTATATCTTCTTCTTGGATTAATCTCTTGATCGTTAGGTAAAGTCCTTCTTTGTCTCTTGTAACAGTCTTTATTTTAAAGTCTATTTTGTCTGATATGAGTATTGCTACTCCAGCTTTCTTTTGATTTCCATTTGCATGGAATAACTTTTTCTGCCCCCTCACTTTCAGTCTGTATGTGTCCCTAGATCTTAAGTGTGTCTGCATATCTATGGGTCTTGTTTTTGTATCCACTTAGCCAGTCTATGTCTTTCAGTTAGAGCATTTAATTCATTTACATTTAAGGTAATTATTAGTTATATATTAGAGCATTTAATTCATTTACATTTAAGATAATTATACGTATGTATGTTCTTATTGCCATTTTGTTAATTGTCTTGTATTTGTTTTTGTAGGTCTTTTTTCTTCCCTTCTTCTTTTGGTCTCTTCTCTTGTGATTTGATGATTATCCTTTCGTTTTAAACATTTTTTTAATATTTATTTATTTATTTGGCCACGTCGAGTCTTTGTTGCAGCACACGGGATCTTCATTGTGGCATACAGGATCTTTAGTTGCCCCACTTGGGATCTTTTAGTTGCGGCATGCAAACTCTTAGTTGCGGCATGTGGGATCTAGTTCCCTGACCAGGGATCAAACCTGGCCCCCCTGCATTAGGAGCATGGAGTCTTAGCCACTGGACCACCAGGGAAGTCCCAATTTGATGACTGTCTTTGGTGTTGTGTTTGGATTACTTTTTCTCTTTTGTCTGTGTATTGTAGATTTTTGGTTTGCAGTTACCATGAGGTTTTGATATAGCAGTCTATATATGTACAAGGTTGTTTTAAGTTGCTGGTCTCTTAATTTCAAATGCATTTCCAATATCCTGCATTTGTACTCTCCTCACAATTGCTGGTTTTGATATCATAATTTTCTGTGGATGATTTCCTATCTTTCCTGTATTTTGCCTTTACCAGTGAGCTTTCCCATTTGTAATTTTCTTGTTTCTAGTTGTGGGCTTTCCCATCTAGGGAAATTCCTTTACCATTTGTTGTAAAGCTGGTTTAGTGGTGCTGAATTCTCTTAGCTTTTGCTTGCCTGTAAAGCTTTTGATTTCTCCATTGAATCTGAACAAGAGCCTTGCTGGGTAGAGTATTCTTGGTTGTAGGATTTTTCCCAAAAGCACTTTTAAAGGCCGTCTCCTGGGTGGAGACACTAACTGGCAACCATGACAGCCAAGTTCATGATCAGGCTGGTGGGAGTCAGCTCACGTATGCTCACCTCCATGGCAACAACCTGAGGGCCTCATAAATAGGATCCCAACGCCAAGACTCGGACTCTCCTGTCCTCTCCCCCACTCCCTTCTCACCCCCTTTAGAAGGCCCCCTCGAGACCCCAGGCCTAGCCCTTGATGGAATCATTGTACCCCAGTAAACCAACCTGTGACTTTGGGACACACTGCAGGGCTGCAGAGGAAACCTTGCCTTTGAAAATGGTAAAAGAGGTTCACCCCCTAGGCAAAAAGGATGTGTGAGTGTTGGGGGAGTGAAATCATAATGATCAAAGTTACCCTCACTTTGTTTCTTTTTAAAATAGGTCTTGCCTGGCTGAGGTATAGCCTACAGTCTGGTAATGAAGTGACTACCCCCAAAACCCTCCAATCCCCCACCTTTCTCCCCTCAAATGCATGAGGATTGTCAGTCACCCTACCTGTCTGTGGGCTCTCCCCTACCAACTGTGAACCTTCTTTTCCTCAGTTCTGCGTAACCAGCCCTACCACAGACCTGCCTTGCTGGATAAAAGCACAGATCGATAAATGAATCAGTGGGTCACCAAGCCCAGGCTCCCATCTTGGCCCACTGGCAGCCTTTGGCCCAAGTTTCTTTAGGTCCCACCTGGCCCATTGGCCTCTTAGAGGGCAAAGCCAAGCACCTTGCTGAGTTGCAGGCCACCCTCAAGCCCCAGCAAACTCGACAGGACTGATTCATGTGGACTGGCTGTGTCTTTGGATTTGGACTTGGAAATTTCACAGGTTGGGGGCAAGGGCTCATCCCTGCCCTTCACTCACAGCTGCCCAAGGAAAAAGCTATATTCCTAAGTGTGCCTCTGCTGAGCTTCTGGGAGAGCACCTGGAATGGAGGCCACTCTCCCCTCAGGGAGGAGCCCCTGGAAAACAAGAATCTGTGAGTGGAATGAGGTAGACGAGTAACCGCCGTTGCTGTGGGAATTTTTCTCTAAGATCAGAATGTGCCTGGACACAGCAGGTGGACAAATGGCCAAGGTAGAGGTGTGATAATGTTCATCCAAGAGTCTCTGTGACAGCAAAATCCTGGGAACTACCTAAATGCCCAGCATTTTAAGTTGGATAAATGAAAGATGATGCATATTTTCACTTGCAGTGGAATACAATGGATGGTCTGCAGCCAACAAATGAAGGACAGAGCTATATTTACCCATGTGGAAAGATTTCCATGACATATTGTTGAGTAAAAAGAGTTGGTTATGAAACCGTATATGATCCCATTATCATAAAATATCACACACACACACACGCGCACACACACACGGAGCTGTCTGGAAATCTGTTCACCAAACTGTTAACAGTAAGTATCTCCAGTTGGTGGAATTTAAGGGCAATTTTTACTTTGTTCTTTAAATTATAGATTTTGAATTTTAAAGCATTCTAAATAACTAATCATTTTCACTTGGGAATGAATAAATAAACAAGCAAACAAAAAATAAAACTTTCAGCTGTCCCAATCACAGTCCTGATGTCTCACGTCCTCTCATCTCTTGCCAAGCACTTCTGAGTCGGTCCCAATGAGGAGCAGAGCTGCTGGAGGACCAGGCTTGGAGCTACTCCATGCTAGATGTGGATGTGGCTCTACCACGAGCTGTGGGACCTTCAAGAAGCCAGTGAACCCTTCAGAGCCTCCATTTCTTCCCTGAGTGTCTGCCTCATGGGCTGGTGGGAGGCGATAAGAGTGGGTCAAGTGCCCATGTGGTCTTCTGGAGGGGATGGAGTGAGGTCCTGCCTGCCCAGGCCAGTCCAGGAGCTCAAACTCAAGGCCTCATGGACCGGAAACCCATGCCTGCAAGTCTGACCTCTCCCGCTTCTGCAACTGTGTGATCTTGAGCCCAAACCATCCTGCCAGACTGTGGGCAGACATGGGAGGAAGAAAGAGAAATCTATGAGGCCAGGATCATCCTGAGGGAAGCAGATAAAAATCCAAGCTCAGTGGGGTCAGCGACAAGTGCCTCAGAATTAGAACCCACCAGCCTTGGGGAGGTCTGGGGGCCTGAGCCCAGGATCAGATAGGCTGCTTCAGGCAAGGTGGAGACAGAAAATCGCCTCCAGGCCCCTCCACCCCCTCGCTCATTCACACTCTTGGCTCCAGGGCACTCCCATCCCAGCCCCCAGCCCCCCACCCTCTTCCTTTACTAGTTCACAGCTTGTGGAGGATGCTAGAGCTGGAAGGGCCCTCAGTAAATCAGCTTGTCCAATCAGTGCGACCCAAGCCCTCATCTTTCAGGAAAACAAGGGCAGGACTTTCTACTGATGGGAACATAGCTCCAGGTTGAAACTCAGAGTCTAGTCCCCATGTCTGGGGTAACAGAACACAATGCACAGTGACCAGTGCATTCCCTTCCATCAGTACCCCAACCCATTTCACCACCTGGGAAAGCTTTAACAATCGCGCCACAACTATGTTCCGGAGGTCCTCATTGGCCAGTGGACCATAGGTTATCCGGCAAGCAAAATCCCATTTTGATGTCTATTCCTAGCAGCGCTCCTGTCACCACTATTCACTGTCGTAGGCTGGTTCCCCAGAAAACATGCTCTGAGACAGATGTGTGCAGGTTTACTGAGGAGAGCGTTCAGGAACAATACCTACGAGGGAGTAAGGATTCATGGAATGGGCAGAGAGGAGTTGAAATGCAATGCTGTAGTAAGGCAGAATCTGGTTGATCCTACAAGGAGCTCTGATGTCCTTCAGGTTATCCCGCCTTACAGCAGGAGGATCTGGCCTTCATACTCCTAACTCAACCCTCCAGCGATGCAGGTTTGAGGCGGAGGGTACACATGATCTTAAGCAGGCTGGCTCTCTTCAGCTGAGGGCAAGTCCCAGAGGGAAACCCAGCAGCAGGGGAATGAGAGCCTCAGTCCTGAAGGGGCTCTGGGCAGCAGACCACAGCCTCCACTACAGTGGCGGGGGGGGGGGGGGGGGGGGGGGGGGGGGGGGGAAGAAACTTGCCTGAGATCACACAGCCAGTAAATGATGCAGTTGAATTCAAATCCAGATGGCGAAAGCCACATCTTTTTTTATTTTATTTTATTGAAGTGTAGTTGATTTACAATGTTGCATTAATTTCTGCTGTACAGCAAAGTGACTTAGTTTTATATATATATATATATATATATATATATATATATATATTCTTTTCCATTATGGTTTATCACAGGATATTGGATATAGTTCCCTGTGCTATACAGTAGGACCTTGTTGTTTATCCATCCTATACATACTAGTTTGTATCTGCTAATCCGAAGCTCCCAATCCTCCTCTCCCCCTTGGCAACCACAAGTCTGTTCTCTATGTCTGTGAGTCTGTTTCTGTTTTGTAGATATGCTGATTTGTGTTGTATCTTAGATTCCACATATAAGTGATAGCATATGGTATTTGTCTTTCTCTTTCTGACTTACTTCACTTAGTATGATAATCTCTAGGTCCAACCATGTTGCTGCAAATGGCATTATTTCAGTCTTTTTGATGGCTGAGTAATATTCCATTGTATATATGTACCACATCTTCTTTATACATTCATCTGTTGGTGGATATTTAGGTTGTTTCCATGTCTTGGCTATTGTAAATAGTGCTGCTATGAACATAGGGGTGCATGTGCCTTTTCAAATTATAGTTTTGTCTGGGTATATGCCCAGGAGTAGGATTGCTGGATCATATGGAAACTCTACTTTTAGTTTTTTAAGGATCCTCCATACTGTTCTCCGTAATGGCTGCACCAATTTACATTCCCACCAACAGTGTAGGAGTGTTCCCTTTTCTCCACATTCTCTCCAGCATTTATTGTTTGTAGACTTTTTAATGATGGCCATTCTGATTGGTGTGAGGTGGTACCACACTGTAGTCTTGATTTGCATTTCTCTGATAATCAGTGATTATGAGCATCTTTTCATGTGCCTATTGACCATCTGTATGTCGTCTTTGGAGAAATGTCTGCCCATTTTTCTATTGGGTTGTTTGTTTTTTTCTTGCTGAGTTGTATGAGCTGTTTGTATATTTTGGAGATTAATCCCTTGTTGGCTGCATCACTTGCAAATATTTTCTCCCAGTCCATAGGTTCTCTTTTCATTTAGTTTATGGTTTCCTTTGCGGTACAGAAGCTTATAAGTTTGATTAGGTCCCATTTGTTTATTTTTGCTTTTATTTCTATTGCCTTGGAAGACTGACCTAAGAAAACATTGGTATGACTTATGTCAGAGAATGTTTTGCCTACGTTCTCTTCTAAAAGTTTTATGGTGTCGTGTCTTATATTTAAGTCTTTAAACCATTTTGAGCTTATTTTTGTGTCTGACATGAGGGTGTGTTCTAACTTCACTGATTTACATGTGGCTGTCCAACTTTCCCAACACTACTTGCTGAAGAGACTGTCTTTTCCCCATTGTATATATTCTTGCCTCCTTTGTTGAAGAGTAATTATCCATAGGTGTGTGGGTTTATTTCTGGGCTCTCTATTGTGTTCCATTGATCCATATGTCTGCTTTTGTGCCAGTACCAAGCTGTTTTGATTAGTGTAGCTTTTTAGTATAATCTGAAGTCTGGGAGGGTTATGCCTCCCGCTTTGTTCTTTTTCCTCAGGGTTGCTTTGGCAGTTCTGGGTCTTTTATGATTCCTTATAAATTTTAGGATTATTTGTTCTAGTTCTGTGAAAGTTGTCATGTGTAATTTGATAGGGATCGCATTAAATCTGTAGATTGCTTTGGGTAGTATGGCCATTTTTACAATATTAATTCTTCCAACCCAAGAGCACGCAAATCCCACATCTTAATCTCAATACTCACATGAATGTCTAATCCTTAAAGGGTGTGCTTACTGTGCTGGGCATTGTGCCAGACACTATCTGTAAATTATATGGCTTACCTCTCAAAGCAACCCTCAAAAGCAGGTATATAGTATTACAGCCACATTTTACAGTTGAAGAGCCTGAGGCTTGGTGATAATAAGTAACTTCCCCAAGGTCACTCAATTATTAGCTAGGATTTGAGCCCAGAGCCACTACATAATAAGGCCATACTTTACTGACAAATTGGACCCTTGTTCAGTAGCTTGTGGATTACGTGCATTTTTTGAATGTTTTTTGGAGTAAGAGGAGAGCATGGTGAACTTGACCTCTGTGAGTTGCCCACTGGTCTGCAGACTGACAGCTGGCTGAGGAGGCTGAGCCCACCCAGGGTCTGCGCTGACCTGCAGGCTCCCTGTTCTAAGTCTGGCCGGAGGAGTCCACACCTCCCTCCTGCTCACAGCTCAAGTCTGCGCAGGGCCGCTGGTACCGGTGCCAACCAGGTGACGCAAGGTTTGGCCCCACAATTGCTGCAGAGCCCTGGTCCTCGGACTCCAGGAAGCTCAATTTACAGAGCTGTAAATGGGGGTCATCCCCATTATCATCCTTGCCTTGCTCCAGAGGTCCCTTTGAGAGGGCTGCTGGCGAGAAACAATTATAATACAAACCACGTTGCAAACCACGAGTGCTAGTTGTGTTCTGCAGCATCATCAGCCCCAATAGAAGTTGATCTTTGACAGCCAGCAACCCCACATTCCTTGGAAATAGTGTGTTTCCTCCTTGGGGGTGGGGTGGAGCCCTCTCTACCCATGACGGGCTGTCCTGGGAACCCAGATCCGTGTGCCCCGAAGCCTGGCAGCTATACAGGGAAGGCTGACAGGGAGGAACAGACCAGAGGTCCTCTTGCCATGCTCTCCCCAGGCTCTTCTCTCCCCTCCTCAATTAAAAATTTGTGTTTGGGAAAGGTCCTCCTCCCCCCACCCCAGTTCTTCAAGGGCAGAGACTGAGCCCGCCCTCTGTCCACTGCATTCCCAGGGCCAAGCTCCATATGGAACATAGCTAGGACCTAATAAGGTGTTTGCTGAAAGAGAGAGAGAGAGATTAAAGGAAAGAAGGAAGGAAGGAAGGGAGGAAAGAAAGAAAGAAAGAAAGAGAGAAAGAGAGAAAGAAAGGAGGGAGGAAGGAAGAGAAAGGGAGAGAGAGAAAGAGAGACAGAAAAAGGAAGAGAGAAAGGGAGAGAGAAAGAGGGAAGGAAAGAAAGAAAGGAAGAGGAAGGAAGGAAAGAAAGGGAGAGAGAGAGAGAAAGGGAGAAAGAAAGGGAGAGAGAGAGAAAGAAAGGAAGGAAGAGAGAGAATGGGAGAGAGAAAGAAAGAATGGGAGAGAGAGAGAAGATGGTAGTTTCGCATTCTGGAAGTGGACTGCTCCAGTGGGAGTTCCCAGAGCGCTGAGCGGCCTCGTCCTCCCCGGCAACTCCCGGACTATGGAGCTGCTAAAGAAAGGGTTACTGTTTACATCAGGGCTGGCCAGTGTCTCTTCCTGGTCCTGAGGCTGACCCCTTTCCCAGGATGTGTATATAGTTTGCTGGGTGGCTTAAACAACAGAAATGTATTGTCTCAGTTTTGGAGGCTAGAAGTCCAAGATCAAGATGTCAGTAGGTTGGTTCCTTGACTTGTAGATCACCCCAATCTCTGCCTGTATCTTCACACGCCATTCTCCCTGTGTGCCTGTGTCTCTATATCCAAATCTCCCCTTTTCATAAGGATATCAGTCATAATGGATTCAGGCCCATCTTAATGACCTCATCTTAACTAATTCCATCTACAGCAACCCTATGTTCAAATAAGGTCACATTCTGAGGTACTGGGGGTTAGGACTTCAACATGGGAATTTGGGAGGACACCGTTCAACCTATGACAGTTTGCTCGTATTCTGTTGGTCAGGGTCGGGCAGAGAATGCCTCACAGTGTCTCTGTCCTACCCCTACCAATGCTGAGCTATCGAGATGAATGATGTCTGGGTGGGATCCCCCAGCCCCAAGATGTGCTCTGACCCTCCACTTACCTTCCCTCAGCAAAGAGGCAAAGGAGCAGGTTCAGACAGGTCTGACCTGCAGATAGACAGAGGCTGGCTCAGAGTTCTCTCCACAGCTTTGACACATCTGGGAGAGAGAAGCAGCTGGCTCTCCCAGTGCCAGTTACTCTGGAGTGTGCTCATGCCCCAGCCCCAGTTCCCCCACCCTCCTTCCTTTCTCTCCTCCACTTTCTTTTTTCCCTCTCAGCTCCAGCTGCCCTAGGGTATCAAAACTGGCTTCACCCATCATGGGCTGGAAAGGAAGCAAATGGGCAGTGTGGCATTTTCCAAGGATGTTGCATTTTGTACCATCAATTACCAACGTTCATCGTTACCTCATCTCTCCCTCCTGCCACTGCCATTCTACAGGACAGGCAATTGAGGCTATGAGAATCACTGGACTTCCTGGGATTTGAACCCAGGCACAGCCAGCAGAGCACAGTGGTGGCAAGTCGGCGTCGGCACACCTGCCACAGCGAGGGCAGGGCTGCCTGCCTGCAGCCTCCAGGACACCCCAGCCAAAGTCCAGGTGCAATTGCCCTTATCTCCTGTGCTCAGATCCACCCGATCATCTCAGGGCCCTGGTCAGGGGGGCCCCTGACCCAAGCCAGGAAGCCTGGGTAAGCGTTTGTGGGAGTGTGGGCTCCTCACTGATAACAGAAGTGCAGGCCCTGCCCAGGTTAGAGAGGGGTTGGAGACTGAGCTTATCTCTGAAAGGACAGAATTTTGCATCAAAGTTTGTTAGCCGTTGGCTGCTCAGCTGAGCGTCAGGGCATAAAGTCCCTCCTTTTGAGGGGCTGCCAAGAGCTGAGAGCAGTTTCTGCCTGCAGGTCTGTGCCATCAGCCCTCCTGGACCAGAGACCTACAGCAAAGAATGGGTATGACTAGCGGGGAGGGACATGCAGGCTGACAAGGGCCACCTGCCCCAGCTACTAAGCTCGAGGGTGGTTTGATTAACTTATTTCTTTCAGTAAGAGACGCCAGCCTGCGTCAGTGTATGTGCATGTATCCACATGTACACGATGGATGTGTGTACACACGCGTAAGCATGTACACCCATTTCTAGACCTTTCCTCCTGCAAAAGGACAGGGTTGCTGGCTCCTGCTCAAGAGAGGATGACAGGAAATGCCCTCCCCCAGAGGTGTCTTAGGACTCCAAGCTTTTAAAGCCCTTACTCTTCTTCCCATTTCCATTTCCATCAGAGGCTAAAGAACTTTTTTTTTTTTTTTTTTTTTTTTTTTTGCGGTACGCGGACCTCTCACTGCTGTGGCCTCTCGCCTTGCAGAGCACAGGCTCCGGACGCGCAGGCTCAGCGGCCATGGCTCACGGGCCCAGCCGGTCCGCGGCATGTGGGATCCTTCTGGGCCAGGGCACGAACCCGTGTCCCCCGCACCGGCAGGTGGACTCTCAACCACTGCGCCACCAGGGAAGCCCTAAAGAACTTTTTAAAAGTCAGGCCTCCTTCCTCTCCCAACCTTAGGTTTCCTCTGAGACCTACAAGTGGTGAGGTGGAGGTTGCTTTAATAGAAATGCATCTGCTTTGCAGAATCTCGTCTTAGGCAGCTTTATATTTTTTTTATTGTGGTAAAATATACGTGACATAAAAACTTAGCATTTATATATATATATATATATTTTTTTTTTTTTTTTTTTTTTTTTTTGCGGTATGCAGGCCTCTCACTGTTGTGGCCTCTCCCGTTGTGGAGCACAGGCTCCGGACGTGCAGGCTCAGCGGCCATGGCTCACGGGCCCAGCCGCTCCACGGCATGTGGGATCTTCCCGGACCGGGGCACGAACCCATGTCCCCTGCATCGGCAGGCGGACTCTCAACCACTGCGCCACCAGGGAAGCCCCTTAATAATTTTTAAGTGTACAGTTCTGTGGCAATAAGCACATGTACACTGCTCTGTAACCATCACCACCATGCATCTCCAGAACTTTTTCCTCTTCCCCAGCTGAAACTCTGTATACATTAAACGCTAACCTCCCATTCCTCCCCAGCCCCTGGCAACAGCCATCCTACTTTCTGTCCCTATGAGTTTGACTACTCTAGGGACCTCATACAAGAGGAATCATTTATCCTTCTGTGCCTGGCTTATTTCATATTTCCCATAGCATGATATCTTCAAGATTCATCCATGTCATGTGTGTCAGAATTTCATTCCTTCTTAAGGCTAAATAATATTCCATTGTATGTCTCTATCACATTTTGTTTATATATTCATCTGTCGATGGACACTGTTGCTTCCCCCTTTTTAATGCCGCTATGTACATGAGTGTACAAGTAACTTTTTGAATTCCTGCTTTCGATTGTTTTGTGTATATACCCAGAAATGGAATTGCTAGATCATATGGTAACTTGGTCTTTAATATTTTAAGGAACTGCCATGCTCTTTTCCACAGAGGCTGCACCATTTTACATTCCCACCAACAATGAACAAAGGTTCCAATTTCTCCATATCCTCTTCAGCACTTGTTATTTTATTTTTCTTTTTTGTACTATCCATCCTAACTGGGTGTGCAGAGGTTTCCCATTGTGGTTTTGGTTTGCATTTCCCTAATGATTAGTGATGTCGAGCATCTTTTCTGTGCTTATTGGCCATTAGTATATCTTCTTTGGAGAAATTTCTATTCAAGTCCTTAGACAACGTAAGATTTTTTTAAAACTCCTATTCTTAATGCTCTGAAGGTTGTTATTGGGACCATTTCTCTCTGAGATTTCTTGCAGCCCATCCTGGGGCTAGATCTGCTGCCACCCAGACATTCCTGTGGGAACAGGAAGTGAGGGAGCCATGAAGAGAAGTCTCGGCCAGCTTGAAACCTGGCCTGGAGGACTTTGCTCTCAGGAGTTCAGACCTTGAGAAATCCAGAAGCTTGAGTTGAGCTGGAGCCAGTTTCTGGATGGCTCAGCTCAGAATGCATGCCTCCCCCAAGAGATGCCAGTTTTGAGGGGGTTTTACCGGGGCTGGGAGGGCAGCTGACCCAGTGCCTGGTGCTGGGAATGGGCAGTGCCCACCTCCAAAGCTGCCTTTGGGCTCCCAGTTACTTGAGATTTTCTGGGGAGAATTTGCTATCCACAGGCTCCATGACCACTAGGGTCACTTAGCACATGCTGAGACCGTTCTGCTGATAGGAAAGATTACAATCAGGTTTGTATCCAGAAGGTGGTGAGTTTATCATCTGCCTCAGTTCAGAGTGTATCATTGTTACCAGCCCACAAGGCCCATCTCCTGTTTCATTTATTTATTATCCCCCTTTATCCCTGGGCCCAGTTCTTGCCCCCATTCCTCCTTGACGCTACCAGGGGCATCCATTCTACTGTGTTTGATGTGCTTCCTTGCATTTGTGTAAAGCATGTGTGTTTTCATGGGTATGTGTCTTGAACTAATACACGTTGTCCTGTGCTAATAAATCTCCTTCTCCTTCTCACTTTATCTTTCACTTAATGCGATGTTTTACAAACCAGTCCAGATCCCATGATGTATTTCCAATTCACAGAGGATTTCATCCTGGCTGTTACCTTTGGGAGATGGTCAACCAGGTGCCGCCATCTCCTGATACACCTTCACTCTTCAGATTTTTAACTGAGTCAAACAAATCATCTGTATCTTTGCTTTTTTTGTTTGTTTGTTTTTTTCCCTAAACTATCTCTTCCTGAGGAAATGGCTTCATTAAAATCTTCAACCACAATTGGTGAGCTGTTTTTTCCTGCAGTTCCGTCAGTGGCTACTTTATATATTTTAAGACTATTGTTGGATGCACATGTTTGTGGCCACTTTACCATATGTTATATCATTCTTTGACAATATGATGCTTTTTAGTCTTGAATTATATTTTGTTAGTTATTAATGTTGCTCCTCTGGCATTCTTTGGTTCATATTCACCTGATACACCTTTTTCTCTGTTTCTTTTCAATCTTTCTCTATCATTTTGTTTTAAGTGTATTCCTTACAGTCAAGGTATCAACACTAAGAGCTTCTGTCTAGATATATACAGCCTTTATATAATTATAATCAGTGACACTTTATTTATAATTATTATTAATACTATTATATTAGGACTTATTTCTACCTTATTTTATATATTCTATTTACTATACACCTTATTGTTGCTTTTTACTTTCCTGCCTTCAATTAAATAGTCCAGTTTTCTTCTGGTTTGAAAGTATTTATTTTATAACCATGTAAAATACACACCTGTGAATGATTGAATAAATAAATTGGAGGAGAGGGACAAATCTCCCTTACAGAAGAATTTCAAATGATAAATGGAGAAGGAATGAGTGAAATAGAAAATCAACATTAGGATACTGCACAGTGATTCCTGCAGGTAAGACCCACAAGTAAATGCAAAAATCAGGGAGCAAAACCCTCAGAAGAAGCAGGATATTTGCATAGACTCAAAGTATTTCCTCCAAAATATTGTTAATTGCTACACTAGTTTTAACAGTTTTCTTTGATACTCTTCCCTCAGGGAAAAGGAGTTTAACTCCTCTCCCCTTGAGATGGGTTGGACTTAGTGACTGGCTTCTCATGAATAGAATCTGGAAAGGGAAAAATAATAACTTTACAGTGGGGAAGTCTGACAGACACCACCTTGACCACATGAACAAGACTAATGTTACCAGTAATAAATCACGTTGTTATCAATCCTGTATGATTTGATGAGGAGAGCACTTCATCTCTCTGGGATTCTCCCCCCAAGATCCATAACCCCAGACTAATCATGAGACGATATCAGACAAACACAAATTGAGAGATATTCTATGAAATTACTGACCAGCATTCTTCAAAAGTTAAGGTCATGAAAAACAAAGAAAGACAGATACAATTGTAGCTTATCTAGCTACAATTGTAGCTTATCCCTTATCTAGGGAGTAATGATGACGGAAGTGCATCACAGTATCCTAATGGGATCCTGGAACAGAAGAGGCATTAGTGGAATGTTAATTTCTTAGTTTTGGTGATATGCCATGGTTATATAAAATGTTAACACGAAGGGAAGCCATGCTACATGAACTGTCTTTACAATTCTTCTGCAATCTAAAATTATTCTTAAATAGAAGTTTAAAAAATACAGCTATATATGAAAAGCTTAAAGAAATAATAAAGCAATCACAGAGATGAGAAATAATAAAGCAACAAGAGAATACCAGGAATGAACAGATTAATATTTTTGAAATGAAAAATATAATTCTTAAAATATGTTAGGCACAGATAAAGAGAAGTGGGAGTTAATAAACTCCAAAGGTGCAACACTGAGAGATAAGTAGAGAGAAAACATAAAGGAAGCACTAATTAAGAGATAGGAAGGTTAGACTAAAAAGCTCTATTATAAGCAAATGTATATAATCAGATCCTCAAAAATGGAGAATAGAGAGAATGAAGGAAAGAAAATATTTAAAGGGATAGTGGCTGTGAAATTTTTAGAACTAGTGAAAAACATATTAGAGGTTTAGGAACAAAAGTGCATACTTAGCAGGATAAATAAAAATAAATCCATACCTAGACACAGCTCAGTAAAACTGAAGACACAAAAGACAAAGGTAAGATCTTAAAGACAGCTAGAGAGAAAGGAGAGACGGCCCACAAAGAACCCACAATTAGAAAGACAGTGGGCTCCTCAGCAGCAACACAGAAGTCAGAAGATAGTGAATGTAACCTTGCAAATGCTGATAGAAAATAACTATCAACCTAGAGTTATGAACCCATAAAACTATCTTCCAAGATTGAGGGAGATAAAAATTGAGAGTTTACCATCAAGAAACCTGCACTATAGGGGAAAAAATGACTTCACAAGAGCAGTCTAAGATTTAAGATGAAAGAGGGTGTGCTGAGTAAGTAAATGGAAATAACAGTATATAAACCAAACAACCATTGTCTTGAAAAATAATAATGGTAATTTTTATAGATTTTATCAACCTCAGAGGTTGTGCCAGTTTACATAGCCACCAGCAACATAAGAAAATACACATTTCTCCAACTCTCTGATAACCTATTACCAGACTTTATGATTTTTACTAAACAAATAGGTAAAAATGTTATCTCAGTGAGTTTTAATTTACATTTCTTTTACCATGAATCTGTTGACATGTTATAGTTATTCTTTCCTAATTTTTTGCCTTTGCCTGTGATTATAGTGTCTTTTGCCACAGAGAATTTGTTTAATTTATGTAGTACCATTTTCTCTCTTTTTTTTTAAAAGAATTACTGTTTTTGGGGGGGTTTTTTTGGCTGCATTGGGTCTTCGTCACTGTGTGCAGGCTTTCTCTAATTGCGGCGAGCGGGGGCTACAGTTCATTGCGGTGCACAGGCTTCTCACTGCGGTGGCTTCTCTTGTTGCGAAGCACAGGCTCTAGGCGTGTGGGCTTCAGTAGTTTGGCACGTGATCTCAGTAGTTGTGGCACACGGGCTTAGTTGCTCCACAGCATGTGGGATCTTCCCGGACCAGGGCTCAAACCTGTGTCCCCTGCATTGGCAGGCAGATTCTTATCCACTGTACCACCAGGGAAGCCCTCTCCTTTTCTTTTAAGTCTCCTGGGTATTGTGCCATACTTCGAAGTGCTTTCTCATCTGCAAAATTATTTTTTAACTCTTCCATTGCTTCTTCATTTTGTGGTTTCAGTTTTTTAATGTTTACATATTTGGTCCATCTCAGAATTATCTTGCTGTGAAGTATATGGTATTGATAAAACACTTATTTTTTTTTCAGATGACTACCCTGTTTGCCTAGCAGTTTTATATTGAATAGTTTTCCTCCGCTGATTTGGAATTGTGACTTTATCATATCCTAAATTCCCTTGTATTTCAATCTTTTCCTGTACTTTCTATTCCGTTCCATTGATCTGTCTCGCCCTGTGCCTGTACTACACTAGTTTAATTATAATACGCATGATAAGATAAGACATTTTAATTGCTGATAAGTCTGGTTCCCTCTCATTTGTCCTGGATATTCCTACTTGTTTCATTAAAAAAATATATCCTGCTGGTATTTTTTTTAATTGAGGTAACA
Organism: Monodon monoceros; assembly: GCF_005190385.1. Lineage (NCBI taxonomy): Eukaryota > Metazoa > Chordata > Mammalia > Artiodactyla > Monodontidae > Monodon > Monodon monoceros. Next base: position 72,268,710 of record NW_021703767.1, on the reverse strand, counting down.
TTGATTTATAATAGTTAACCTATTGGTATTTTTATTGGACTCTTGTTAAATTTATACAACCTAGAGTAATGGACTTTCTAAAAATGTGGAATTTTTTTCTGTTTGTTCAAATCATTTTTAGTATCCCTTAGTAGAATTTTAAAGTTTTATTAATAAATATATTCCATAAATCTCATTAAGTTTATTCCTAATTTTTTAATTTTCATTTTGTGTTGTTTTGTAATTGTAAATAGGTTTTCTTTTATTAAATTTTTTTATTGAAGTATAGTTGATTTACAATGTGTTAATTTCTGCTGTACAGCAAAGTGATTCAGTTATACATACATACACACACATATATATATTCTTTTTTATATTCTTTTCCATTATGGTTTATCACAGGATATTGAATATAGTTCCCTGTGCTATACAGTAGGACCTTGCTGTTTATCCATTCTATATACAATAGTTTGCATTTGCTAACCCCAAACTCCCAGTCCATTCCCCCCCCAACCCCTCACCCTTGGCAACCACAAGTCTCTTTTTTTTTTTTTTTAATGTATTTATTTTATTTATTTTTGGCTGCACTGGGTCTTCGTTGCTGCACACAGGCTTTCTCTAGTTGCAGCAAGCGGGGCTACTCTTCGTTGCGGTGTGCAGGCCTCTCATTGCAGTGGCTTCTCTTGTTGCAGAGCATGGGTTCTAGGTGTGCAGGCTTTAGTAGTTGTGGCTCACGGGCTCTAGAGCACAGGCTCAGTAGCTGTGGTGCATGGGCTTAGTTGCTCTGTGGCATGTGGGATCTTCCCTGACCAGGGATCGAACCCATGTCCCCTGCACTGGCAGGCAGGTTCTTAACCACTGTGCCACGAGGAAGCCCCACAAGTCTCTTCTTTATGTCTGTAAGTCTAGATATGTTCATTTGTGTCATGTTTTAGATTCCACATATAAGTAATAGCACAATGTATTTGTTTTTCTCTTTCTGACTTACTTCACTTCGTATAATTTCTAGGTTCATCCATGTTGCTGCAAATGGCATTACTTCATTCTTTTTATGGCTGAGTATTATTCCATTGTATATATGTACCACATCTTCTTTATCCATTCTTCTGTCGATGGACATTCAGGTTGCCTCCATGTCCTGGCTATTGTGAATAGTGCTGCTGTGAACACAGGGGTGCATATGTCTTTTCAAATTATAGACTTGTTCAAATATTTTTCCAGGAGTGGGATTGCTTGATCATATGGCAACTCTATTTTTAGCTTTTTGAGGAACCTCCTTACTGTTCTCCATAGTGGCTGTATCAATTTACATTCCCACCAACAGTGTAGGAGGGTTCCCTTTTCTCCACAACCTCTCCAGCATTTATTATTTGTAGACCTTTTAATGATGGCCATTCTGACCGGTGTGAGGTGGTACCTCATTGTAGTTTTGATTCGCATTTCCCTAATAATTAGCAATGTTGAACATCTTTTCACGTACCTGTTGGCCATCCGTATGTCTTATTTGGAGAAATGTCTATTTAGGTCTTCTGCCCATTTTTCGACTGAGTTTTTTTTTGCTGTTGTTGAGTTGTATGAGATGTTTGTACATTTTGGAAACTAAGCCCTTGTCAGTCACATCATTTGCAAATATTTTCTCCCAGTCCATAGGTTGTCTTTTCATTTTGTTTATGGTTTCCTTTGCTGTACAGAAGCTTGTAGGTTTGATTAGGTCCCATTTGTTTATCTTTGTTTTATTTCTATTGCCTTGGGAGACTGACCTAAGAAAACATTGGTATGATTTATGCAGAGAATGTTTCACCTATATTCCCTTCTAGGAGTTTTATGGTGTCAGGTCTTATATTTAAGTCTTTAAGCCATTTTGAGTTTATTTTTGTGTCTGGTATTCTAACTTCATTGATTTACATGTGGCTGTCCAACTTTGCCAACACCGCTCACTGAAGAGGCTGTCTTTTCCCCAGTGTATGTTCTTGTCTCCTTTGTTGAAGAGTAATTATTCATAGGTGTGTGGGTTTGTTTCTGGGCTCTCTATTCTGTTCCATTGATCCATATTTCCGGTTTTGTGCCAATACCATGCTGTTTTGATTACTGTAGGTTTGTAGTATTGTCTGAAGTCTGGGAGGGTTATGCCTCCTGCTTTGTTCTTTTTTCTTAGGATTGATTTGGCAATTCTGGGTCTTTTTTGGTTCCATATAAATTTTAGGAGTATTTGTTTTAGTTCTATGAAAAATGCCATGAGTAATCTGATAGGGATCACATTAAATCTGTAGGTTGCTTTGTGTAGTATGGCCATTTTGACAATATTGATTCCTCCAATCCAAGAGCATGGGTTATCTTTCTATTTCTTTGAATCACCTTCACTTTCCTTTATTAATGTTTTATAGTTCTCAGTATATAAGTCTTCTCATCCTTGGTGAGATTTATTCCTAAGTATTTTATTTGTTTGCTGCAATTTTAAAAGGGATTGTTTGTTTTCAGTTCTTTTCTGATATTTCATTGTTAGTGTAAAGAAATGCAACCAACTTCTGTATGTTAATCTTGTATCCTGCTACTTTGCTGAGTTTATCAGTTCTAGTAGTTTTTGTGTGGAGTGTTTATGGTTTTCTACATATAGTATCATGTCATCTGCATATAATGACAATTTTAACTCTTCCCTTCCAATTTGGATACACTTTATCTCTTTTTTATGTCTAATTGCTGTGGCTAGGACTTCCAATACTATGTTGAATAGAAGTGGTAAGAATGGTCATCCTTGTCTTGTTCCAGATTTTAGTAGGAAGGCTTTCAACTTTTCACCATTGAGCATTATATTGGCTGTGGGTTTGTCATAGATAGCTATTATTATGTTGAGATATGTTCCTTCTATGCCCACTTTGGTAATAGTTTTTATCATAAATGGATGTTGAATTTTATCAGATGCTTTTTCTACATCTATTGAGATGATCATTTGATATTTGTCTTGTCTTTTGTTGATGTGGTGTATCACATTGATTGATTTGCATGTGTTGAACCATCCTTGCAACCCTGGGCTGGATCCAACTTGGTCGTGGTGTATGATCTTTTTAAGTGTTGGTTTATGGTTTGCTAATGTTTTGTTGAGAATTTTTGCATTTATATTCATCAAAGATAGTGACTTGTAATTTTCTTTTTTGCCGTGTCTTTGTCTGGTTTTGGTATCAGGGTGATGGTGGCTTCATAGAATGTCTTTGGGAGTATTCCCTCCTCTTCAATCTTTTGGAAGAGTTTAAGAAGGATCAGTTTAAGTTCTTCTTTTTATGTTTGGTAGAATTCGCCTGTGAAGCCATCTGGTCCTGGACTTTTGTTTTTAGGGAGTTTTTTTTATTACAGATTCTTAAATAGATTATTTTCTTCCATTAGTTTTTCTAACTAGCTGTTGTTTGTAAATGTGAAATCTATAGTTTCTGAATATTAAACCAGACGTCTTACTGCATTATTTTGCTATTTGTAATATTTTCTTTTTAATAAATGTTTTTTTTTAAAAAAAAAGCAGTTTTAGGTTCACAGCAAAATTGAATGGAAAATATAAAGAGTCCCCATATACCCCCTGCCCCTGCCCTTCCCCTGCCACATACACAAGCTCCCTCACCATCAATATCCTACATCAGAGTGGTACATTTATTACAAATGATGAACCAACATTGACATATTACCAAACAAAATCCATAGTTTACATTAGAGTTCACTCTCTATGTTGCACATTTTTTGGGTTTTAACAAGTGCATAATGACATGTATCTATCATTATAGCATCATACAGAATAGTTGCTCTGGCCTAAAAATTCTGTACTCCATCTATTCATTCTTCCCCTGTCGTGAACCTCTGGTAACCACTGATGTTTATACTACTTCTATAGTTTTGCCTTTTCCAGAATATTATACAGTTGAGATCAGTATACAGTTGGCTACAGTATGTAGCCTGTTTAGATTGGCTTCTTTCACTTAGCAATTTGCACTTAAGCTTCCTCCATGTCTTTTCATGGTTTGATGGCTCACTTCTTTTTAGCACTGAATAATATTCCATTGCCTGCCTCTACCACAGTTTATTTATCCATTCATCTACTGAAGGACATCTTGGTTGCTACAGAGTTTTGGCAATCACGAATCAAGCTGCTATAAACGTGTGTGCAGTTTTTCACATGGACAGAGGTTTTCAACTCATTTATGTAAATACCAAGGAGCACAATGCTGGATTGTATGATAATAATATGTTTAGTTTTGTAAGGAACCACCAAACTGTCTTCCAGAGTAGCTGAACCCTTTTGCATTCCCATGAGCAATGAATGAGAGTTCCTGTTGTGCCACATCCTCACCAGCATTTGGTGTTTAATACATTTTGAGTCAAATCCTTTGGGTTTTCCAGGTATAAAATTATGCTATCTGGAAATAGTAATTTTTCCTCTTCCTTTCTGAGTTCTATACTTCTATGTTCTACTCTTGTCAAATCACATGGGCTACTACATACAGAACAATGGATGTAGCTGTAAAATGACAGCTGTAAAAGTGGACAAATCTCTCTTGTTCCTGACTTTGAGTTGGGAGAGCTTCTCTCTACTAAGCACAATGCTGCCTTTAATATTGAGATAAATATATTTTATCATGTTAAGGAAGTATACACCTACTCCTATTTTATTAAGAGTGTTTACCAAGATTCAGTTGTTGAATTTTTCAGCCTTTATAGGGGTAATCATGATTCTCCTTTGATCTATTAATATGGTAAATTATATTGATGGATTTCCTAATATTAAATGATTCTCATATTTCTGGAAGATAGCTATTTTTTTAATTACTTGAATTCTTCACACACAAAGAAACTTTCTTATTTGAACCCTTGTCTCTGAAAAAAAAAATTAAATGTGCAAAATACAAAGAAGCTACTCATCAAGTGCTCCTGTTCCTTTAAGAGATCCAAGTTGATTTATATATGAGAAACCCGTTCCCTATGGCTGCAGAGGCACAGAAAATGGCCCAAAGGAAAACCCTCCCCGCCAATATAAATATGAAGCTTTGCTTAGCTTTAGGTCAGACAAGGGGGGCTCTTTGCCTGAGGACCATCCCTGGGCCCAGGGAGCTATGAGGCCCGGAGCCCCATCTAGCCTTCAGGTGAGTCACTCCCACCTCTTACGGTCACCAGTCAATTCTGTTAATGATTTGAGATCTGTTTCTCAACTTCTTTCACTATGCTGGGGGCCCAAGGCCAGCACTCCTCATGGGGGAGTGAGGGAACGGGAAGCAAGGAACAAAGGTCAGCGTCATCTGGGCATGGTATGTCCTTTGAGTTTCTTGGGAAATGGCTTTCTGGGCTCAGCAAGGAAATTTGAACTCATGGAAAGTGGGAGACCTTCACTTCTACAGAGCAAATCCCTGTGATAACCAGCCTACTGCTTCTCTGTGTTTCTGGCTCTGTCCTTAACTCTGATGCTGTCCTTCTAGCTCTCTCTTCCCAGCTTGGATGGGCCCTTGTCCCTGAGTTTCTGGCGGCAAGTCAAGCAGCCTAGGCCGTCCACGTCATAGATACAGCCCAGGCTTCCTAAAGGCTTCAACTGGTGAGTTCCTGCTTTGCTGAGACAGAGCCAAAAGGAAACAGCCCAAGTCAGGCAGCACCACAAAACCTAGGCGGAACCATTCAACAATCAGCTAGTTTTGACCTTCAAAAAACAGCTCTGTTACATTGTTCAAACACAAATGCTGCCTTTGAGACCAAAATAGTCACAGAACCAAATCTGTGGTGCCACCCAGTGGTCAGAGCAAGCAAATGGTGCTTGTTTCATTAATCATGATGGTGATGATAACAGAATAACATTTCTGTTATCTGAAATAACAGGTGGGAGTTCCCACTACGTGCTGGGGGTTAGAGCTTTACACAAGTGATTATTTAATGCTATTGTGGTTTAGGGTAATAATTACTTATTTTTATATACTACAAACAGCTCTTCTGAGGTAGGCAGTAGATATTACTATCCCTGTTTTATAGGTGAGAAAAATGAGGCTCAAGGGATTTAAGCAAGTAATGCAGGATCACACAGCTGAGGGAGGCAGACCTAGGTCACACTCTTCACATTCTGTGGTTTCCCTTCCCGTTTTAGGGAGAAGATGAGGCTTCCACGCTGGAAATTGAAACTCGCAGAGGTCCCAGGCCAAGCTGATCCCGGTGCACACACCTGATGTCTGAGCACTTCGTGTCATACAGGAGCAGAAGATGTTAGTAGAACCATTAAGGTAGGCCATTAAATCAATAGTTTAAAAATGATATTAAAAAGTTTATTAAAATTTTAAAAACTGTATATATTTTTTTAAATTGGGACTTCCCTGGTGGCGCAGTGGTTAAGAATCCACCTGCCAATGCAGGGGACATGGGTTCGAGCCCTGCTCTGGGAAGATCCCACATGCCACGGAGCAACTAAGCCCGTAAGCCACAACTACTGAGCCTGCGCTCTAGAACCCGCGAGCCACAACTACTAAGCCCGCGAGCCACAACTACTGAGCCTGCATGCCACAACTACTGAAGCCCACGCACCTAGAGCCTGTGCTCCACAACAAGGGAAGCTACCCCAATGAGAAGCCCGTGCACGCAACGATGAGTAGCCCCCGCTCACCGCAACTAGAGAAAGCCTGCGCACAGCAACGAAGACCCAATGCAGCCAAAAATAATAAATAAATCAATAAAATTAATTTTAAAAAAAAGAAAGAAAAATCACCACTAAAAAAAAATTGATGAAGTAATTGTCAGCTTAGTGAAGTTCACTCTGGAAAATTCTGTCCAAAAATTAATCAGGATTTGTGTAACTTGGATTAATTGTTTTAATTCAAATCTTCCTTTGGGGAAAAAGTGTCCTTCAAATCAAATGGCCAAATACTCCCTCCCATGATGCCATGGCTGCTTCCTCCCATCCTTTGCCTGGGGGCCAAGAGAAGAAGCTGCTTTGTTAGGCACGCTGAGGAAACGGTAAAGCAGGCAGGATGCCCACCACCACCAAGGCTCCCGAGCTGGTTGGGCACAGCGAATCGGGAGGGCATCACAATGGCCAAGCCATGGGATACTGGTCAGAGCCATCCTGGCCAGAGAGGGCCAGGACTATTTCAAGTGACTTACCTCCAAGAGCTTTGCGGTTTTCTAGAGACGACAGTGTCATTTTACAGATGGAGAAGCTGGAGCACAGACAAAGGAATCAGCCTGCCCAGGGTCACACATCTGTCTAGTTGGTGGCAGAGCCAGGTCATTACCCAGGTGCTGACTCCCCATCCCAGCTCCTTCTAGACCCCGGATGAGACGGGAAACAGTGTTGCTACAACTGACCTATGACTTGTGAGCTAGAAAAACCACAGGAGGACCTGAGCCAGGACCTCAGCTGCTCTGGAGCCTGCACCATCTGAGAATTTTGTCCCGCTCCATGTGGGCCCAGGGCAGAGAGAGGAGGAACTGAAGACAGTTCCAGCACAGGCTCTGCAGCTGTCTTTCAGTTTCCTAGAGTCTAGTCCTGATTTCAGATGTTGACAAGGAGGAGGAAGATGAACGAGGAGGGGGGACAAAGGAAGAGCAGGGGGGACTGGAGGACTGGAAGAAGGGGACCCTGACCAGAGAAGAGAAGGCCTCGGGGTTACGTGGTTACACCTTCAGGCTTAGTAAGGGCTCTCATACCAGGCTGCTGCTTCTCATGTAAGCTTTGTATATCCGTCTGAACTCTTTTAGCTGCGCCCATGTATTACTTTGATTAAAAACGTAGGCTCAAGCAGGAAAGACTTCAATTAGACACAAGGAAACTGAAGGGTGACAAAGCCCTGCCCTGGCAAGTAGAGAGATGAAGATCCCCAGGGGGCAGGGGACCCAAGGGAGGGGCAGACAGCACCTTGCAGCTGGGCCAGAGTGGGGGAAATGAGCCCTTGTCTATACTGTATTCAGTACTTCAAACATCTGGTATTTATTGTATGTACATAATATCTCAGTAAAGTAGGTAGGGGCTGTTTTGTTGTTTTTTAATGTGAGGGCTGCTGTGCAGCATGAAAGGGAATACAGGTGAAGGGACTCTGCTTAAGACCTTCCAAAAAGCTTTTGGGCACAGAGGGCAGGAGTCTCTCCTCTAGGCCAAGTCAGCCTCCCCCGGCAGGCTTAGTGAAACACTCCCGCGCCAGGGGGCAGTAGTCGCCGGCCACCACAATCCGTCCACAGCCCCGGGGAGCCAGAGGGACCCCAGAGGGACCCGGGAGGCTACGAGCCCCCCAGTGGCGCACAGAGCTCCGTCATGGAGCCCGCGAGTGGGGGGTCGGTCACCCCACGGAGGGACCAGGAGCGGCGGGCTCGGCGGGCCTCGCGTCGGGGAAGGGAGCCTGGGCTCCCGGGCACACAGTGACCTCCTCCGGTCCCGGCTGTCGGGCAACCCTGGGCTAGTGACCTGTCCCCCACTTGTGGAATGCAGAGGGGGGAAGCGGCGCCCGCCGCTGCACTCTTTCCAGGGTGCAGTGCGCTGCGGCGGCGGCGGCGGCGGCGGCGGCTGCAGAGAAGGAGCTGCGTCCGGGTGAAACCGACCCTGTGTCTTCAGCGCGGCTTCCCAAACCAGGCCCGCAGAGCCTGTCCTCCCTGACCTGCTCCACCAACAGAGCAGGTCATCTTAGCCGTAGCAAGCCCCACCCACAGAGAACTCAGAAATTTTCCTTTTGAATGACAAAGAAGTATGGCCTAGAAATGTTCTGCTTAATTGCCCCGCGTGCTAAAAAGGCGGCTCACCAGGCGTGGCTCGCCAAGGAGGGGGCTGCTAGGGGGAAGGGCTGGAAGGGGGGGAGGGGCGAGACCAGCCGCTGCCCGGCGTGCCACGGCCCAAGGGCCACCGGGGACCCTCCATCGTCCCCCCCCACCTCGCTGGAACCGCGAGGGACGCCTTGGGCGGCCCCGCCCGCCGGTGCGCTGGTCTCCAGCCCTCTCCTCCACACCTCCGCCCCGCCTGGCGCACTGCGTGGCTTGCCTAATTCCCTGGACCGGACAGAGGCGGCCGCGCTGAGGACACGCCACCCGGCTCCAGCCCTTTGGTCGGGCGGCTCCGGACCCACCCCCTGTGCGCACTCTAGCGGGGCCGGAAGCCGCCAGCGGGTCAGGTGCAGCTCGGAGCAGCGCTCGGTGAGTCGCCCAAGCAGCTCGGGAAGAGTTGATGGGGGTCAAGGGGGAAGGAGGGAAGGTCAGGGAGGAAGGCGATTGTTTCCATTCTTACCTTTGCTAGCTGCCCAGAGACCAGCAGAAGCTAGACTCAGGAGGCAAGCAAGGGACCTTTGGCCTCCACATTTTCGGGGGCAACTTTCCTCAAACCGGGATCCGCCGGCTCTGAGCACTGACCGGCCCCAATCTAGGGGAGACAGGAAGCTCGCAGTTTTCTTGGTAAGGGGAAGGGAGGCTGTGGGTATCCTCCACTTTCGAGCGCTAGCTTTGGACCCAGACAGAGACCTAGACTTGAATCCTCTCCTACTACCGTGTTGTTGGGTGGTTCCGTAACTTTACTGAGCCTCACTTTCCCCGTCTATAAAATGGGAATATAATGCTACCTCCCAGGGTCCCTGTGAAGATGAAGCCAAAAGACGCTGCAAAGTGCCGAGCCCGAAACCTGTGAGCACAGGTCCGCATGTACCGGAGAAGAATCGCCACTTCCGGTCTCATGGGGTGCCCTTTGGGCCAGGCCTGTCCTCTCGAAAGGCGAGGGGATGCCTCCCTGACCAGGAGTCACATGGGGGCACAGACAAGAGCCAGAGCCCTGTCACCAAGGCTGCTCCAGGCGACCCTGTGGCGCTCTGGTTGGTGGCTGTCCCAGCCTTTGCGTGGGATGCACGTTATGACAAGGACACTTTTCCTTAAGGAGGACACCCCCCACCATACCTTCTCCTCCGACGCCTTCACCTCGGGAAACTGGGAACCACTGTCGAAATCATTAACACCTGGAAACTCCCTGCTACAGAGCCGAGGTCCCATTTTCCAGGTGGGAACCTCGAGGTCACAGATGGTTAAATGATGTATGCTAGTTAATGGAGATACCTTAACTCTCTTCCACTCTCCCTTATGTATGTTTAATGCCGTGTGTTGCATTCTCTGTTAATCAAAGGATAAACATGGGCCCGTTTGGGCAGCCAGAGAAGGAGGCACCAGGGACACACATTGCAATGCTTCCACGATGGGGCGCCCTGCAGGGTTTACTGCAGCGCTCTGGGTCGAGGTGAGGATGGAATGCAACACCAAACAGGAAAATGGACTCAGGGAAGCCACTCTCACTCTCTGCCCCTGGGGTGGACCCCGGAGTTTGGAACAAGACTTTGCCCTTGAGGGACATGGTCCTGGCGCGTTTTGAGCCAGAGAAGACGCCTTTGGCTGCTGCGCAGGGGCCCCCTTCTCCAGCGCTTCCTCCCATGCAGCCTTTAAAACCTGCTCCGAATGCTGACTGGATCCAGAAAAGGGACTGAACCTTGGGCCCGCCGCCCTTTCCCATAAAGCAACGACCCTGCAGTTTTGTCAGGAAGAAGTTTAAGTTTGAAGGTAAAGACGTCCCTTGGACCATGCTCATTCACAGTTGTGTCTCCAGGACACGATGCTACGCACACAGTGGGCGGCAGAGAAATGTGGGCACCAAGAGCCAGCCCTGGCCCTCTGACTCAGCGAGAAAGACAAGTGTCTCTGCCCAACCTTCCCGTCCTCTCGCTCCACTGACAGTGATCTCTTCCGCACCTTCCTTCCCACCCACCCCAACCCGCGCCCGGCGTAGTGGTTTCTGCTTCTCTCTACCCCTGCCACTGAGATGGTCTCTCCCTGCTGCCTGAGCTCTGACATCCCCCGCATACGCGCGCGCGCTGGATGCCCCTGTCTGTGGTTATCGTCAACCCCTCCCCTGCTCCACAGTCGAATCTCCACAGCCCTGGGCGCTATCCCTTTATGCCAAAGCCTCTCGTTCCCTCGTCCTTGCAGACACCGGAGGATGTGGGATTTGCAGGATTTGGATCCCCGCTGGGCAGCTCAGTGAGCTTATAGGCATAAATGAGCAGGCTTGCATACTGATTGGGTTTAGGTGAGTAGTTCCCATGCCCCATGCTGTTGGCTCCACGCCCCTAGAACACCCAGCGGGACCACTCCTCCAGCGTGGCCTCAGCCTGGGGAGCCAGACGCTGGTTGAGCAGCGGGGGTCTTCTTCTGAAGAGCTCCCACACTTGTTAAGCTCAATGCCCCGCTACGTTGCCACCTCCTCCAGGGATCCCCGACTCTATCCTTGACCCTAGCCCTGCTGTGGTCCCATGCAGGTGGGCTCAAGGCGCTGAGATGGATACGAATGGCTCCCAGAACTGGGGGTCCTCAGACAGTACAGAGAAGCAATCAGACGGTACCCGTGGTCAGTGCACAGCCCAGTGCAAGGCCTGGCACAGGGTGCTGGCAAAATGGGGTCAGGGAGAGCTTCTTGGGGGTCCAGGCAGTTTGTTTAATCCATCTTCACAACAGCCCTGAGGTAGGTTATACTCATTTTACAGATAAATTATACATTGGAGTTGAGAGATTAAGTGCTCTTTCACCATGACAGAGCAAGGATTTGAAACCGGGTCTACTGGATGCCAAATCTTGTCTTAACCTCCATATTATAAGCATATCCCACAAAGGAAGCAATGTGAGCAAAGAATAGAGGAGGAGGCTACAGGAAAACGTAATGTTTCTGGAGCACCAAGCTCTGTACACAAAGGGGTGAGAGTGGAGGCTGGAGAGGATGCTGGGGGCCTTGGAGAGAGCCATGGAAGTCACAGTCAGGAATGTGGACTTGGTCCTGAGGGTGGTGAGGGGCTGACCCCCCACCCCGAGGTTTTATACAGGAAAGAAATGCACTCTCTCTCTGGCTGCGGTTAGGAGGGTGGGTGCAGGTCGGGGGGAGGGGAAGCAGAGGGGTGACTGCCATGTGCTCTAGATCTTGCTTCTGGATGTTTTTCTCATTATGCACACACAGAAAATGATTCCTTTTGTATGACACACTGGGGTAATAAAGGAGAGGGCTGCTCAACCAACCCAGGGGCTCCAGCCATCTAAAATCCCTGCACAGCCACCCCTATGGCTGAGGAATCTCAGGCAACATGTACCCCGGTCACAGTGGACCTGGACTTAGGTAGTGACAGTGAAGGATGAAGAACAAGTGCTGGACTCAAAGGATGATTAGGAAGCAAAGTTAGTGTCACATAAAAGGTGTGAAGATGGGGCTTCCCTGGTGGCGCAGTGGTTAAGAATCCACCTGCCAACACAGGGGACACGGGTTGGAGCCCTGGTCCGGGAAGATCCCACATGCTGCGGAGCAACTAAGCCTGTGCGCCACAACTACTGAAGCCCGCACGCCTAGAGCCTGTGCTCCGCAACAAGAGAAGCCACTGTAATGAGAAGCCTGCACACCGCAATGAAGAGTAGCCCCCGCTCGCTGCAACCAGAGAAAGCCCGCGTGCAGCAACGAAGACCCAATGAAGGCAAAATAAATTAATTAATTAAATAAATTTAAAAATTTTTTTAAAAGGCGTGAAGATGGCAGATGACCCCTGGGTCTCTGGACTGAATAACTGGATAAACTAGTTCCCTCACTGCTGCAGGGAACATGGGGGTAGGGCTGGGTCATGGGGAAATGATGCGTTCTTTTCGGCTGCCCCGTGTTGGAGGTGCAGAAGCCCAACAGGAAGTAGATCAGGGTTCTGGAGTCAAACAGACGGGGTCCAACTCCTACGTTCATTAGCCTACTCATTCAGTTACCTTGAGCAAAAAACTTGATCTCTCTAAACCTATTCTTTCATCTATAAGATAGGGATAAGAATAGAATTACAGGGTTGTGATGAGAGTAAAATGAGATAATGTACTGTGCCTGCGACGCAATAGGTATCTAAAAATGGCAATTCTATTATTGTTTCTATTCATTATTATTATCAGTAAATCTGAAGCTCAGAAAAGAAACAATTTATGATGTCGTCAAAAGGAAATTGAAACCATGAGAATAAATAAGATGACCCAAAGAGTGTGGTTGATGAGAAGGGAGCACTGACATTTCAGGAGTGGACAGAGGAAGAGGCGCCTAAGAAGAAATGGTCAGGGAAGAAGGAGGAAAGCCATCAATCAGAGCCTGGCATCATGGCAGCCACACACATGACGCAGCTACACAGCTGATCCTCTGTCTCACTTCCTCCTTGCTAACAGAACCTGATGTTGTTAGGGTAAGCCCTCTCCTCTGGATGTCTGTGTGCCTCAAAGGAGGCAGCCCACAGCCCCAGCTCCCCTGCACTGGAAGGTGGATTCTTTACCACTGGACCACCAGGGAAGTCCCAAGTCTTTAAGCCAGTTTGAGTTTATTTTTGTGTATGGTGTGAGGGTTTGTTCTAACTTCATTGACTTACATGAGGCTGTCCCAACTTTCCCAGCACCACTTGCTGAAGAGACTGTCTTTTCTCCATTGTATATTCTTGCCTCCTTTTTTGATGGTTAATTAACCACAGGTGTTGGGTTTACTTCTGGGCTCTATTCTGTTCCATTGATCTATATGTCTGTTTTTGTGCCGATACCATGCTGTGTTCACTATTGCAGCTTTGTAGTATTCTCTGAAGTCTTGGAGGGTTATGCCTCCAGTTTTGTTCTTTCTCCTCAGGATTGCTGTGGCAATTCTGGGTCTTTTGTGCTTCCATATAAATTTTAGGATTATTTGTTCTGGTTCTGTGAAAAATGTCATGGGTATTTTGATAGGGATCACATTAAATCTGTGGATTGCTTTGGGTAGTATAGAACATGGCTATTTCTTGTGCCAACCTAATATATATATATAATTGTATGTGCATTTTTAGGTGTGGGATCATTTTTAAACGCATTATTGGCTCCAGGGATTTTTTTCTTTTGGGGGAGGTAGTGCCTAATCATGTGAATTCATGCTGAAAACCTATATGAGGGTAGGCTCATGGATACAGACTCTCAGGGGAGATTGCCCTACCCCGATTCAATTAGCATCAGAATCCAAGAAAGGCAGTTTCCCTGAGAATTTGGACCCCAGAAAAACTTTAGATGTTGGAATTATCAGATCTAGCATATCAAATAAGTACCCTTAATATAATATAGTAAATAAAAGAGAGCCTCGGGCTTCCCTGGTGGCGCAGTGGTTGAGAGTCCGCCTGCCGATGCAGGGGACACGGGTTCGTGCCCCGGTCCGGGAAGATCCCACATGCCGCGGAGCGGCTGGGCCCGTGAGCCATGGCCGCTGAGCCTGTGCGTCTGGAGCCTGTGCTCCGCAACGGGAGAGGCCACAACAGTGAGAGGCCCATGTACCGCAAAAAAAAAAAAAAAAAAGAGAGAGCCTTGAAAATATGACAAAAGAGGAAGCAGATGTAGAAAAAAATCAAACAACTCCTAGAAATGAAAAATCGAAATTTAAAATTCAATAGATAAGTTTAACAGCTGATTAGATACAGCTGAAAGGATGATTAGGGACATGGAAGATAGAACAGAGGAGAGGCAGAGAGATGGAAAATATAAAATAGAAGTTTAAAAGACATGGAAGATAGACCAAGAAGATGTATCATACATTCAGTCATAATTCTAGAGAGAGAGTAAAGATGAGGGAAGAGGCAATATTTGAAAATATAATGGAGGATTGCTTTCTATAGATGACAAAGGACCCTAATCCACAGAGTCAAGGAGCCAAAGAAATTCCAACTATGATTAAAGAAAAATGCACACTCAGAATCATCATAGTAAAACCATAGCACATACTATATTAAATATTAAAACATTAAATAATGTACTGCATTTTATAACATAATAGAAATCAAGTATAACTTCCAAAGTGTTAGAGAAAAAGGAATGAAGAAAATAAAAACCAATCCAAAAGAAGGCAAGAAAGGAGAGAGAAACAAAAGATAGAAAGGCATGAAAAAAGAAAACACAGTATAAGATGGAAGAAATAAATATATCAATAATTGCACTAAATTTAAATATTTTGAAATAAAGCTGCATTTTAAAGACAAACATTGTCAGACTGGGTAAACAAAATCCAGCTATTTGTTCTTTACAAGAGACATATGAAAGTATAAGTGTACAGAAAGTTTGAAAGTAAAAGGGTGGAAAATGATGTACTAGGTAAATACTAAATAAAAGAAAGGTCATATAGCTATAGGAGACAAAATATTTTAAGGGAAAAAACTTATTAGAGATAAAAAGATAACTGTATAATGATAAAATATTCAATTTTCTAATACGGTATAACAATTTAAAAAAAATGATATAGCTTCAAAAATGAGCTGAAATGACAAAATTACATGGAAAATTAGTCAAGACCACTATCTCATGAGCTATTTCAACACACATTTCTGTGATTTTCTGTGAATAAGCAGTAGATAATCATAAAGGACATAAAAGATTTGAGGAACACAATTAACGAGCATGATCTAATGAGCATATATAGAACTCTATATCCAATAACTCTCCAATATATGGTATTTTCAAGCATCCGTGGAATATCTACAAAACTGGACCATTAAAAATTAAATGCTGGGGGTCAGGGCATGAATAGGCAGAGCACAGAAGTTTTTTAGGGCAGTGAAAATACTCTGTATAATACTATAATGGTGGATACATGTCATTAAACATTTGTCCAAACCCGTAGAATGTACAACACCAAGAGTAAACAGTAATGGAAACGGTAGACTTTGGGTGACAATGATGTGTAGATGTAGGTTCATCAGTTGTAACAACTGTACCACTCTGGCAGGGGATATTGATAATGGGAGAGGCTATGCATGTGTAGGGGTTGAGTGTATGTGGGAAACTTCTATACCTTCTTCTCAATTTTGCAGTGAACCTAAAACTGCTATAAAAAAAAAATAAAGTCTTTTTTTTAATTAATTTTTTTTTTTTTTTAATTTATGGCTGTGTAGAGTCTTCGTTGCTGTGCGCAGGCTTTCTCTAGTTCAGCCGGGGCTACTCTTCATCGCGGTGCACGGGCTTCTCATTGCAATGGCTTCTCTTGTTGCGGAGCACGGGCTCTGGTAGTTGCAGCACGTGGGCTCAGTAGTTGTGCAACACAGACTTAGTTGCTCCGTGGCATCTGGGATCTTCCCGGACCAGGGATCGAACCCATATCCCCTGCATTGGCCGGTGGATTCTTAACCACTGCACCACCAGGGAAGTCCAAAAAATAAACTCTTAATCAAAAAATCAACTGCTTCAGCCATAAAGCATTAGTCAAGGAAGAAATTACAATGGAATTAGAAAATATTTAGAAACAAGAGCTGATGAAAATATTACATAACAAAACCTGTGGGATGCAGTTAATATAGTATTTAGAGAAATATATAACCTTAAATATTTCTCATAGACAAGCTCAAAAATTAATAAGCTCAAAAGTTAAAGTCTCAAAATTAATGAGCTAAGTGTCCAATCAAAATAACACCCCAAAAAGTAAAAGGAAGAAAAAAAACTATAGATAAGAAAAAATTTTTAAAAGAAGATGAACAAAGCCAGAAGTTGATTTTTTAAAAATATTCATAAAATTGACAAAATTCTGGTGACAATGATCAAGAAACAAAAAGAAGGCACAAGTAACCAATATTAGGAATAGAAATGAGTTAAGAATACAAGTCACAAACTAGAAAAGGATATTTGTCATGCAATAAATATAAAGACTATGTAAAGAATTCCTATACGGAGTAAGAAAAAGATAGACAGCCAGTGGTTCAAAAGGAATTCCACAGAAGAAACATTTCACAAATTTTTGAAAAGGTGTTCGGGAATTCCCAGGCAGTCCAGTGGTTAGGACTCTGTGCTTCCACTGCAGGGGGCAGAGGTTCGATCCCTGGTCAGGGAACTAAGATCCCGCATGCCTCGAGGTGCAGCCAAAAAAGAAAAAGGAAAGGTGTTTAACCATATTAGTAATCAAGGAAATGCATGTTAATACCTATGAGATTCACAAAATCAAAACGTCAGACAATACCAAGTATAAGTGAGCGTATGAAGCGGGGGCACTACACCATCTGCTAGCTGGTAGCAACCTTTGGAAAACAGTTGGCCTTATCTGAAGTTAAAAGTGTGCATATACCCATATGGATCTTTTGCCTAAAACACCTTTTTTCTTAATCTTACTGAAAATATCTTTGTTTATTTCTGAATTCTTTCTTCCTTTAACTACAACATTGATTTCTTCATTTTAATTTTAAATACATCCTTCTTATTCTCTTGATAATGGGATTTGACTTTCTCTTTTTGAATGGGCATTTATTCCCTCATCCAGCTTATATTAAACATTTTAGTATCAAGATCCATTAAAAATTTATTGAGGACCCCAAAGAGCTTTTGTTTATGTGAGCTGTAGCTATTTACCATATTAGAAATTAAAACTGAGAAGTTTTAAAAAAAATAAAATAAAAAACTATGCATACCCTATGACTCAGGAATTCCATTTCTAGGTATGTACTTCAGAGAACTCTTGAATACAAATGTTTATAGCAGTTTATTTTTCTTTGTTATGAATAAAAAAGAAAAATCTTGTAACCCCCTGGAGGTAACCTAGCTGATAAACAACAGTAGAAGGGTAAGTAAATAAGCTTCAGTATATTCACCCAAGGGAATACCGTATAGCAATGAAAGGAACTGCAGCTACAGAGAACAATATGGTGAATACCATTATCAGAACATCGGGGGAAAAAAGCAAATCATCAGTGAGTTACATAAAGAATTATCCCATTGCTCTAAAATTCAAACAGTTACAAACACTGAATTATTTAGGGTGTGATGGTCAGTTTTTTGTGTAAGTTTGTGTAGGCTAGAGTTCCCAGTTATTCAGTCAAACACTAAGTGTTGCTGTGAAGGTATTTTATAGATGCATGAAAGTCCATAATCACTTGATTTTAGGTGAGGGGGATTATTCTAATAATAATCTGTATGGACCTGTTGTAATCAGTTGAAAGGCCTTCAAAGCAGAGCCAAGGCTTTCCTGAATAAGAAGAAACTCCCACTGTGGACTGCAGCTTCAGCTCCTGCCCAAAAGTTGCAGCCTGCCCTTCCCAGTGGCCTACCCTGCAGATTTCGGACTTACCTAGCCAGGCCCACAAATGCATAAGCCAATTCCTTGCAATAAATCTTCTTAATATAGGCCTCCTACTGATTCTCTTTCTCTGACTGACAGATTTTGGTCCTGGAGGTGGTTCTAGAGGAAGAGAATCTTAAGGATAAGTTTCCTGAATAGGTCCTGGATTTGCTGGAACTGTTTCTGTAGTCTGATTAGATATAAAGGCATAAATGACTCTATTTCAAGTGGTAAAGAGGGTACTTACTGGTAGTCCATGGAGTGATGATATTAGAGATATGAAAAATATTGCCATTGGATACTCCAGGCAAGGGTTTGGATGACCTTTGAAATTTTTTTTTTTTTTTTTTTGGCAATGCCACGAGATTTGTGGGATCTTAGTTCCCCAACTAGGGATTGAACCTAGGCCCTCAGCAGTGAATGCGCTGAGTCCTAACCACTGGACCACCAGGGAAATTTCCTGGGTGACCTTCGAACATTTTAGTCAAACTAAATTGTATAATGAGATTGGCTGGTGGTTCCTAACTGTGCTGGACAAATTGGGAAAAGAGAAGGATAAGCTCAAGGCTTTAAATTCCCAGCTCAAGATCCTCATAAAATGACCCAAAAGCTGGCTGAAAAACAAACCCCATATCTCACTCTGTGAGTGGCTGAATTATAATGCAAATTGAATTCCCAGTCTCAATGGTATCTACTGTTAAAGTGAGGGCACTGATTGCGAAGAGATGGGATACTGAAAGTTGGAATGAGGACAAGTGGGAAGACCCTGAGAGAGATGGGGACGTTGAGTCCCGCAATTCTGGTGAGACTTTTCGAACAGTAGAAGCAGACTTTCCACTGGCATCTGAGGGGATTAACCCTGCATTGGAAACTGTAATGGCCTCCCCAAAGCAGCTGCTTTGCAAGACAGTGCTGTTCCTCCTCAGGACCCACTCCCACCCCTCCCTTTGCTTCTAGACCTACAATTAGACTCAAGTCCCAGCATGTCCCTAAAGGTGAAGTGTAAAGCAGGAAGAGGTGTGCTATTCACCAAAAACATTGCATGATTTTCCCAATTTATACAGACAAAGTCAGGGAATATGAGATTGTAATGTTAGAGTGGAGTACTTGTGTAAGACCTGCTCGTCAGCCCCAGGAAGGTGCAGAGGACACGTTTTTCACCACAACACAGAGGAATACTTACAAAGGTGGGAGAGACTATTAATACCAGCAAAGGAGTGATGTCCCTCTCACCCCTGCAGCCTCATCCCACCAAGCCTGGCAGAGAAGAGAAGGGCCAAGACGCACCTTTATCGGTACTTTTCTTAGTTCCTCTGATCAGACCAGCGTGTCATGCGCCCAACCCTGAACCAATTAGTGTGGCCAGTGGGATGGGAAATGTTATTTGGCTTAAACAATTCAGGGTCTATGCCTGGGTTGGGGATGGGATCAAATCCCAAGCCACATAGCTGAAAATAGGTGATGGGGGTGAAGAGTACGGTTCTGAGTGGGAATTCTGACTACTGTTAACTGGAAAGGGGGAATAGATGGTGGGCACTAAACAGGATGAATTTCCTCTGTTGCTGCAGAAGGAAAATAGTACAGACTCAGGACCCAGGCTTGCTACGTACCTACTCACACCAGGGCAGGGCAGGCTGGGTTTCTGTGTTCCCTATCAGTGTAATGGATTTGGTGTTTTAATCTAATCATGTAGTAAAAGTTCCATACTTGAAAAAAAAGTTCTATACTTGAGAAAAGCTTCAAACACATGCATAAATGTATCTTGACAATTGGACTATACCAAATCCTGTTTATTATCATAGTCAGTAGAAGTGCTGGTTTTGAGGATCTCCTAGTGTTGGAGGAGGTCATAGAGAGCATGTGACCCACGAGCTGGACCCCGGCAACTGGAGGCCCCTCACCACCTCCCCATCCTTGGAATGTGTGCTCTGCTTGTCTTCCTTACGCTAGAAGCTGCCCAAGGACACAGCTTTGAGATAGTCATGTGGTGCTGAGACCATCTGGACGTTGTACGTGATGGAGCCCAGTTCAGTCCTCTGTATAAACTTCAAGATTCTGGCAGGCGGGTGTGGAGATCTGTTCATCTTGCAGCCGCCCAAGACAAGCTTGGTAAGTAGGTTCTCTTGCTTCTTAAACCTGCCACCTACCAATCTGCAGTGGTTTGCCTCTTTCTTCAGTCTCTCCCTGCCCTTCACCTATGGGGCCAGTTTCAGAAGCTCCCAAGAAGGTTGCAAACTAACACCTAGGTGTCTGGAGCAGCATGGATTATTATTTGTGCCTCAACTAAAAGTAGTAATAGCTTTTAGCTTTGGTCACTTATACGTGCAAACTCTGTATATACTAAGTACCCTCCACGCATCAGCTCTTAAATCTCCCTCAACCCTGTGAGCTTGATATTATTATCTGACTTTCCTGATAAGGAATCTGAGGTTTAGGGATATAGGCAGCTTGTCCAAGGTAACACAGCTACTAATGGCAGAGCTGGAATCTGAACCACGCCTACAGGACCGCAAAGTTTGTCCTGTATGATGGGTATCGTGCTTTGCCCCTACCCCTGTCTCCACCCCACACCCCTGCCCTGTCCTGCAGTATCAAATTGGCTATTAATGAAAAAAATTCAGGTTCAACCTTTGCTTCCCAGTGCTAAGTTTGGCCTCATCTTCTATCTGAAAACTCTAAAAGTCAGGATATTCACTGGCTCTGGAAAAATAGTCTGCACAATTCAGTTGCAAAGTTTGAGCAGAGGCTGCAAAACTTATCTTTTAAGCTCTATGAGGTTTTAGTATCAGGAAGCTCCTTGTCAACATCTGCCAGGTTCCTGTTCTGTTGCTTCACTTTGTCTTGTCTCCTCTGTTATGACTTGATGTCATATCTGAGAACAATAGCTGTTTATGGTCAAGCTTTAAAATGTCAAAGTCAGGAAGTCAGGGAACCATATGTATTTCTGGAGGAGTAACAAACACGTTGTCAGACTTGTTTTTCTATGCACCCGTGATAATTTACTGGTGTTGATAAAAAGGTCCATCATGCCGTGGACTCAGATTCCCACTGATCTTTGAGTCAAGGGAGTGAGAACCTCCACCAAGAGGAGTCTGTTTGGGCTGCTTTAACAAGATACCACAGACTGGGTGGCTTTTAAACAACATAACTTTATTTCTCACAGTTCTGGAGGCCGGAAGTCTGAGATCAGGGTGCCAGCATAATGAAGGCCTTCTTCCTGGTTCATAGCCAGCAACTTCTCGCTGTGTCCTCACATGGTGGAAGAGGTGAGGGAGCTCTTTTATAAATGGGTGGTGTCTCTTTTATAAGAACACTAATCCCATTCACGAGGGCTCCACCCTCATGACCTAAGCAGCTCCCAAAGGCGCCACCTCCTGATACCATTAGAATTTCAGAATTAGAATTTCAACATATAAATTTGGGGAGGGGGTGGGCACAAACATTTAAACCACAGCAGTGTTTCCATCACCTTCCAAAAGGTAGGATCCAGGATGTGTGAAAGTTGGAGGGAGTGACTGAAGACCACGGGGTCGAATATAGTTCATTTTTGCAAAGAAATGGATGGAATCCATTGAGGTTCCTAAGTTTTCAGAAGTGTAAGACCCAGGCTGCCATGCTTGCTTGTGAATAGGAGCTGGTGAATAGGATGGGGCTGTGAGACCCAGATTTGGAAGGTACCCTAATCCTACTTGCAAATGTCATATTTAGACACTTAGCAAAATGTCATATTAGGAAAAATATTTAGCAAATGCCATATATAGACACTTAGCAAATATGGTTAGCAAGTAACCAGGTTACTCAACAGAGGCCTCAGTTTCCCCATCTGGAAAATGGAGATAATACGACCCACTGCCCCAGACTGTGGAAAGGATTAATTGAGATATGGATGTAAAGTTCCTGGCATTTAGCAGGTACTTAGTAAATAGCAGCTATTATTACTAACATTTTTATTGTGTGTAGACCCATATTGAGTTTGTTCAGACAATTGAACATATAATTTATAATAACTAACAAATGTTATGCTCCTCAGATGCAGGTCTGTGGAACCAGAATAGCATCTGTAGCAGCTGAAGTCATCCTAGGCTCTTGGCCCTGTGTCCTGGCAGCAATTTGATATGAAGATGGCAGCCAGGGTGCTGTGGGGCAGCCTCAGCCTGCTCCGCCTGGTGTGGTGTCTCCTTCCGCAGACAGGCTACGTGCACCCAGATGAGTTCTTCCAGTCTCCTGAGGTCATGGCAGGTAAAGCTCCCCATGTGTGGTTACAGTAAGCTGCAGCAAAGTCTGGTCAAGGAGCTGATTGGCTATTTAGTGCCGAGGGAGAAAAATGTCTGTGCAGATAAGCAGTAAATCCACAAGCCTCTTTGGCATAATAATTTGGGAGTGGGGACTTCGCATCTCCTTCCTGAGTGGTGACATTGACCTTCTAAATGATACCGATGAAATGCCAGCCTCTTTGACATCTTCCTGCTTATAACAACAGTACAGGTCATTCAGAACAAAAGCTATTTTGGGCTTCTCAGTGGAAGGATTTTAGAGTTGGGCTTCCCCAGTGATTGGGGAAACTTACACAGGGCTGTGACATAAAATAATAATGAAACTTTTCTTCTGTAGGTTCATGTGATGGCTGAGGGAACCCAGACCTAGAATGCTCACTTTTTAGAACTTAAATTCTAGGTGGTATAGGACACATCATGAAGATGGTTGCTGGAAACCTTGAGGCCTTTCAGATGCTGTGGTCACAAGGCTTCCTCCTCATGGTTCAAGATGGCTGCTTGTGCTCCAGGCATCGGGTCTGACACCAAGTCTTTCCCGACACCAGAGAAGAGATAGGCATGCCTACTTTCTTTAAGGGCATATTTTGAAAGTCACATTCTTTTTGCCCATTCCATCCCATTGGTCAGAATGTATCATGTGACCACACGTACCTGCAAACGGAAGCTAAAAAATATAGTGTTTATATCTGACCAAATGCCCAGCTAAAGAGACTAAGGATGAAGGAAGGAATGGATATTGATTGGGGAGATATCAGCTATCTCTGCCACAGGGCTCAACAGGTGGATTTGTTTTTAAAGTTGAAAGGTCCAGTTTATTTTTCCACAACCCCCCCCCCCCCGTTTTTTTATAACCTGAGCCAGTAAAAAGCAGCCAGATTGATCTGATCCGAGGTTTTCTGTTTCCCTTTCACCTTCTGACAGAGAGGAAAAAACTGCCAAAAGGCCAGAAGAATAAGAAGCAAAGAGCCTTAGACAACCAGCAGTGTTATCAAATGTGAGATGATGTAGAGCTTGGAGCTAAGATGCAGAAATTAAGAGTTCATTTTCCTCACCCCCACCCCTTAGAGCTCTGGGACAGTGGGGCACAGAGTCACAGACTAGCCCCAGGCAGCAAGTAATTTTAATTACATGAGTATATTCTTAATTTTAAACATTAAGAATCATAGACAAAACCAGTCGCTTTTGACCATAACCACAGTTGCTTATTCCCTTCCCCCATTCTCACACTGGCTGTCCTGGGTAACAGTCATAATCACGGAGATGCGTTTTTGACTCTGACTTTGGAGACTTTAGAACTCAAGGAGAGGAATGGGGCCTCCCCCTGCTCCTCCTCATACATCCTGTCCAGGACACACTGTTACCTCACTTCCCAGGTGTGGGCTGTGTAACAAACCATCACAGACCTAGCAGCTTAAAACCAGCAGCTCACGGTTCTGTAAATCAGAAGAAGTCCAGCCTGGGCTCTCTGGTCAGGGTATCATAGTATGGGCTGGGCTGAGTTCTTGTCTGGAAGCTCTGGGAGAAAATCTGCTTCCAAGACGATTCTTGCTGTTGAACAAATTTAGTTCATTGAGGCTATGGAACTAAAGCCCCATTTCCTTGCTTGCTGTAAGCCAAGGGCTGCTCTCAGCTCCCAGAGGCCACCCACATTCCTTGCCAACTGCCCCTTCCACCTTTAAACCAGCAAATCCTTCTCACCTCTGATGTCCTCTTCTGCCACCAGCTGGAGAAAAGTCTCTGATTTATAGGGCTCATGTGATTTTTGTCACACACATCTGGGTGATCTCTGTATCTTAGGGTCAGTTGACCCCTGTGACGTAACCTAATCACAGGAGTGAACTCTGTCATCTTCCCAGTCCCAGGGATTATGTCCGGCATGTACACCAGGGGGCTGGAAAATCTTGGGGGCCATCCTAGGATTTTGTCCGTAATATCCTCTGCGCTGGGACCTGGCTCACCTCTCCTTCTCTCTCTGCAGAGGACGTCCTGGGCATAAAGGCCGCGCGGCCCTGGGAGTTTCACCCCAGCAGCCCCTGCCGTACAGTGGTCTTCCCACTGCTGACCTCTGGCTCCGCCTTCTGGCTGCTCAGGCTCTGGGAAGAGTGGGGGCCGTGGCCTGGCCTGGTGAGCGGCTATGCGCTGCTGGTCGGGCCCCGCCTCCTCCTCGCTTCCCTCTCCTTTGCCCTGGACTTGGCCGTGTACCACCTAGCCCCACGCTGGGGGGCGGAGCGCTGGAACGCCCTGGTCCTGCTGTCTGGTTCCTACGTCACCTTGGTCTTCTACACAAGGACCTTCTCCAATGCCATTGAGGGGCTGCTCTTTGCGTGGCTGCTGGTACTGGTATCACCCCGTGTAGCTGGGAGCTGCACTCCCAAGAAGCCTGCTCCAGGCCCGTCGTGGCACAGTTGGCTTCTTGGGGGTGTCATGGCTGCTGGCTTCTTCAACCGGCCCACCTTTCTGGCCTTTGCTTTGGTCCCCCTCTTCCTCTGGGGTACTTATGGAGCCACAAACCCCAGCTTCAAGTCGCTGACCAAGGAAGCCCTGGTGCTGCTCCCAGGGGCGACCCTCACAGCAGTGGGGTTTGTGGCTGTGGACAGCTGCTATTTCTCCAGTCCATCTAGACCCAGTACCCTTGTCCTTACACCTGCCAACTTCTTGTACTACAACCTGGATCCCGTAAACCTGGCGAGGCATGGCACACACATGCGGCTCACTCACCTGGCAGTCAATGGCTTCCTGCTCTTTGGGGTGCTGCATGCCCACGCCCTGCAGGCCGCGTGGCAACAGCTGCGAGCCTGCCTCCAGGCCTTCACACAGATGGGCTTCCCAAGGGCACTGGCTGCCCGGAGCCTGCAGTCCAGCCCCAGGTCTCACCTCCTGCTCCTCTACTTCATGCCCCTGGCCCTGCTGTCTGCCTTTAGCCACCAGGAGGCTCGGTTCCTAATCCCCCTCCTGGTCCCCCTCGTCCTGCTTTGTAGTCTACAGACCCAACTGGCACCCTGCAAGGGCACCCTGGTCCTCTTCAATGCCCTGGGTGCCCTCTTCTTCGGCTGCCTGCACCAGGGGGGCCTAGTGCCTGGCCTGGGGCACCTGGAGCAGGTGGTTCGCGCTCCTGCGCTCCCGCGTGTACCCACCCACTACACACTCCTCTTCACCCACACCTACATGCCCCCCCGGCACCTCCTGCACCTCCCGGGCCTCGGCTCGCCCGTGGAGGTGGTGGACATGGGCGGGGCTGAGGAACAGCTCCTGTGCCAAGCCCTCAGCAACCTCACCAGACGACCAGCCTGCCACGTGGCTGGTGGGCCGTGGCTCTGCCGCCTTTTTGTGGTGACCCCTGGCACCACCAGGTCTGCCATGAAGAAGTGCAGCTTCCCCCTCAAGAGTGAGACACTCATCTTTCCCCACTTGACTCTGGAGGACCCACCGGCCCTGTCCTCCCTGCTGAGTGGGGCTTGGAGGTACCATCTCAGCCTTCACATCCTGGAGCTGGGGGAGAAGCCTGACAATATGACAGAAAAGCCCCTGCCCAAGACTCAGCCATAGGTGAAGGTGCTGCTCCACCTTCTAGGTAGAGAGCTGGGCTGGGACAGAGCCCTGACTCTCTTCCTTCCCTTTCCCTTCCAGAATCCCCACCTCTCCTGTGCACAGCCTTTGACTGCTCCACCTTCTGGGTAAACTGACACCCATCTTCCCTCAAAAACCAAAGATCTGACCAGTTGCAGTCCTGATGCCAAGGTCCCCAAAGAACCTGGTGAAATCAATGACGCAAAATGCCTGTTCCTGCCCTATTCCTTCCAGCCACTGTGATGTTTTAAACATATAAATAGCACCTGACTGTGAAAGGAGACAACAATCTCCTAATGACTTTCCTGAATGACTCCCCCCAAACCTTCCAGGATGCCTTACCTCTTGCTGTCATGACAACCCTTTGGCTTCCTAGATACCTGGAAGGAGGCAGTGTAGTGATGTAGAAAGAGCAGGTAGCTCATATTCAGAGGAGTTAGTTCTCGTCCCTGGTCTGCTACACACTGGCTACGTAATCTTAAGAGAGCCCCTTCCCCTCACCCAGCCTCAGTTTTCCAGTCTGTACAATGGATCAGAAGGTCTCTGAGGGGTCTGCCAGCTAACACTGTGTCATTCCTGGGTCTGCAGCACATGTTCCCTGGCCAGACAGGCATGTCTCTCCCAAAGCTCTGTAAGCATAGAAGTGGGTGTGGCATATTTAATGGCACTTCAGGGCCTACCTACCGTCTCAGTGCTTGGTTATTACCAAAAAAAGTAGTTCTGGAACTTTTTTGCCCACCCACTGTCTTACTCCTGTCCCTGAGAGAGGTGATGGAACGTTTCTGCATCTCACCCTTGAGGGATCAAGCCCAGATGTTCTCCCTTCTCAGTTGGCCCCAGTGGGAATGGAGATAGAAGGCTCAGTCAGTATCTGGTGGCACTTGAGCACAAAACCTTAAATGTGGTCTGGTCGCTCTCCAAGCTCAAAGCTTCTGTCTGGAGCCCCTTCACAGGATGGAGAGCAGACCCCGGGCCAAACCCACACCTGCCGCCCTGGTGGAAGCCATCAGACGGGGGCGTGTTGCTCCTCACAACACAGCGCACCCCCACCCGGTCCGCTGGGAATATGAGGGGCTGTGGCACTAAGCTTGTCCTCGTTCTCCCTCCTCACGCCCCTGCCATCTCGTGAGAACAAGAAGCACCCAGGCCACTGAGAGCAGTATGCTGGAGGAGCACAGAGCAGGCGGCCAAACCTATACAACCGACCAAACCCGAGCGCTTTTCTAGTCCCGCCTTCTGCTGGCTAAAGCCTCGGGTCATCTTAAAGCTCCACCCACCGCAGGCAAGCTGCTCTGTGGCTGCTGCTGGGTCCTAGTGCCACACTTTGCTCAGGACTCCAACCCCAAGGGAGAGGAAAGTCAGTGCCATGCTAGTAAATGTTTAGCAACCCGTTCTCTAAGGGCAAACTAGCCCCCATTTGTAGTGTTTTCTGACTTGTGTGGTGTAAATACTCTCACCGTGGCTGATTTCAAACTACTAAAATGATGTTACTCATCTTGGGAGGAGATGCCAAGGATCTCTCTCCTGAGCTGGCTGTAGCACACTCCCGGATATTTCCCTCTTTAAAACTCTATAGTACCTGTTCATGACAGTTCATTGTTGTTTTGGTTGGTTTGTTATGAACTTCAGATTGGTCTTCCTACCTGTACTGCTTAGCATCATCTCTGGCACCCGACAGCACTTATTTACTTTGCAGCCAAAGATGGCTTTTCTGCCCAACAGATAAAACCAAATGCCACCTTGAGACACCCCAGATTCAAAGGTCCCAAATTCCTCTGGGCTTCTCGGGACTTCTCTTCCCTTCCCCAGTTGGGTTCACAACCTCAGAATTCCCTGGAGGAGCTGTTGGTGTAGCACTCTGTGTAGACTGTAGTGATCTGACCTGTAACAAATTTGTCTGTAAAGTGTTGGTATCTAGATTTGTGTGGCACCAAGGGGTGATTTGGAATTGTCCTGCAGGATAGTGGAGTGAGTTACTTCCCTGCTTCACTTTCTGACAAAGCTCAGAAGAGCCTGAAAGGTATGTTGGGAGATTGTTGTCACTGGGGATGGTGGGAAGAATTTGGTCTGCTTCTTTAGTAATAGGGTACCTGGTGGGATGACAAGCCACTGACTATGAACACTGGAGGCTTCTCCAACAAAGCGGGGAGGCATCCAAATCTCCTCTAGCTGGAGCAGAAAGGACCCAGTTCTCTCTCTCTGCTCTCAGGCTCCTTTTACAAAAACGGAGGGAACTTAGTTCCTTCACACTTCTTCTGCAAAAAATAAACTGCCTTCATTTCTTGCTTTCCTTCCTTTCTTACCAAATGGCCAGCTTGTCTAGAAGCTTCATTGCTTCCTGCACTTCCTTTTTGTCTCTGCTAGTCTAGAAAAAGACCCGACTGTGAGTGTGCTTGTTTATGTGGAGGGTAGGGGATTGGGCTGGGGACTGCTAACATTCTGCTCCTCTGATATTCAGATCCAGAGACCAAGGAGTGGGATTGAAACCAATGAGGCAAACAAGGCAGTAGAATGAACAAGCTCCTCTGGCTCCTCACTGCCAAGGTCAAAGGAGAGTCCAGTGAGTTGCCTCTGGTCTGGGAGAGGGAGGACAGGAGGGTAGGATGCCAAATTAGAACTCTGTCATTAGGAGAGTGGGACACCGGCCTCAGAGGGGATTAAATAGAAGCCCCTCTGATGGGAAGACTGGAGGATGGAATGTCAAATCAGAACTTTGACCATTAGGAAAGTGGAGGACAGGCTGCTTTTGCTTCTCCACCCTATCCAGTGACTATCAGAATGCCAGAGTACAGACTGGTCACCAGCCTAAAAGCTTCTTGGGCTTCGAGCTTTCTAGATTGCATGATGAACTGTGTAGCCTGATTAGAGACAATCAATGCATACAATGGATTTCCTAATCGTGGGTTTGTTAGCTGGAGCATAGTCTTTAGAGTGCATCCCAGACCCTCTAAAATAGGGACAAGGAATCCAGGTAGCTTGTTCCATGGTAGGCAGTTGTCCTAACACCCAGTGATGATGGTGGTTGGTGGCAGGGAAGGGAGGCATTGAAGGTCAGGGTAAATGCTGCAGGGTAAATGTGATTAGGGACTTGGGCCCTGGAGTCAAACACCTGTATTCACATTCCACTCTGTAAGGCCTTGGGCAACTTAAGTAGCCTTATACTTCCTCATATGAAAGTTGTCTTAAGGAGTGAGACAACCCACACAGAGTGCAGTTAGCAAGTGCCCAGTACAGAGTAAGTACTCAATATGTGCTAACTACTATTACCATAGGCCTACAGGTCCCCAGGAATCCTAAATCCACCTTGCCAGAGAAGTAGGGAGCTCACACTGAAACCACGGGTAATGAGTCAATCCATTTCACCTGCCTTCACTAATCAAGGTCATTTTAAGACTCACAAGGCCTCCAAGCAGCACAAAGCCTAAACAATAAGATGTTTGATGGAGTTGTTTTCCAGGAATTTGCAGTTGGCTGTGTCTAGTTCAAGCTCTGGGCATGCTCCTGACCTTTTGACATCAGAGGGCCGAAAACTCCACCGGCAGAGGCAGGTGGTGCTAAAGCCTCCATCTTTCAAGCTGCAGATGCATGTGGCTTAGTTACACCTGTGCAGAACTACAATTATCACACCTTTCTCCAAATCACCTTTCCCCACGCTCCCCAAAGTCTCAGGCCGCCCTGCTTCTTTATTCTTTATCCCCAAAATACCCGAAGCCCCTTGCCTTGGGGAAGACAGATCTGAGACTAGTTCTCCTCCTCCCTTAGCTGCCTTGACCGTTAACCCTCTCTTTGCTGCAAACCTCTGCATCTCAGCGTTTGGCTTTCTACGCATGGGGCAAAAGAACCTTGTCCGGTAACAATACCCATTACTCAGCTCACACATTTAATCAGAGGATTTTGGCAACTGCAGGATTGTCTTTTCATCCAGGATCTCCCCTGGAAGTACTGTCCTGCTATATCAGTGCACAGGCAGCAGCATCCATCACTAGTTTTAGTCCCATTTCAGAGGGCAGACCCTCTTTCCGGTTGTACTTTGGTCCATGGCTCTCTGCCCGCGCGGTGTATCAGGTACCAGTCTTTACTTCTGTCAGGCTTCGGGGGCTTTTCTCATACGCTGTGTCCCGACCGATCACAGGGCTCCCTTCACCAGGGGTGTCGGTATGGCCTGGGCTCTCTGATGAGCGGGACCTCTGTAGGCGGACCATCTGAGTCCGGATTCCAAGCCATGCGTAGTGTCCGGGATGACTTCATAGCGCCGAGGCCGGTGTCGAGCCCGGAAGGGAAAGCAGGCGACCTCGACTCTGCCCGGCCTGGGTTTAGGGGTTTGCTCCCGGGCCCTTCTGGCTACCTGGTGGTGGCCGCGGGCGTTCCCGGAGGCTGCGGCGTAGCTCCTGAATGAAGGTGTCTCTGAAGCGGGCAGCGCGGCAGCCCAGGGAGCCCGCGGCCCCTGCCGCGAGGGCTCGCAGGCGCCGGGCCGCGTCCTGCCCGTGTAGCTGGGCCTGCAGCAGTACGAAGGCGGTGAGCTGCGCCGCACGCCGGATGGGCCGCGACTCAGAGAGACGCTCCACCAGCTGCGGGCTGTGCAACAGGGCGGCCAGCAGCCGCCGTAGAATCATCCTCGGAGCGCCCCGTAATCCAGAGCACGCCGCTCTCACTTCTGATCGGCGACGCCTGACTACGGACCACGTCTGCGCCGGCGCCGCCGGGTGACGACACTGCCGCGCTGGGATTGGAGCACGGGATTTCGACTTTTCACAGCGGCCTCCGAGCGTTTCCGGTTCCGCTACCGCCGGGGCGGCTTCGTTTTTCTCGCAGTGGCGGCGTCCTCGACCGAAATCTGTGCGTTATGTCGGGTGGCCTCCTGAAGGCGCTGCGCAGCGACTCCTACGTCGAGCTGAGCCAGTACCGGGACCAGCACTTCCGGGTGAGGCAAGCGGGGCAGCGAGAAGGGGAGGCCTCGGGCCAGAAGGCTGAGAATTGGTTTGCTCTTGTCTCATTGTGTCGTCTCCCATTCCCTGGTATCCCGAAACGCGAAGGGAAGCCTCGGTGCCTGCTGTGGAATGGAATCCTCTTCTCTCGTAGGCAGGGAATTTGAGGCTCTCTCTCACATTCCCTAGCAGCCGCTGCCTGATCCCCGGGGCAGTGCAGACGGGCGGCAGTAGTAGTGGCGTCTCAGGTTTTCCCGAACGGTGCCGCGGGAAGGTGACTTTGTGATGAGGGAAATTGGTGTCTTTTTGACACGTGGAGCATGTGGAGGCGCCATCCTGACCCAGATACCGGGGCTTTTAATTATTTTTAAAATTTCAGTTACATCAGCCAAACTGCGCTTTGGCGTTTCGCGTCCTCTCCTTGGGCTAAACGGCCCTCCACAAGTTGTACGTGGTGAGTGGCAGACACAGTTGAGCCCTGCCTCCACTTTTAGGGAGCCCTTGGAGTGTGGAGGGGGGACCAGCATGTTAAGTGTCTGGATGTCAAGATCGGAGAACTGCTGGGTTTCTGAAGAGGGAAATTTTCGTTTGGCCCACGTCACAGCAGATTCTGTGGGAAAGGGGGAGGCTACAGCTATTAAAGGTGGGTTCTTCAGTATCAGCAAAGGCGGGGATGGGGTGGAGGTGACTGACACTCATTAACTAGTGGTGGTTTAGTAAATTTGTATTGAGTGCTGTTGCTGAAGCCTTCTGCTAAACCTTAGAGAGGGAAGACAGTTTCCACACCCTAAGACTTCATAATCCTCTAGGGATTATGGGATTGTAAATGGAAGGACTGTAAATGTACAGATTTACAATGGAGGTAAGTGATCATAATCTAGGCAGAAATGATGAGTGGAAAGGGAGGGGCTGTGAGGATTCGGAAAATTCCCTGTGACGGGGAAAGGAGGAGTCACATACAGAAGAAGGTAGGTGTGGAGAATGTTTAAAATGCATTAGTAGGGTAGGGAAATGGAAATTTGAGGTCAAATTGAGAAGGATCTTAGATTTTCACGCAGTCAACTGTTTTTAAATGCTTACTGTATGCCATTTAAATGCTTACTGTATGCCAGGCATGATTTTTCATTCTATCACTTTTACAGGTCTCATTACTTTAGAAAGTTCCACATCATAACCATCCTGAATTTCAAGCATCCTGCAACATTAAAACAGTGAAAGGATTCAACTTTTGCTGTTGTTTATCTCTGCAGTCTAAAGCCTATAGCTTCATTTAGATAGTAGTAAGATACTGTCTTGTAGAATTTCTACAGTGTTTCCTGAATGGGATCCACATTATTATCGTACCTTAAATAAGTACTTATACCAGTTGTCCTAAACTGTAGGCTGTTTGGTGGGACATGACTTGTATGTGTGAGAAAAGAAGGAAAAAGGAAAATGCTTCTTGACCATAATTTTAACAAATCAGTAACAGCAGTAATAAAGTGAATCTGCTTTATTTAATGTCTCATTCCAGAGTCCTGGAAAACCTATTTTTAATGTATCGTTAAAATGACTTTTGTCCTGTGAACTTTTAAGGAAGTATGGGATTGGGGATAAGACTGGGTTTGGATTCCAGCTACAACTACTGATTAGATGTGTGACCCTGGACAAGCTACTTAACTGTCTTCCCTCAGGTAGAATGAGGATAATAAATTAGGACCTACCTCATTCAACTCTGAGAATTAAATGAGACTTCCATACATGGAGATCTGACTTGCAGTCCCTTGATTCTCCCTAGAGGCAGACATATTACCTGTTTCTTGTGTGTGGTATCCATGTATATTCATGCTTTTAAAAAATATAACTTGGAGCATACGCTTCACATTGTTTTGTGCCTTTCTTTTTTCACTTTGCTCTTGGAAATTCTAGGGTGACAATGAAGAACAGGAAAAATTACTGAAGAAAAGCTGTACATTGTATGTTGGAAATCTTTCCTTTTATACAACTGAAGAACAAATCTATGAACTCTTCAGCAAAAGTGGTGACATAAAGAAAATCATCATGGGCCTGGATAAAATGAAGAAAACAGCATGTGGGTTCTGCTTTGTGGAGTATCCTTCCTGTGTGTTTGATGTAGCTGTTGGCCAGAGGAGGCGCCCAGAGTGGCTGGTACCCTATTTTACAAGATGAGTGAGGATATTCGTTGATTAGCATCCCTACACTTATCTCTGCCTCTCCTTCCTTCTGTCCAGTGTGCCTATACTGTTACACTGGGAAAGCTATTAACATTAACATTCTTTCTGAAATCCATTTTTTTCATAGTTGATTAAGAAAAATAATCTTTGAAAATGTATATGCTTATGGTGTTTCAAAATGTCCAGAGCATAGTGAAAATAAAAGCCCTATACCATTCTAAGTCCAGAGACAATCAGTTACGAGTCTCGTGGGTCTTTCCAGAAGTAATCCTATGGATGTGTGGTAGCGTACTGCATGCACTCATTTTTTTTCACCTATCTTAGAAATTGCTTCATGTTAGCATATGTAGATCTACCTCTTTTTAAAACAACTATATAGTATTTCATTATGTAGGTGTATATAGCTTGATTTTATAGGTCAAAACCAAAGCTATATTTACCTGTGACCATGTATTCTCTCCCTGGAAACTCCAAATATTGGACCTTCTGGATTTATCCTTTGATGTTTTGTTTTTTAACTAATATTTTTCGGTCATTTTGTTTGAGAAATTTTCCAGACCTGATCTACCGTGTCTTGAATTTTCTTTTCTGTGCCCTGAATTGTTTCTTTTGGTTGTATTTATGCCGTAAAATTTCCTTCAGTTTCTGGTGATCCCTGGATTTCTGATCATAATTAGGGGAAAAAAGACTATGTGGATCTAGGCAGAACTACTTTTTTAAAAAATTAATTAATTTGGCTGCGCTGGGTCTTAGTTGCAGCACACGATTCGTTGCTGCTCTAGTTCCCTGACCAGGGATCAAACCCGGGCCCCCTGCGCTCGGAGCGCAGAGTGTTAACCACTATACCATTAGGGAAGTCCCCAGGCAGAACTTCTTAAGTTGCTGCCTTGCCTTTGGGACATGTGGGTTTCTCAAATGCTAGAATGAAAAGGGATTTTATTTGGCTTGCTAATGTTAAAGACAATGCCCTAGTTCCTCCAGACAGTTCAGATCCCTATCATTTTACTTTTATTTGCCTGGGATTAAATGCCTTTCTGTTAACAGGTCTTTTCCCCACATAGACACCTTTAATTAAACCCTATATGCAGCCTCACTTGTTATTCAACTTGGAATTAAGAGCCTCCTGGGGGCTTTCCTGGTGGCGCAGTGGTTGAGAGTCCGCCTGCCGATGCAGGGGTTCGTGCCCTGGTCCGGGAGGATGCCACATGCCGCGGAGCGGCTAGGCCCGTGAGCCATGGCCACTGAGCCTGTGTGTCCGGAGCCTGTGCTCCACAACGGGAGAGGCCACAACAGTGAGAGTCCCGCGTACCAAAAAAAAAAAAAAGAGCCTCCTGGGCTTGCTGTCTCCTTTAAGCCCTTTCAAGGGTATTTCGTACTGTGACTTTGTTTCATCCACTAGTACTCTTCACCTTCTGTTGAATCTCTAGTCTGCTTATGGTCTCTTCTCCTCTTTGTATATGTGTTTCTTTTCTGTTTTAATGGGGGCCTTGAGAAGTAAAGAAAACGTGCTCTATCAGCTTGAACCAGAAGCCCCACTTTTTTTTTTAATATGTAAATTTATTTATTTATTTATTTTTTGGCTGCGTTGGGTCTTCATTGCTGTGCCCGGGCTTTCTCTAGTTGCAGCAAGCAGGGGCTACTCTTCGTTGCGGTGTGCGGGCTTCTCATTGCGGTGGCTTCTCCCGTTGCGGAGCACGGGCTCTCGGTGCATGGGATTCAGCAGTTGTGGCTCGTGGGGTCTAGGGTGCAGGCTCAGTAGTTGTGGCGCATGGGATTAGTTACTCTGCAGCATGTGGGATCTTCTTGGACCAGGGATTGAACCCGTGTCCCCTGCATTGGCAGGCGGATTCTTAACCACTGCGCCACCAGGGAAGTCCCAGAAGCCCCACTTTTGATTTCGGTATCTGATTTCTGGATTCTGCAAGCTTCTCCCACTCTTCCTTCAGATACGAGGGACGAGTGCCTAGGTTTTACTTTTGCCTCTGGTGGCAATACTGTAAAATAGTTCACAGGGGACAGAAAAGGCAAAGAAAATACTAGATAATAACCAGTCTCTAAGAACTGGAGTGTTTTTGCATCTGCCTTGAAGGTCAGAGATCAACAATCATGATGGCAGATACCTGAAAGAAAGGCTACCGTTCATTGTTAGTGTTTTTTTCCTCAGTTTGCCCTTTAGCATTCATTTCATTCAACAAAAAATTATTGAATGCCCACTGTGTGCTAGGCATTGTGTAGATGCTGACACTGGAATTTCAGTGTTTCCCTACCTGTGTAATTAAAGACAACGGGAAAAAGTCCAGATCAGTATTTCCTAAACCCAGCTAATGATCATAAGTATTACTTACAGAGATTTTTTTTTTTAATAGCACCCCAAAGACAGATTTAGTAGATCTGATTTGGAACTACTAATGTGAGTGATATTTTGAGTGTTTCCTTCTAATGAAATGCAATGGCAATTCATATGTACCGTGACCTCTTTTTAAGGTTATTGAATATACAGCTTCATATTCAGGGAACCCAAAGATGCTGTTTTCTTGGATAACAGTTCATGGTTAAAACCTGCACTGAACATATTTTATATTTTGCAAACCAAAATATGGAGACAGTGGAACCAGATACTTAACGGGATTATCAAAAAAATCATCAGTGTAGCCACGGATAAGTGTCATT
The DNA here is from genome assembly GCF_005190385.1 of Monodon monoceros. Lineage (NCBI taxonomy): Eukaryota > Metazoa > Chordata > Mammalia > Artiodactyla > Monodontidae > Monodon > Monodon monoceros. Next base: position 72,233,066 of record NW_021703767.1, on the reverse strand, counting down.
TTTGACCGCTTCTGGACCAATCTCAAACAGGCCTGTGCAAGACAAATTATTGTCTTTGAACTCCATCTGGTTGGATTCGTTTTTGTACTTTTTCTTAGCTTCATTTAGATGTTGCTTCCTCTGTTTACAAAAATATCTGGAGAAATGCTAATTCCTTAATAATTATAATTAAGATACTATTTAAGAGCAGATGCAGAAAATGCCATGCGGTACATAAATGGAACTCGTCTGGATGACCGGATCATTCGCACAGACTGGGACGCAGGCTTTAAGGAGGGCAGGCAGTATGGCCGTGGGCGTTCTGGGGGCCAGGTATGCAGAAAGGTGCTCTGGGTTCAGCCTTTGCCTGGGATTCCAGTCCTAAATGACAAGTGTTTTGTCAATTTGTATTTGCTCTTTTGAAAATAACTTTGTGCCTATAACCTTGGCTTGAAGTGAATCTGAAAACCACCCATTGGGGTTGGTAAATTATTTTTACACTTGATCTTAGCCAAAAGGCTGAGAAGTGATGATAAATTATTTTTAAAAACCATTAAGTAGTGTATTATCTACATCACAAGCAACCATTATTGGACTTCTGCTGGGGCTAAATGTTCTCCACCTGCCAAGAGTGTTGAACAAAAGCAAAATGCACTAAAATGACTTTTACATTTTTATTTTAAAATAGTTTATTCTTTGCAACGTGCTATCTTTGAGTGCTGAGTATGAACCTCGTGTTTGGTAAAACACCATTAGGTAGTCTTAAATAATTTTGCAGGGCAGTTGAGCTATATTATCAGTTGCTTAAAATTAATTATGTTCTGTTCTGCTTGAAATGTTCACATCATGACACCTGAAAAGGCGTAGTTATTTGACACATTTTAGGAAGCATGTTTGTTACACTCATCTCTATACTGTAACATGTTCTTTTCAATTAAGGTGCGAGATGAGTATCGTCAGGACTACGATGCTGGGAGAGGAGGTTATGGAAAACTGGCCCAAAACCAGTGAGTGGTGAGAGCCCCGTCATGAAAAACTCACTCCTTTGGCCTGTTGAATTTGATGTGCATTCCCAAGGTCTGCGAACCTGCCTATTTTTACCAAGCCTTATTTAATATGTCTCTACTGAGCTGGAAGGCTCTTCATGGTTTTCCACTTAAAAAATTATTAAAGGACAGAATCCAAAAGAATGCCTTTAATTCTATAGTCTTAACATCTTGGTTGTGTGTCAGATTACCAGAATGATTTCTGTTGCCAGGTCAAAAATTGTGTTCCTTAGCAACAGACTTCATGTGTTATGTTGCTCTATCAGCCAAAACACACTTCTTTTAGGAAGAATGGAAAAAAAATTTTTAAGTGTTTACCATGTTTGCATCTAAGTAGGTTTATGGTCTACCGTGGGACCTGGAATTACTATTTTTAAAATTTTAAGTTTGCATAAGATAAAGTTTAATAAGTGGAGTTTTGCTGTGTAATGTAGCTTTACTCTAAATTAGGAATAGATTTTGATAACTGAATTTTTTTCTATGTTGAATTTTAATCTCTAAAGGCAAACTTAGAGTCACGGGAACTTCCTAAATAGTTGGGTAAGCCTTAGACAGTCGCAGGGAACACCACCTCTTATGTGCTTTTTATATCAGGAAATTAGGTCAGGACTTGAAGGGTATTTACTAAACACATTTTTCAAAATATGTTTTCGCTAATGCTAAAAAAAACCAAGGGTCTGTATTAGAGGGAACCTCAACTACTCTAAGGGCAAGGGGGACGCTGTCGGTAGGAAATGGGCAGGAAATATCAGATGTGAGTTAAACCAGTGCCTTGACATGATGAAGGTTGCTGTGAGAGCCAGCAGATCTATTTTTTTCATTTTCAAACTGATCTTGGGAATTGAGTGGGGTTGTTTTGTTTTTTAAAAAAAGAGCTTAAAGATCAAGAGAATACTTAACAAAATCAAAATCAGAAATGCTTCCCTCGGGAAATGTTTTGGCTCATTCTCATACTGAAGTCTGTCTCGTTTTTTCCCTAGCTAACTGTGCTGAGTTTCAGAGCCTGGGTAGTGAGCTGGTGGTCTCTACAGAGAAGGGAGTCTGGAGGATTTATTTTGCATTTGTAAGGCAAGAGAGAATTTCTCTAATATTATGTGAACTATTGCTCATTTTAAACTGGTAGTCTAGTATAATTTTCCCTGATGTAAGTGGTATTTTTTCATCTAGCAACAAAGTATCTCCTAATTTCCAGTAGTTTGTGAAGTTGGGGCTGAAGTATCTCAATTGAACATCTTTCATGTTACAGTAAGTGTATGTTTTCTCAAATTTAAACTGGCTATTTGAACTTTAAAAGAAAGATATCTCTAAATTAGTTGTATTTAGGAAAACATTTGCAAATATCTAATCTAATGAGGACATACAATTCATTATTAAAATCTTTTTTACACTGTAGTTTGAATTAATGTATTTTATATTTTGCAGTAAAACGTAACTCAGATTTCTATAGGCATTAAAACCACAGTGGTTCCTATTTGAATTGTCTTCTGTAACAGAGTTCAATAAAATTGGACCAACTTATTGTCTGTGTTTCCTCACCAATGATAATGACATTGAAGCGGTCTTTACTCTGGAATACATTTTTTGGGGGAAATCTATGAATATGTATGCAGAATTTGCATGTCCATTTTAATTTGACAGTCTGACAGTTACTAATATTGCTAGCCACTAGCCACATGTAGCTAATTAACTAAATTAAAACACTCAGTTCCTCAGTCAGTCACATTAGCTACATTTCAGATGCTCAATAGACACCCGTGGTTAATGGCTGTTGTAGATAATGGAATTTGTAGGATGCCAATACAGAACATTTCCATCATTGCAAAAAATGCTACTAATGGACAGTGTGGGCTGCTTAGAGCCCACACTGGTCACTGTTAATAGATGAGCCTTGTCGTGACTGGTATGTCACTGGGAAAAATTACCAAACAGTACATTTTATCCAACACAAGAGAACACACATTTATAAAGGCATTTAGTTTATTTTTCAAAAAAATATTTTTGCTAGAAGGTTTGAGTGATTTTTACATGATCACAATCTTTAAATAATTTTTTTCTAACCAAAGGGTACCATTTAAGTGGACAGCTTGTCTAGATTTGCTTTTGTTAACACCCAAATACAATTAGCACTTCTGATGGCATTCCCTAGGTCTTCTTAATTATCTACAGGCCAGGAGGCAGAGCCTAGCACATAACAAAGTATGTGCTTTACACCTGCTGATTAGTTCAGTTGCATAACAATTAAGCAGAGCAGGTAATCAGGATATCTAATTCACGCTATTAACACACTGGTTCTCGCCTGAAGAGTCTGATTCACCCAGAGCTCCCAATTATTCCTTCTAACCCAGGGAAGTAGTATACCACAACTGCAAAGAAAAGGGGCAGCTCAACTTAGGCTAGTGCTGGCTGTGTCCCAGTTAGGTCTGTTATTTTGTTCCAACTATGAATTCAAGGTGACCAATGTTAATCATATTCAATGATAAGTAGAAAACAAAATGCAAAGCCAAAACAAATGATTTGGGGATTACTGGCAGCAACTGCTGCTTCTCCCTTCCTTAAGTGCATCCCTTCCTTAAGAGAAGGTCGGTTCTCTATGATTCTGGAGTAGAACTAAAAGTTGAACTAAATCTACATTCATTGCTATAGATTTAACAAAAGGATAAAAGCAACTACAGACTGGTAAATTTGCTGATGGAGAGGACTGAGCAGCTTGTTGAAGGCACATCATAAGCAGCTTTTAGTTTGATAAGGCCTGCCCTCAACCCCAAAAGCATAAGGTCTGCCCACCTTGAGGGCACCCAAACAACTCAGTGCCAAGCTAGTGAGAGTAAAACAATGCCTGTCTCTTCTACCAACAGCCCAGACTGTATTTCCAAAATTTCTGTTGCAAGGAAGCCATTATTGCAAACATCAGGATAAAGGCCATTCTAAACTTAGGGCTTGGGCTAAATAGAGGTTTGCACCTAATCTCAAGATGGGGGGAATCAACTATGTGTGCTGAAGCAAGTTTCGTGAACAACAGAGAAACATTTTAACCAGACTTAAAATATCTGACATTTAAGCTAAAGCATGCTGGACGATGTACCTCAAGGTGCCCTACTAAACTGGACATGAAAGGCACCCTGGACTTGGGACAGCTCACCTTAGGTTCTCTCTGCCTCCCTGTTAAGAGCATGACCATTTCTCAGAGTGGAGGAAATGGCAACTGAAACTTTGGGCATTAAGATTTTGGCCAGAACACAATTCTGTCTCTTCTGTATGCCTCCTCCTGTCAGAGAGTGAGATATGAGATACGGAGCTCTAAAGTATAAGACATTTTTAATCAATAGTCTAGTTACCCATTACACACACACACAAAAAAAGGCAAATGTCTCACATACAGGTTTGAAAAATCTCATGTTTGTATAATTATGCCTGAAAACCTCAAGAAGACACCCAACCCATTTTGTCACCTTTCCTAATGCTGATACAACCCTACCTGTAGCAGCACAAAGTGCCTCTAATATCACTCTTTTTAATGACTTGAAGCACAATAAGAAATACTGACCTGGTTTTATATTATACTAAGGAGTTTGAGTCTGAGGGACTAGGAAAGTGCTGGGGCTGTTTACAATGTAAACATTGGTGTTGGTGCTTGGAATGTCTGGGGATGGGAACCCTGCATGTAAACATGTTCTGACTCCACCCTCAACTGCTGGCAGTCAGCCCTACCTTATGGCCAAGTTAAACTGCACATTTTAGCTTTTTATTTTCAACACCTCACACCTAACGAGGCATAAACCAAAGCATCTTCTGCCATTTACTTGGTATTTTTCTGTACAAGCTTCTGAATTTCTTGTATACACGTTTGTTGTTTTTCCTCCCCCAGTTCAGAAAAGATGTAGTTTAACATGCATCTTTCCCTATTTCCTTTCGTTTCCAATATCACAAAACTTTGTTAGATTAAAGATGCAAGATCCATTACTTTAATCCTAATGCAGCCAAGGGTAATAAATCAGGACAGGGCCACTTCTGCCTTCCCCCAGAAGATGAAGTTCATGGAAGCAAAAAAAAGGACTCCTGTGCTAGAGTCTCAGGGTTGGTCAAGCAGAGGCAGATGAGCCCTGCATGCTGTTGAGATCACTAGAGAAATAAGAGGGAAAAAACTCATAACATTTGCTGTACTCCCCCAGTTTCATGTCTCCCTTAATACCTTTCCTGTTCTCTCCACCCACATGCAAAATACCTGAAGTCAGTCTTCGGTTTTGAATGTTTATATTTTAAATACCCTTGAAATAGAAAGGTATTTGGCAAATCTGAATTTCTTCCATATGGGAAACAATTGCTGTTAGAAAGGCTGAATTCTCATTTGTTTGACCACTAGTTTTGACAGATACTAATTTTTTAATGGGTCAAAACCAGAAAAATCCAGGGAATCAGTGTTCCAGCAAAAGCCTTTGTAAGATTAAAGCATTTATTATAAATGCTTCTTAAAACCAAGATTGAAATCTCTCATGTGTGAAGATAAATGGACCCTCAAGGTCGCTGTCTTTTTCTCATACCTTAATCAACTCTTCCCAAAACAGGCACTGTGCTTACAAGTGTGCCTCCGTAAATAGAACATACCAGTCAGTTTATGGCCACTTCCTTTTCACCCTTCAAAAAGAATGTGACTCACTTGGAGAGGGAAGTCAGTGAAAGGTGCTGCTGGTAAAAATAAAACAGGACTGGCTTTGTCTGAAACCCCTTCTAGCTACCCTTTATGCCCCAGGGAACATCTACTATTCTCAGAGTTACGTTGTATCAAAAACATCCTGCATTTTTAGGTTCTGGAATTAAAATTTAAACCTGTATTCAGTTCACATCTAACTAAGTTTCAAAAGCTGCACCAAATCTACTAGGCTTTTTTTTTTAATACTCTGCACTGCATGCTCTGTCTATATGCATGCGTTTGGATAATAAATATTAAATATGGGGGGGACACACACACACAGAATCCATAAAATTAAAAATGAAACCAAACTGAACATTAAAAAATAGTACATAGTAACTAGGGAAATGAGTAAGGGCAGAAAATAAATTTGAGGTAACAACAGTGGCCAAACACCACTGATCTGAAATATCTGTAAAAATTCAAATAAGTGTTTGGAGATTCAAGTAACAAACCATCTGCTCCAACTTGGTCAGACTTCCCAGAGTCCCTGCTGAGTTTCAGTCCATGAGCCGGCACTCACACAGCTCCTTGTAAATCCTCTTCCGCACTCGGGGCATGTCTTCTTGGGAAAACTGGAAAGGCTGCTCTAAGGCGAGGCACTTGCAGTACTGCAAAGGTCCCAGAAACACTTAAGTGGCACGTGGAGTTATGTACCAGCCTAATGTATTTTACTAGATGCAGACCTAATAGAATAGGGTCTAAGGCAAATGTTAAAGTTTGTTTAAACTCGTAAAACTGTTTTAAAACATTTACCTCCAAATTATAGTCAATTTTCCAGGCAAGTATATGTCTTGGGATTCTCCCTCCCTCCCCACTCAATACTGTGAAAAGCAAAACCAATGAAGGGGCTCCAGTTCTTCTAAAGGTGAAATCTGCTGAGAATGCAGCCAGACCTAACATGGCCTTTAAGAGAGAACTTGAATTTGTTTACAAACGTGAGTCATATGAGTGAGCCCATCTTCCAAGATCTTCGGAAATCTCTAAATTCATGGATTATGTACTATAATTTCCTTCATAAATGTATAACAACTTTTTCAATAGCCCTCTGAGACCTAAGATCTACAGCATGAGAAAGCACAGTGTTTAAATGTGGCCCTTATTTAAAATCTAATTAGGTTTTACTCTGTGGTTAAAGACCACCTACCAATGGTTAGAAAAATATAGTTAATACTACCAATGCCAAGGGTCTATGAAACAGACAAATTCACATCAGTCTCCAATGTGGCTTACCAATAGCCTCTGATAAGACATGGATGATACCAATTATTCATCTTCAGCCTTAGAAGGTGATTCTTCCTAATGATAATATATGAAAATGCAGAACTACTGCTTCCCAACAACAAAGGAGGGTTGGGAGGAAAAGTGTTCTGTTATCTGTACCTAGTACCTGTATACATCAGAGGGATCCCACTTCTCCCTAAACCCAATAAATTTAATTTATAAATTGTAAATACTGAAAAAACTATTTCTTTACCTGGAGCACAAATACTCCACAGTCACTGTCATTTTTCTGTTGTGGAATACACTACGGGGAAAAACAAAACGATCATTAAAATAAAACCAAGTATTCCTCTTCAGATAAGAAAAGCTGTTTTTATGGAAAAATGAGCGAGACAGGAAACTTGTCTGTATCCAAGACAGCTGGTGTGTACCTCTGGTATTCAAAGTGTTTGAGTTTATGGAGGCATCTGGCCATGAAAAGAGCTATCAATCAACCACAAATTAGAACATTTTGCCTAAATGAGAAGTGGGAAATCAAATAAAATCCTATTTTAAAACTTCCATTTGGATAATTAGTTTTGCTATCAATTCACTGACAATGGAATCAAAATGGAATTGTGGATCAGAGAACGCAGCGCATGGCCTGGACTCTGAATACGTAGTAACAATGCTGATTGGCAGTCTTCCCTTTTCATCTCATATTTCACAACTCTGTCCTATTCTTTTAAAGACATGGTAAAGGTAAGCAGTATGTTTTCCAAAGAACTGGTTACTGTACTCTGCCTCAAGTGTTGGAATATGAAAGATCCTGATTAAATTTAGAATACCTGGATATACTACTGGGTAAATTCAGAATATTCACAAGTTCAGTTCTGGTTTGAACTAATATACTAGGTTATTTAAAATACAAAACATAAGTTTAGAAGTTAGCATATAGTACAGTTCAAGGATAAACAAATAAGCCTTGTCCCTTTGGGTTTGGGTTAAAGGTTTATATCAAGACCCTGCCTTTTTAACAGTGTCTTTGATCTGGATAGACCTGAGTTCAAAGACTTCACTCTGTCAATAGTTTTGATGGCCTTTGGGGAAGTTCACACATAGGATTCAGCTTTCTCATCTACAATAAAGAGCTGCTTATCCCTAAATGACCTGCCTACCTCACAGATTATAAGGATCAAATGAGATCATACATAGAAAAACACTGAAAACAAAGCAGTGCCCATAAAACGGAAGACACTGATATTTGTGACAGGGTTAAGAGGCTAGGCCTGCTCACTCTGCCCCGCATACAGCTTTTATGTCTATGGCCAAACATAGTGCTGCTTCTAGACTGTTCAGACTGAAGCACTCAGGCCACTTGTCTTCCCCAAATGCCTGGAAAGCAGCCCAGTACACTTGCTCCCTTAGTGAATCCAAATAGTCATGTCAGTATTTCTCTGGGTCTACATGAGTCATCTGGAAATAAGAGCCATGAGGCAAGAGGCAGGTGCCACCAAAAAAATTTTTTTTTCCTTTTTTTCAACAGAGCAACTATATCATCAGCAGCTGCCCCCAGGATGAAATGACTGAATTTATTTGCCCCAGCAGGCAGTGGGAAATTGGGCAGCCAGGTGATGAATACTGAACTGAGGTTTACTCTGAGCTGCCTCCCTGCAGCCTCTAGGCTCTCTATTGGTATCTTCATGATCAGTCTTCATGTGCTTTTAAAGACACCCACCCCTTAGACAATTCCAGCCCCTTGACATGCCTGGGTTTTCATTTTTATCACTTACTTACCTTGGTAACAGCAGTCTGCCAACCCTGAAGAAATTCAGGTCTATTTTTTTCTCTGGCTTCAGTCAGCAAATACTTTCTTATATTCTGGTTAAAAAGAAACCACAACACAGATGCTGTGTTCCATCAGTTGGTGAAAAATGGAACCTGCCCGCAGCAGACAGAAGCAAAGGAGGAGGCTGTGGCCCCACCACTGGGCAGAGTATGCATTAAAGAGTTTAAAGCTGGAACTTGATTTCAGACCTTTTTCAATTTATAGAGTGAAGGACTCAGACCTTCTGTACTGTATGCACTTAGACTGTGGACACTGGTATATGCTTTAATTAGATCTTTTTATGAGATGGTCAGCCTTTTGCAGGAGTAAGTCAACTTGCTGAATTTGAAACTTAAATAAATACTGGCAAAACAAAAAGAAAGCCTTAATTACTGCCAATGCCCAACAAAGGGAAGGAACCCATGGCAGAAATCATTAATAACTGAAATGAAATTTAAACATTCTAGCCTTAGATATACTCCATGTTTTTGAGGGCTGCAGGTAAAAGTATCATTCAGCTTCTAGAAAGTGATACTTAAAACCCATCCTGGATACTAAATACAGTCAAGTCCACTGCTGAAATCTCTACCAAGATGAAGCCTACTGAAGTTCCTAATTTTCCCTTATGCCCTCCACCTCTTTGTGTATCTTTCTCTGCCTATCTTTTCTAAGGGTGAAGTCAGAGGTTACATGAATTAACCCCCTGAAGGTGGAGCAGAAGTATGTATGTACATGTAGAGATACAAGTATGTGTCTGTATATACATACATACATACATACACACATACACGTATCTGCATATTCGTATTTTCTTTCCATATATAGTATCATTCTGCAACTTGCTTTTCCAAACTCAGTATGTCTTGGAGATCTTTCCACGTTAGGACACAAAGATCTACTATATTCTTTTTAACTGCTATGGTCAGTTTAATATTGTGAATATACTACAGTGTATGTATGTATTTAGCTAGTCTGTTAGTAGAGCTAAATTTAGGTTGTTTTGACTTTTCACTATTATCAGTAATGCTGCAATGAACATCCTGGTGTATGCCCCATTCTTGTGTGCATATACAAGTATTTTTATGTAGTATATACCAAGAAACAGAACTGGTATGTAATAGGATATGTGTCTTTTTAATTTATAAGGCACTTAGAATTGCAATTGTTCCCCAAGGGGCTGTATCAATTTATACACTCCACCAGAAATTGAGAATGCCTGTTTCTTACACCCACTTTAGTAACATCAAACTTTTCCTAACATAATAGGCAAAAAAATGGAACCCTGAGGTAGTTTTAATTTGCATTTCCCATATTTCTGGTGAGGCTGAGCATCTCTCCATGTGTTTAATGGCTATTTGCATTTTTCCTAAAAATCACTTATTTTATCCTTTGTCCCTTTCTATTAGATCCTTCTTTTTCTTATTCATTTGTAGTTCTTTTTATATTCTGGATAGTGACTATTATCTATGTCACAAACATTTTCTCCAAATCTATCCCTTTTAACTTTATGACAGACAGAAGTTTTAAATGATGACATGGTCAAATTTATCAATCTGTTCCTTTATGTCTTTTGCTTTTTTTGGTTCTGTATAAGACCTTCCACACTCTTCGTGTTTTATATTTAGGTCATTATTCCATCTGGAATTTGTTCTTATAAATAGTATGAAACAGAACCTGTATTTTACTTTTCCAAATAGAGAGCTAATTTTCCCAATGGCATATATCGAATAGCCTGTCCGTCCCCAACTTTATTATATACTAAGTTCCCACATATACATGAGCTACTTCTAGATTCTCTATGCTGTTCCACCAATCCACTTGTCTATTCCTAAACCAATATAATTAAAATAGCTTTAATTTTCAAAACTTTGTGATATGGTTTGACATCTAGTAGACCAAATATTCCTTTGTTCAGTTTTGATCTACTTCAAAACTATTTTAGCTGTTCATGCACATGAATTTTGCAATATGAATTCTAGGATGAGCTTATCAGGTTTCATTCAAAATCCTCCTGGGAAACTGATTAGGACAGAAATTAGTTTATATTAGTTTAGGGAGAATTAATCTCCTTCCGATACTGAGTGTGCCTGTCTTCCCATCTATTCAAATTTCCTTTAAATACTTTAGAGTCTTCATCTCAAAGAATGTCCCCATTTTTTGTTAGGGTATACTCCTGGGTAATTCATGTCTTTGCTACTTTTGAAAATGGAATCTTTCTGTTTTCATTTACATTTTCTAACTGTGCGGGAGAATCAGGAAACATACTGATTTTTCTTGCTTTGTATCCCACCATCTTATTGAACTCTTATTAACTGAACTCTAATATTTTGCCAGCTGATTCTCTTGGCTATAATACACTCTACAGAAGTTATTTTGAAGATACAAGCCAATTTTAGCTCTAAGAGAAACCAAGGAAAATGATTTCTATCCACATTCAAAATGTAGTTTTAAGGGAAAGACAGAAAAAAATCTGATGAAATCCAAAACAGGGCATGTATCTCAGAGAGGGATCCAGATCGTGGACAGCTACCTCTTCCCACCTGGAGATTCCTCTTGTCCTTTTCTCTGCCAACATTTTTGACATGACATGACAGAAAATGATCATCTGTGGTACTGACTTCTGTTGTTCTATCCTAGAGCTGAGATACCATCTGGTCAATCACAAAATAAATGGGGAAAAAAAGGGGGGGGCAGTATATTAACTTACCTCTACACAAAACTTAAAATGAATGCCTTGGGAATCATAAAATGAAATAATTCGATTAGAGAGTGTCACAGTAATGAGAGACCAGTGGACTTCCAGGTGAATAGGAATCAACAGAAGACTCTTTTTAAACAAATCCACCTGATCAAGAAAAGAAAAAGAAATGTAGCCATCACCACAGGCTTTCCAAACCAACAACAAACAGCAGCTTCCATTTACTGACCTTTGACCTGTCAAAGGTCATAAAACTAGGAAGTGGTGAAGCCAGAATCTGAACCCAGATCTTAGTCTAAAGCCCATGTTTGTAACTAGTAAGCTAAAACACACAACAAGAAAACTGAAGATAACAGAAAGCACTGTTTTCCATTTAACCTGCTAAACCTGTGTTTATTAACTACCTAAAATGACTTAGCCCCTTATTTTTAAGCCTAACTTATTTTCTTATATACATATTTGACCTAGAATCAATTCTTATTTAGGAAGGAATTGTGGTATTAGAAAACAACATAGCCTTGCAATATGATCACAGGCTCTGAAGTTAAGTCTGGTCAAGTTCAAATTGTAGCTCTGCCACTTATTGGCCAGATGACTTTGGCAATTTTCATAGCTTCTCTGTGCCTTGATTTCCTCAATTATAAACTACAGATAACAATAGTACCCACCTTATGAAGTTGTTGAGAGTGACAATAAATGTAAAATGCACAAAAGTGTGCTTAGCAAATTATATGTAGCCAATAAATCTTAGCTGTTATTATCACTACCTCAAATCTCTCAGATGTCGAAATTGAGAAAAAGAGCCTTGATAATTCTTCATGTCCTTTACATCCTCACTCACCCTTCATATCGTAATACATATCGTTTAAAAATCTAGAAACATTCACTGTACCACTCAAAATCCCAGTTGTGGACTGGATGATAAAGTAGTAGGTACTCAATAAACATTTGTAAAAGAGTGAATGGATTTTTCTCAGGCGTTTTTTGTATTTTAGTGATTCCCTGGGTTAAAACGATTACAGGGCTATTTTCTTCTTTAATTACTTATTTTATTTTTGGCTGCGTTGGGTCTTCGTTGCGGTGCACATGCTTCTCATTGCCATGGCTTTTCTTGTTGCGGAGCACAGGCTCTAGGCACAAGGGCTTCAGTAGTTGTAGCATGAGGGCTCAGTAGTTGTGGCTCACAGGCTCTAGAGCACAGGCTCAGTAGTTGTGGCGCATGGGCTTAGTTGCTCTGTGGCATGTGGGACCTTCCTGGATCACGGATCGAACCCGTGTCCCCTGCACTGGCAGGTGGGTTCTCAACCACTGCGCCACCAGGGAAGTCCCTACAGGGCTACTTTAAACTAGATTCTTAGAAACTATTTCCCAAGCGTTCTTTGCTTTCTGATATTCAGATAATGTCCTGTTCTAGAAGAATCTTCTACCAGTCTACATGACCTTGTAACAAACCATTTCTGCTTTTCAGTTTATGTATCCATAAACCTGAGAGGTGAGGTGGACAGGAAATACTAAATAGGACATACAATTGGTCCTTTCCAGCTCAAAAATTCTGAGTATCTAAAACAAGAAATCATATTTAAAATACAGCATTAAATGAGACCAAATTTACATTTTTCTCAAAAAGAAACTTTTTTCTTAATTATAAATCAATTTTAAAATAAAAATTGCAAAATACAGATAAAGGATATACTTCAGTTTGTCTTTCCAGATCTTTTTCTTCTTTTTAATATATTAATGTTCACACACGCGCACACACAACCTTATTACATATATGTAATTAAGAATGATGTGTGTGGAGTGACTAAGATAGAAAAATAGAGGATGTGATGATGAAGAGTCTGGTTGTTAACAGGCTTTCTTGGATTGAGAGATAATGTCTAAACAAGGCTGAGTTTGGAGCACATTTCTTCAACATGTGTAGGTTAAAGGTTTCACTTGTCAGGTGGAGTGTGTATTGAGACTATGTATTGAGACTTGTGTATGAACAAGAAGGTAGGCACAAAGCCCTCTAGTTATCAGAGGATTTAGCTTCAGGAGAAATGGGGGGTTATCTACTCTAGATGGCAAAGAGCTGGGAGAGGCTCATGGGCTTGGCATGCTAATAAGGTAGAATTAGAAGATGAACTTTCAAAATGCATTGTTTACAAAAATCTTTCTCACTGAACTATGCCCTCTCTGTAGGTATTAAAAAAGTTGGTTTCTCATTTGCATAATAAAGTGGAGAGCTAGTAGTGGGAACTTATCTAATTCAAAGTTAGTACTTAAATTTCTAAGAAAAAAATATCTGAAACAGTAACAAGTTGTATATTGCCAAAAACTACAGGAAAAAATGAAATATAATGCTTTGGAGATGAAAAGAGCTTCAAATATATAAAGTACTTTAAAATTGTAGAAAATATAGTTCAAAATGATGAAATAAGAAATGCTAAAATAAGAATATGCTACAGCAGGAGGGACAAAAAAAAAAAAAAAAAGAATGATGTGTGTGGTCAGTTGTATCACTGATCTCAATTACTTGGTGTCCTCCCTGTAAGAGGATTATACAGAACTACCTATTACCATGTGGCTTCACTGCCCCTTCCAGGGGGAAAAATGTAGTCATATGATTCACTGTAAAGAGAAATGAATTTATCTCATGACCAAGCTGAAACTTCAAGAGCCATCATGTGGCCCTGAGACTGACATGTCTGAAGATTAGGTGCTGCTCCTTCAGTTTGGGTCCCATTAAAGGAATAAAGATGAGAAAAGACAGGATCATCTCCTTAGATATAGGGAAAAGCATCTGATAAAACTCAACATCCATCTATGATTAAAAGCTCTCAGCAAACTAAGAATAGGAGGGAATTTCCTTAACCTGGTAAAGAGCGTCTACAAAAAACCTACAACTGACATCATAAACAGTAGTGAAAAACTGAATGCTTTCCTCCTAAGATTAGGAACAAGGCAAAGGTGTCCTCTCTCATTACTTTTATTCAACAACGTACTAGAAGTCCTAGCCAGTGCAATAAAGCAGAAAAAGATGGCATACAATTTGGAAAGGAAGAAATAAAACAGTCATTACTTACAGACATGACTTTCTATGAAATTCTCACAGAATCTACAAAAAAGCTCCTAAAACCAGTGAGTCTGACAAGTCACAGGATATAAGGTCAATTTACAGAAATCAACTGTATTTCTATATACTAACTGCAAACAATTGGAAGATAACGTTTTAAAAATTGTTTTTAGCAGTTTCATCAATATGAAACACTTAGGGATACATTAAAAAAAATAAGAGCTCACATGCCACAATTAAGGAGCCCAGCGGCTGCAACTAAGGAGCCTGCAAGTTGCAACTAAGGAGCACAAGTGCTGCAACTAAAGGAGCTGGTGAGCCACAACTAAGGATCCCGCCTGCTGCAACTAAGACTCAGCGCAACCACGTAAATAAATAAATAAATACATGCAAGACCTGTACACTAAGATTTATAAAATATTGCTGAGAAAAATTAAAGACCCAAATAAATGGAAAATATACCATGTCATGGGCTAGAAGACTTAATACCGTTAAGATGTCCATTCTACCCAAATGAACATACAGATTAAACACAATCCCAATCATAATCCAGCAAGTTTTTTAAAAGTAGAGATTGACAAAATGATTCTAAAATTTATATGAAAAAACCTAGAATTGCCAAAGCAATCTGGAAAAAGGCTAAAGCTGGACCCTTACACTGATTTTAAGACAAACTGTAAAGATAAAGTGATCAAGACAGTGTGGTATTAGCATAAAAGCAAAGAGATTGATGCAAGAAAACATAAAGTCCAGAAACAGACCCATACATATGTTGTCCACTGACTTTCTACAAAGATGCCAAAGCAATTAAAGTGGGAAAGAGAAGCCTTTTCAGGAAATGCCAATGGAGGGGGAAAAAAAAAAAAAGAACCTTGATCCCTACTTTGTATCTTACACAAAAACTGAGATGTACCAGAGATGTAAATGTAAAACCTAAAACTATAAAGCTGTTAGAAGAAAACATATGAGGCAAGTATTTTTTAGACTGGATACAGAAAGCAAAACTATAAAAGAAAAAAGTATGGTAAATTAGATTGCATCAAAATAAAAACCTCCATTCATCAAAACACATATTTAGGGACTTCCCTGGCGGTCCCGTGGTTAAGACTCCACACTCCCAATGCAAGGGGCACTGGTTCAATCCCTGGTCAGGGAACTAAGATCCCAAATGCCTCACGGTGTGGCCAAAAAAAAAAAAAAAAACACACTTGTTTAAGAAATAAGTATAAAAGCCACAGACTGAGAGAAAGCAGTAAAAAAGTATAGATCTGACAAAGGACTTACAACCAGAACTCAATAATAAGCACTTTACTACAAAACTTTTCATTTTTTTAAAAAATTAATTTATTTATCTATTTTTGGCTGTGTTGGGTCTTCATTGCTGCACGCGGGCTTTCTGTAGTTGCGGCGAGCAGGGGCTACTCTTCATTGCAGTGTGCGGGCTTCTCACTGCAGTGGCTTCTCTTGTTGAGTAGCACGGGTTCTAGGCACGCAAGCTTCAGTAACTGCAGCATGTGGGCTCAGTAGTTGTGGCTTGCGGGCTCTAGAGCGCAAGCTCCGTAGTTGTGGCACACGGGCATAGCTGCCCCGCAGCATGTGGGATCTTCCTGGACCAGGGATCGAACCTGTGTCCCCTGCATTGGCAGGTGGATTCTTAATCACTGCGCCACCAGGGAAGTCCCAAAACTTTTCATTCTTATCATTCACCCATTTTTCTATTGAGTTGGTGAGGTCTTTTTCTTATTGATGTGTAGAAGCACTTTATATATTTAAAAAATTAGTTCTGTGATTTGAATTGCAAATATTTTTTCCCAGTTTACTGTTTGTCCTTTTAGGTAATTAATTCTTTTTTTTTTTTTTAATGTCATCTGAGCTTTAAGTTGTACACAGAATGGACTTTGCTACTCTGAGATTATTTTTTTAAAGTTCTGCTATGGATTTCCTTTGTACTTCCACTGTTTCACTGTCTTGTTGCATTCAAATCCTTGGTCGTTCTGTAATTTATATTAATGTAGTCTAATTTAGTGAGTACTTAATTCTTCTTTCATTTGTTCTTTAATAATAATGCATTTATGGTCATTATTTTTTCCTCAAAACAGCTTTCATTATGTTCCATAGTGGTTGGTAAGATGTGTTCCCCTTTCTATCCTTTTCTAGACAGTTTGTATATAATTTCATTTTTTATTTTCTTTTAGACCCAGGGGTCATATCAAGGGTTTATATCTAGTGCAATTTTTTAATTAAGTTTTTTTAGTCATCTTTTAATATTTATTTTTAATTTAACTGAACTGTGGTTAAGGAATAGTGTAATAATTTTCTTTGTGGCCAAGTACATGGTCAATTTTTTACAAATGTTCCTTAGATACAGGAATAAATGTATATTCTCTTTTTGAGGGGTATAAAGATCTAGTATATATCTATTAAACCAAAAGCACTGGTTGTATTATTTTTTATTTATGATCTTATTTTTTATCTACTAGATTTGTCCAACTATGAAAGAGGTCTCCCATTATCACTATTTACCAAGGTCTCCTAGCTTTTGTAATCATTGTTATATCTCCTATGTATTGAAGTTTTATCATACAGTGTAGTGTACTTTTCACCTTAAATTCTACCACATCTGCTGTTAATACTGCTATTCCTCCTTTTTGCTTGCCACTCCTTTCTTCTGGTTTGCATTTGCCTAGTACCTCTTTACCTGTCACTTTACTTTCAAGCTTTTTCATATTATTTTATGTTTACTTCTTATACACAGCATATAGCTGGATTTTCTGATTTAACCCAGTCTGAGAGGGTCCAGAGGATGGAACAATTTAATTTATTCTATTTAATGAAATGACTCACATATTTATACTTGACTTTATTCCTTCATTCTCATGTTGTTTATTATTCAGGAATTCTCCCATGGGTATATATTTTTCCATGCTATTTACAAGGCATACCTTGTTTTACTGTACTTTGCAGATACTGCATTTTTTATAAATTGAAGGTTTATGGCAACCCTGCATAGATAGTCTATTGGCACCACTTTTCCAACAACATTTGTTTACTTCATGTCTCTGTGTCACATTTTGGTAATTCTTGCAATATTTCAAATTTTTTTTTATTATTTTATTTGTTATGGTTATCTGTGATCAATGATCTTTGACATTACTGCTACAACTCACTGAAGGCTAAGGGGATGGTTAGCATTTTTTTAGCAAAAAAGTATTTTTAATTAAGGTATGCACATTATTTTTTTAGACATAATGCTATTGCAAACATAAGGGACTACAATATAGTGTAAACATAACTTTTATACGCACTGGGAAACCAAAAAATCCAGTGACTCACTTTATTGCAGTACTCACTTTATTGTGGTGGTCTGGAACCAAACCTACAATATCTCCAAGGTATACCTGTCTAACCTTTCTCTAATCCATACTACATATGATCATCTTTCCTCAGCTATGTAACTTTTCCTGGTTAAGTGGCATCCTATTATATGTATGTACAGTTTTAATTTGACCAATCCCCTACTAATTAGTTGTCCTCAATTTTTCTAATATAAACACCACCACAGCCCATCCAGTGGCACAAGCCACATACTCAGAAGTCATCTTTCACACTTCTTTCTCCTTCATTCCCATAACCTACTCATCACCAAGTTCTGTTATTTTACTCCCTAGGTCACACTCATATTTGTGTACATCTTCCATCTCTACCATTCTAATCTAAAGTATCATCAATCTGCAGTGGCCTCCTGTTCTACCCACATCAACTCTGCTCCCACACTTGTCCATCTTCTTCAGTGCCACTAGAGCAGACTACAAAAATTGGATGTCGTCACCTACAACCCTTCAATAGATTCTTACGCATTTAGGATAAAATTCAAAACACAGACCTCCAGACCCTGATCTCTGCATCAGATCACTTTATGTCACTCTCTTCTTTGCTCTGCATTCCAGCTACACTAGTCTTCTCCCATGCTTCTACCATCACAATATAAAAATGATGACCACTTAATGTGTTTATCATGTGCTTAGTGGTTTACATGCATTATCTCATTTAATCCTCACAAGATAAATAAAACTGATATTCCTATTTTATAGATGATGAAACTAAAGATTAAAGGAATTAAGTAATTCACCCAAGGTCTTACAACCAGTTAAGTGGCTGAACCAGGATCTGAACCCCAAAAATCTTATATGTTCCGGTATAATGTTGTAAGTCATAATTCTAGTTACTACTTTAAAATGTATATCTCAGAAATAACTAAATTTCCTTGTCAATTGCATTATTATGAACTTTCATCAAATCTTTAACCGTGGTCATTTTTAACTCTTCTGTCATTTACAGACAGTTCTGGATGTACTCTGATGCTTTTGCAAATACGCTCCTATAAAAGGGTTTCTTTCATCTTCAAGGAATTCATGGAAAAGACTCTGACAACTACAGGTTTCTGGTCACTGACTATACTGCTGAACTGAATGAATGAGCATTTTCAGAGCTCTAATGGAAAACTGATGAACTCATAAAACTGCTAACAAAAGATCAAGATAAAAAAAATTAATTACATGGGACTGAGTGAACTGATGAGGATGATTATAATTTTTGTGACTTTGTTTGAATAAAAAAAAAAGTCCCAAAGGACTCAGGGGCAAAAAATACACAAATCAATTTTCACTGCAAAGTAAAGGAGCTGTTACAGTGGAGGATTACTGGACTGAATGTCAATATTATGACATAGTATGAGTGTGTTTCGTGTTTGGTAATTGCAATCATTGTTGCTTTTGTTGTGGTCATCCAATTTACAATGCTTGGTGTCAGTCTATTTATCTCTTGTAAAAATAAAATACAGTGTGTGTGTGTGGCGGGGGGGAAGGATCTGAACCCAGGTCTGAATCCTGAGTTCATTATATCTATTTCCCCAGATGTGCACTCTTCAACCACATATAGTTTATCTTGTCACTACTGATGATGCCTTGAACATATTACCTATATAGCAATGTTCAATCAGGTGTTTGTACTTTGCAAAAAATTATTTCCACCCACAACTACGTAAGACAAGACTTACTCCTAATTACTCTAGCCCATCCAGTATAAAAAGTGAAAAGTTACAGTATCTCTAGACTTATGACTGTGAATTTTGAACTTGTTGGTAATTTCAAAATATCAAAAATAGTATATAAATAGGCTTTTAAAATAACGTTTCTGACAGTCAATGAATACTGAGAGAAATTAAGGTTGGAAAGTACCTTAGGGATTGCTCTAATTTATCATTTTGTTTTATAAATAAGCAATCTGAAGCCCAAATTAAGTGTCTTATCTAAGTTGTACAGCAAGCTAATAGCAATGTCAGAACCATGAACTTCCAATCCAGTGCTTTCTGTTATAGCAGATTCCAATGAACTGGATAGACTCAAGAATTTTACTAGTGTCTTGTCTTTCAAGCAAAAAGATTCCTTTGCGATGACCTAGGGGGTGGGATACGGAGGGTAGGAGGGAGGCTCAAGAGGGAGGGGATATGGGGATATATGTATGCATATGGCTGATTCACTTTGTTGTACAACAGAAACTAACACAGTATTGTGAAGCAATTATACTCCAATAAAGATCTATAAAAATAAATAAAATTAAAAACTAAACATAATCAAATGATGATGATAAAAAATAAAAAGGATTCAAAAGAAACAATAAAAAACTTACATTAAAAAGCCTGTTTCTAATTAACATCATAATTGGCAATAAAGTTATCCCTCCACTCAAAGTGGCTTATCATCTGCATTTCAAATTTAGAATAAAAAAGAAATTAAAAAAAAAGAAATAAAGAGAATACCTTTTTAGTCCATCTTTTTACTCCATTATATCCTTTGGTTACCAGCTGTCTATGAAAAAAGCTGTTGAAGAAGTGAACCTAGAAAGACATCAAATACAAGCACTCAGATTATATTAAGCTGTGCCAAGACTTAACTTCACAAGAAAATGGAAATTTTAAAATCCCTGAATGTAAGATGGACCAAAAAATGAGGAAAAGTTTCTTCTTAAAAATAATGACCAAAACATACATTAACCAGTTCAAAGAAGACTGTTTCAAATTTTCATTAGGATGACCTCACAGATGTGGTTGGTCTATAGTCAGAACTGGAATGGGGCAGTAAATAAATTACCTGAATCCAATCAAGAAAAGAAGCAACCTGATAAATCTCGTCAAATCAGGTGATAAAGTTGAAACAGGCTATGAAAGAATCAGGTAACAATTACTTTGAACTCAAGGGATGTGGAGTACAAAACTAACACTATCTGAAGGATGTGGACTTGGAGACTCCTATAGTCATAACAACTATAAAAAGGCTTTAGCATGATCATTTCTAGCACTGAAAAAATTACCCTAGTCGTATGTAGCATCATGTCCTGCATCCTTGGCTTTTTCAAAATTCTGGCTTATAAACGAGTATCAGCTCACCTGAGACGGTAAACGTACTACGGTCTTAAAGTGTTCACTCTAACTTTGACTCACTTGAGATGATAAAACTGTTCCCTTAGTGCTGAGGTTCTCAGGGTGTGGTCATCAGACCAGCAGTATCAGCATCACCTGGGAACTTGTTAAAAGGGAAATTCTCCGGCCCCACTCCAGTCCTACTAAAACAGAAACTATGAGGGCAGGGCTCAGCAATCTGGTTTCTGAGGATTCTGATGCACATTGGTTTTGAGAATCACACAGTTTAAGATATTAATAAAAAAGGCTTGTAGTAGCTATCTCTAGACAGTAATCCTCAAACTTTGAGTCCTTCAGAATCTGCAGGGCTTGTTAAAACACACACTGCTGAGCTCCACCTCCAGTTTCTGATTTAGTAGGTGTCGGTTGGATCCAAAACTCTGCATTCCTAGTAAATTCCCAGGTGATGCTGATGCTGCTGGTTTGGGGACTGTACTTTGAGAACGACGGCCTTGGTTAAGTGTCCTTTTCATCCAATGAAGGTTTAGAATTAAATGTAGTGGTAATGAAGGGAAATTATACTCTTGAAATTAATACTTGTATGTTAAAAATCATCTGGTGTTTAAATCTAAACATACAGGTGTATGTTTAGATTTCTGATGATTAAGAGAATTTGACAAAATAGAGAATCTGACAGATTAGCTTCATGATACCAATTTAAAATGTATAACAGATTTTTGATTTTAAGTGGAAAGTTATGACATTTTGTCTTTATTAATAAAGTGTTGGAATCTGAGATTCATTATATTTACCTGTTTAAATTATTAGATTTATAAAAGTTTATAAAGTACTTGGAAAGGTTTTGCTTGAAATTGAAGCCTCCCCATCAGGCAATGTGAGTACTCAGAAAGAAAATTTAATATATTAAATTTTAAAAAATAGTAACTAAGCTCTTGAGGGAATTTTAGAGTTTAAGGGGGGTTAGTTTGTATTTAAACTGAGTATCAAAGATTAATCCAAGAAAAAGTGAAGATGAATACTACTTTACTACATTTTTAAAGGGAGTAATACATTAAGTTAAAGTTTTTTAAAGTTAAATTTAAAAATTCAAAGCAAATAGTCCTTTTTGTGCATCTACCCACTAAATAAAAAAAAAGCCTCTTCAAGATATCAAAAAACACACCCATTCTGAAATAAATAAGCAGGAAAATACTGGCATCATGACTTTCTTATGCTGAAATGATTTTATAGACCTTATGCGCAATCCTAGCACATATCAAGACAAAAATCTCCTTTTAAAAATCTAAGAAATATCCAATAATTACATAAAGTTAAAAAAAAAAAAGCTTCTTCCTTTAATACACAAGGATTCTTTCTCCTAAAGAGAAAGTTTTCACTTACTTTGTCTGGGACTGCATCCATTATCAGCTCACCGTACATATTAATGACCTATAAAAAGTCAACATAAAACCAGCTTACTAATAACCCTATGCAATTCAGAACATCCACTCAGAATGAATAACATATTGCTACTGCTAACAGTAATCAAACCTTTCCAATACTGTACTGGGTTAGTGAATGAGTCACTTCAGTAAGGAATAAAGAATCCTTGATTCCAAAAGATAATTGTGAGGCCAACCTAGAGGTTATTAATTACATTTTATTGTCCAACATCCTCTGCAACTTCCATGCTGAGAATATACAATACACTAACCTGGTCATTCAGCCAATTCTGACCATCCAGGGTTGCCAGATCATCCATATCCAGCATGTGCTTATTGTAGAAGATGCGGAAGTTGCATTTTTGATGTCTGGCCCGATAGTTTGTTATCTCCCTATTGATAAAAGGTTTTCTGAAACAGAAATATTTTGAAAGTAAAAAAAAAAAAACCACGAAACAAAAGTTCAACTCAGTTTACTGCTAAGTATCCTTTTTTTTTAAATCAAGAGAAAAGTCATATAAGCCAATAATTTTCTTTTCAATGGCTTAACTTAAGCATCATTGACAAACCTATTAGAAAAGTCTTCATTAAAGACATCTTTTAATCTTCCAAGGACATCTTTTTCACTGAGTGGGACCAAACTGCCATACTTCTTCATAACCTCATCTAGGAATCCTTAAATAAAGGAAGAAAGAAAATTTAAGATGGAAAAGCCATTTTCAGCAAAGTCACCATCCCATTACTTAACTTATACACAACACTTAACATACATTTAACCTACATTACTAAATGCATTATAAAAAGAAATCTTTTAAAAGTTATACTTTGTAAAAAAAACTTAAATGGATCAGGCCCTCACCATTCCAATCTAGAGAGAAATGCTCTAAGGCATCATTTCACATTGGATTTTTAAGCTACTGATGCATTGTTAGAAAATGGATAGCTGAAACTAAAGACTGACATTTTTCAGTATCTTAACCTTGGAGAAGAATCCTATCTCCCAAAGGTAAAACCTAAAGGGTTTAATCACCTAGTTAAATGTGTCTATCACATTTAGTAACTGAAGAAATTATCTTTTTTAAAATCACAATTAGAATTGTTGAGATCACTGTCATTGTATTTATTATTTGATAAAGGTGTGAAATTTCACATCTCATAACAAGGGACATATACTAAGGCATTTTAAATATACAATTTGATAGTTATTTTAATACTCATGATACTGCATAACCCTATGAGGTGAGTTAAACCCTATGAAGTGAGCTTAACCCTATGAAGTGAGCTTAACTGGGTAACAGCTGGTGAGGCATGTTTTAAAAGAGGAAACAGAATTAAAGAATGACTTCTTGACCAGGATACAGGCTAGTCTTTACATCAACTTAAGTAATAGGTATATGCATTTTAATGGTTTCCAAGAGGATCCACTGAAGAAATATACCTAAAAATACGCTAGGAAATAAAACCAGGCCATTATTTCTAAGTAACTACAAAGAAGCTGAGGGAAGGCTTAGAGGCTCACAGAAGTGGAGATATGACTTAGGCTATCCACTGAGTGGGGAGTGGGGAGAACAACAGTCTGGCTAACCATCGGTCTGACAGTTAAGTCCACCGAGTTAAGATGGAAAAAATGAGGACTGTTAGCCACTTATTTTACCCAGCCCCCTTTCTAACTTCAAGAATGGCCTCTGCTAAGTATCTATATAAAATGGACAGAAATGATCACAACACAGTAGCTGTCCTGGAAATGGAGTGTTTTGTATGGGGGAGGAGCAGACAAATGTGTGAAAAACCTATTTTCCTCCTGTTAGTCTCCCACCAGAGTAGCTCCCAACTTGAAAGGCTTAAGAGTATAGTAAGCAGGAAAGAGTTGCTTGCTTATGTCTGCTCCTGGTCTAGGCTTTAGGCATACAGAAGACAAAGGGAGTCTCATGTTCCAGTTTAGTCAGAGTAGGAGATGATGACTTGGGGCTTCTACACTAGGAATCCATTCGGCCTATGTTTGGCGATAGTGTTTAGTATATCATATCTTACAGTTGTCTAAGCATAGTCTTGTGTCTACATGGGAGAATGGACCCAAACAGAAGATAAGGATTCCCAACATTTGAGAAACTGAATTTAAGGAACAAATTTTATACAAAAATATTGCCCCTAATAACAAAAAATTAAACTTTAGGCCCAGCAACCTTAATTGAGACTCTTCAAATAAGAAAGCAATCTCTTCTACCAATCGAATATGGACCCAATTCCAAACTTGTAACAAGAGGTGTCCTTGTTATGTTAACAATGTTATTTCTGAACGGCAGTGTTTGGGGGATTTTAAGTTATGTTTAAGTTGTTATGTTTTTTTCCTCTTATCCGTATTTTTGTTTTCACTTTCAGATGATAAACATGGATTGGTAATGCAGTAGAAAAGCCCAACCTGGATCTTCAAGGACAACCCTAATGACAATGTCTCACTGATGCACACCATTATCTCACTAGGACCAGAAGTAAACAACAGTTAAAACGTGCTCATACTGAAGCTGGCATGCCTAGAGCCCGTGCTCCACAACAAGAGAAGCCACTGCAATGAGAAGACTGTGCACTGCAACAGAGTAGCCCCTGCTCTCCTCAACTAGAGAAAGCCCGTGCACAGCAACGAAGACCCAATGCAGCCAAAAATAAATACATAATTTAAAAAAAAAAGCACTCATAAGCCAAGCACCAGCATACCTCGTTTCATCCTTATAACTATCCTATGTGTTAGACAGTATCCCTACTTTAAAAATGGAGACAGGCGGCTTAAGGAGGTTAAATAACTTCCCCAAGGACCCTTAACTAGCATATGGCAGAAATCAGGTTCTGACTGTAGGTTATGTGACAACAGAAACTGAGCCGTTAACATCTATGCTGTGCCACCTCCAATGCAGGAAATATCTATTATCTCTTCTCTACAAAACAACTTAGTTCTTCATTTTACCTTTCCCTTCTAATACCCATGGGCCAAGAGTAACCCAAAAAACAGACTTCTGAAAATGAGAGTTACAGAATTCCCTGGAGGTCCAATAGTTAGGATTCCACGCTTCCACTGCAGGGGGCAGTGGTTCTATCCCTGGTTGGGGAACTAGATCCCACTTGCTGCAGTGCTCAGCCAAAAAATTAAAATGAGAGTTAAATTCACTATTTATCCACTTGTTTTCACCAAACCAATGAACCAACAAGGAAAATGCATTTGGAATATACAATTTCTTTTATTCCAGAAGTACTAAAATTTTAGTATGACCTAGAAGCAAAGGATAAAATATTAGGAAAAAACAAAACCATGAAAAATTGGAGTTCAAATTATATTCCATCTTGTAAGTACAAAAGGTAATAATGTGAAAAACAAAAACTGAGGTGTTTTTTAGAAGTTAAATTACTCATCATGTTAACCCAACTGTGTTAGACAGCTTTTAATTGCAACAACTGATATGGGTCACTTGGATCACATCCCACCCTGAAAGTGGAAGGGGTTCATTGTGTTGTGCACATATGAAATGCAACCACTTGGTTCTCCAACAAGATACAATACACATGTCAGAAAGGTCCCATCAAAAATAAGAAAGGAAAAAAAAAAAAAAAAAAGGCACAAAATATCTAAGAATAAACTTAAGGAATGTGCTTAAGTTTATTAAACTTATTAAACAAGTGAAAAGCACTACCAAATTCTAGTAAGGGACACAGATCAATAAATGGAGTAATTCTTTGGTTTTTAGACAGGAAAACTCCATATTAAAATGAATGCAATTTTCCCTAAATTAGTCTATTAATGTAATGCAATACCAATCAAAAGCCACTGTTTGTTCATTGGTTTAACTGAAAAACCAAATCCAAATTCTTGGGACAAAAATGTGAGAAATTCTTAGAAATTTTTGAAAAAGATTAAGGAGGAGAGGTGAATAGGGGCAAAAGAGAAGAGGAGAAGGAGGGCCTAATCCCATCAAATTATAAAACCAAATAACAGTGATTGAAGCAGAATAGTGCTATCACAGAAACAGAGAAACCAACCAGATAGGAATCAGAATGGCAGGCAGCATCTCATAATCATGGGGAAAAGATGAATTAATCAATAAATAGTATTAGAACTACCAAGTAAATCTTTTGTTCACAGTTGAAATTCATTTTGGTGTAAAGAATGTAGGAATCCGGGCTTCCCTGGTGGCGCAGTGGTTGAGAGTCCGCCTGCCGATGCAGGGGACACAGGTTCGTGCCCTGGTCCAGGAAGATCCCATATGCCACAGAGCGGCTGGGCCCGTGAGCCATGGCCACTGAGCCTGCGCATCCGGAGCCTGTGCTCCGCAACGGGAGAGGCCACAACAGTGAGAGGCCCGCGTACCGCAAAAAAAAAAAAAAAAAAATGTAGGAATCCATCTTTAGTTTTTTCCAAACACCTACATGTAAAAATAACACATTAATAGTCTAGAAAATAGGGTTGAATATTTTTATAAACTTGAAATGGGAACAAGCTTTAAGTATTTATGCTAGTATCAATGCATGACCATAAACATTTTAAAATAAAGTGGCAGCCACCCCATAATTCCTTTAGAACTTTTATGCCCTAATGAACATGTATGTCTTAAACATGTAAGTAGCAAACTATACTCACTCTTCTGGAAGCTGCTTTTTTATATTCAATACATGGATTTTTTTTCCCTAAGTCAATTCAAAACAATCTAGTGGTCCATTAAATTGATCTGGCATATTTTAACCAATTCCGTGCTGATGGCCATTTGTTAATTTTTAGCTCTCTAAATAATGTTACAATTAAAACCCTCAATATATCCTTGTTCTAGTGTTTCCTTAGAACACACTTGCTAAAATTCAAATTTCTGAGGGAACTCCCTGGCGGTCCAGTGGTTAGGATTCCATGCTTTCACTGCCAAGGGCAAGAGTTCGATCCCTAGTCAGGGAACTATGATCCTGCAAGCCAAAAATTAAAAACCAAAAACATTTTCAAATTTCTGGGTCAAAGGACATTAAAACTTGCAGATTTTCACTTATGAATTTGGTTATCTATATTTATGAGATTTTAATGCTTATGGAGTCAAATTGGTATATTTTTATTGCTTCTGAGTTTCCTATCATGCTTTAAAATGTCTTATCAATATGAGATTATAAAAATGGTCTTGTGTTTTTTTTTAACAGCTTAAGCTATGATTCACATTACCATAATTCATCCTCTTAAAAGTCTACAATTCAGTGGGTTTTTATATATTCAGAGTTGTACAACCATTACCATTACGTAATTCCAGAACATCTGCATCACTCCACAAAAAAATTTTGTATGTATTAGCAGTTACTCCTTATTCCCCCCCCCACCCCCTGGCAACCATTAATCTACTTTTTATCTCTATGTATTTGCCTACTCTGAACATTTCAAAACGATAGAATCATATGGTATGTAGCCTTTTGTGTCTGACTTCTTTCACTTAGCATGTTTTCAAGGTTCACCCTAACTGAAATATATCAGTACTTCATTCCTTTTTATGGCAGAATAATATTCCATTGTATAGATATACCAAAATTTTATTCATCTATTTATCAGTTGATGGATATTTAAGTTTTTTCCACTTTTTGGCTACTATGAATAATGATGCTATGAATATTTGTGTACAAGTTTTTGTTTATCTGTATTTGTTTCTAATTAGTTAACTTTTCAATCCACCTGGAACATGTTGTGATACAGGAATCTATTTCTTTTCCTTCCAAAACAGCTAATCTGAGTACAGAATCCTAGACTTTCCTACCCTCCCTGAAAATTTTTTAAGTTGTCTTGTACAAACATAACACTACTGTTGTTGCAAAGCATTCAACTTGGTTTTGAAGGGAGTAACTTTCTGAACAAATACTGCATCAGTTTATGCAATATTTGATAAAAATATGAAACACAAAAGTAAATTTTGATAAGTACAATGGGCTCTTAATAAATATATAAATACAAAATGAGCATAATGTGCAGTTATATTAGAGAAGAGCCAGCATTCAGGACACCACAGAATATTGGCTAACACTACAAAGTCAATTAAGGGAGCATATACCATGCTGATTGTCCTATACTGATTCCTATTCTGATTGCTCTGTTAATCCTGATTACTCGAGTTTAGTTCAATTTGTCTCTTCCATTGTGTTGGCTTTCTCCAGATGTTTGGTGATAGATTACAGGCTCATCTCTACTTGAATAACTTGCGGGTGGAGGGAAGGCTGTGATGGGCAGTAGCTTTTGCTCTGCCTTGAACTATTTTCAATGTGCAGATGCTAAGAACCCCGAAAACAGTTCTTCTGGAAAGGGTTGTTCTTCATTCTTGCCAGGCATTATAAGTAATGGGGCAGGAGTAGAGGGGAATGTCCTGCCTCTCCACACCAATCTCCTATTCTTAGAATTTCAGTGCTATATGTCAATTATATCTCAATAAAATTGGGGTGGGGGGAGAAATTTCAGCTTGATAGCAGATATCCTCCTTGCTGATATATGGCACAGGCAGGGAGAGATGCTTTTGTGGAGATCTTCCAACTACTCGGTCTTTTACCATGGGTCTCCTCCCCTTTCCTCTCCACCTCCACCATCTCCAGAAATGGTACACCCTCAGTGTTGCACCATTTTCCTGCACTAATCTTCCTTCTGTCACTGGGGCTCCCCTCTGGATCTTCCCTCTACTTTATGCCTTGTTAGTTTCTCAGTTTTTGATCTACCAAAACTCTCTTTGTTTTTGAGTACAGAGATACATATGTTTTAAATATATTTTTCATAATTTCTGTGGGTTTGGTAGGAGGAAGAGATTCCATGGGCTTACTTCATCCTCTTAAATCTACTATTGGTTTCTGACAGATATTCTTTACTAAGTGAAGGAAGTTTTCTTTATTCCTAGTTTTCAAAGAGATTTAAACACAAAGGAAGCTAAGCTTTATTATCAGGCTTTCAGTACTTGCTGAGATACCATGATTTTTCTCTTTTAGCCTATTAAAATAACTACATTACAGATCACTAAATGTGAATTCTGTAAAAAATTCTTGTCTTCACGTTATGCTACAGTTTTACTATAGGACATAGTCAATTTATCAACTTTTTTGGAAGTGCTACACATATATTTGTAAGTTAATTGGTATTTGTGGGTGAATGCTAACTTTTTCAGATTTATGAATCATGGTTCTGCTAACCTCATAGTAGGGAAATTTGTCTTCATTCTAGGACAGCATAAACAACAGAATTTTTTTTTAAAAGATTTTCTAGGACTCTGTACTTTGTCATTTTGTGGGGAAAAGTTTTTTATACATACTTAATGGTTGAAAAAGCAAAGTGTTCAGAATTGTTTAAACCACCAAGAAGTAACTCTCCTAACTCCCCAGAAAAAGCCATTTATAACAATTTGATATATCTGTCCAGATATGTCCTATACAAATGCATGTGCACACATATATACATGTACTCATTATGTGCACATGTATCTTTTAACAAAACGGCCTCCTTCCGTTTTGCAACTTGCTTTTTTCACTTTTCGAATTTATTCTTTAAGAGCTTCATAGTATACTGCCTGGATATGCTGTAATTTATAGGTCCATAAAAACACTTGCTTTGGTTGTCCTCAGTGTTTTACTACCAAGACAATACTATAAGTAATGTCCCTGTACAAATATATTTGTACTCTTTTATATCTTGGCTAAATTGCAAGAAGGGGAATGGGTCAAAGACTGATACTGCCATATTATCTTCCAGAAGTGTTTATACCAAATGACTTCATGGGGTAGATTTTGACAAGAAGACTTTAAAGCACTATGTAAAAACTTGAAGCCATAAAGTAAAGACAAATAAAATTTACTATGTAAGAACTGAAATTTTCTGTTAAGCAAAAATGTCATACACAAAGTCAGGGTACTGAGGGCTTTTACCAAAATTTAATTTAACATCTGTAAAACTAGGCCAGGGGAGGCAGGCTCGGACGGCCCAAGGAGCTGCAGCCGCCCTTCGAGCCCTCCTTGCCGACACTATGCTCCAGTTCCTGCTTGGATTTACTCTTGGCAATGTGGTGGGAATGTATCTGGCTCAGAACTACGACATACTTGAAGAAATTAAAAAGGACGTGGACGCCAAGAAGAAACCCCCTAGTTCATGAGGCCGACTCTAGCACTGCCTCCTGGATAAACTGATTCTACTGTTCTTGAGGGCCTCCTTTACCATCTGAACCAAAAGCTTTTGTTTTCATCTCCAGCCTCAGCAATTTTCTTCTTTGCTAGACCCTGCATTGCCTTACAGCACAAATGGGGCCACAAGTTAAGAACAACCCTTACTTTTCCAACATCCTCACTCCTTCCCTTCCTCCTTCCAGCCACTTGGGAGGTCCTGAGAATGGAATTATGGTGCTAGATTAGTAAACATGACCTTTAACTAGTAGTTTCTCCCTTATTCTTTGGGATTTCTACTACCATTTTTTTTCCGAAAGAAAAAATGATGAGTTTTGTATAGCTGATGAGATATAAATAATGCTGATTTCACAGTCTAGCAATTATACTGGGTGTTTAAACCTTTGGTACTAAATTATGTTGTTTCAAAGTAGTAACTAAAATGAAAATCTAGAAGCCAGTTTCTGGTGAATTATCCACTAATTTTATATTGTTGTCAGGAAGCTCCATAGTTGCTAATTTAACAAATAAATCAATTTGCTATTCATTAACCGAGAAACTCTGTTCTGAGAACTCTATCAGGAACTCAGGAATTTAAAAGTATTTAAAGTAATGGCCTTCGTCCTCAGTAGAATTCATAGTCTCGTATGCATGTTTTTCTTAATGGTGCATTTGATCTCCCTCTATTCTCTCATAAGAATCATACTTATTTTACTATAGGCACATTTTACATTACATGGCATATAAATGAGAAGTTGTCTATAAAGGAAATTTTATGCCTTTTTACATTTAAAAAAATGTATTTACATTATAACTTTATAGTGGTTCTCATTAAAAAAAAAACTATAATGATGCTAAGGACCTTGAGGGTAGGAATCAGTGTATCCTGTTTGTTGCCACATTCTTAGAGCCAACAATGGTACATAGGAGCTTCTCATATATTAAATAAAATATAAACAATCCAATAGAGAAAAAGGCAAAGTAAAATTATATACAAACAAAAAATGGCAAAGACAGAAAAAGATGTTCAAACTTTAAATTTAAAAAGGCAAATTAAAACAAAGAACTCTCCTGTGATCTATGAGACTAGCAAACTTTAGCAAATGCAAACGGGTTCAACTTTTTAGAGGGCAATTTAACAATTCTCTTAAAATTTTAAGTGTGATTATCCTTCCACCATCATTTCTACTACTAGGAATTTAACTTACAAAAACAACCATAGTAGTATAAAGAAGTAATTCCACTGCACCATTGTTTATAGAGGGAAACAACTAAAAGCAACACAAGTGTCCGTCAATCAAAAACTTACTAAACTATGGAACATCTATATAATACAGCAATATAAAAGAATGTCTAACTGCTTAAAGGGAAATCCATGTGGGGAAGGACCAAACAGGACTCTCCTAGAAAGGATAATGGACAGCACGTGTGGGCCA
This sequence comes from Monodon monoceros, assembly GCF_005190385.1. Lineage (NCBI taxonomy): Eukaryota > Metazoa > Chordata > Mammalia > Artiodactyla > Monodontidae > Monodon > Monodon monoceros. Next base: position 72,201,138 of record NW_021703767.1, on the reverse strand, counting down.
GAGATTGAGGGAGAATAAAGGAAGAGTGCATACCAGAAAGGCAGATTGACAGCTGTTCATCATCCACTGGAGAGGCTTTTTGACTGTTCTTCCCACCTCCCACTTGATTTTCTAGTTTGAGTCCACTGCACGTCAGAGGAGCCTCCAGTGGACTTTTACAGTAAGGGTGGTCCAGCAACTTAGAACTAAGAATGTTCTGCTTGAAAGATCCATCCTCATCCATCTGGCATGAACTCTCATTCTGAACAGTCTCTTCGGACACAGGCCCATCTACACTACTCACAGATTGATCTGCCCCAGACACTGACAGTTTTACTCTGTCATCATTGACAGTACTTGTCTGATTTTCCTGACCCAGAGCCATAACTTCTCCCTCGGTTTCCGAGATAAACATGTTATTAGAATGATGTTCTGGTAAGGGGATGTCACGAATCAGCTCTGTACACTCCCACTTAGGAGAGGAACAGGGTGACTGGTCCCAGATGTATGTGCCACTGCCATTCTGTTGGTCAGGGAATGCTTCATCTAAACTAAGCTCCTTGCCCAAGACAGGGCTTCCTTTAGTGTGGCCATCAGGCACATGAGAGTTCTTTCCCTTCACCACAGCATTGCTGTCCATATCTGGAAGGTATGGTTGATGCCGACAAGAAGGGTCTTTAGGTTCTGGGGAAGGGAATAAGCTGCAACTGCCACCCTCACTGTTCTCCCTAAGGGTCTCTTGATGGTCCCCAGTGACCTGCACCCAGCTTCGCTGGGCTTTTTTTAGCTTGCAAACTTTGCTTTTTGTTCTGAAGTGCTGGGATCTGAGAATCCTGTACCGAAATCTAATCATGGATAATTTCTCATACATCATATGAGGAGATACTTTTATTCTTCTATGTTGATTAAGTTGGAACTTTCTTGGAATCAGGGGTCCCCCATTCCTGTGGTGCTCCAGCCCTCGGCAGCAGCCATAACAAAAGCGCTTTCTCTTATGGTTGCTCAAGGTGACCACAATTGTGCCACTCTCACCTGGACTCTGGCTCTCCCCATTGAACTTCATAGGAGGATCAGAAGCTTGTGGCTCCGTCCTAGGTCTGTGACCACTGGCCTGACTTAAAACACTATTTGCTGGTATGTCAGTGGCTGCCTTCAAGAGACTTTTCTCTCCAGAGTATTCATGATCAGAGTTCTTTGCTGATGATAGCAACTTCTCTGCTTGGAGTTTCAGGAAGGTCCTTGAGGAGGAAATGAAGTGTTTAGTGTCCTTTCCTTTCACTTTAGAGGACAAACTACTAAGATTCTGAACAGCCACATTGGACTTTGCCTTAGCAAAAAGGGGTTCATCCTGGATCCACGTTTTCTGGAATTGAAGGGCCTTCTTTCTGCACTGGAAATGCCTTAAATGCCTGCTCCAAGTAACTGGCCTTCCCAACTTGGCTTTCAGAATGCACAACTGTTGGTGAAAGTAGAACTTCTTAAAGCCTCCAAACCCAGTATTCCATTTCTCAGAAAAGGCTAAGTGGATTCCTTTCCTCCATAGAATTTTCCTCTGTTTTTTCATTTTTCTGATGCATAATGAGATCTGAATGCAGCTGTAAAGAAGAGAAAGAAAATTTACATTTCTACCCTAAAAATAAGGTCATAAAGATACATTCACTGGCTTCCCTGGTGGCACAGTGGTTGAGAGTCCACCTGCCAATGCAGGGGACACGGGTTCGTGCCCCGGTCCGGGAGGATCCCACATGCCACGGAGCGGCTGGGCCCGTGAGCCATGGCCACTGAGCCTGCGCGTCCGGAGCCTGTGCTCCGTTAATGGGAGAGGCCACAACAGTGAGAGGCCCACATACTGCCAAAAAAAAAAAAAAAAAAAAAGATATATTCACAGCAATATACATTAGAAAATTGAAAAAAGCATATGAAGTTCAATTTATACTATCAGACATAATGAAATCCTACCTGATCAAGGTTTTCCCCACAATGAAAATGAGGGATAAGGGAAGACATGAGTGCTCCAACATGACCCCATTTTGCTGTACCTGCCTCTGATAGAAACAAGTTTCAAGAATCATTTCCCAATATGCAGCCAGTTTCTGATGAAGCAGAAAGGGCAGGGAGTCAGGAGAGAATTTCTAAGTGTTGACCTTGTTTCTCATTAGCTAAGTGACTTTAAGCAAGTCACCCAAATTCTGTGTTCTCATTTGTAAAATGAAGGATAGAGAAGGGAGAGGGGACCAGACACCATTTAAGACTGAGTTCACATCAAAACAATTTGTTCCATACAACAAATTTTCTTTTAAATATTTTTTTTGATGTAGACCATATTTAAAGTCTTTATTGAATTTGTTACAATATTGCTTCTGTTTCATGTTTTGGTTTTTTGGCCACAAGGCATGTGGGATCTCAGCTTCCTGACCAGGGATAGAACCCACACCCCCTGCATTGGAAGGTGAAGTCTTAACCACTGGACTGCCAGGGAAGTCCCATACAACAAATTTCAGAAAGGAAAGGCAGGGACTTTTATTCTGTACAGTCATCCACAGGCGGACAGTCAATATATGCATGCAATATCAGTACCTCAAGAGGGAGACCGACCAGCCTCCTCTTTGTCAGTCAGTCAAAGACTTTCTGAGTGACTATGAGGAGACAGGACTCTATCAGGTGCTCTCAACCAGTTATGGTTCTGGCTCTCAAGTAAGTATAAGAAAAAAGAACCAACACAAGTGTGTGTGTGTGTGTGTGTGTGTGTGTGTGTGTGTGAACTTTAGGAACACACTTACAGGAAAGGGTAGATGAAAATGATAGTCAAAACCAAACATGGTTTGGGACTTCCCTGGTTGTCCAGTGGTTAAGACTGCACTCCCAATGCAGTGGGACCGGGTTCATTCCCTGGTAAAGGAACTAGATCCCACATGCTGCAACTAAGAGCCCGCATGCCACAACTGGAGATCCCGCATGCCACAACAAAGATCCTGCGTGTTGCAACTAAGACCCAGCACAGCCAAATAAATAAATATTAAAAACAAACAAACATGATTTCCCCTCAGACTTAATAAGATCTAACATTACTGAAGGCTCTTTAGCCTAGAAAGAAAGGCACCAGCCACTGCAGGTGGAACAGAAGAATCAAAAACCAATATCCTAATTTCAGCCTACTAATAACTTACTAGGAAAAGCTGTATTACCTTTCTGTGCATCAGTTTTCTCTGGGGGCGGGGCAGGGGGGAGAAGAGGACTGAACACATGTTTACTTCTGCTTCCTTTCCAAATCCCATTAAGATGACGGAAATGCAGTTTTTAAAAAAGCAAAACCTCTCAGGGACAATGACAACAAAAAAGGAGACGAGCAATAAAACTGCTGAAAGAAGAAAGCAGATGAATGAGTGATAACAGACTTAGCCAGCCAAAAGAGCTGAAATCTAAGCCAGCAGTGGGGGAAGCCAAGCAGCAAGTTACAGGACCTCAGAAAGGCTCAGGAACCAAGAGCAACAATACCTATGAAGGTCAGGGAATGGAAGACAGCTGAAAAAGGAAGGACTGGTTGCGAGTCTGAATAAGAAGCAATTAGACTCTAAGATCCCTTCTCCTACCATGGCAGATGATCAAAGTTTCACTTACTCAAGGGAATGAACTAGAACAGTCAGGCACATCATGTACAACTGAGGGCAGGGGTACAAACAGGAGGATAAATCAGTTTACATAAGGAATTTCTCCCCAACCTCTTTCCTCACTCAGCTCCCAGAAAAGTTTATACCCCAAAGGAGGAGATCAGTTCTGGGGGTGGGCAGGGGGTTGGGTAGGGATAGATCATTCAAAAAGACAAACAGATACTGATATTTGGGGATGCCACAACTACACAGGCCCAAACAATTACCCCAAAGTTTAAGAAGCAATGAAACCCCCAAATCCCTCCCCAACTCCGCATAGCAGGTAACTGTCCCTCCCCGACCCAAGATTAGAAGTTTCTCCTTCAGAAAGGAAGTTCTGCAGACAAGGGAATCCCAGGAACAGTTTGAAGATGGAATTATATATTGAATATAAGACCCCACAACACTTTCCCACTCATCTCCCAAAACGCTGTCAGTCTGTCTTTCCCGTCCAAGCAGGAGATTGGAAGATTCTTCTTCAGAGAAACTGATTATTCCACAAGAAAATATATAAGTACAGGTATGCCCCAGCATGGCCCACAGTGCACCCCACAAGTGACAAGTCCCACCACAAGCTCAGAACCTCCAACCAACTTCTTAGTGGTCAAAAGACAGCATAACTAAGAATCACCACACTTCCAGGGATAAAAAGTAGACAAAAACAAACAGATAAAAGCAAAAGCATATTTAGAGAAGTCAACTTAAAAAACCTAAGAAGGGGAGAGAAGGGAAGTTATTGTTTAATGTGAAGAGCTTCAGTTTAGGAAAATTAAAATGGGTCTCAGGATGGATGGTGGTGATGGTTGCACAGCAATATGAATGTATTCAATGCCACTGAACTGTATACCTAAAAATGATTTAAATGGTAAATTTTATGTTATGTATATTTTACAATTTTTTTTAAAAAAGAAGAAAAAAAACCCCAACGCTATCCTCAAAGAAGAAAATATTACATCCACTGGGGAAAAAAAGAATGGGATTTTTTTTTTAAAGGAACAGTTAAAAAAATAAAGGAGCTTAGGACACTTAAAATGGCAAAAATGAAAAACTCAATAGAAAGTAAAGGGCTAATATTACTAATATTTAATATCTTAAATTGAGGGATAAATGAAAAGGCTGATGGAAAAATGGGAAAAAGACATAATGAAACAATTCACAAATAAATATTTTTAAATGGCCCTTAAACGTAAGTAAAGATGTTCAACTTCATGCATTAAAAAATTGTCAAGGGGGCTTGGGAGATACGCAAAATGGGTGAAAGGAGTCAAAGGTACAAACCTCCATAAATAAACATATAAACAAGTCATTCATGACGATGTACTGTACAGCATGGTGACTACAGTTAATAATACTGTATTGCATATTTGAAAGCCGCTAAAAGTAAAGCCCTCATCGCAAGAAAAAAAATTTGGGGGGTGGGGAGCTATGTATGGTGATGGATTTAACTAGACTTATTGTAATTATTTTGCAATGTATACAAATGTTAAACCATTATGTTGTACACCTGAAACTAATATATGTCAATTATACCTCAAAAAAATTTGGCAAAAGTTATAGCAACATGTTTTGTTGGTGGGAGAAAAAAGACTTTCATACTTTGCTGGTTGGGAATACAAACTGATAAAATCATTTTGGAGGGGAATTTGGTAATATCTAACAAAACCATACAAGTATTCACCTTTTAATCCAACAACTCCACTTTTAGGAATTTACCCTGAAGATACATCTCCAATAATAATGAAAATACATAGTACATGGTTATTCACTGCAACACTGTCTGTAATTGCAAAATACTGGAAACAACCTAAATGCCCATACATAGGGCAGTGGTTGCATAAACTATGGTTCATCTGCACAATGAATGAAGCTGTAACAGAATAAGGATAAGGTCTATGAACTAACGTGGAGTAATTTCCGGTTTAAATGAAAAAAGCAGAGTTCAAATGAGTATCAATGGTAAACCACTGCAATAGTTTAGCCAATGTACAGTTAGGGAGAACAGTCCACACAAGATCACCCTCACTTCTGACAACAACTGAAAGTTCAGGGAGTTTCCAAAACCACCCTCAGGTCTGATACTTTGTCAGAAGGACTCACAGAACTCACTAAAAACTGTTAATAGTTATGGCTTATTACAGCTGAAGAATGTGGATTAAAATCATCCAAGTGAAGACTACATAGTGCAGAGTCCAGGGGAAGTAACAAATGAGGCGCTTCCAGTTGTCCTCTCCCTATGGAGTAGAGACAGCATTACTTTCCCAGCACCAGTGTGTGACAAAGTGTGACAAGAATTGCCAGCCAGTGAAGCTCACCTAAGCCTTGATGTCCAGAGTTTTTATGGGGGTTCATAGGCATAACTGATTGCCCACACGACTGAGCTCAGTCTTCAACCCCTCTGGAGATCGACTGATATCAAAGTCATTACCCTAAATCACACTGTTGGTTTTTCTGGCGTGGCCAATCCCCATCCTATATCATACTGTTAGATTATCAGTGACCCAAGCCCCCAGGCAAATAAAGACACTCCAATCAGACATAACATTCCAAGGGTTTAGAGATTACCTCCTTAAAGCCAAGGATAAAGGCTTTCTTTTTGTGCAAGGTTAATTCTTTACTATATTATATATAGCCACCTTTCATAAAAGAAAAAATAAGAAAATATACATGTATCTGCCCTTTTGTGCCTCCCAAATAAATTAATTAATAATATAAAAATCAGGGCTTCCCTGGTGGCGCAGTGGTTAAGAATCCGCCTGCCAACGCAGGGGACACGGGTTCAAGCCCTGGTCTGGGAAGATCCCACATGCTGCGGAGCAACTAAGCCCGCGAGCCACAACTACTGAGCCCGCGTGCCACAACTACTGAAGCCCACACGCCTAGAGCCCGGGCTCTGCAACAAGAGAAGCCACTGCAATAAGAAGCCCGCACACCGCGACAAAGAGTAGCCCCTGCTCGCTGCAACTAGAGAAAGCCCACATGCAGCAACGAAGACCCAATGCAGCCAAAAATAAATTAATTAAAAAAAAAAGAAAGTTAAATGTCAAGCTTGCAAGAAGGAAAGCAATCCAATTTATACAACAGTGCCTCAAAACAGGTCAGGAATTGGCAGCAGGAAGTTCTGTAAGTGGGGTGTGAACACGGTGCTAAAAACAAGAGGATAAATCAAATCATTTAGATACCCTTCTACTCGCCACTAAAACCAGCCAACTGCCCCTCCCTGATCCTTGCAGAAGCCTGGGGTGTTACTTTCTAGACTAAAACAGCACTGGCCAACAGGAGTTCTGCAATGATAGAAATATTCTGTATCTGCCCTGCCCCATATGATAGTCTATGGAAACGTGGTTACTGACCACTTGAAATGTGTGTAGTGCAACTGAGGAACGAAATATTTAATTTTATTTAATTTTAATCATTTAAATTTAAGTTGCTACATTTGGCTAGTGGCTACCACATTGGATAACGCAGCTCTAAAGGAAAAACAAAGGATTCCTGGACTGGAAAACATCTGGTCCAGTTGAGAATGAGGGTATCATACTGAAAATAGTTGAGTTAAATGAACATGAGTGTTTACATACTGAATGCTAAGACCTCTACCATTTCCCCCAGTTTAGCTACAAGACTGTTGACAACCCAGCTTATAAGCTCCAAGCAGGAGATCTGAAGATTCTTCTTTGGGAAATCTACCTAGCCAAAGAAAAAAGAAAAAGATGATACTGTTGAAGGTTCTCCAATAAGAGTCCAGCCAGAGTACCCTAAAATCAACATATCCCAAGCATGAACTCAGAGTACATGTAATTAAAATTAAAAGCAACCTCCACATGGGGTCCCTTAACATTTCTGCCCCTGTATTCTCGGCCATACTGTTATGTGTTCACCAAATACCAACATTCCTCCAAAGATAAAATAGGGAATTCCTTGGTGGTCCAGTGGTTGGGACTCCACGCTTTCACTGCTGAGGGCCAAGGTTCAATCCCTGGTCGGGGAACTAAGATCCCATAAGCCATGGGGTGTGGTCAAGTCATAATAATAATAAAATAAAGAGCAAAGCAAATATGGTTTTTAAGAAAAAAAGATAAAACACACACAAAAGGGAAACAGAAGTGAGCTTTCAACTCTTATTAGATACTCACTGACCCTAGGACAGCCTGAAGTCTGAACAATCCTTGAGGGGTTCAATATTTATTTGAGTAAAATTTTGCAGTGCAACCACTGTACAGATTAACTCAAGCATCACTATGAAAAAGTTCTTTCTCCTGTAGGTAATGAGACAGTAATGAGAATAGCTGCTGTGTAGTGAATAAACAGGGGAGAGGTTATCCGCCCCCCCCAAAAATGAGACAGAATGAATGGTTTGTAGTAGGAAACAAGATTAAAAACAAAACAAAGGGCTTCCCTGGTGGTGCAGTGGTTGAGAGACCGCCTGCGACGCAGGGGACACGGGTTCGTGCCCTGGTCCGGGAGGATCCCACATGCCATGGAGTGGCTGGGCCCATGAGCCGTGGCCACTGAGCCTGCACGTCCGGTGCCTGTGCTCCACAAAGGGAGAGGCCACAACAGTGAGAGGCCCGCGTACCGCAAAACAAAACAAAACAAAACAAAAATAAAACTTATTGCCCACTGGCATCAGAGGACATGAATGAACCATAAAAAGGTCCAGATTGAGAACTGGAGACTTGTACATTTATGGTACCTACTGGTGATAGGTACATTCAGCTACCACACATAAAGCAGATTAAGTTAAATATCCAATTTTGGTCTCAAGTCCTTACAGACAGAGAAGACTGCCTCAAGGACCAGCAAGTGACTTCTAAACTCCACTTCTCACTGGGTCTTCAAGTTGTCACTACCCCCCCCCCCGCCTTTGTTTCTGTTAAATCCATAATATCAGTTTACATTAAAATTGTGAACCCTGGGTTCCCATTTATCCTTTCTCAATACCTCTACTTGAAAAGTGTATTCTGTCAGAATCTGAAATTCACCAATTTTTAGGCTTCAGAATTAAGGTATTTCAGACACAAAATTAAAAAATTTAGAGGGACTTCTCTGGTGGTCCAGTGGTTAAGACTCCACGCTTCCAATGCAGGGGGCTCAGGTTCAATCCCTGGTCAGGGAACTATGATCCCACATGCCACACGGCTTGGCCAAAAAAAAAAAAAAAAATTAGAGACTCAGTGACTTGGTTTTTCATCTTAAACACATACCATATGTCTCTCTAGATTCTGAATTTATAGATTACCTCTCTGTTAACATGGCTTTGTTAATCAGTGAATTCAGAATGCCCTTGTGTCATCTGGTTGTAGGAAGTTAACATGCTATAAACAGGGTCATTTTTAAAAAGAAAATAATTCAGCATCTTCCTTTAGAGGATTTGTGATGTACGGTCCATTTCTGGCTCTACTAACACAGCCTTTTCATCGTTTCAGTGATTCTTATTCAAAGAATAATTTGCTAATGAATGTATCTCCCCAAAAGAGAATGTTCAACTCTGCCTGATCTATTACCTTAAGAACGCTGAAAATATTAACCACCCCCCTAAAAAAATCACGACATTTTCACTGTAATGGGCAAGAAAAATACATATGAGGCACTGTTACTTCCTTATCAGTTCATCCTTTCTAGGTATCTATCAAATTCTTTAAATCAGTGGCACGGTACAATTAACCAAAAATGAAAAAGGGACTAAAAATTCAAGGACAAGCTTAAGGCAATACCAAGAGCCTCTGGTTAAATCAGGTGTTTATAAGGCAATTAGAGATGTTATAGGGCTTCTCTAACAGTTCTCAAATTGAGTTCCATAGGAAGCTGGCTAGTGATACAAAATAAGAGGTCATGCATACCAGCATTGTTGGGGATGGTGGTGGAGAGAAACCTGTGGACAGTACAGTGAGTTTATGACACGCCAGAACAAAAGTGAAAATATTCTTTAACTGGAATTCTTCCATGGTTTATGAAGGCTTGGCATAAAAGTCTACTAAGAAACTGATATATAAAATGATATGGTCTTTATATAATTCTGCCAACAACAAAAAAACCTAAGCAACATTTAGTAAAAAATTTTACTGTAAAATCTAATACTTTCATTAAAGAGCATTAAGGAGTCTAATTGCATAGGGAACTATGAAAACAGAATTACATAGAGCTACTGACAAATGACTTTTTTCCCCTTCTGTGCTCTCAGAGATACAAAACCTGAAATAGTACTATTGATTCAAGTAAGGTTATTTGTTAAGGAAAGGAAGAAAAAGAGAAAGAAATTTAAAAAGCATAGGCAACAAACTAATTGACACTTCACCTCTCTGAGCCTGTTTATAAACTAAAATCTGCGTTTTCAAACGGTGAATATCACCTGAAAAGCTTTTTAAAAATCGCAAATACCCGGGTCCCATTTCAGATCTATTAAGGTAGTGTCTGGGCATCTGGGGTTTTGTTTTAATTCCCCAATTGATTCTGATGTCCCTGCAGGTTTTGGAACCACTGGATTAGATGACCCTCAAGGTCCCTTCCGTATCCATGACTTAAAATTCCAAATTGACAATTCTGTGTCAAAGGAACTGAAGATTGCACTTCATCATGCTTCACTGAGCATCATCACACTCCAATGAGGGAAGGCAAGTATCCTTAATTTGTCTGACCAAGCAACTGTAAGAACAGGTGCTACTCACTCAAGTCACTGATTGCATCTCCCTTCTCCCCTCCCCAAACACTTCTCTTAGGGTCTACTTAAACTTCAGAGCAGGGAATGGTCTTCTCTCACCGATATAGAGAAAGGTATCTCCTCATATTAACTTAGAACTGTAATGTTCAGCCACTCAAAGGATTCAAGTCCTTATGTTTATTCTCTGAACATTTTCAATTAACATGAAATGCTTTAGAAGCAGAGGGAGGAGTCCTCAGAAACGTGCAAAGAATTCCTTCTAAAGAGGGCCAAGGTGTGAATGAAGCCCCTCCCAGCTTTTCTCCTAGAAAGGGCCCACCAGACATACTGAGCAAGAAGCAAAACTGATTTAGGTCATCCCTCATACACCAATAATGTGTAATCAATAAGCATGAGACCTCTGGGTGACTAGGAGGAACTGATTTCTTTCTAATGCTGCCCGACCCAAAGCAGAGACTGCAGTTAGCTTTTAACCACAAGATCCTAGTATCTCTTCTGGCACCCTTCTCCATACCAAGCGTAGTTATTCTGGGTAAAAGACATAATTAAGAACCTACCATTAAGCGTCCTGGGTATTCTTAAACCGACTTTAACCTGATTCCCAAAATAGTTCATGATTAACGTTCTGCTTTCTTCATTTCATTTAATTCTCCCAACTAATTTATATAGGTATAAGAAAGTTCCACTTTACATGGGTTAAAAATGTCTACACAAGATTAAAGCCACCACCAAGTGGCAGGCCAGGATTTCAATTCTGCTTTTCGAACTCCAGCTTTTCGAACTCAAAGTCCAAAACCCTTATCTCCGACATCCTCTCCGCACCCCTCCTCCCCCAAAAGAGTGGTCATACACTGTAAAACGGGGGTTGATACTGCCTAGCATAAACAGAAGGGAAAAACAGGCTTCCCACCGCCCAAATGTTCAATTGTGCCATACCCGTTCACTAGAACAGGGTCCCAGGAGTGTGAAGATGGAACCAAAGGCAGGAAGGAAGCAGAATTGTCCGAACACATAAAACCCAAGACGGCAGGAGCTGGAAGACCTCTACCAGCAGCTCTTCCGCTCAAAGATTCCCCCGGCTTCAGGAAGAGCGGCCGGGGGCGCTAGCCCTCTCCGCTTCTGCGTCGTACAGCTCGGACTGGCGAGAAAAAGGGGACACTGGTCCCTCGGGGCGAGCTCCTTCCCCGCCCCCAGAAAGGCACAACAGCGCCCGGGGAGAAATCCGCTGCCTCTGGTTCGGCGGTGGGGGAAGAGCAGCGCTCGAGGCCTCCAGGCCAGGGTGCTGAGCTGGCGCGCACTGGCGCGAGAATGGCCAGCCAGCCTGGTCCGTCAGTCATTCGCCGTATTTGACACCCGGGGTCCCGCTTACCTACGTCCCTCGCTACCGGCACCTGCCCCGCCGTGGGTCCAGATACTGCGGCAGTTCGGACTGCGGCCCCGCCTTCGCCAGCTTTAGGGGAAAGCCCGTCAGCCAGCAGACGCCCGGCCTGCTTACAGCGGCCACAGCCGCCGAGCTTCCTCTAGAGCCACTGCCGAGAAGCCGGCGCTCATTTACAACGTCACCTCCTTCGGTGCCCTTCCGCCTCAGCCCCGCCCGCGCCGCGTGCAGGGGGCGGGGAGGGAAGCAAGGGCTCGGCGCTGGGGGCGTGGCCCCGCCTTCCCTCCACTTCCGGCGGCGCACGCTCCCCCGCCCGCCCGGGACGTCTTTCTGACGATCCGCGCCCCTGGCGTCAGGACTCCGCTTTCGGTCGCGGACCCGGCTCTTTCCTCGTGGCGCGTGAGGATTGTAGAAACTGCGATCTGAACATTGCAGAACGGGTTTGAGACTTCTTTACAGCCTGCTCTCAAGTTTTTAACCCCCATAGGGCTAAGGCGAACCGCAGCTACTATACGGCGTCTCCCTCCACTAATCCTTTTTCCCTTTGGTCAAAAGCGAAGGACCACATTCCTGCTCTGGCTGCACTTTGAGGCCTGGCCCAAGCTTTTCTTCTCTGGTTTTTCCATGGTGATCTTTCCCCTTGGCATTGCGATGTGCCTCTATATCTCTGACCCGCCTTTCCTCAACTGAGAACACTTCCCCAGGAGGGCAGAACCTGGTCTTATTCACCATTGTAGCCCCAGCCAGCACCAAATAGTGACTGGCCTACAAGTGCTTAGTAAGTCTGTGCAATAAATCTATTATTCTCTTTCTGAACAAAGAGGAAAGTGACTTCAGTCTGATATATTAAAGCACGATTCTTTCAACAAGCATTTTTTTTTTAATGTGAACATGAAGTAATATTTCTCTTGCAAGCCCTCAGTCTAATTGTGGGGAGACATACATAATTTTAATACGATATCCTGATAGGTGGAAAATATAATAATACCAGATTTATTGTGGAAGATGAATTCAATTTTGGCCGTATTCGATTTTTGAAATAGAGTGGAGATGTATACTATGGAATACCAAGGGTGGGGTGCTGGGAGCCTTGTGCCCCAGGCACAAGCAATAAGGGTGTGCATTGACTGTAAAGAAGGTTAAAAAAATAATAAAACCGACTACAGTGTGGTTTGCTTTTAATCATCACACGTGTCAGCAAATTCTAACCAATGCCAGTGATAAAGTAGTCCTTTACAAACAAAAGCTTTTCTTGGTCTTTCTTATAAACAATTTCTGTAGTTATTGAGTTTTAATAGTATATATGTAAGCTCAGCTTGGCACATTTCCTCAGTTTAAAAGTAAATCTTTTTGAGATTTCCACTTCCAGCCAAGATGGAATAAGAAATCAGAGTTTACTCTTCCAACTGTAACAACTAAAAAACCAGACAAGAAATATGAAACATTTATTTATTTTTTAATAGCTGTTTATTTATTTATTTGGATGCACTGGGTCTTAGTTGCGGCACGCAAGATCTTCATTGGCGGCATGTGGGATCTTTTAGTTGGAGCATGCAGAATCTTTTAGTTGTAGTATGCGGGATCTTTAGTTGCGGCATGTGAACTCTTAGTTGTGGCATGTGGGATCTAGTTCCCTGACCAGAGATAGAACCCGGGCCCCCTGTATTGGGAGCACGGAGTCTTAGCCACTGGACCACTAGGGAAGTCCCTGAAACAACATTTAAAAAACATTTGACATGAGGCAAAAAAGAATGGTGATCCCTGAGAGATGGACAATAAGTGGGGTGAGCCCCCCACAAATGCACCAGTTTACTGCCTGGCAAGAGTCTCCAGGACAGTCACAGGTAGGGGAAACCAAGAGGAGCCTGGTGGTCTCCTTGTGTTGAGGGGAAGACACCAAAGCAGCTAGAGTTCAGAGGAAAGAGTCCCCAGTGTAGAGACAGCTGCACAAAGAGAAAGTTCTAGCTGCTTTTTAATATTTTCTCTTTGTTGTTGATTTTCAGCCATTTGACTATTTTGTTCCCTACTGTGCTTTTCCTTTTATTTATCTGGCCTGGGTTTCCCTGAGCTTCTCTAATTTGTGGGTTGACATCTTTCATCAGTTTGGGGAAATTCTCAGCCATTGTCTCTTCGACTATTGTTTTTGCTCCATTCTCTTATCTCTGTTCCTCTGGGAGTCCAATTACATATGTAAGATTATTTGACCTTGTTCACCATATGTTTTATACTTTGTATCATCTTTTTTTTGTCTCTTGACGTTTCAGTTTGAATGTTTTCTATTGACCTGCTTTTGAGTTTACTAATTCTTCTATAATCTCCAGTCTGTTATCAAATCTGTGCACAGTGTTCTTAATTTTTAATATTGTATTTTCAATTTTAGAATTTGATTTGTTTTTATAATTTTTAAAATAGATTCGTTATCCATTGAAAGTCTCCATCTTTTCATCCATTTTGTTCATCTTTTCCTCTGTTTTATCTTATTCATCAGTTTTTTGTTTTTCATTCTTTGTCTGCTAACTTCAACATTTTAATCATCTGTTGGTCCAGTTCAATGGTTCATTTTTCTCTTTTGATTATTATGTTTTCCTGCCTCTTCACAGACTTGGTAATGTTTCCTTCTGTGCCAGACAGTGTGTATAAACGAACTGTAGAGTGAGCCACCACATGGTATCATCTCCCAGTGAGAGTTCCCCCTTCCCTCCATTAGGTTGATAGAGTGAGGGTCTGATAATCACAATCTAATTAGGGATCGAGCTGGGTCTTGGCAAGGTTTCCTTCTTACTTAGACTCATTCCACTTCTGGTTCATCCATGTTCCCTCCGGGGTATATCTCCTCAGACCTGAAATACTATAGTACTATTCAGTTCAGTTCTTTAGAGACATTGAGCTTAGCTTTTTCACCTCCAGCTATTCAGCTTCAAAATATGAGAAATGTTTCGAGGGAGAGAGTAGCCATGTGTTTGAGGAGGCCATGTCCCTCTAATGGGGCATGGTTTCCTAAACACCATGACTTTTAAAAAGTTTTGGCCCAGGTCCGCAGCCTCCCAAGGAGGTCTCGAACACAGCAAATGCCCCACGCAGAAAATCAGCCATGCACTGAGGCTCTTCTGGTTTTCAAACTTCCCCAATAGTCCCACATGACCACCAAAAGTTCCTCTGGGTTTTCTCTGCCCCAGTAGACAACCTCTGCCTAGGTTAAGACTGATCCTCAGCCTGTAACTAGAACCAGCAAATGTTTCCACAAAAGAAAACAGCCACTGATTATCAATTCACCTCAGAAGGGCCCTCCCCTCTCTGGAATTTTAGTTTACGTAAAATAAGGTAAAAAGTCTTAGTCATTTCACAGTCCTCTAATATATTTTAAAATATGATGTTTTTAACTTATTCTGCATTTTTTAAGGTTGTTGTAGCAGGCACATTGTCCTGCTGCAACCTACTACATCCTATTTGGAAGCAAAAGTGACTTGTAAAACTCAGTTCTATCATGTCCACAATGCCCAACTGTATAAATGATACCTCCTGTTTATAACTATAATTCTGACATTTCTTTAGACTTAGACATTTATATAGATCCATTGCTCAGTGAAGAACCTTTTTTCCATACTTTATTCGGTTACCATTTGGTTGCCCTAAGTTTGTCCTCTAGAAGATTTTTTTTAAGATCTATTTATTATTTATTTTTGGCTGTGTTGTGTCTTCGTTGTGGCACACAGGATCTTCATTGAGGCACGTGGGATCTTTCGTTGCAGCGCGCAGGCTCTCCGTTGTAGTGTGTGGGCTTCTTTCTAGTTGTGGCCTGTAGGTTTTCTCTTCTCTAGTTGTGGTGCACAGGCTCCAGAGCGCATGGGCTATGTAGTTTGTGGCAAGCGGGCTCTAGTTGAGGCGCATAAGCTCAGTAGTTGTGGCACACAGGCTTAGTTGCACTGTGGCATGTGGGATCTTAGTTCCCTGACCAGGGATTTAATCTGCGTCCCCTGCACTGGAAAGCGGATTCTTTACCACCGGACCACCAGGGAAGTCCCTAGAAGGTATTTTTTAAAAATTTATTTATTTTGGCTGCACTGGGTCTTTGTTGCAGCATGTGGGATCTTCGTTGCAGCACGTGGGATCTTCATTGCAGCATGCATACTCTTAGTTGTGGCATGCATGTGGGATCTAGTTCCCTGACCAGGATTCAACCCCAGACCCCCTGCATTGGGAGCATGGAGTCTTACCCACTGGACCACCAGGGAAGTTCCTCTAGAATACTTTTAAAAACGTAAATAGCTATTAATTGAGCTCTTACCATGCACTAAACATTTTATGGGCATCACAAAATTTAACTTTCACAACAAAACTCCAAGTGAGAAGAGGCTTCTAGAATTTGATGAAGTTTCTTGACTGGCAGAATGGTTAGCAGCCAATAAGGAGATGTGGCTCTCTAGGGACCAGTTCCCCCAAAGAACTGGGAATAGCAAATGGATGGGTATTGGCTGCATGGCTCATACAAACAAAAACTATCCAAAGGTGCTAGATTAGTACACAAGACACTTCATGGCTCCTAGGAAGTGCCTCGTTATACCAAAATTCAGGGGACTATATATTTCGGATTTTGAACCAATGTTTCTCTGGGTTAAATGGAATTGTTTCATAATTTTAATTTTATTTAAACATGCACAATTGAAACTATCCATAAAGAAATTTCCAATCCAAAAATTTAAATCTTTCAATGAAATCTTTACATTTTCTAGACATTTCTCCAAAGAAGACATACAGATGGCCAACAGGCACATGAAAAGATGGTCATCGTCGCTAATTATTAGGGAAATGCAAATCAAAACTACAATGAGGTATCACCTCACATCAGGCAGAATGGCCATCATTAAAAAGTCTACAAATAATAAATGTTGGAGAAGCTGTGGAGAAAAGAGAACCCTTCTATGCTGTTGATGGAAATATAAGTTGGTGCAGCCACTGTGGAGAACAGTATGGAGGTCCCTCAAAAAGCTAAAAACAGAGTTACCATATGATCCAGCAATCCCACTCCTGGGCATATATCCAGACAAAACTATAATTCGAAAAGATACATGCACCCCTATGGTCATAGCAGCACTATTTACAATAGCCAAGACATGGAAGCAACCTAAATGCCCATCAACAGATGAATGGATAAAGAAGATGTGATATATATATACAATGGAACACTACTCAGCCATAAATAAGAATGAAATAATGCCATTTGCAGCAACATGGATGGACCTAGAGATTATCATACTAAGTGAAGTAAGTCAGAAAGAGAAAGACAAATATCATATGATATTACTTATGTGTGGAATCTAAAATAGAAATGAACATATCTACAAAACAGAAACAGACTCACAGAGAACAGACTTATGGTTGCCAAGGGGGTGGGTGGGGGAGTAAAGGATTTGGAACTTGGTATTAGCAAATGCAAACTACTATATATAGGATGGATAAACAACAAGGTCCTATTGTATAAAACAGGGAACTATATTCAATATCCTGTGATAAACCATAACGGAAAAGAATATGAAAAAGTATATGTGTATAACTGAATCGCTTTGCTGCACAGCAGAAATTAACACATTGTAAATCCACTTTACTTCAATAAAGTTTTTAAAAATCTTCACATTTTCTTTATAAACTTCATATGCTTTTTTGGTATTAGTACTAGGTATTCTATATTTTTTATCTCTTATAAATGGTAGACTTTTAAGATTATATTTTCTAGTTGTTGCTAGTGTTTAGCAATAGAATTGACTTCTGCACATTGGTTTTGTATCCAGCAAACTTGCTAAATTTCTTATTAATTCTAATAATTCATCATGTATTCTTTTTGGGTTTCCAGCATTCTCAACCTTATCTGCCAATGACAGGGTTGTTTTTAATCTTACTTTCCAGTTCTTACATCTTTTCTTTATCTTAGTACACTAACTAGGGTCTTCAACTTCAAATTTAAATCAAAGTGGTGAATATGGGTATCCTTCCCTTATTCTGATCCTCAAAAGAATGCTTTCAGTGCTTCACCACTGAGTTGATTTTTTTTTTTTTTTTTGGCCATGTCGCACAGCATGTGGGATCTTAATTCCCTGACCAGGGATCGAACCCGGCCCCCCTTCAGTGGAAGTGTGGGGTCATTTTTTTCTTTTTAATTTAATTTAAAAAATTTTTTATACAGCAGGTTATTAGTCATCCATTTTATACACATCAGTGTATACATGTCAATCCCAATCTCCCAATTCACACCCCCACCCCCACCCCCCCGCAGCTTTCCCCCTTTGGTGTCCATACGTTTGTTCTCTACATCTGTGTCTCAAATTCTGCCCTGCAAACTGGTTCATCTGTACCATTTTTCTAGCTTCCACATATATGCGTTAATATACGATATTTGTTTTTCTCTTTCTGACTTACTTCACTCTGTATGACAGTCTCTAGATCCATCCACGTCTCAACAAATGACCCAATTTCATTCCTTTTTATGGCTGAGTAATATTCCATTGTATATATGTACCACATCTTCTTTATCCATTCGTCTGTGCATGGGCATTTAGGTTGCTTCCATGACCTGGCTATTGTGAATACTGCTGCAATGAACATTGGGGTGCATGTGTCTTTTTGACTTATGGTTTTCTCTGGGTATATGCCCAATAGTGGGATTGCTGGGTCATACGGTAATTCTGTTTTTAGTTTTTTAAGGAACCTCCATACTGTTCTCCATAGTGGCTGTATCAGTTTACATTCCCACCGACAGTGCAAGAGGGTTCCCTTTTCTCCACACCCTCTCCAGCATTTGTTGTCTGTAGATTTTCTGATGATGCCCATTCTAACTGGTGTGAGGTGATACCTCATTGTAGTTTTGATTTGCATTTCTCTAATAATTAGTGATGTTGAGCATCTTTTCATGTGCTTCTTGGCCATCTGTATGTCTTCGTTGGAGAAATGTCTATTTAGGTCTTCTGCCCATTTTTGGACTGGGTTGTTTGTTTTTTTAATATTGAGATGCATGAGCTGTTTATATATTTTGGAGATTTATCCTTTGTCCGTTGATTCGTTTGCAAATATTTTCTCCCATTCTGAGGGTCGTCTTTTCGTCTTGTTTGTGGTTTCCTTTACTGTGCAAAAGATTTTAAGTTTCATTAGGTCTCATTTGTTTATTTATATTTCCATTACTCTAGGAGGTGGATCAAAAAAGATCTTGCTGTGATTTATGTCAAAGAGTGTTCTTCCTATGTTTTCCTCTCAGAGTTTTACATTGACTGCTCTTACATTTAGGCCTCTAATCCATTTTGAGTTTATTTTTCTGTATGGTGTTAGGGAGTGTTCTAATTTCATTCTTTTACATGTAGCTGTCCAGTTCTCCCAGCACCACTTATTGAAGAGACTGTCTTTTCTTCATTTATATCCTTGCCTCCTTTGTCATAGATTAGTTGACTATAGGTGCGTGGGTTTATCTCTGGGCTTTCTATCTTGTTCCATTGATCTATATTTCTGTTTTTGTGCCAGTGCCATATTGTCTTGATTACTGTAGCTTTGTAGTATAGCCTGAAGTCAGGGAGTCTGATTCCTCCAGCTCCGTGTTTTTCCCTCAAGACTGCTTTGGCTATTCAGGGTCTTTTGTGTCTCCATACAAATTTAAACATTTTTTGTACTAGTTCCGTAAAAAATGCCATTGGTAATTTGATAGGGATTGCATTGAATCTGTAGATTGCTTTGGGTAGTATAGTCATTTTCACAATATTGATTCTTCCAATCCAAAAACATGGTATATCTCTCCATCTGTTGCGATCATCTTTAATTTCTTTCATCAGTGTCTTATAGTTTTCTGCATACAGATCTTTTGTCTCCCTAGGTAGGTTTATTCCTAGGTATTTTATTCTTTTTGTTGCAATGGTAAATGGCAGTGTTTCCTTAATTTCTCTTTTGGATATTTCATCATTAGTGTATAGGAATGCAAGAGATTTCTGTGCATTAATTTTGTATCCTGCAACTTTACCACATTCATTGATTAGCTCTAGTAGTTTTCTGGTGGCATCTTTAGGATTCTCTATGTACATTATCATGTCATCTGCAAACAGTGACAATTTTATTTCTTTTCCAATTTGTATTCCTTTTATTTCTTTTTCTTCTATGTTTGTCATGGCTAGGACTTCCAAAACTATGTTGAATAACAGTGGTGAGAGTGGACATCCTTGTCATGTTCCTGATCTTAGAGGAAACGCTTTCAGTTTTTCACCGAGAATGATGTTTGCTGTGGGTTTGTCGTATATGGCCTTTATTATGTTGAAGTAGGTTCCCTCTAAGCCCACTTTCTGGAGAGTTTTATCATAAATGGGTGTTGAATTTTGTGAAAAGCTTTTTCTGCATCTATTGAGATGATCATATAATTTTTATTCTTCAATTAGTTAATATGGTGTATCACATGGATTGATTTGCATATACTGAAGAATCCTTGCATCCCTGGGATAAATCCCACTTGATCTTGGTGTGTGATCCTTTTAATGTGCTGTTGGATTCTGTTTGCTAGTATTTTGTTGAGAATTTTTGCACCTATATTCATCAGTGATATTGGTCTGTAAATTTCTTTTTTTGTAGTATCTTTTTCTGGTTTTGGTATCAGGGTGATGGTGGCCTCGTAGAATGAGTTTGGGAGTGTTCCTTCCTCTGCAATTTTTTGGAAGAGTTTGAGAAGGATGGGTGTTACCTCTTCTCTAAATGTTTGGCAGAATTCACCTGTGAAGCCATCTGGTCCTGGACTTTTGTTTGTTGGAAGATTTTTAGTCACAGTTTCGATTTCATTACTAGTGATTGGTCTGTTCATATTTTCTATTTCTTCCTGGTTGAGTCTTGGAAGGTTACACCTTTCTAAGAATTTGTCCATTTCTTCCAGGTTGTCCACTTTATTGGCATAGGATTGCTTGTAGTAGTCTCTTAGGATGCTTTGTATTTCTGCAGTGTCTGTTGTAAGTTCTCCTTTTTCATTTCTAATTTTATTGAGTCCTCTCCCTCTTTTTCTTGATGAGTCTGGCTAATGGCTTATCAATTTTGTTTATCTTCTCAAAGAACCAGCTTTTAGTTTTATTGATCTTTGCTATTGTTTTCTTTGTTTCCATTTCATTTATTTCTGCTCTGGTCTTTATGATTTCTTTCCTTCTGCTAACTTTGGGTTTTGTTTGTTCTTCTTTATCTAGTTCCTTTAGGTGTACGGTTAGATTAGATTGTTTATTTGGGATGTTTGTTGTTTCCTAAAGTAGGACTGTATTGCTATAAACTTCCCTCTTAGAACTGCTTTTGCTGCATCCCATAGGTTTTGGATCATCGTGTTTTCATTGTCATTTGCCTCTAGGTATTTTCTGATTTCCTCTTTGATTTCTTCAGTGACCTCTTGGTTATTTAGTAACGTATTGTTTAGCCTCCATGTGTTGGTGTTTTCATGTTTTTTTCCCTGTAATTGATTTCTAATCTCACAGCGTTGTGGTCAGAAAAGATGCTTGATATGATTTCAATTTTCTTAAATTTACTGAGCTTGATATGTGACCCACGATGTGATCTATCCTGGAGAATGTTCCGTGTGCACTTGAGAAGAAAGTGTAATCTGCTGTTTTTGGTTGGAATATCCTATAAATATCAATTAACTCTATCTGGTCTATTGTATCATTTAAAGCTTGTGTTTCCTTATTAATTTTCTGTCTGGATGATGTGTCCATTGGTGTGAGGTGTTAAAAGTCCCCCACTATGATTGTGTCACTGTCAATTTCCTCCTCTTTTATAGCTGTTAGCAGTTGCCTTATATATTGAGGTGCTCCTATGTTGGGTGCATATATAATTGTTATATCTTCTTCTTGGATTGATCCCTTGGTCATTATGTAGTGTCCTTCCTTGTCTCTTGTAACATTCTTTATTTTAAAGTCTATTTTATCTGATATGAGTATTGCTACTCCAGCTTTCTTTTGATTTCCATTTGCATGGAATATCTTTTTCCATGCCCTCACTTTCAGTCTGTATATGTTCCTAGGTCTGAAGTAGGTCTCTTGTAGACAGCATATATATGGGTCTTGTTTTTTGTATCCATTCAGCAAGCCTGTGTCTTTTGGTTGGAGCATTTAATCCATTCACGTTTAAGGTAATTATCGATATGTATGTTCCTATGACCATTTTCTTAATTGTTTTGGGTTTGTTTTTGTAGGTCCTTTTCTTCTCTTGTGTTTCCCACTTAGAGAAGTTCCTTTAGCATTTGTTGTACAGCTGGTTTGGTGGTGCTGAATTCCCTTAGATTTTGCTTGTCTGTAAAGCTTTTGATTTCTCCATCGAATATGAATGAGATCCTTGCTGGGTAGAGTAATCTTGGTTGTAGGTTCTTCCCTTTCATCACTTTATCATGCCACTCCCTTCTGGCTTGTAGAGTTTCTGCTGAGAAATCAGCTGTTAACCTTATGGGAGTTCCCTTGTATGTTGTCATTTTTCCCTTACTGCTTTCAATAATTTTTGTCTGTAATTTTTGCCAATTTGATTACTATGTGTCTCGGCGTGTTTCTCCTTGGGTTTCTCCTGTATGGGACTCTCTGTGCCTCCTGGACTTGGGTGGCTATTTCCTTTCCCATGTTAGGGAAGTTTTCGACTATAATCTCTTCAAATATTTTCTCTGATCCTTTCTCTCTCTCTTCTCCTTCTGGGACCCCTATATAATGCGAATGTTGTTGCATTTAATGTTGTCCCAGAGGTCTCTTAGGCTGTCTTCATTTCTTTTCATTCTTTGTTCTTTATTCTGTTCCACTTCAGTGAATTCCACCATTCTGTCTTCCAAGTCACTTATCCGTTCTTCTGCCTCAGTTATTCTGCTATTGATTCCTTCTAGTGTATTTTTCATTTCACTTATTGTATTGTTCATCTCTGTTTAATTCTTCTAGATCTTTGTTAAACGTTTCTTGCATCTTCTCGATCTTCGCCTCCATTCCTTTTCTGAGGTCCTGGATCATCTTCACTATCATTATTCTGAATTCTTTTTCTGGAAGGTTGCCTATGTCCACTTCATTTAGTTGTTTTCTGGGATTTTATCTTGTTCCTTCATCTGCTTCATAGCCCTCTGCCTTTTCATCTTGTGTATCTTTCTGTGAATGTTGAAGTGTGGGGTCTTTATCACTGGACCACCAGAGAAGTCCCTATGATTTCTTGCTGCAGGTTTTTTGTACATACACTTCATCAGGTTAAAGAAGTACAGTCCTACTTTGCTAAAATATATTGTTTTAAGAATTGAGTTGATATTGAATTTTACTAAATTCTTTTTCACCTTTTGAGATGCTCATTTAATATACTAATATGGTAAATTAAATTGATGTAAAATTTTACTAACTGTGCATAACTCTACTTGATTGGGATGTACTACCTTTTTTATACATTGCCATATTTGGTTTTTCATTAATAAGCCTGCCCTGTAATTTTCCCTTTCACATGTTGTTTTGGTATCACACTTTATGCTATCCTCATAACAGGATTTGGGGAGTGTTTTCTACATACTGGAATAGTTTGTGCAGGACTGGAATTATTTTTCCTTGAATATTTATAGAACTTGCTGGTAAAACTGCCTGAGTCTTCGCTCTAAATTTCATCCAGGGAACAAGTAATAACTAGCCTCATAAAATGGATTAGAAGAGAGGGAAACAAAAATAAATGTTCTTTGCACACTTCAGGAACTGCCTGGTCTACATTACTGTCACTGTCTAGATGTAATACATAGAGAAAAGTCTGAAAAGACAGAAATGGGTAAGATTTCCTTCAGGAAAGGGACTTGGAGTTGAGTAAGCCTGAATTGCTGTTAGTTACGAAATGAGAATGTATTCCTGTTTTACTTATGTAAACATTTTTTAAAGAATAAAAATGATTACAGGAGTTGGGCTTTCTGGAGCACCGGAAAGTTGGGGGAGATGCCTCGCCTAGTTTTCTCCCCACAAGAACGTGGCTTTGCTGATACTGAGTTTGACTAAAGAACCAAGAGAGTCCGTGCTTCTAAACAGATTGTTACATCTAAATTCTTCCAGAGTAGTGTTGTAAACCTGAGTATCACACCGCAGTGGCAAGAATCGTTTTTTTCGTGTTCCGCAGGATCCATCTTTCAGATCGTCAGTGGCAGCAACGCCCTCTAGAGGGAACTCAAAGGCAAGGCAAAGCCATGAAAGACCATTTGCACTGGGCAAGTGGGTCATCTCTGCTCCTGCTCTGGGTAGCTGCCTTACCTCAGCTAAGCTAAATCAATCACTCCATCAAGAATTCATAGCAGCTACTTGTAGTCTCTTCCCACTGATGGATTACTAAATGTGTAACACTGCAACAATATTGAAATTGCATTTATGTTTTCATAAGCTATGTAAACAATTACATTCCTTCAAAATCAGCTATCTATACAGCTGAGGTGAGGCCTATGGAGCTGAGCTGTTTCCAGTTAACTCTCGAGGAGTTGATGGGTAATGGAAAGGCTGAAATTCTAGCTGGGTCATTACTGAGTAAATTATTCAGCCTCTCTGACCCTTTTTCTTCTATGTAAAAATGAGCTATGTAGTATCAAAGGAGACAACAGATGTGAAAGGTGATGCCAGAGACTGAATGTTTGTCTCCCCCAAAATTCATAGGTTGAGACTTAACCCCCAATGTGATGGTATGAAGAGGTGGGGCCTTTGGGAGATGATTAGGTCATGAGGGTGCCCTTATAAGAGACCCCCAAGGAGTTCCTTTGCCTCTTCCACCATATAAGGACATAGTGAGAAGCAAAGCTATGAACTAGGAAGAGGGACCTCACCAGATACCAGATCTGCTGGCACCTTGATCTCAGACTGAGAAATGTTTCCAGAACTGTGAGAAATGTTTCTGTTGTTTATAAGCCACTCAGTGTATGATATTCTGTTACAGCAGCATGAACAAGACTAAGGGGAAGAGCTATAAAAAATTGAAACTGTGCAGTTTTCACATGCAAGCTATGGTGGCCACTGCTGTATACCACATCCATTCCCCCTTCTTTACTAACAAGTCTGATTTTGTCTGGGGAGGCAATGTGCCCAGCTTTTAAAAACACTCTTCCCCAGATCTCTTGCAGCTAGGAGAAGCCAAATGAGAGTTATGGTCAATGAGACAGAAAATAAGGGTTTCTGGGAACATGTTCTTTACTGGATACATGCACTGCTCCTTCCTGCTTTCCTCGTTGTCTTTTGCCCACCTTTCTTCTTCTTGCCTGACGTGAGACTGGAGGTGGAGCAGCCATTGTGCATCTGTGTGGCAACAGGCATAAGGATACAGGCCTACGTGTGAAGAATGGTGGAGTGAAAATATGAACAAAGCCCAAGTTCTTGGTGGCATCACTGGACTCTATGACAACCCAAACTACCAGTGGACTTTTTTGGTGTGACTTAAATTCCTGCTTGTTCAGTCACTCTTGGGTACCTGTTACTTACAGTCAAACTTATTAATAATAGATATATAAACCAATTCCAAAGTATATTTTTCTTTTTATTTTTTAATCTCTTTCAGGAAAATGATTATCCAAACTATAATACAGAGTGTCTCATATTGCAAGTTATGCAATACTGTAAAATGAAATACGTAATTTCACAGTATGTTACCAAACAATGATGTATTGGGGCTGTCTTCATATATTTGCAATATAATTTCCTTAAGATATATTATGCATACATTTTTTAAAAGACGAGGTGGGGGAAAGGGCAAATAGCTCTGTGCAGCATTCTCAGTTCATTAGCCCCCCTATCTGCTACTGCATTGTCATAAAAGGCTGTCCAATGAATATGGTTAAAAAAAGTGATAGGTGGGGACTTTCCTGTCAGTTCAGTGGTTAAGGCTCCGCACTTCCAATGCAGGGGGGCTCAGGTTCAATCCCTGGTCAGGGAACTAAGATTCTGCATGCCACACGGTGTGGCCAAAAAAAAAAAGGGATAGATCACACTTATCGAGTGCTAAGTATGTGTTAGGCACATTCCAAGCATTTTATGGGTCATTTTAAGGTCATCTGACCCTAAAAAAAAATCCCTATAATACAGGCACTTTTATTATCACCCAAAACAAACAGAAAACAACCAATTCACAGCAACAATTTTCAGTATATAGTGTACTAGAGTAATACTGTTACTAACTAAAAGCATAACTGGTTCTCCCATTGGCAGCAAAATTTAAAATTATACACTCCAATTTTATTTCTATTTAGAAGAAACTCCTAAGCACAAATAACTATATGGTGAAACCAAGTTACAAAAAAAAAGCTTTAATAAAGCTCTGCTTTACAATGCTTAGTGATGAAGAAATGTGCAGCAAGAAATACTCAAGTACTTAGACTTCTTGTGTCAAGACCATGGTCACCTGTGCATAGTCATTAAAATAAATACTGAAACAGGACACACAGTGGCACACAGTGGAGAGTATCAGCAGTAAAACATGCATAGATGAAAGGAAGTGGAAAAGTATTTGCTTGGCTGACAATGCAAGTTATATGAAAGTGGCTGATCCATGTATTGAACAGCCTATGGCCTAAACTTATTTTTCAACGAATCCTTGGTCTTAGAACATACTCCAAAAGATCTACAGATGAACAAAAGAAAAGGCAAAACATTTAAATACTTCTTGTATCACCAAGAAGAGTGTGATCAAAATAGTGGCAATGTCTGTAGTAAAACGTCAAATGGTTAAAGTTTTTTTTTTTTTTTTTTAGTTTATTGAAAAACAAAGCTCTTCAACAAAGTTACTAGAAGCAAAACTTATAGTATCCTGAAGTGTAAGGAATACTGAATGTGATTAAGAGGTCTCCTAGCTTCAACCACAAAACTCTTTAAATATTTTAAAGACAATATATTAAAGTAATCAGAATCAGATTGTACTGTTAGACATTCCTTAATCTTACGGCCCAGATCAAATAGTTTTTGAAAATGGTGCATTTCTGTTTTTAAATATAGGAGAAGTCAAGGTAAAGTAATTCATTAAGAAATAGAGAAAAACATTTTTTGGCAGTGCATTCATGGCAATACTGTATATACCTACAGATCTAAAAATGAAAGACAAGAATGTATGTGGCACTGTTACTCCATTTTGATTGCTTAAAAAGAAAAAGGGCAGCACAACTAGGATGAATGTTTTCATCTGCTACAGAACACAAACTGGGATCTGTGGATAAAAAGTAATGAGTATACCAGAAGTTATATATCCACATGAGTGTTGTTCATTTCAAAATAATCAACCTTATGGGTTACAAATTTATACAAAGGCTGTCATTATATACTGAACATATTTTGTTTTCTAGAAAGGCAATATTTTTAGTCTTTTCCCCTAAACAAAAACTAAGATGCCTAGGTTAAAAAGTTATAATCGGGACTACACAGGCTATAAAAATCTCTTTATACTCATCAACTCTTAATTTCTGACCAAGAATCTATGACTGGTTTTTAAGGCTGGGCTGGCTTTCCTCCATCACTCTGCACATTCTTAGGTAAGCCTTTCTCCTTTGGGTGCCCACATTAATATGCTCAAAGAACACACGTTTTAAGACTACTCAAATAATGTACAGTACAAATTACGTTCTGAAGAGATTTTTAAGAATTTGCTCTTTTTTTATCCTTACCACTCTTCCTTCCCGATTGCTAAGTTTACCAAGAGCTACTTGTATATTTTATATTCAGTGGTGAAAACAGAACCCTACTGATTAAAAGCTTACCAAATCCATACCTGCATCACATTCTGGACCTTAGCCCAAAATAAATATCTGGTCACAGCACTTTTAAAAAGCTAGGAATAAAAGTCCTCTATTTTGCATAAAGGAAGACTGATAACGAGTAGAATCTTAGAAATTCTCAAATACACCAGTGAGCACGCTAGTTAACAGTCAAGGGAAGTCACTTTTTTTTTTTTTTTTTTTTGCTTTATTTATTTATTTGGCTGCACTGGGTCTTAGTTGCGGGCATGCGGAATCTTAGTTGCAGCATGCTTGTGGGATCTAGTTTCCTGAGCAGGGATCGAACCCAGGCCCCCTGCATTGGGAGCACAGTGTTAACCACTGGACAACTAGGGAAGTCCCTAGGGAAGTCTTCTTTTTGATGTTTTGAGAATCTCTTGGAAATTCAGTGATTTGGAGATGTTTGTAGGGATAGTTTCAAAGACATGTTGACAGTAGATGCAATATGATAATGAGAAAAACAGCAAGTATGGTGTCCTCTTTCCACAAGTTTACCTGAGGAAAGTCAAAGGAAACTGTTTTAAAAGGAAGATAGGTGAGCATGCTTGTTTTGCTGAGGGTTGGAAAGAACAGAGGCATAGGTAAAAGGTATAGGAGGGTTAGAATCAGTCAAAGTGGCCTGGAGACCTGGGAGGTGGTGGAATACTGAGAACGGGTCCCCGCTGAGTCTGGCCACTGAGAGGAAGAACATCTTTCACTGAGACCAAAAGGAAGAAGGCAAAGTCAAAAACCCAGAGAATTGTGGCAGTAGGGGAGAAGAAAGTGTTGAGATGGTGGGATAAAGGGGTTGGAAGTCATGAGATAGTTTGGAAAAAATGAGAAAGGAAAAAAAAGACCTAGGAGCGAAATGAATGAGCAGTGGGCCCCGCTGAGAACTGAGAAAACCCAATGTGAAACGTTTAGTGCAGTTGCAGACAGTGTTATACTTAAAAAAAGAACCCAGAAAAAATAAACAAACCTGGAGATAACTAAAAAACTCTTTTAAAAAAATGACCTATTATGGCTTGAATGTCTGTGTCTGCCCCCGATTCAAGCCCTACCCCTCACTGTATTAGAATCTGGAGATGGGGTCTTTGGGAGGTAACTAAAGTTAGATGAGGTCATGAGGGTGGGATCTTTTGATGGGATTAGTGTCCTTGTAAGAAGAGACTCCACAGAGATTGCTCTTTCCAAGTGTACATATACAGAAGAGGGTCCAGTGAGCACACAGCTAGATGGTGACCACCCACAAGCCAAAAGGCCTGAGAATGAAACCTACTTTGCCAGCATCTTGATCTTGGACTTTTAAGACTCTGCAGCTGTGAGAAATAAATTTCTGTTGTTGAAACCACTCAGTGTATGGTATTTTGTTATGGCAACTTGAGCTAAGGAAAAACTCTTTAATACACCAGGGAAGATACTGAATTTATGAAATAAAAACAGAAGGCTGTAAAAAGATCAGAAAACGAGAATGATCTTAAAAATGTGAGGGAGTTCCCTGGTGGTCCAGTGGTTAGGACTTGGCACTTTCACTGCCGTGGCCCTGGGTTCAATCCCTGGTTGGGTAACTAAGATCCCACAAGCTGCACGGCGAGGCCAAAAAAAATAAAAAATAATAATAATAAAAAATAAGTAAAACAACAAAAAATGAGATAGTTGATATATGTTCAAAAACGGGTCAGAGATAAAATGAAGGAAATTCTCCCAGAAAGTTAAAAACAAAAGGCAAAGAGATGGAAAGCAGGGAAGATAAGAAAAACAGGAGATTAATGCTGGAATTCCAGAAAGAAATAACAGGGGAAAAAAGTGGCAATTATTAAAGAAATAATACAAGAATTTACCAGATCTGAAGGAAATTAGTCTGTTATCATGAAGGCCTGCCGAAACCTAAACATATAGACCCTCTCCAAGGCATTTCATGGTAAATTTTCAGAACAAAAGCTCCAGAGAGGCAGGAAAATGGGTTACATATAAAGATGTTATCAGAAATGGCAGGTTTTTAAGATAATGAAGCAGGGACTTCAAAATTCTCAAGGAAGATTATTTCCAGTCTAAAATCCTGTACTATCAATTAAATGTGAGACATTTTCAGACATGCAAGCTCTTAAAAATCTTAACCTATATGCACCCTTCCTCAGGACACTAATGAAAGATGTACTTCTCCAGGACACTAATGAAAGATGTACTTCTCCAAAATGAGGAATAAACCAAGCAAAAGGAAACAAAGGATCCAAAGTCAGGAGAAAAGTGAAACTGAGTTTCAGATGCCCGAGGGCAGAAGGCCTGTAGAGAAAGAGCCCAAACTGGAGCCCTAATCAAGTTCCCGGAAAGAAAAAGGAACTGTCCTTATCCAACACATTTAATTCTACAGAAAATTGTCTTCAGAGGGCTTTTGCGGTGAGTTTGGAAAAACTTAGCGATAGGAACATAGAAACTTTCAAAGGAAACAAAAAGACAAAATTAACAATAAGAAAAGCAAAGAGTTGCACAAGAAATGACATGTGATAACAAATTACTCAACTCAAGTGAACAACAGTCCTACATAGTCATAAGGTAAAAACTGACTGCTAATCAAATAAAACTTTGCCACCTTTCTTAATTGGGAGACTAGAGGGAGTAGAAATGGGAAAATGGGATGGTATAATAGTAACTAAATTCTCAACTGTCATAACAGAAAGTTTCCAGAAAAAGAAAAATACAGAAATGTCAAGAAATACCTGTAGGACTTCGCTGGTGGCGCAGTGGTTAAGAATCCGCCTGCCAATGCAGGGGACACAGGTTTGAGCCCCGGTCCAGGAAGATCCCACATGCTGTGTGTGCCACAACTACTGAGCCTGTGTGCTGCAACTACTGAAGCCTGCATGCCTAGAGCCCGTGCTCCGCAACAAGAGAAGCCACTGCAATGAGAAGCCCACGCACTGCAACAAAGAGTAGCCCCCGCTCGCCGCAACTAGAGAAAGCCCGTGTTGCAACAACTAAGACCAAACACAGCCAAAATAAATAAAATTAATTAAAAATAAAAAAGTAAAAAAAAAAAGAAATACCTGTATAAGTATATAATATAGAAATCTGAAAATTAATGCATGCTAAAACCAGCTCAAAGTTAAAAGCAGATGCCTCTGTGGAGCAGGACTCTGCAGTGAGAAAGTCTGCAGCTGGGGACTGGCACTATTTATAATGACTCTTTTAAGATTATCTGACTTTTTAATCTGTGCATATTATTTTATTAAAAACCTAAAATAAAGGTCAAAAAAGACCTTTCCCTTCGTTGTTCTACTCTTCCTCCTCTTCCAAAGATAAAAACTTGTTAAATGATTTGAATAAAAAATAATTCCCTAATTTAAAAAAAGTCACAAATGTCAAAATAGTAGTAAAGCATGTGTTAAGCTCCTACAAATACTGCTTTTCAATAAAATCAATCATCTAGGCATTTTTGAACTTTTCTTAGGCAAATGTTTTGGGCATTTGCTATAGTTTAAGAAATACAAATGTCAGAATAGCAAAAAGCAGTTTTATAGTGTAACAAATATATTTTATGCAGTCATTGCCTACACTCCCCACTCCAGGCTAAAAAATGTATAATTTTGTTTTTTCATAGTGAACTCTCTATAATGCACCCGTTCTCCATGTCAGCATATCCAACATTCAAATTAAATGTGTATAATGAAGTGATGCCTTAACGTATGGCACTTTTAAAGATTTCTTGGTGCATTTAACACAAAAATTCTAGTAAGATTCTTATTACTTCACCTAGGTAAGCATTAGAATTTCAGGCCAAATTATTGAAGGTATTTCAACAGAACAGAAGTGCTTCCCTGGGTCTGACAGCCAGAACATTTTGAACAAATTTATTCTGAAACTGATTTAGAAGAGCGAAGGCTCATGCTTATTACTCATTAATTTTTGAAAACCTTTCTAATTTGGAGCTCTGTAATACATTCATGGTGCCATGACATGTTTAAAAAAATATTCATCCTTAAAAATACTAGAACATTCTTTGAAAACCTATTACATTTATTCTTTTAAGCTATTCTGATCTAAAGAAAGAATTAAAGTTTAGGAAAAGGGAAAATGAACATTTAAAAAAGTTTATTTCTAGCCCTGAAAGAACAAAATTATTGAACAAGGTCATCAAATACAGCAGTTAATGTCAATGTAACAATTAAATAATTGAATGGGATAAATTAAAAATAAAAGTCAATATAAAATTTGAAGACAAAACAGAAAAGACAAGTTACTTTCACTTAGTTCCATTTCTATCTAACAAAAACAAAAAAACCCAAAACAAACAAACAAAAAACACACAAGACATTCCTACCAAAGATGTTTGACAGAATTATCATACATTTCTTTCTCTCTCATTTGGCAACATTCTAGAATGGTGAATGAGAAAGACTTCAGTTCTCTCAAGGCCAGGCCAGTGCTTGGTTCTCCTTTGTAATTCCCACAATATCTACCACAGTGTCTTTGTCAAAGTGGTCAATAAATGTGTTAGTGAGAAATAAAATCTGTGTGTGTGTGTGTGTGTGTGTGTGTGTGTATTTTTTCCCCTTCTTACACATACTCATATACACACACTGTGGAAAAACTGATTTTAGTTGTTTATTGTGGGAGCAGTTGAGACAAGGAAGACAATCTGCTTTTTATGCTACTATAATTTCACTTAAAAAACCCCCAAAAGAATCTTAATCTGGATTTTAGCTATATTCCATAATGATTTTTTGACATTTCACTGGATATGGATCTCAGTATATTTTAAAACTTTTAGATTAAAAAACTGATGCAAATTTAAGCACCCATTTTTTTTTTTCTAACTATAGCTACTGCCTGATCAGATCTAAAATTATTCTGGCTAGAATACAGTATATATAAACAAACATGTATTTATGTGAGCCCTACAAAGAAATCCTCATAGGTAGTTTTAAATTGCTTATTAAAGGCACAGGTCATTTAGGACTGGTGGTAACTAGATACATTTTAAGCAGCTTAATATTTATATGCTGAGGAGAAGAGAATTTGTACTGTGTGCCAGGCACTCAACACATGAAAACAGAGTTGTGTTAGCCTTAGTTTCTTATGCTAGCACAATCACTCTACTTGTTTACTATTCTATGTAGGATGAAATATTCAATATTTTCATGGTTTCTCAGTTTTAACTGTCCCTTTTAAAGCAGCAAAAGGAACAAGAGGAGAAGGAAACTTTTAGACTGCCAGAGAGTCTGAAATATAATAAATACTACAGTAATATTGTCTTAATAACAAAAGAGGACTACTAAGCTAATTTTTAGATTTAAATGGGAATTTTCATTCTAAAGTAATGACAAAAAGGTAAATACAAAAGGCAGTTATTAAAAAAAAAACCATGAATCTTGATTCAGATATAATTTTTCTTGCAACAACATGTGAACATTTTAATTTAAAATTAATAAATCACAATTCTGTATTGCTTTTAAGATTAAGATTATTCAAAAATTGACACATTTCAAATTAACCAAAGTACATTTCTATTAAAAGTTAGTTTATCCAAGTAAGTAAAGAATAAACCACAGCGTAGCTCCCTTAACCTAGGAGTCAGGTTTTAATGACAAAGTCCGTTGCCAGCAATGGACATGCAGGTAACCATCAAGGAAGTTGTAAATACAAACCCCAAACTGCTTCTATAAACTGAGAAGACCTTTGTTGAGTCACAGGCATAAAAATGGGGCATTGGCACTGCATTCAGTGAATATGGCCTTTATGACTTACGCATGGAAGTGCCTTCTAGAGTGGTCATGAGGATCACAGTCTTATACCATCTAGTTGGTTTTCTATTTCATTGGTAGCATCTTCTTTATCATAATCCATCCAGACAACTATTTACAAAGAATGTTCAAATCTGGAACTCAACAGACGCTGCAGCTTTCCACCAGAAATAAACCAGCTTATTTCTGTAAAGTAATTTAGTAATAGCTGTAGAAGGCCAATATAATCCAGAGAAAAATGAAATCAAGAATCAAATTGAAAACAGAGACTATTAAGTGCTCTAGATACAAGTTTCACTAATTATCTTACTTATTTTTGTGAAAACCTTCCTGTATTACCAATTAAAAAAAAAAAAAACCCCACCAGCCATTTCTATCCTTATACCTGTATCTTAACAGAGATATGATGGGAATGATAGGAAATAAAACTCATATTAAGTTCTCCTAATGTACTCCAAAACATCAAAATTATTTTTATTCATGATTTGTACTATTGCAGGATGGCAAGTAGGTGTGAAGTCAATCAGGAGCGAATGGTGGGAACAAAAAGCCAGAACCAAAGCACATATTTTTCTCTTTCATGTGGCTCTTGGCATGTCAGAAGGGACAATACTGCCTCCAAAAGCCAAACAATTAAAATGATGAGAGAAGAAGAAGGGAGGAGGGGAAGGGAGAAGAGAGGGCACTCTAATAATTAATGTTACAGGTCACAGACCTTTTTTAAATCTTTAAAATAAAAAATGTATTGCTATCAACAAGCACATTTCATTATTCTTTCTTTCTCCAGTTTTTTACATGAATATTATTTACTTATTTGAAAAAATCTAAAGTAACTCAACATCTCAAATGACCCATGAATTTACCAAGAAGTACTCTGTCACTTAAGTTCTCACAGACAGTAAAAATGTTGGTAATGGGCTGGGAACAATGTTTATAACAAATCTCTACAGTTTACTGGTCAGAAGCTGCATCTCTAAGTAACTGACATTTCTCTTTCATGAATATAATCTTATCTATTTTAGAGCTCACCAAGGTTCAAGCCTCTCACTTTGTCTCTGCTAGCTCCAAATATTTTTTACCTTTAAATGGAAAAAAAAAGGTTAACTTTTAAATTCTGAAAATTCAATGGTTATTATATTATTTACCATGGGAAGGGGAGGGGGAGTAGGGTGAGAAAGGGTTAATTAAAAAACAAACTAGCTAAAATTACAACATATACAGAAACTTATTTCCAAAATGAAGGGGAAAAAAGAGGGAAGGGGAAACTAGCGGCACAAACCAAAGTCCTGAAGCCAAATCTGAAGAGGACATAGAAAGAAAAACACAGTGTAAGAAAGTAGAGTCAATGGGATTCTTTTTCTGTTTCAATGATTTAGTTATAAATATAGATTATTAGTCTTCTCTCTATACATGTAACAAATGCCAAACAACTCACTATTATGAAACTTTTAAAATTGATTCTTTCACATTTGTTAAAAAAGGTAAAAATCACATTCTTTTCTTCCCTTCCTTCAGTTCAAACTCTGAACTGAAATATTACATGTAACAACAGCTGGTTCTAACTTCTATACAAAGTTAAACGATATTGAACTCCTTTGCCAATATAAGGAGCTACATCATTTCTATCACACTTGCCTCCAATTTAGGCAAAAGAAACATTTCTCAAAGCAACTCAAAAGGAGCAAGTCAAGGAAAAGAAAGTTATGGAGAGAAAAGAAGACTAGCAGATAAAACACATACTCTGAAAAACTCAAATCTGCCATTCAAGTACTGAAAATACCTCAAAGGGGACAATGAATGGGATCTATTATAATGAAGTCAGCAAAATAAAATGCAAATCTCAAGCATGATAAATGGCCCTGATGGGCTTTCTGCCGAAAGATGTAAGGCTAGTGATTCAGTCCACAATTCCTTTTGGACCCTAAAGAAGGGATTCAATAGAAAGTTGTCATTCAGTTCTGCAATTTTTTCTTGGTTGTCTTCAGGAAATAGTAGCTTGTTTTTTTCCTCCTTGTTATGTAGACCATTTCTTTAAACCCCAAAAGAATAATAATTTTCATATATTAAAAGACTTCTTTTAGAAAATGGAGAAAAGAATATGAGGCCACGGCAATGATGTTAACGGTTACTCTTCATTGCTTCTTTAGCTGCCATGATCAGTGGTGTCAAGCTGGATAATGGTTTGGCCAGTTTCAGGAAGGGATGCTGTCAGAAAGAGTGGGGGAAAATAAATGTAAACGTCACCAGTTTAGAAGCCAAATATTTCAATTAAGCCCCTAAGACTACTTTATGGATCATAATTTACTTAACAAACACATATTTCAGTACTTATATAAAATCAACATAATCACTACATCACTTTTATGGTTGAAAGTGTAGTCTTTTTAGTTTTTCTCATATTATAAAATCTCAGTTAAATGACCCAGATACCCATGCCTGCAATGAACTGGTGTGAGAACTGGTAATATGAAAAACTTATACATTTATCCCAGTATTATGGGTATTTTATTCCCAGCAGATAAAATTCTGAACTGCAGCAGCTGCCATGCTGCTGGTAATGAATGGATAGTGAAATGTAATTATGACTCTATGTAAACTTTCTGCCCGTTACTCAAAAAAGTCAACTTTTTCCCAAAATAGTATTATTTCCAAATTCACCTGTAACAATTCTCTGGCTGAACCCCTTTTCTCCACATCCATCTCCAAACATCGATTTAAGAAATCCCGAAATATGGGGGAAAGTTTCTCTGGGTTTTGAAGTTCTGGAGTTCCATTAGTTGCTATCAGGTACAAGGCCTAAGAATAGAAGAACAACTCTGACATACTTAAGATAGCTCAACAAAGTTAGAGAGTACTTTAAACTTTATGGATCTTTTACGTATTTAAAGACAATTGTCATACACACTAAAGTCTGGTTATTATTTCTACCCATTTCGATTAGATATTTTTCACTTTATTTTTAGATGTTACATTTCCCTGACTTCTTTTTCAAAATTATCTTCACCTTTTTCTTTTTTTGGATTATAAATACATAATGATAAATAAAACTACCACTATAATAAAATGGTATAAAGAAAAATGACCACAATCCCACCATCCACATATAGTATCCCATTTATCTTTCTTAAGGTTTTTTTTCCAAGTCATACCACATTTCAAAACAATGGGATTTGTTGAAACTGCTTTAAGAAATTTTAAATTAGCTATATCTATATAGCTATAGATGGACAGGTGGAACACATAGGATTTTTAAGGCAATGAAGATACTCTTTAAGATACTTTTATAATGGACACGTTATTCAGTATACATTTGTCCAAACCCACGACATATGACATCAAGAGTGAACCCTAATGTAAACTATAGACTCTGGATGATAATGATGTGTCAGTGTAGGTTCAATGATGGTAAGAAATGTACCCTCTGTGAGGGATGGTGATAATGGGGGAGGTTATGCATGTGTAGGGGGAGAGGGCATATGGGAAATCTCTGTATTTTTCTCTCAATATTGCTGTGAACATGAAACTGCTCTAAAAAAAACAAAGTCTTAAAAAAAAAAACGAAACAAAACTAGCTGTATCCCACCCTCATCATTACTATCAATAATAACAGATTAGATCTACAAAATTATTTTAATGGCTGAATTGAATAGTGTCTTATTATATGGGTGCTTCATAATTTAGTCAATCCCCTTTGGAAAATCCTTGTATTCTTTATGTAATTCTCTGACTATTTTCTTTGAATTCCTAGAAATGGAATTAAAAAAAAAAACAAAACCCTCAATAGACTTTTTAAAAGAAGTTTTAGATGTACAGAAAATTGAGCAGATAGCACACAGCTCCCATATACCACCCCCACACACATACACACACACACAGAATTCCCCCATTATTAAAATCATACATTAGTACGGTACACTTTGTTACAAGTGATGAACCAATACTGACACACTTTCATTAAACAGAAGTCTGTAGTTTACACTGGGGTTCACTCTTTGTATTGCACAGTTCTATGGGTTTTGACAAACGTACACTGTCATGCAACTACCATTATAGTATCACACAGAATACTTTCACTGCCCTAAAAATTCCCTGTGTTCCACCTATTGGTTATTATGAATAATGCTGCCATGAACATTTGTGTACAAGTTCTTGGGTGGATGAATGCTTTTAATTCTCTTTGTTATTCATCTAGCAGTGGAACTGCCAAGTCACATGGTAACTCAAAGTTAATTTTTACAGGAACTGTCAAACTGTTTTCCAAAGTGCTGTACCATTTTACATTTCCACTAGCAGTGTATGAGGGTTCCAATTTCTTCACATTCTCACCAATACTTATCATTGTCTGCCTTTTTGATTACAGTCATTCTAGTAAGGGTGAAGTGATCTTGTTGAGGCTTTGATTTGCATTTCCTTATTAACTACTGATATTGAGTCATATATGATAATTTAAAAGAAGTAAAAGATAAAAGAGAAAGAAAGAAAGATGGAACTCTCCACCTCAGCTGCTGGAATACGTACATAACTGTTTAAAATCTACTGACTTCATCTGTTTCTCAGAACCCTCACTCTTTTGTTTGAATATGGGCTTTAACATTGCCATCTACACAGGCTTCTCATAGATGTGACCCTGCTTTCCTCTTTGTACCTGGGGGTACAGAGGCCAAGGTTCAAAGTCAACAACCTGAAGGATATATCTAGAGCCCCTTAATTCTGCAGAAAAGTGACCAAATTCTTACTTATGTGCAAATTTAGAAACCACACGGCTTACCAAAAATTTACAAACTCTTTACCTAACACATTCAACTCAATAAGCCAGAAGCAAATCATTTTTAGACATAGAGTGAGGGCAGAGACTAGGTTTTATCAACTTCGTAACCTAAATTCTTGGCCAGTGCCTGGCAAAAGCAAGGTCTAAATAAATGATTTAAAGAAAATTATTTTTCTTAAAATAAGGCTGGTGCTTAATTGGTCTTACCCTCAAAGGATTTTCATTGAGATATGGAGGCTCTCCTTCTACCATCTCAATAGCCATAATACCCAGAGACCAGATGTCAACCTTAGGGCCATAAGCTTTCCGTGTAACCACCTCTGGTGCCATCCAGTATGGCGTTCCAACCATAGTACTTCGCTTGCTCTGCTCAGGGGTGATCTGGGCACAGAAGCCAAAGTCAGCTATAAAACAAAATAAAACATCTTGAGTTAATGGTGTCCACGGGTTGTTTAAGAGTTTACTTAATATGATTTAACTAATTACATTTGAGTATTCAGCCTCTTAATTTTTAAGAATGTATTAATAAAGAAAACCAGAATGGGCTTACAAATATTTTGATGATGTTATATACTCTCACTTTTTAACTTTTTTTTTTTTTTTTTTTGCTGTACGTGGGCCTCTCACTGTTGTGGCCTCTCCCGTTGTGGAGCACAGGCTCCGGACGCGCAGGCTCAGCGGCCATGGCTCACAGGCCTAGCCGCTCCGCGGCATGTGGGATCTTCCCAGACCGGGGCACGAACCCGTGTCCCCTGCATCGGCAGGCGGACTCTCAACCACTGCGCCACCAGGGAAGCCCCTCACTTTTTAACTTTTACTTCCCACAAGTAGAGGGTAAATTATCAGGAAGCCTTTTTTTTTTTTTTTTTTTTGGGCGGTACGCGGGCCTCTCACTGTTGTGGTCTCTCCCGTTGTGGAGCACATGCTCCGGACGTGCAGGCTCAGCGGCCATGGCTCACGGGCCTAGCCGCTCCGCGGCATGTGGGATCTTCCTGGACCGGGGCACAAAGCCGTGCCCCCTGCATCGGCAGGCGGACTCTGAACCACTGCGCCACCAGGGAAGCCCTATCAGGAAGCCTTTTATTCTAAATAATTCTATCCTAAAAATTTTAATAAAGTTGAAAAAGGTCTAAAAGAAAAAGTCACCAAAGCTGGACACCAAAACTATGTCCACTGTGAATCAGGCAAAGGTCAGGAAGTGGAAATTACTTTTGAAGAAAATAAACAGAAGCTAGAATTAATAATAATAAGCATCCGACTCAGCAGAGAGCCTAGGAAAAGAACATGTTTAACTGCAACTGTACCTACAAGGTACCTACAAGGTCTTCACCAGCATTACTCTATTCCAACCACCTCATTTTATAACTGAAGAGCAGAATGCCTAATTTAGTACCCAGTATTAATTTAGTGGAAAAGTCAAGATGAGAATCCACAATTTTTTCCTTCCTTCTACTGTTAAACCCATTCTACTCCATATGTAAACACTGTTAACATTTAGGTTTGTAAGCTTTAGACTCTTCGTTATGCATTTCCAAATGTACAAATAATACCCGTGAACTGACTGATTTATTTCACCTAGTTAGGATATTTTGTAAACTGCTTTTTAAAACCTAATTTTTTAGATATCTTTCCATATTAGTACATTAACCCACCTCACTATTGTAACTACACAACTTCACGGAACATAAAAATACCATAATGTATTTAATCACTTCTGTACTACTAGACATTTAAGATACTGTTGGACTTTTTTTACAAGGTTGCAGAGAACATTTTTGTACTTATTGCTGTGCATATGTTCAGTAATTCTATAGGAGAGAATCCTAAAAGAGCAATTGTTAGGTCAAATCATAACATTTACAGCTAAAATGAGTGCTTATAACTGTTCCAAGTATAATAACTCATAAGAATTAACATACCTCATGATAACTTTATGAGACAGGCATATTTACTACTGTTATGATTTCCATTTTACAAATGGGGAAACTGAGGCATACATATTTTTAGATAACTTATCCAAGATCATCCATCTAGTAAGTGGTAGAGCCATGGTAACATATTAACTAAAAAAGTCAAATTTAGTTACCTGTGTATCCACCAAAAATGTATGAGAATGTCAATTTCTAGTTTTCCCACTAAAATTACAATATTAACTATATATTCTGACTATCTGACAGAACCTGGGTCCCCTTTTCTTGTGGTTGAATAACCTTTGGAGTATCTATCTTAAAAAAAGAGACGTTAAAAAAGGACCCAAACTCTTTAGGCAAACAGAAGAAAAAGTTTTTGGTCTCTTGATCTAAGAAATGCCTTGAATTTTGCATAGTTGGAGAAACCTCAGTAGAAGGTCTTCTTGAATCCTCCAGAGGACATGGCTGGAACTGAGATTATAGCCAGCAGAGGAAAGGAGTTTTTGTTTTTTTTTTTCCATGACTCTACCATGTCTGATACAGAAGTTAATTAGGGAAAGAGGTTTACACATGGTTTTTTTCAGACCTTGTGATCTCTGACATAACGGTCATACAGCCCTCCCCCAATTAGGCCACCATCTACCAAATCCAGAGAAAGATGAACAGCATAATGACAAAAACCCACCCCAACAGGTAGCAGAGATAAATCCAACTTTATGTTTGGAAGACAGCACCAACATTATAATAGTCTCAGACACTGTTCCTCAATGCTTTACCTTTTTACTACTCAGAAGAATTCTCTGAGATAGGTACTGTTATTTTCCTTATCATACAAATGAGAAAATGGACACAAAAAGAGATTACGTAACTCACCCAAAATTATTCAGCAAGTAGTAGCAGATCCGCTATTTAAACTCAAGCTGTCCAGCTGACAGTCCATATCTTTTTACTACTATTCTCCCCCACTGCATGTATTGTCATAAAAATGTTAATAGCAGAAGAGGGTTTTTACTTAAACAAAAGGCAGAAAATTATAAGTAACATATAAATGTTATTTATTCACTTGTTACTCACTAAGTTTAACAGATCCTTCCATGCCCAAAAGCACATTGTCACTTTTGATGTCTCTGTGGATCACTTGATTAGCATGTAAAAACTCCAATGCCTGTAAACACTGAACAGGAGAAAAACACCTATCAATGAAACAGTCCCTGAAAAGTCTAAGGGAAGTTCACATACACTATTTATGACCTGAGCACCACCTCTAGTAACCAGCAGAAGACACTCTAATAATACATTTGTGAAGAAAAAAATCCTGTCACATGCAGTTGTGAAAATAAGACACCTTAAATAATTAGATCCCCCTCTTCCCACTCTCTGCTCTTATCCAGAGACAATTATTATATAATGTCTTATCTAGGCCTATTTCTGCCACAGACTATTTAATACCATAGAATATCACTTAGTCTTCAATGTTCTCATTTATGAAATGGTGGGTGGGTCTACATGATTTCTAGGCCTGCTCAGGTTTAAATGCCTAAAGGTATGCAGCACTTGGTAAATATGCACAAGGCTTTTTAGAAATCATTTCAACAGTAAAGGATAAACTTGTTATCATTTCCATTTGAATCTGAAATATGCCAAAGTCTAATCAATGTAAGCCACTGCGGGTCTGGTTCTCTCCAGCTGTTCAATGCTATGTAAAATGTTTTCTTCATTTCTTCTATGGTAGGTTTTACATAAAGCTATACCCACACCCTAGACACCAATGATGATCCTGGACACCACTTCCGTCTTATGCCATATTTCAGAAAGCACTGAGTCAAAGGAGCAGAAGAACTACTCTTACTTCCTTAAAAACAAGAATGAAATTCAATTTAAAAAATCTGCTTGCTATGTTTTTTTAATGTAAACTGAGTATAAATTGTAACTTGGAAAAAGTTGTTTTTATTTCTTACCCCCACTAAAGTAGAACAACAAATAAAGTCTGTACATCATTAATAACAAAAATCTCACTCAAAATAATCTATTATTCAAAGAAAAAAACCAGATTAACTGTGTATTACTGCAATACATTTACCAAGCATTTAAGCATATTCCTGAAAAGAACAAATCCCCAGAAAAATTCTTGTGTAAACAAATAGAAACAAATGTTATCACAATTAGAGGAACTACTAATTTTATATTGATTGTGAAAAAAATTATTAGAAAAACAAATTAAGTATAAATAGATAAATCCTTAAGTTTTTATCAGCTTTTAAGTGATCAAACATTCTTTGTTAAGGGATATATTATTGTTTCCCTCCTGAAAGAGTCAAGAGGGCTCCCCTTAGGTGAAGCATAATTACATTAGAATTAAAAGTTTCAAAGAATAGTTTTTAAAAAACACCTAATAAAAGCTGAAAAAGGAAAAACATCACATATACTGTTCTTACATGAACAAAGTTTATAATTTACTTATAATTCACTGTAAAAATGCTGAAAGCCAAATCACAGGAAACATAATAGTCGTAAGAACTTTTACAATTTTGTCCTTTGTGACAATGATTCCTAGGGTACTCGAAGAAAGTACTGTTGCAGTTTTAATGACAATAAGCAAATCATTAACCTAAGTCTCATCTGTAGGAAAAGATTACATGGAAGAAAGAAAGGCTCATTTTTGGCTTATATGTAGGCAATGTGGCAGAATTCTACTAGCCTAAGCAAACAGTATGTCTCAAATTCATTAATGAATATCATCTCATTGGTCACCTTTAAAGAGATCAATAAGGCCTCAAGTAAACTTATTAATTAATACTTAGGGTGAAGATGTGTACCACTTTGTCCTTGTTTCCACTGTTGAGCGGTGTATTTTTAATGGCACTCCCTCTCACCCTTAAAAGTATCCTGCTTGGATAATAACTAAAAATTTGCTTCTTTTCACATCCTGTTAACCACATTGTTACTGTAACTTTTCAAAAAGGGAGCAAACTCACCTCTCTGCATACAGCAGCAATCTGTGCTTCATCCATGCAGGTCTCTGTTACAACATCAGTAAGTGATCCCCCAGCGAGGTACTCCATTACCACAAACAATTCGTCTCCCACCAAGTAACTAAAAAAAAGAACATACAAAATACATTCACACTTTCACTTTTTCTAAACACGTGGCACTCTATATTGAAGAATTCAAATGTTAGGGATCCTAATTAAAAAAACTAGAAAGCTGGTAGCTTTGATAGCTGGGAAGAAAACTGAAAAGTTGCTATGGAACAGCACAAAAAAAAAAATACCTGAGGGTCATTATGATTTTCCCAAATCACTTTAAAATTTTGCCCGCAATTCTAACTTGAGTGTGTACATAGATTATTCCAATTCAAATAACCTTGTATGGCAGGAATGATTTGTCCTTTTTTACAGATGAAGAGATGGAGGCTTGGAAAGGCTAAGTAACTCATCCAAGGTCACACAGCCAGTAAGTGCCAGAACAAGAACCTGAAGCCAAGCACAACTGATTCCAAAGCTTATGACTTATTTTAACCACCATGCTTTACTGACTTGAAATACTATTTTAAAAAGCAGAGAAATGTACCTGGCAAGTTTCTTTCTATGAACATGGTCCCCAGAGCTAGCCCTAAAGTCTAAAACTGTGTTTTCTTTTAACCCATTCAAAAAAAATTTAAATATGGAAATTAAAAAAAAATCACCTATGATTCCCTATCTCCAATACAATCACTACTATAATTTTCATTTATTTTTCTACAATTCTTCTTTCATTCACATATATGTAACTGCTTTAAAAATAAACAGATGTAAGGTAATTCCCTGGCGGTCCACTGGTTAGGACTCTGAGCTCTCACTGCCGAGGGCTCGGGTTCAAGCCCTGGTTGGGGAACTAAAATCCCATATGCCACATGGTGCGGCCAAAAATTTTAAAAATTTAAAAATTAAAAAAATAAAAAATGTAAGATACATAATTTTCTCTTCTACTTGTTGTTCTGCTATTTAACATCAATTCCTAAATTAAGTGAGGTTTTGATAAACATGCTATTTGCCCATGAAAGACAAAATTTGAAATCAAAATTGACTTGAATGTTTAAAAACTGTGTGGCTGGTCATCTCTGTCAGTCAAGACATGAATCATAGCCAACGTTTCCTTAATGTTTCTGCTTCTGATCATTTGTAATTCATATGAGCACCAGCAGCAATGTCCTTCATTTAACTGCCTTCTCTCACTTGCCAAGTGATAGCTATGTAGCAAAAGGACCTTCTAAACTGTAATATGCTATTTTTAACCTCTCCTCCTCCTTCAAGTTTATTTTTCAGTGTTGACACTCAACCTTAGTCTAACTAAACTGGCTAGCCCCCAAAACCATGAGACTTAAAATTTCAACATTTTTCTCCCAATGTTTAAGAAATATTTATATTTACCTGTCTAAGAAGTTAACTATGTTGGGATTCTTTAATTCTTTCATCACCAGAATCTCATTAATGATCAATTCCTTCTTTGGCTGTTTCTGTAAATTAATCTGCTTAATAGCAACCTATGATGGAAACCGGAAAAAAAAAGTCAGAACAAGTTTCCTAATACTCTTAGAAAATTACAAACACAGATCAGTTAATAATCTAATTTATTACATACATACTATACGATGAGATTATAATTTACTCATAGGCAGTACTTTAACTTCCACACTGCCTATGCACAATTCTTTGTAATACACAGAGCTTAAATATTTTTAGATTTCTCTTGAAATCTAAATGCAAGGTCAGCCCAGTGCCAGGAATTAATCCTCTTTTCATCCCAAGCTGGGAAAATAATTTTTAAAATATTTATTTATGAAACCAAACACATAATTACTTCTTTTTTCCCCTCAATAAGGAAAGCGCTATAAAATTACCTAGAGTAATTCTTTCAACATATTCAACTGCAAGAGATTCCTTACTGATTATTCACAGGCAGATCTAGTTTCTTCCCATATTAAAAGCTAATGGTAACACCCAGAAGTATGAAAAAGTAGCTACCTCTTG
This sequence comes from Monodon monoceros, assembly GCF_005190385.1. NCBI lineage: Eukaryota > Metazoa > Chordata > Mammalia > Artiodactyla > Monodontidae > Monodon > Monodon monoceros. Next base: position 72,156,357 of record NW_021703767.1, on the reverse strand, counting down.
TCCCAATGCCACATCAGTAGCAGTGAAAACTGTGCCAGAAGCCCTAGGGAAAAAAAGACATAACCAGATTTAAGGTTTCAAAATCATTCTAATTTATCACATCCAAAGACTTTATACTCAGAACAACTAAAAAGAGGTTAAAGAACGTTTAAGACTGAACATCTTTAAAAGAAGTAAAAGCAAAAACAAAGGGGGAAAAAATAAGAAAAAGAGGCAATTCTTGTGGCCAAAACTTATGTTAGAAATTTGTCATAAATTTCAGATCTACAAAAATACGGAAAAAAGATAAAGAAAAGAAAGAAAAAAGTCACATATACTCATGGATCCACTGCCCTGTTTAAGAAACAAAGAACTACAAATAAATTTGAAGGTTCTTATGTGCCCTTTCCAAAGGCATCATACCTCCTCCCTAAAGTAATCTATATTGGGTATTTATTCTGTATTTGATGTGCATCATTTACATGTATTTCTCTATACTTTATTAGACCCATAGGTGTGTACCGCTATAGAAAATGCTTCACATAATTTTTTTGTGTGTGTGTGTGGTACGCGGGCCTCTCACTGTTGTGGCCTCTCCCGTTGCGGAGCATAGGTTCTGGACGCGCAGGCTCAGCCACTCCGCAGCATGTGGGATGTTCCCAGACCAGGGCACGAACCCGTGTCCCCTGCATCGGCAAGCGGACTCTCAACCACTGCGCCACCAGGGAAGCCCCAATTTTTTAACTTCATATAAATGATTTCATTTTATGTATTTTCCTATAATTTGCTTTTTTAATTCAACATTGGATTGGGGATGGTCATCCATATGGATAGGTGTTATCCTTGTTCACTTGTAATTATTACATATATTATCCAGTATACTATTTACAATTTATCCATTCTCAGGCAGAAGAATATTAACATGATTTTCAATTTCTTGTTATTAAAACCAGTGCCGCAAGTGAATTTGGTTTTTAAAAAGAAATTCATAAGGAAGTTTTCAAAAAGACTCAAGCTCACTTTCTAAACTGACAGAACACTTTCCAGAGATTAATAACATTAAAAATTCAAGATGTTCATTTGCTCCCAAGCAACAGAAAAAAAGATTTCAGTTAGCATAGTTTAAAAATACAAATTATTGGGAATTCCCTGGAGGTGCAGTGGTTAGGACTCCACGTTTCCACTGCAGGAGGCCTGGGTTCAGTCTCTGCTCGGGGAACTAAGATCCCATGAGCCATGTGGCACAGCCAAAAAATAATAATAATAATTTTTTTAAAAATACAAATGATTGAACAAAATCAGAAGATCAGTAGAATTAAATATCCATACTTAATGATGTGATTAAAATGCAGGTTTTTAAAACTATAATCCTGTAGTAAATTTTCTTACTGTCTTTTAAATATTTGCCAGGCAATTTTCCCACCCATCTAATTTCTTATCACCAACGCAAAATAACACTTAAGAAGAAACAATGCACAATCACTGCTAAGTAGTACAGTATTTTAATAGCATCTAGAAATAAACGCATTAGTTATTTACACAAATCCAAGGATACTACTCATAGAATACCAGAAGTGCTCAATGTCAGCAGGCAAAAGAGATATCCTGGGCACCCAGGAAATAACGAATATTCTGGTAATACAGTCACAAATACTTACCCTTGCCCAATTTTTTCATATCTTGTGTATTTTTTCTTAGGGTCACCTATGCTTACAATAGTTCCTATTTTAAACAAAAACAACAAAAAGTTGGAAACTCAGTCAAGCATTTAAAAATTGTAAACTAATTCTGATAACATTATTTCTTTTAATAACCTCCACTGATTTTAGAAGTTTTCAAACATAACACTAAGTTTCAAAAATAATGTATGTTTCAAACACTAAAGAAACAATTAACAAAAATAAAAAAGTATCAGAAGCAAGAAGACACATTATTTCCACTAGGTTAGACCTCCTAACTAATGTCTTGATTATCCCACCTTCTCAAAAATGACCACGTTTTAGAATGACCAACAGTACTAGTTTTCTTGAGACTAAGGGGGTTTTAGGATGTGGCACGTTCAGTCTTACAACTGGTAAATTCCTGGGGAAAGGAAAAGTTGGTCAACCTACTTATCATACTCCACTGAAATGTACTAAACTAATGACAAGTTATAAAACTACTTACTATGAGAAAAAATATAAATGTTTATATATATATAAAATATCCAAATGAAAAACCCTAAATGGCTTTTCTGACTCTTCTCGTATATCTTATATCTTTCAATATATTTAGGAAATCACTTATTACTATAAACATTACTCTAATGTGAACTAATCATACATCTGTTTTAGGAAAGTTCACTATGTCACAACTAAGAAACAGGTTTTACTTTAACTTTTAATTTTACATTGGAGTATAGCTGATTAACAATGTTGTGATAGTTTCAGGTGCACAGCAAAGGGACTCAGCCATACATATACATGTATCCACTCTCCCCCAAACTCCCCTCCCATCCAGGCTGCCATGTAACATTGGGCAGAGTTCCCTGTGCTATACAGTAGGTCTTTGTTGGTTATACTTTTTTTTTTTTAATTAAAAAAATTTTTTAAAATTTTTGGTTGTGTTGGGTCTTCGTTGCTACGCGAGGGCTTTCTCTAGTTGCGGTGAGCAGGGGCTACTCTTTGTTGCGGTGCACAGACTTCTCATTGCTGTGGCTTCTCTTGTTGTGGAGCACGGGCTCTAGGAGTGCAGGCTTCAGTAGTTGTGGCACGCAGGCTCAGTAGTTGTGGCACATGGGCTTAGTCGCTCCATGGCATGTGGGATCTTCCCGGACAAGTGATCGAATCCATGTCCCCTGAATTGGCAGGCGGATTCTAAACCACTGTGCTACCAGGGAAGTCCCTGGTTATCCATTTTAAATATAGCAGTGTCTACATGACAATTCCAAACTCCCTAACTATCCCTTCCCCCATTCTTCCCCCCGGTAACCGTTAAGTTCATTCTCTAAGTCTGTGAGTCTGTTTCTGTTTTGTAAATAAGTTCATTTGTATCATTTCTTTTTAGATTGCCCATATAAGGGATATCATACGATATTTCTCTTTCTCTGACTTACTTCACTCAATATAACAATCTCTAGGTCCATCCGTAGTGCTGCAAATGGCATTATTTCATTCTTTTTAATGGCTGAGTGATATTCCATTGTATGTACGTACCACATCTTCTTTATCCATTCCTCTGTTGATGGACATTTAGGTTGCTTCCATGTCTTGGCTATCGTAAACAGTGTTTCAATGAACACTGGGGTGAATGCACCCTTTCGGACCATGTTTTTCTCCAGGTATATGCCCAGGAGTGGGACTGTAGTGTCATGTGGTAGCTCTGCTTCTAGGTTTTTAAGGAACCTCTATACTGTTCTCCATAGTGGTTGTACCAATTCACATTCCCACCAACAGTGTCGGAGGGTTCCCATCTCTCCGCACCCTCTCCAGCATTTATTGTATGTGGATTTTTTGATGAAAGCCATTTTTGACTGGTGTGAGGTGATATCTCATTGTAGTTTTGACTTGCATTTCTCCAATAATTAGCGATGTTGAACATCTTTTCATGTGTCTCTCGGCCACCTGTGTCTTCTTGGAGAAATATCTATTTAGGTCTTCTGCCCATTTTTTGATTGGGTTGTTTGTTTTGATATTAAGCCTCACGAACTGTTTGTAAATTTTGGAGACTAATCCCTTGTCAGTCACATCATTTGCAAATATTTTCTCCCAATCTGTGGGTTGTCTTTTCGTTTTGTTTATGGTTTCCTTTGCTGGGCAAAAGCTTTTGAGTTTAATTAGGTCCCGTTTGTTTATTTTTGTTTTTATTTCCATTATTCTGGGAGACAGATCAAAAAAGATATTGTTGCAATTTATGTCAGAGAGTGCTCTGCTTATGTTTTCCTCTAGGAATTTTAGAGTGTCCAGTCTCACATTTAGGTCTTTAATCCATTTTTGAGCTTATTTTTGTATATGGTGCTAAAGAATGATCTAATTTCATTTTTTTACATGTAGCTGTCCAGTTTTCCTGCAACCATTTGTTTAAGAGACTGTCTTTCCACCATTGTAGTCTTGCCTCCTTTGTTGTAGATTAATTGATCACAGGTGCATGGGTTTATTTCTGGGCTTTCTATCCTGTTCCACTGATCTATATTTCTATTTGTGTGCCAGTACCATACTGTTTTGATGACTGTAGCTTTGTAGTATAGTCTGAAGTCAGGGAGCCTGATTCCTCCAGTTCCGTTTTTCCTTCTCCAGATTGCCTTGGTTATTTAGGGTCTTTTGTGTCTCCATATAAATTTTATGATTTTCTTGTTCTAGTTCTGTGAAAAATGCCATTGGTAATTTGACAGGGATTGCACTGAATCTGTGGATTGCCTTGGGTAGTATAGTCATTTTGACAATATTGATTCTTCCAATCCATGAACATGGTGTATCTTTCCATCTGTTTGTCTTCTTTGATTTCTTTCATCAGCATCATATAGTTTTCGGAGTACAGGTCTTTTGTCTCCTTAGGTAGGTTTACTCCTAGGTATTTTACTCTTTTGATGCAATGGTAAATGGGATTGTTTCTTGAACTTCTCTTTCTGATCTTTCGTTGTCAGTGTATAGAAATGCAACAGATTTCTGTGTATTAATTTTGTAACCTGCAACTCTACCAAATTCATTGATTAGCTCTAGTAGTTTTCTGGTAGCATCTTTAGGATCTACTATGCATACTATCATGTCATCTGCAAACAGTGACAGTTTAACTTCTTTTCCAGTCTGGATACCTTTTATTTCTTTTTCTTCTCTGATTGCTGTAGCTAGGACTTCCAAAACTATGCTGAATAATAGTGGTGAGAGTGGACATCCTTGTCTTGTTCCTGATCTTGGAGGAAATGCTTTCAGCTTTTCACCCTTGCGTATGATATTAGCTGTAGGTTTGTAGTATATGCCCTTTATTATGTTGAGCTATGTTCCCTCTATGCCCACTTTCTGGAGAGTTTTTATCATATATGCGTGCCAAATTTTGTCAAAAGCTTTTTCTGCATCTGTTGAGATGATCATATGGTTTTTATTCTTCAATTTGTTGGTGTGGTGTATCACACTGCTTGATTTGTGGATACTGAAAATCCTTGCATCCCTGGGATAAATACCAATTGATCATGGTGTATGATACTTTTACAGTATTATTGGATCTGGACTGCTAGTATTTTGTTGATTATTTTTGAATCAGTGATATGTTCATCAGTGATACTGGCTGTAATTTTCTTCTTTTGTGGTATCTTTCTCTGGTTTTGGTATCAGGGTGATGGTGGCCTCATAGAATGAGTTTAGGAGTTTTCCTTCCTCTGCAATTTTTTGGAACAGTTTCAGAAGGACAGGAGTTAGCTCTTCTGTAAATGTCTGATGGAATTCGCCTGTGAAGCCATCAGGTCTTGGACTTTTGTTTGTTGGGAGTTTTTAAATCACAGTTTCAATTTCAGTGCTTGTGACTGGTCTGTTCATATTTTCTATTTCTTCCTGGCTTAGTCTTGGAAGGTTGTATTTTTCTAAGAATTTGTCCATTTCTTCCAGGTTGTCCATTTTATTGGCATACAGCTGCTTGTAGTAGTCTCTTATGATCCTTTGTATTTCTGTGGTGTCCGTTGTAACTTCCCCTTTTTCTTTTCTAATTTTATTGATTTGAGTCCAGTCCCTTTTTTTCTTGATGAGTCTGGCTAAAGTTTATCAATTTTGTTTATCTTTTCAAAGAACCAGTTTTAGTTTCATTGATCTTTGCTACTGTCTTCCTTGTCTCTATTTCATTTATTTCTGCTCTGATCTTTATGATTTCTTTCCTTCTACTAACTGTAGGTTTTGTTTGTTCTTCTTTCTCTAGTTGCTTTAGGTATAAGGTTAGGTTGTTTATTTGAGATTTTTCTTGAGAAACAGATTTTAAAATTAGGATATCGTACATAAAACTCTAACTTATATTCGTATTAACAGTAAGTCAAAACATGAGAAAACCACACGAAATTTTCACTTAAACTTTCACTAGGTAAAAAGACAGAGGGGCATATCAAGGAAATTCACAGAAATAATCCAGTTTTACATAGGTACCCAATCTCAAGCCTACTGCCAATATATAATATTTTTCCTTGATCCCTCTAGGTCAGTATCCTTTATAACTAAAGTTGCTACAGACTTGTAGTGAGATGTTATTGCTACCCTCTCTGGCACTGTGTGTATTACTTCCAGTGCTTGATCCAGGCCAATGATAGCTGATGGATGAAAAAGGAGAAGAGAAAAAAATATATTTTATGCTTACACATATTATCTATATAGGCCATTTTGTTTAGTTATTTAGGGACATTTTATTCTACAGGTGTGCATAAATATATACAAACTTCCTTTGATAAAGTTTCCAACTAGGACCCATAGATTTGGCCCTTTGAGAAGAAGTATTGCTCCCCAAGGTACTGACTATTTTGCAAAGATGCTGCTCACTAGCCAGCACATAATAATAAGAAAGCAAAGAACAGTATTATTTTGGCTTTACTACATTAATTGAAGCTGTTGTTCCTAGAAGAAAACAATTTATTTTTTATGTCTTAAGCCAACATATAAGACATAAATCAAGATCCATCTGGGCCAAATGTTTCAGGGGCTGATAACAATTTAAGAATAATGTAAAATGTAGTTAACATACTTAATTTCTCCATAATCTCTTCATCTGTCATTTTGGCCTTCTTTTTCTGTTTGTCTGAAGTCTTGGCACCACTATCAACATTAGAATCACCAACTGGTGCAGGAATAGGATCAATTACAGACCGTGTATAAATCTGCAGAGAAACAGTTAATTACCGAGACTTGAGGAAAAATATTTTTAGGTATTCTTACTGGCACACTGTTCAGCAGTTCTTTGATTTTTGACAAAAACTAAGTTGTCCTCAGTGTTCTAAAGAATGAGAATAGTATTTTCAGACTTGTCTTATAAAACACTGGTAACTAAGATGCAATGTGAAACATTTTTCTTTGGCACGTCATGTATATATTTTAAAAGTCTGTCTAGCAAAACAGCAGATCTGTGAATGAAATTTAAGTGTAACCAGACTGAAAATAATATGCAAGAAATGAAGCAAAAAGAAGTACAAGTTAGAAGTCATATTTTTTCTACAAGAGAGAAATAAGGAGCAAAGAAACCCTGATGTTGAAATAACTATTATTAATTTCCACAAAATTTTTTTATACAAATATCTACCATTTCATTTCAAACAGCCAGTTCTAAGTGGTAAAGAAAATAGAGCTCTCTATCATTAGATGAGGACCCAATGGCAGTCCTTGGAGCCTTACCCGCCTATTGTGCCAACACTTCATCATGCTCCCCGGACTTTATTTGTATTAGTACAGGGAGAGGGACAAGACTCTTTCTGTCTCTATCTAAGGTTTTTATTATTAAAATTCTCCCATATCTGTTAGAAATAGAAACTTCACTCTCGGCAGCCTCTTGAATGATACCAAGGCTTTAACAGAAATGTTAAATGGGAGTTAAATACGTAATTTGGATAAAAGGTAAGATCCAAGTTTTAGATACAGTACTTTTCTGCACTGAGATAAACAGAAAGAGGCAGAGAAACAGATGAGTTCTCTGGAACAGATGGTGTAATACAGAAAGAAAACAAAATGAGAAAAGTATTTTAACTTTTAAAGAATCCATTCGGTTTTAATTTTCAAAAAACTAGTTTTTTGATGAGTGGTGTTTAGGTAAAGATCTCCTAGTCAAATATCCCATATTAAAACATTTTAAGCCTGAGGACTTTTAAAAAATTAATCACTGGAAGTCAAATACAGACTGCTTTTTAAAACACACATGCACAGACACACACAACCCAATTCACTAATCAGAAACTCACTGATTTTGTATGATCTGGTCGTGGGGCAATAACAGGAGGAGGAGTCTCTTCATCATCATCGTCTTCTTCTGTTACTACTGCTGTTTCCGAACCCTTGGTATTCAGCTGCATTTATCACAGGAGCAAAGTGAGGAAGACAAGTCAAATATGACTCTCTCTCTTTTTCACCATACTTGAAAAAATAATAGCTCATTTCAAAGCAATAAAACCTCACTGGTTCTAATCTAATCATTTAAAAAGTAAAGGTAGGGGCTTCCCTGGTGGCGCAGTGGTTTAGAGTCCACCTGCCGATGCCGGGGACACGGGTTCGTGCCCCGGTCCGGGAAGATCCCACATGCTGCAGGGCGGCTAGGCCCGTGAGCCATGGCCGCTGAGCCTGCACGTCTGGAGCCTGTGCTCCGCAATGGGAGAGGCCACAACAGTGAGAGGCCCGCGTACCACAAAAAAAAAAAAAAAAAAAAAGTAAAGGTAATTCTATACGTTACAGAAAAGTTTATGAAACAAATGTATACAGTAAATACCAAGTATTCTTAAGAGGGAATTCATACCTTTTATAGAGAATTTTATACTGTTTTAACAAGCGCAAAAAGTAAACAATCATTTCATCTGTTAAGACCAAAAACAAAAATCCTCTGGACTTTGTATAAGTCAGAGAGTTCTGGCTATTTAAAACAGCTAGAATCATCGGAAGTTGTGGCTAACAAAGCAAAAGAGGAAGGCATTATCCTTTATACAGAGCTTATTATATGCCAGGTGTATGCTAAGTAGGTACTTTACATGTTATTACATATAGTCTTCAAAAAACTCCAGGAGACTGTGTCCTCCTAATTGAGAAATTGAAAATAAAATAGCTGCTGTTGGCAAGAGGTATTTGTGCTTACATGATAACTTAGATAAAGTTTCAGACAACTCTGAAGATTCTGACAGGCTTCCATTGTTCAGTATATTTCCATAGTCTATATTCAGTAGGATGATGCCAGAGGAAAATGCTGGCAAGTTCTTTGTGTTCATGTTTATATATGGAAACGTTATCAAAAGTAGCTAAACTGCTCTAAAGATCATAAGCTTTAGTTACTTTAAGCATCACTTGAGGAAATTCTATTTGCTTAACATGGCTTCCTCCAATAATCAAGTGGCTAGCTAAAAACATACATCAATATTAAGTAGCTATTTCTGGAGGCTGTAATTTATTTCAGAAAGTAAAATAAAAACTGAGACTTGTTTGGGGTAACTTAAATTAGAACAAGAGCTATAAGAAATAACATATTAACTTACTGCTGGTGTTCCAGACGGGAAGCCATCTTTCTCTGAATACAAAACAGAAAATAATGCTAAGTTAACAATTCAAAAAACAAAACAATTTTATACAATAAAAGGAAAAAAAGATAAAGCAGAGCAAGTAAAAAGTTCTTAGACTGATTTCATTTTAAGTTGAATTAAGTCTTGAGAAAAACAATATCAGTATTCAAACAAGAATTTACACATTATAAACCTCAAATTTAATGGAACTCTGTAAATTTGCTAAAAATCATTGAATTGTATGCTTCGAGTGGGTGATTTTTGCAGCGTGAAATTATACCTTAATAAAAAAATTTTATTTGAAACTATACCTGTATTTCTTAAAATAAGACAGAAGTCTATTCATAATGATATTTTTCTCCAGCAAACTGCCTATCAAGGAACTTAAAGAAACCAACAGTAACTCTGCAAAGGAAAATTACTGACATAAATTTTGATCAGTATGAAAGCAAATCCCTGAAGACAAAACACAGTTCATGAAGACTAAATATCACAATATTCATTCTGGAGTTTAGAAGAGCAAGTTTTGTTTTACCTTTTAAAATGACCAGACACACACACACATGAATATACCATTCTCTGTTCAAACACTGATTAAAAAAAAGATTATTCATTTACACAGACTTGGAAGTTGACAAGGAAGTTGGGGACAAATCTGACCTTTTGCTAACGTTGTACTAGACTATGTAAAAAAGGTCAAGATTTACCAAGTGGGCTCTATTTCTTCCTTCAACACAGCCCTTATTTCTACGAGAATGCAATCAAATAAGTACAATTAATTAAAACTAAATGTATGATTTTTAGCTCAATCATATTGTTTTTTAAAACTACATGTATGACTTGAGAGGACAGAGAAACATATTAAATAATAACCTGTGATGTAATTAGCAAAATCTACACTGAGGTAAACAGGACAAATGATTCTGTTTCTTTAACAAATAAACTGCAAGAAAAGGAGAGCACGAGAGCAACCAACGTGAGGGAGGGGAAGCCTAAATAATAAGAGATGCAAGAGATACCACAATCAACTGTAATGTATGGGTTTTATTATAATCCTTATTTGAACAAATAAACTTAAGAAAACCCCACTATTCTCCAATTCTTACCTGATGATATTCCAATTCTGAGGAAAAAATACTTTTAGTTCTAACGCTCATTTTATGTTTATATATGTGACGAGTTTCAATTTTTGAGCAAACATTTTTTACTTCAAAGTCTGTGCGTTTATATATAGTAAAACAACCTGTCCCACTGACAATAAATATATTTCTAGTACAAACATGCCTATAAATCAGCCTCTTTCCCTTCTATTGCTGAACTCATTCAAAAACAGTAAAGAGAAAAAAACAAACAAAAGGCCCAAACACCCACTTTTGGCAAAACTAAGAGATTAATATAATCCCCAGACTCCAAATTATACATAAGAACTGCCACAATGAGTTTACAAAAGGCAGGATGTATGCAGGGAAAAAAAAGTAGCTTAGCTTTTTAATTTTTCCAGAAGCAATCTTTTTATCCAGAAGTGCTCCACAACTCTACAATCCCATTTAAGTCAGCCTTTTACCATGGTCTGATGTCTTACCAGGAGGAGTAAAGCTCAGATATTTCTGCTTCACTGTGTTGGAGTCATAGAACTTTAAGACATCCAGCACAGCCTGAGGATTCTTCTTTTGCTCTAGTTTGGTGATATTGGAGGTCTGTAATAATCGAGCCCACTGTTCTGGCATGCCCTAACAAAAAGATATTCAGAAGTTAGTTGTTTTGAATTGCTCTAATTAGATCAATTTCCAGAGGAAAGTTAGAAAATATATAAAACAAATCAATCTACATAATTGCAGGTATGACTAAATTCTAAAAAATGTCTGGTTTTCTAAATCTATTTTGCAAATTATAATCAATAGGCTCAGCTCCCTAGGAAAAGAACACATCTAAACACAAACACTTTGGTAAGAAGAGAAAAGCACTAAGAATTCACAGTTAACGTGTGGATGGAAAAGTTAACTTCAAATTTAATACTGAAAGGAAAGGTTTGAGTACTGCTTTATATATGAGTCTCAACTTGGTAAACTTACAGTGAATTCTCCAGTAACAGCATCAAAGCCAACATGGATGGTGTGCTCAAAATCAGATGGAGGAGAAATTTCTGGCCTTTCCTTCTCTTTCTTCTTACTTCCTAGAGGGCATTAAAAAAAGAGCCTCTTTAAACAAGATTAATAAAGGTACTTATAATCATGTTTATAGTTTTCCCAAAACAGACTAGGAACAAAATTATTCTAAAAAAGAAATTTTCCCTAAAAACACCGGCTGATAGGAAACTGATAAATCAAGTACAGAAACCTATTCTGTCATCAAGGGCCAGGGTTGGGGGAGGGGGGAGGAGGGGGAGGGTGTCAACCTGTGTTCTGATTAAAGAGGCACACAGATTGACCCAGCACCAGGCCTGAATAAAAGCCCTCAGGGCAGAAGAGAGAGCCCCTTAGATTATCGGTTCTCTCATAAATAAAGAACTACACCTCAGATGCTGAACAATCTGGAAAACAAAGTCTATCAAGTCCTATTTCCAGTGAGCTATACTCATCTAGAAAGAACAATTTACATTACTATGACTATGGATAATATACACCATATAAACAGGTAGTTTACAAGGACCACATCACCTTTCTTGTGCAGCAACTCTAACTCTTCTTTTTTATTGACATTAATAACTTACATTTTAAGATTTCCCAGTTCTTCTGTGGTTCTGCCAATTATTTTTACAACATTTCTGCCACACACCTATCAATAATATTCTCTGTAAATTCAAACACATCAGTTCCTTTTTTTTCCCCACCTAGACACCTTGCTCTCAGATCCTCTTGCTCTCATCTGCAGTAGTTTATCATGCGCAGGCTTCTGGCACAGCTATTGGTCCTAGGTCATTCCTTCACTTTTATGCTGTGCTAGAATCTATTTTCTGTATCCTGTGTGTTCTCCTCTTCTGGTATACACCTTTGTTTTAATTTATAGTTCTTGACTAACTATATATGATAGTTCTTGACTAACTATATATGTATTTAGGTTGAAAATACCATCCCCCTTTGAATTTCTTCTAATTTCCAGTGTTGCTATTTAGAAGGCCAAAGCCACTTTCTCATTCTGAACCACTGTTGAAAATCAGTTGACCATATATATATGCACAGGTCTATTTCTGGATGTTCAACTCTCTTGCAATAATCTCTTTATCTTATGCCAATAGTATAAGACTGCCTGGATTACTGTAGTTTTATAATAAGCATTGAAACTACACAGTATAAGCCTTGTGATCTTTTCTTTCTTTTTTTTTCTTTCTTTTTTAAAAAGAATTCACAAGTTTTTCTTGTTTTATACATATATTTTTATTTATTTTTTATAATTTATTTTATTTTTTTCAGCTGCATTGGGTCTTAGTTGCAGCATGCAGGATCTTTCGATGCGGTGTGCGGGCTTCTCCCCAGTTGTGGCACTCGGGCTTCTCTCTAGTTGTGGTGTGCGGGTTTTTTCTCTCTAGTTGTGGCGTGCAGGCTCCAGGGCATGCGGGCTCCAGAGTGCATGGGCTCTGTAGTTTGCAGCACGTGGGCTCTCTGGTTGAGGTGCACGAGCTCAGTAGTTGTGGTGCACAGGTTTAGTTGCCCTGCGGCATGTGGGATCTTAGTTCCCCAACCAGGCATCAAACCCACGTCCCTGCATTGGAAGGCAGATTCTTTACCACTGGACCACCAGGGAAGTCCCCAACCTTTTCTTTTTTAAAAAATTGTTTGGCTGTATTCTAGGTCTTTTGCATTTCCATGTGAATTTTAGAATAATCTTGATAATTTCCCAAAAAAAGCCTGCTGGGATTTTGATTTAGACTGCACTGAATCGATACATCATTTTAGGGAGAACCGATTTATTAACAATATTGTGTCTTCTAATCCATGAAAATAGTGACTCTCTCCACTTACTTAGGTCTTCTTTCATTTCTCTCAGCAATGTTTTATAGTTATCGTTGTACAGATCTGTTACTGCTTTTGTCTGATTTCTGCCACAGTATTTCAAAAGGTCTGATGCTACTGCAAATGGTACATACAGCTTTTTAAATTTCAATTGTTCATTGATGGCATAGAGAAACACAATTGATTCTTAAATACTGATCTTATATCCTGAAACCTTACTATTAATATTAAGCCTTACTTTCTCTTCCAGTAGCATTTTGTAGCTATCACAGAATTTCCTATAAAGTTTCGGGCTTCCCTGGTGGCGCAGTGGTTGAGAGTCCGCCTGCCGATGCAGGGGACACGGTTCGTGCCCTGGTCCAGGAAGATTCCACATGCCGTGGAGCGGCTGGGCCCGTGAGCCATGGCTGCTGAGCCTGCGCCTCCGGAGCCTGTGCTCCGCAATGGGAGAGGCCACAACAGTGAGATGCCCGCGTACCGCAAAAAAAAAAAAAAAAAAAAAAAAATTTCAATTATGTTGCTGGTGAATAAAGACAGCTTTACTTCTTCCTTCCCGCTCTGGATTCCTTTCATTTATTTTTCTTGCCTTGTTGCGCTGGCTAGAACCTCTAGCACACTGTTGAATAAAAGTGGTGAAAGGGAAATCTTTGTATTTTTCCTAATCTAAGTAGCAAAAGCCATTTTTTCTCCACCAAGTTTGATACCAGAGGTTAAGTTTTTCAAAGACGTTAAAGGTATTTACTTCTATTTCAAATTTGCTGAATGCTTTGATCAGAAATGAATATTGGATTTCGTCAAATGCTTTTTCTACATCTATTGAGATGAACGTGTGGTTCACCTTTTAAATTTTGTTAATATAGTAAATTACACTGATTGATTTCCAAATGTTACACCAACCCTGCATTACTGAAATGAAATCCACTTGGTCATGATGTATTACTCTTTATGTATACTGTTGGGTTGTAATTACTAAAATCTTGCTAAGATTTTGCATCTATGTTAATGAAGGATATTGGTGTGTAGCTTTCTTTTCTTGTAATGTCTTTGGTTGGGGTATGAGTAATGCTGGTCTCATAAAATGATTTGGGAAGTATTCCTTCCTATTCAATTTTCTAGAAGTTTGTGTAGAATTGGTCACGTTTCTACCTCACATGCTTGGTAAAATTCACCAATGGAGCCATCTGAGTCTTTGTGGGAAGGCTAGTAACTATAAACTAAATTTTCCTAAGAAATATAGGGTTTTCAGGTTACATATTTCTTTTTTTGAGTGAGCGTTGAAAACTTGTGTCTTTCAAGAAATCTTTTCACTTTAATGTGTTGAATTTATCTGTATATATTTGTTCATAATACTACCTTTTTAATATCTGTAAAATGTATAGAGATACCATCTCTGTCATTCTCAATATTGATAATTTGTGTCTTTTCTGCCTCCCGACTACCCTGTCAGTCTTGCTAAAGGTTCACCTATTTTATTGGTATTCTCAACGAATTAACTTATTTCATTGATTTTTCTGTATTTTTTTTTATTTCACTGATTTCTGCTTTGACTTTCATTATTTCTTTTCCTCTACTTACTCTGGATCTCACCTGTTCTGTCCTTCTAGTTTATTAAAATGGCTTAGCTGAAATCACTGATTTGAAATCTTTCTTTTCTTTTCTAATATGGATGTTTTAAATACTATAAATTTCCTCTAAGTACTGCTTTAGCAGCATCATGCAGATATAGATGTCTTGAATTTTCATTTTCATTCAGTTTTATGTATTTCCTAAATATTCTTTTAATTTCTTCATTTATTTGGAAGTGCTTTTATTTACTTTCCAAGTATTTCCAGGGATCTTTCTGCTACTGATTTCTAACTTAATTACACTGTGGTCACAGAATATACTTTGTGATTTGAATCTTCCTAAATTTATAGAGACTTTTAAAAATGGCCACAGAATACATCTTTGTAAATGTTCCACGTTCACTTAAAAAGAATGGAATATTCTATAAAGGTCAATTGGTCAAGTTGGCTGATAGTTTTAGCAATTTTCTGTCTACTTGTTCTACCAATTATTGTGAAAGTGTACTGGAATTTCCAACTATAACTGTGCTTGTCTATTTCTTCTTGAAATCTGTTTTTTGTTTCATGTATTTTGAAGCTCTGCTATTAAGTGCACAAATGTTTAGCTCTATTACACTATATTGATGAATAGACCCTATTATCATTATAAAATGAATTATTCCTTATCCCTTAACTAGAGGACTATTTCTTGCTCTAAAATCTACTTTGTCTGATATTAACAAAGCCCATCCAGCTCTTTTTCATTGTTAGCATACTTTATTTTTTTTTTAAAGCACCAGTGCTCTCTTTTTTTTTTTTGAAGCTGTTCACAGTCTTTAAAAAAATTATTTATTTATTTGGTTGCACCGGGTCTTGCGGCTTGCCGGCTCCTTAGATGCGGCATGTGGCCTCCTTAGTTGTGACATGTGAACTCTTAGTTGCGGCATGCATGTGGGATCTAGTTCCCTGACCAGGGATCAAACCCTGGCCCCCTGCATTGGGAGTGTGGAGTCTTATCCACTGCGCCACCAGGGAAGTCCCATTGTTAGCATACTTTAAAATTTTTTTTTTTTTTTTTTTTTTTTTTTTTGCGGTACACGGGCCCCTCACTGCTGTGGCCTCTTCTGTTGTGGGGCACAGGCTCCGGACGTGCAGGCCCAGCGGCCATGGCTCACGGGCCCAGCCGCTCCGTGGCATGTGGGATCCTCCCAGATGGGGCCACGAACCCACATCCCCTGCATCGGCAGGCGGACTCTCAACCACTGTGCCACCAGGGAAGCCCTAAAAAAATTATTTTATTTTAACCTATTTTGTGGTTTTATATTTTTAAAGTGGGTTTCTTATAGGTTGCATATAAATTTAGGTCTGCTTTAGCAATCTGTTAATCTCTGTCTTTTAAACAGGGTGTCTAGATCAGTAACATTTAATGTGATTGCTATAGTTAGGTTTAAACCCACCATTCTTTCATTTGTTTTATAATCATCTCTATCTATTCTTTGTTCCCACTTCCTTTTTTTCTTCTTTTGGATTAACTACATATTTTTTTTATAATTACCTTTTTTCCCCCTTCTATATGTGTCTTTTCTTTCTGACAGCGTTTTTTTTTTAAACAGACTTTTTTAGAGCAGTTTTAGGTTCACAGAAAATTGAGCCTATGGACTTCCCTGATGGTGCAGTGGTTAAGAATCCACCTGCCAATGCAGGGAACATGGGTTCGATCCCTGGTATGGGAAGATCCCACATGCTGCAGAGCAACTAAGCCTGTGCGCCACAACTACTGACCCTGGGCTCTAGAGCCCACAAGCCACAACTACTGAGCCTGTATGCTGCAACTACTGAATACTGAAGCTCGTGGGCCTAGAGCCCATGCTCCACAAGAGAAGCCACCGCAATGAGAAGCCCGCACACCACAACAAGTAGCCCTTGCTCATCACAACTAGAGAAAGCCCGTGCACAGCAGCAAAGACCCAACATAGACAAAAATAAATAAATCAAATAAAATAAAAATAAAATTATTTTAAAAAAAAGAAAATTGAGCCTAAGGTCTGGATGTTTTTAAGATTTTTCTATCACTGGTTTTAAACAATGATTATGTGCTTTTGTGCAGTTTTCATCATGTTTCCTGTGCTCAGAATCTACTGAACTTCTTGAATCTATGGGTTTATAGTGTCCATTAAATTCTGGGGGAAGAAATCAGCCACTGTTTAAAGTTTTCTTTTTAAGTTTTTTTTTTTTTAATAATTTTTATTGGAGTATAGCTGATTTACAATGTTATGTTAGTTTCAGGTGTACAGCAAAGTGAATCAGTTATACATATACCTGTATCCACTCTTTTTTAGATTCTTTTCCCATATAGGTCATTACAGAGTACTGAGTATAGAGTTCCCTGTGCTATACAGTGGCCCTTATTGTAAGTATTGTTTTCTAAATGTCTCTCCTTCCCCTCCTTTAGAGACTTCAGTTATACTTACATTAGTCTGCGTGAAGTTGTCCCATGGTTGTTCACTTTTTCAGTCTTTTTTCTCCAAGTTTTATTTTGATGCTTTCTATTGCCATGGTCTTCAAATTCACTAATCTTTTACTCTGCAATGTCTAGTCTACTGTTAGTTTTGTCCAGTGTATTTTCCAACTCTAGAATTTTGATTTGCTCTTTTTTCTCTCTTCCTTTGCTTTTCCTTAATATGCTGAATCCTTCCTTTGGGTTCTCCAACATATAGGATACAGTTATTTAAATATTTTAATGTACATGCCTACTAATTCTATCACCTGTGTTATTCTGGTATTGATTCCAATTGATGGATTTTACTCATTTGCTCATATTTATTTACAAATATTGACTGGATACCAGGCTGACATTTTTTCCTTGTTAGGTGCAGATATTTTTGCATTCCTATAAACATTTGTGAACTTTGTTCTGGGACACAGATAGGTGATTCTTAGCTGTCTACTCATATAGGAGAGAAATAAATTTAGAAACAGTTGATCCTTTTAGGTATTATTTTTAAAGTTTTGTTAGGCAGGGCTAGAGCAGCATTTCATCTAGGGCTAATTCTGTCCTGCTACTGAGGCAAGACCTCTATCCAATATTTTGTACTCTGAATAGTGGGAACAGGAAATATTCTGGGCCCTGTGTGAGCTTTAAAGGCTGTTCCCTTTTATAATTTCCAGTGGTTTTTTCCCTCCAGTTCTGGGTAGTTTCCTCACACGCATGTGCTACTGAAGACTCAAAGGGAACCCTCTGCAGATCTCTTTTTCTCTCTCTCTGTTCAGCTGTTTACTCTCTGATACTCTGACTACAAACTAGGAGCCTTGGCACCCCCAAATTCCCAGTTCTGTTTTTCAACTTTATGAGACCACTTAATTGTCCCTCCCTATTGCTGTAAACTCTTCAGGCAATAAGCTGCATCAATTATAGGACTCAACTCATTTGTTTCCCATCTCTTTGGGATCACTTTCCTTTACTATTTGATGTCCAATGTCTTGAAAACTGTTGTTTCATACATTTTTTCCCAGTGTTTTAGTTTTTTTAGATGGGGAGATAAATCTGGTCCTTGTTACTCCATCTTGAGTGGAAGTATAACAGGTTTTGCCGTCTTATCTGTGGTATAATGAAACTTCAGGATGATGTGATTTGATATGGTCTTCATTCTTTCACTGTGTTGAGCACTCAGTGAGCTGCCTCCACCTAGAAATCATATTCTTCAGATCTGGAAATTTTTTCCTATTATTTAATTATTTTCTTCTATTTTCTTTGTCATTATTAGTTAGATAAGTCCATCCTGGTCTGATCTTATAACTGTTACCTTTTCTCTCATATTTTCCATCTTTGTACTTTCAACAACCTGGGAAAATTTTCTTGACTATCTTCCAATGCTTTGCCTATTGATATCTTTTGTTTGTGTTGATAATCTTAACTGTTGATATTCCAATAATTATTTCTCATTGTTCTCTGATCATTTTTTCTCTGAGAATACTTTTCCTGTTTCATGGATGCACTTTATCTTCTCTCTTTGAAGATTATATAGTTTATGTGTGTGTATATGCTGGGTTTTTTTCCCTCCCTGTTTCTTCTACATTCACATTTTGCCCCATGTTGTTTTGGACTCTCTTATGTTAAGGGTTTTTCTCAAATGTCTGGTGATGCTTTGCTGTCTACTCGTACAGAAAAGTATTAAAAAGTTAACTGGGAGATAAGTCAGGCTTTTCATTAAAGGTAAGGATGGGTATGGAGTATCTGAAATATTTCTCCCCAGGACATTCTGTTTATCCAGAAAAAAATCGTTCATTCTCTTGTCTGAGGGCTTTGACTCAAGGCACAAGTGCTCTAAAAGCAGGACAGAAGAAAGAAGTTCAGTATGTTAACTTTACTGAATCTGCCTTTTTCATTTTGGTTCTATACCTTTTTCTGACTCCTCTACAAGAATAAGGAGACTCTCAGACTTAATTCTCCTCAAATAAATATAAATATCTTTTTGTTCTTTTATTCTCCCAGAGGATGGAGTTATATTTGCATGCCTATGGGATAAAGGAGGCGCCCTGAGGGCCTTCAACACATCCTATATAGATATTCAACTAATTCCCCCTTTTCAGCCTATGTATTACACACAACCACACACACATACACACACACAAATTGTGTACCTCTAAATCCTGAGCCTCTGAGGTTTTTACAAGGGAAATTGGTCACTTCTCATTAACATTCCCCTCTGCAAACACTTAGGGTATGTCTTCCTCTGTTCTGCTTAGTCAGTTACCATTCTCCACCACTTCACTCTTCCAAATATGTATTGAAATCTCTTGTATACTACTGTCTCCTCTCCCGTTCTCTTTGTCCTTGTGATAGAAAAAAATAATTCTTTTTTTACTGTTATTTTAGTTGTGTCTGGGGAGGGAGAGTAAATAGAGGCATGTTTAACCATTAGATTCTCCTAATAGGCTATGGTAGAAGGGCAGCACGCATTGGTCATGGAAAGGAGCAGAGGGAAATGCAACTGTTAAGCCTAATATAAACTTTGCTACCTTTACTGAAATGCACATTTACATCTCTCATAAACAATCTTTCATATTCCATTAGACTGTGAATAAACTGAAGTCATGCCCTCTACTTTCTCTATTATGTCCCTTGACTTCTAACTTGGTATCCTGCATATAGGAGGAAATATTTATTAACCAACTATAAACTAATAGTTGATGACTCTTTATATGGCTCTGAACTGCTGACAGAAAAATATACAATTTCATGCACTATATAAAAGTATTTGTTTCTTCTTTTTATAAAATCTGCTCAGTATCCACTTCTGATATGTACATAGTTGGGAAAGATGCCATTTTCTTTCTTTCTTTTTTTTTTTTTGCGGTACGCAGGCCTCTCACTGTTGTGGCCTCTCCCATTGCGGAGCACAGGCTCCGGACGCACAGGCTCACCGGCCATGGCTCACGGGCCCAGCCGCTCCGCGGCATGTGGGATCTTCCCGGACCGGGGCACGAACCCGTGTCCCCTGCATCGGCAGGCGGACTCTCAACCACTGCGCCACCAGGGAAGCCCACCATTTTCTTATATGACCCTGATTACAGATTACTGGTCCAAGGTAGGCATCTAATTTAAGCCATGTCAGGCACAGTTGCCCACACACTCCCAGACAGTTTGATTGGTTCAGGGGTGAATACATAAACTAAGCCAGACTTAGGACCCTTAGAATCAGTCTCTCACCAGTGAATGTAAGAAATAAAGCCCAGGAACTGTTGAGGGCTGTATTTCCCAACACACAGAGAAAAAAAATCAGTCTGATATAGGAAAGAAATATGACCAGATACACAGAAAGCAGAAAAACTAGACATATAGCAGGAGAATTCCCGGTTCCTGTTGTATCTAAGGCCCAGCCATATTTTTCAACTTGGGAATTTTGAAAACTTTACAGATATTTAATAGAAAGTTTCATATATGTTAGGAGTATAGAATAAAGGGTTAAAGGAAAGAAGTGAAGATGATTAAGCAGAACTTGAAGCACAATACCCTAAAAATCTGTTTAATTTCACTTGTTTTTATATAACACACATACACACAAATACTCCTTGAATTTTAGTAGTCCTAGTAGGAGGGGAAAGGGATATTAAAAACAGTATCTAAAACAAAAAGATCCTGAGGCATGTCTCAAATCAAACAATGTGCTGGAAGGATATTGCTATGTAAACAGAACCACTGCTTTATAACTCTGGAATCCAAGAGCTATATGGACAAACAACAACAAAAAAACCCCCACAATCATCTACCTACAGGATGTCCACCCAGCAACTTGATGGGAAGTAATGGAACAGGGAAAGAAACTTCTTTTAATAAAAATGCACAACTTTTTAGTGGACTGGGGGAAAAAAGGATTCTTAGCATCATTTTTCAACTCCATGAGACAATAAAACAAGCAGTCAGGCAGCAACCTTCAGCTAAGAGGTGGGTACCCTGAGTGATGTGCTGCACAAAAGGTACTTGAAAGAATCCTAAATATGCCACTACCATATCCTTAAAAGCCACCACTACTTAGGCTACATTTGAGCTAGAGTCTAAGGCTAAAAAAGCCCCCATTTCTTTAAAAGGAAGACTTTTCTGTTTAACAGAATCAGTGATTACTGATTACTTTGTTCTTTTGACCCAAAACAGCTTCCAACTGGTGACCTAAACTTGTTCCATCACACAGAAGGGTACTCTCTAGGAAATAGTGGAGTATGGACTACTATTATTAATCTTAGAACTCGATTTTGAGACCAGAAAGAATATTTACAGTTCTAAGTCATCTTCATAACCAACTAGAGGTGAAGGTGCATATAGGTTGAATAATTAGATACAAAA
This sequence comes from Monodon monoceros, assembly GCF_005190385.1. Classification (NCBI taxonomy): domain Eukaryota; kingdom Metazoa; phylum Chordata; class Mammalia; order Artiodactyla; family Monodontidae; genus Monodon; species Monodon monoceros. The sequence continues at coordinate 72,134,850 of NW_021703767.1, read as the reverse complement.
ATTGCTTTAGTTTATAAATACACACCATTCAACACTAGCTAACTGAATAGAGCTTTTAAAAATAAGCCAAGACAATGGCTCACTGACATTTTCGTTTTTCGTTATCAAAACTACTATACTTGTTAAGCCCATTTCTCACCTGGACTACTGCAAAATCCTCCTAACTAGTTTCTGACTTCAGTCTTAGACCTCCAACAAAACCTGTTTTCTAGACAGCTACTAGTCTCGCCTCTTTAAGACAGAAATGTGACCAGGTCTTCCCACTGTTTAAAATCCTGTAATGGTTCCCCAGGAAACAGGATAAAATCTGAGCTCTGTAGCATGGAATACAAGGGCCCTTTATGAACTACTCCCTGCCTACCTCTTTAGCCTCTTCTGCTACCTGTAGTTTCCTACATACATCATGCTATTATTCTCTCTTCTTCTCTGCCTTCACACCACACTTGACCATACTCAGCTCCACGAATGTGCTATGATCCCCCCCGTACCTGGGCCACTGAAACTCTTTTCTAGGCACAGAACATACTTTTTAACTGTCAAAACCCTCCTATTTTCACTTACTCATCCTTCAGTCTTCAGCTCTAATAGCCCTTCTTTAGGAAGCCTTCCCAGATATTACAGACATCTTACTCTATCCCTATTATCACTTTTCACAGTTTGTAATGATACGTTGCAGTCTTTTATTAGTGCATGAGGGCAGGGATATCATCTGCCTTGCTGATCATGGAATCTCTGATGACTCACAGAGTGCAAAAGATACATAATTAGCAGGGATATTAAAAAGATTTATTCAGGCAAGTTGTTATAAAAGGTACAATTTCTAATTTTCTTAATTTTTGCAGTGACATGAAAACCAATAATGAATAACTGAAGATACTCTAGAGTCTTTTTTTTAAATGCAAATATTAGCTGTCTGTTTAGTAATAAGGACAGCAATAAGGGATGTAAATTTGAGAACAAAATTAGTATCTCTAGATGAGGCTTTACATTAGAGTTGGCAAAGATCTTAGGGTCACTGTAATTTTTTAAAATAAAAATACAATTTTTCCCCTTTTATCCTTCTGTTTAAAGGTGATAGACCAAGCACATATTGTGGCTCTCCCCTTCTACACCAAACCTCTTTATTCACCGTGGAACAAAATCTATGAGGAATGCCCAAAGATGAAAAGCAATTAGGATAAAACTAGAGAGAGAAACAGCAGCTCAGGATGTAGAAAGGAGAATGAAATTGCAGATGGATTTCTGTATTCATACAAGCATGAACGTGCATACACATTCACATTCCTAACCCTGATTCCTAACCCTCAAGGTTCAGGCCCTGTCAGAGGTGTTAGCTCCCAGAAAGGAACTGTAAGTGTGGGAGGTTGGGTTGGAAAGGGAGTAGAGCCCCAGGAATAGGAGGAATCAAAGAGCACCCCACCCTCCAAACATCTTTTTCTCTCTCAGTCTAAGTGAAAATTATGCACTCCTAAATATCTCCCTCCAAGTAGACGACACAGAGACTCTGCAGATGTTCTACTCTCAACTACAAAGCTGAATGCAATTCTCCCCAACTTGCCCTACAAATTCAAGGCAATTCTAATCAAAACATCAACAGGTTTTTTTAAAAAGTACATGATAAGCAAAGTCCAAAATTTATACAGAAGAGCAAAGGGTCAAAAGATCCTGAAGAACCACATGGTACCAGATTTGCTCTATCAGTATTAAGAATTATAAGCTATAACAATTAAGGCAGTCTGGTATTAGTGTAGGTACAGAGAAATGAGCCAATGCAATAAAACGGAAAACACAGAAACAGATCCTGGCATACATGGAAACCTGACGGATAATGGCTAATACTGTAGGTTAGTGGAGAAATGATAAAAGTTTCAATAAATGGTCTGGGACACTGGCTTAAAAAAAAAAGTGAAAATGAATCTCTCTTTACAAGTACACAAAAACCAAATCCAGATAGTTCAAAGGTTTAAATTGTAAAAGCCAAATTATAAAACATTTAGAAAAACCTAAGAAAATATCACCTCTAGTTTGGCAAAAATTTCTTAAAACACAAAAAGCTCAAACTTTACATAAAGGAAAGGAACTGATCAATTCAACTACACCAAAATTAATAACTTCTATTCATCAAAAGATACCACTGAAAGGGTGAAAAGGCATACTGCAACCTGGAAATCTATATTTAATAACACACAGCTGACAAAGGATTAGTATATAGACTATAAGGAATGTTTAAGGAAAAAGAACTCAACAGAAAACTGGACTAAAAAACAGGTATGTCACAGAAAACACAAATGAATAGTAAATTAATATATGGAAAGACAATTTCCCAAGTCATCAGGGAAATCCAAATTAAAACCACAATGAGATACCATTTCACACCTCTCAAATTGGCAAAAATTAAAATCCCATAATACAAGAATTGGCAAGGATGTTCAGCAATAGAACATTTGTGTTCTGTGGGTGAGAATGAACATTAAAAAAAAAAAAACTTTAGAAAGTAATTTGATAAACCTAGTCAAGTCAAACATGGGAATACCCTGTAAGCCCAGCAATTTTACTACTAAGTATATACCTGAGAGCAACCTTTTAATCTTTGGCCAGGACCCACATCAATACATTTTACATCCTGACACACACACAATTGAAACAAAAGTTTCATGAAACTTTTGCAATAACTCTATTTATACTGTGTGCAATAACTCTATACTCCATTTCATTTAGTGTCACCCACTATATAGATTTCATAACTCACTATTGCAGTGGTTCTTAATATTAGATGCACATTAGAATCCCCTGAGGTATTAAAAAAATTAAAAGCAAAACCAAAACTGATGCCCAGGTAAGCTCCTGAAGACTGATTCAATTGGCCTGCAATGGAGCTTGGACACAGATTTATTTAATTAAGCTTCCCAAGAGATTCTAATAAGCAATTAGAATCAAAACGACCTGATGTCTGAAAAGCACTGCCCTAGAAAAATATTTCCACATGTCCACCGAGAGATATGTTCAAAAGTACCCATAGCAGCGTTGTTCATGAAAATAATCCAAAGGTCTATAGATAGGAGACCAGGTAAATAAACTGCCATCTATTTATACAGTGTACTAGTGTACAGCAATGAAAATGTACTACAGCTACATATATCAACATTAGCGGTAAAAAAGAACTACAGCTATATATATCAACATAAATCTCAAAAACATGAGGTTGAGTGAAAATATACATCCTGAAAATACGCATATACTGTAGTATGATTCCATTTATAAAATGTTCCCAAATAGGCAAACCCAAACCATATATTATTTGGGGATATTATGTCATAAGATTATAATAAAAAGCAAGAAATAAAAAATGCAAAATTCAGGATGGTAGATATTGTCGGGGGAGGAGAAGGAGGAAGAGGAGGAGTAGGATGGGGTGTGGCCGATGGGGACTTCAGGGCATACTGGTAAAATTCTATGTTGGGTGGTGGGTACAAGGGTGTTGATTAAAATATATACATTATGTATATTATACTCTTTTGTGGATGATGTCACCACAAAACTAAAAACTTAAAGCAAAATTCTATTTATGTAAAGTTCTAAAACAGGCTGAACTGATCAAAGGTGAAAAATCAGACAGAAGTTTCCCAAAGGTCGGGGAGGAGTAGACTGTTTGGGACACAATGTGAAAGAGTCTTCCAGGGAGACGGAAGTGGTGCATAATATGATAGGGGGATAATGATTATGGCTTACACAGGTCTGTCCATTTGTCAAAACCGTAGTTAATTTTCATGCATTTCAATATATGTAATTTTAACCAAAAAAGTAAGTGGAGAAAGAATGATAATTGTTGAAGCTGGGTTACAAGGTTCATTAGACTGTTACACTTTGTATAGTTTGACATTTTCTATTTTTTAGAGAAAGAAAAAAAGGAATTGGATAAGAAATGCAAAGCTTTTTTTTTTTAAAGAGCTTGTAAAGTTTTAAGATTAGCACTAAAAAGTTATTAAATCTTGAATATAATAAGCACAAGAAAACAAAAGACTTCAGAAATCACCAAAAAAAATTTAATGGATGTTAATTACAGACCTCAAAAGCTGATAAACCTGAAGGCAATCAGAGCCTTCCCTAGGACCCCCAGGTACCCTCACCCTCCCTTTGTTAGCGGGGGACCTTGAATTAGTTACCACTGGTAAGTATTAATATTTCTAGGAGAAAAGAAAAGAAAGGGGAGTTAATGAAGGAGGGTAAAACTGGAAGATTCTCAGTATGATCAGAGAGATAGGCATGCTCTGCTACATTTATGTAAATGTGTGTTCAATTTGCTCACAAACCCCACCACCCTACCATTTACCCAAAGTGCGGGACTATCCACACTTTCTCCTTCAGTTAGTGCTCTTCTCTTCCCCTTTCCAAGGCTGTCCCCAAGTACATGCTGTTATCCTATCTTGAGCATTCTCCTACCCCAGTTTTGCATTCTACTCTCCATAGGCAAGTAATATCAACCCTTTGATCAATTTCTTCTGGCACTAACCACCATAAATTTTTTTCTAACCTCCGCAATTATAAATACTGTGTTTACACTGCCATTTTTAGGTTTTCTTACTTTAAATACACTGATTTACAACTACGGAAGATTACAATTTAGTGCTCTCCAACACATCCACTTTTTCTGCCTTCTTCCCACGCGTATTTTTTGGTTCATTTCCTGATTTCCCCCTTTATCTTTTATTTAATCCAGTCTAAGTAGATGCACTTTTCATTCTCAAATATGTCAAATACACATGCTACCACTTCTGTTAAATAAACTTAAAAAACATATTTTCATGAGGCTTTTCAGTTACAACCTCATATGAAATCTTAAAAATAAGAGGAAAATTAGAAATAAGAGATATACACTAAAATGAACAGTTTTTCAACTGCTCAATATCCTGCTGGCATATCTAAATTCTCTAAGACTTGATTCTCTATTAATATTAACTATATTACCTCATTCAAATTTTCATTGATTATATATTTTCAACTCTCAAATTAAATGTGTATTTATTATTATATACAAAGCACTGTTTTCTTCCACTAGGGTTTACCTCTCCATGTAAACTTAGACATATATAAGTGGAAAAATATCTTTACCTCTACTTATATCTATTACTAGCTGTCAGAGCCATACTGTCATGCTTAATAAAACAAACTAATCCCTAACTTTTATTCTAAAATCCATTACAGTCCATAATCCCTTATTCAATTCTAAAATCCATAAAGCTCTGAAAACCAAAAGTTCTTTCTTTAGGTTTGGCACCAAAACAAATTTGGTGAATTCAACTTACGTGAGACTATTTATAGTCTTTATTCTACTTTGTGTGACTAGACCAGTGGTTCTTAACTGGAGGCAATTTTGCCCCACAGGCGAATCTGGCAATGTCTGGAGACATTTTCAGTTGTCACAACTGGGTAGGAGGTGCTACTTACTAACATCTAGCAGGTAAAAGCTAGAAATGGTGCTTAACATCCTACAGTGCACAAGACAGGTCCCTGCAACAAGGCATTATTTGGCCCCCAAATGTCTATCTTACTGAGGATGAGTAACACTGGACTAGACTCTTGTTTATGGAAGATCCATTTATGTGTTGAGTACTGAGTGTTGCCTCAGATGAATCTGAGGGTATTACAGAATACATGATAAAAAGAGAGCATTACTACTACTCGAAAGTCAGAAAAACTCTTAATTCCAAGCCACAGTTGGCTCCTGAGATTTCAGACAGGAGACTGTAGACTTTATATTTCCATTCTTCTAATGGCAAGTCTTTCTCAAATATCACGAGTCTCATTAATGTTAGGAAGCCATGAACTGTGGCCCAAGCCTTAGAAAATGAAGGAGGGGAGTACAGAAATTCACTGGACGAAACAAATAGAATGAGCAACAACTTTCGTTTTATTCTTTTCCATTACAGTTTAAAATAAACTAGCCTTCCTATTTTTTTCTTTTTTTGGCTGCACCGCGTGGCTTGCGGGATCTTAGTTCCCGCCAGGGATTGAATGCGCACCCTCAGCAGTGAAAGCACAGAGTCCTAACCACTGGACCACCAGGGAACTTCCAAACTAGCCTTTCTAATACTGCCTATATACCACCATCAATTGTATGTTTACTGTTCTCACCATAAAAGATATCAGCTTATTATACTTTAATTAAAAAGATATCAAAACCAATAACATAAAATAATAGCTGTGACTCTTGAAATCACAGTAGCTATTTACCTTTCTCTGTGCTTGAGAATATAGAGATGATTTTATTCCTGGGCTTTTTTTCCTCTGGAACAGAGGGCAAAGGTTTTAAACTGTGATTGGCTGACAAAGGGTCTTTGCCTCCAGTGCTAAAAATGGTACTGCTCATTCGCACAGGGGGTGCTGGAGGCTTGTCTTCCAGTTCTCCGTTATCAGACATGATTCAGAATTATGATATGGCCTGAAACAGAAAGGCAAAAACATACAGTTAACAACAAGGTAAAAAATAGTATGGACAGGCACAAAACAGTATTAATTACCTCCCCAACTTCAAATTAGAAAATGTTACCCATTTAAAGCTGTAAAACTTAAGAGATGAAATTAGTTGCAATATAGGCAATCTCCCCTAACAAAGTTGGTAAATGGCTAGCTAAGGGAACCTTTGAAAAGTCATATCCCATTAAGAGGACTATGATAATTTGGGGGAAGCAAGATGACACTAACATATCAGAGTATATCACCTGTTCAACTGGTTCTAAGAGTAAATGTTCCAATGAACAGACAACATAGAGTCTTAAAAAAATAATAATTTGAAGAGGAAGACTATGTCCTGACCAGCCAATAATAGGATTTATGTCTCTGATAGGTCTACTTCTAGAGCAGAGATAGGATGCTTGCTACTAAAAATATCAACCAATAGCCTCCAAACTGATTCCATGCTTGCTAGCTTCGTCATTACAACTTAACCTCAATATAAACTTTTGTAAAGGATAGGAACGTGCCACTGATACAATATTTGGTTTCTCTAAAAATCTGACCATCTAACTACATATGTTAGTCCCTTCAAGTCTGGGAACACTGACAAAAGTAAATCCAGAGTTTGGCCAAATCCCAAGGTTCTGTCATCCCGTGATGCCCTGTCCAGGCCGTCAAGTTACCCTCCTTATCCACATGGCTAATTCAGCAGAAATGTCAACCTTGTTTACATATATGTATACACATCTATTTTATGTCTTTAAAACAAAGTAGATTACACACATTTAAAATCAGCAGTGAAGGAGAGGGGATGCCTAACTTATAGATGAGCTCTGATACAAAAGTATGTATGTTAGGAAATAATACCTCACTAAACAAGATTTTGATTGATAATTAGATCCTGATTTGATTGTAACATTATTTAATACATGTAAGTGAACAAAATTTTGTATATGTACAATGAAAAGAATGCAACTGTTTTTAGATAAAATTAATAATAATTTAAAAGATTTTTATTTAGTCTGAATGCTAGTACCTGAAGAACAGTAGGTATAATTTGAAAAAAACTGAGGGATGAAGAATTATACCTAATTCCACGCCAAATCTTACAGCTTTTGTTTCCCTTGATAGAGGTATGTCAAAGCACTACTGTATAATTTATATGTCATATGACAGTTATTTTTCAGCTTACAAGAGGAAGAATGAAAGAAGGTAAAGGGAAAAATAAACATTTCTGGAGGTAACGAGCTGGAGAAGAGAGAAAGAAAAGATCTATAACTGTGTATGAGAAAGACTGCCTGAAGTGAAATTAAACTACTGGTGCTCAAAGGAAGAAATGGGGGTGGGATCTAAGAAGGTGGTGTGAACAACATACAGTCAGATGATTCTTCCAAACCAGCTGGTCACATCATGTGGATTACTTGATGAATTGATAAAATCAAGACAGATATTTAGCTTTTATGTGACCAAACATTAAGGCAAAACAGATGAACCCTAGAGTAGCTCACTTTTATCTTAATCACCAGTTACAATATAGAAACTACACATTTAGATTTTGATTACACTGTGAATTGCTCCCATTTAAAAATCAGGGTAACAAAATTCCAAAATACATTTGCATGCATTTACAGAAGGAAATGCACCAAAACATTAACAGTGGTTATCTGTGATTAATAAGTAATTTTTTTTAATATGTAATTTTTAAACTTGATTATAATCAGCATAGCTGTGGTTAAAAAAAGATCAATATAAAACAGGGCACAATAATTATTTAATGTAAACTGACTACAAATTCTATCCTTAAGGCTGGCTCATAAATGGAACATAACTGGAAATTGGCAATGCACCTTCAGCTGCATGTTGTCCAGTACTGGGTTGTGGAATCAGATTGCTTTGGTTGGAATCCTAGTTCCATCATTTACTTAAGTGTGTGACCTCAGGACTAAACTGTGCCTCAGAGTTTCTTAGAGAAATGGCTGGTTCTAGGCCTGGACAGGGAAAATACAAGATGAGTCTATAGTGTCTTATAGTGTCAGAAGATAAGGAAGTACTTATAAAGGATGAGAGCATGTCAAAAGGACACAGGAAAGAGTTCCCAAAAGCCAATACTGGAATGATTTGAGCAATAAAATTAATAAAGTAGTATATAATCCAAAGTATAAAATAAATATACATAATTCATATCGATACAAAAAAACTGAATAAATAAAATGGGGCAGGGGGACAAATCTTCCTTACAAAAGAATTCCAAATAATATATATGTAGATACATTCCCTTCTAGGAGTTGGAACTTAACTTCCCTCCCCATTTGATTGTAGGCTAGACTTCGTGACTCATTTCCAAAGAAAAGAGTATGGAAAGGGGAAAATAACACCACAATGGAAAAATCTGGCATTAACCAAGTGATCAAGGTTAACATCACTAGTGATAAGTCACAATGACATCATTAATCTCCTGACGTAATGTGTTGAGGAGCAAAATCCACCTCTGTGGTATTCTTCCCCAAACCCATATCTAGTCATGGGGGGAAAAAACCAGATAAACCCAAACTGAGGGACATCCTACAAAATTCCTGACCAACACTTCTCAAAACCGTCAAGGACATGAAAAACAAAGACGGATTGAGAAATTATTATAGAACAGAGGAGGCTAAGGAGACATGACAATGTGGTATCCTGGAATTGAAAAGAAGACACTGGTGGAAAAACAGGTGAAATCCAAATAAAATCTAGAATTTAGTTAATAATAATGTACTAGTGTTGGCGTCTTTGCTTTGAGATACATTTTATGGTTTATGTAATGTTAATATTAGGGGAAGATGGGTGATAGTTATACAGGAAATCTACTATCTTTGTAACTTCTCTGTAAGTCTAAAATTATTCAAAAATAAGAACCCTAGGGGCTTCCCTGGTGGCGCAGTGGTTGAGAGTCCACCTGCCACTGCAGGGGACACGGGTTCGTGCCCCAGTCCAGAAAGATCCCACATGCCGTGGAGCGGCTGGGCCCGTGAGCCATAGCCGCTGAGCCTGTGAGTCCGGAGCCTGTGCTCCGCAACGGGAGAGGCCACAACAGTGAGAAGCCCGCGTACCACAAAAACAAAAAAAAAAAAAAAAAAAAAAGAACTCTATTAAAAAAGGAATAAATTCCTCAAAAAGTTAGAGTAACCTACCATACGACCTAGCAACTTCACTTCCAGTATATGCCTAAGAGAGTTGAAAACACATGTCCGTACAAAAACTTGCATATGAATGTTCACAGCAGCATTATTCGTGATAGCCGAAAGAGGAAAACAACCAAAATATCAACAGATGGACAAAATATGTCATATCTATACAATGGAATACTGTTTGGCCACAAAAAGGAGTCAAGTACTGATACATGCTACAACATGAAATAAACCTTGAAAACGTAAGTGAAAAAAGCCTGACACAAAAAGACCACAAATTATAAGATTCCACTTACATGAAATGTCTAGAACAGGCAAATCCACAGAGACAGAGAGTAGATTAGTGGTTGCTAGACAGTGAGGGGAATGGGACGTGACTTTGGGGGAATGAAAATATTCTGGAATTAGACATTGGTAACAGTTGCACAACCTTGTGAATATATTAAAACCACTGAACTGTACACTTTAAAATGGTAAATTTCAGCTATGTGAATTACATCTCAATTTAAAATAGGAATTAATAATATTTACCTCATAAAGATTGAGTTAATAACTGAAGGCTGCTACTATTACTATCATGATATTATTATTTATAAGATTCTATGCTAGAAGTTGGAGAAAGAAAAGAGGACTTAATTCTTCTCCAAGAGTTCATAATCTACTGGGAAAGACCAGCACATACATATTTAAGTTAGGTTATGCCCTTTATCAACATTTGTTCTCAACACATGCATATTAAAAGCCACTTTGTTTCTTCAAAGCAGCAGTTCTCAAAACATTTTGGCCTCAAGACCACTTCACACTCTTAAAATTACTGAGCATCTCAATTTTTGTTTATGTGCATTCTATCTATATTCACTATAAGAAATTAAAATGAGCTACTTAAAGTATTTACTTCATTAAACCCCTTACATTACGTTATTCATAAATAACATTTTTATGAAAAATAAAATTTGCCAAAACAGAATATAGTGACAAGAGTGGCATTAGTTTACTTTTCTGCAAATCTTTTAAATGTCTGGCTTAGTAGAAGACAGTTGGATTCTCATATCTGCTTCTGTATTCAATTTATTGTGTTAGGTTTTGGTTGAAGTATATGAAGAAAATCTGGTCTTACACAGATATGTAGCTGGAAAAGGGAGTATTTTAATAGCTTTCAGATAATTGTGGATATTCTTCTTTGATACTACACCAAACTCAACCTTCATAAGGTTAGCTATGGACTCTGAAACCACAGCAATAAATTTTTTGTACTGTTACATTAAAGCCATTGAATTCTCTTGCACTTTGAATGGATCTTTTACCCATGAATGAATTTTGTAATGTCATGAATTGATTATCTGGAAAGTATTGGCTCACTCAATTACTAAGATATTCCAATGCTGACACTTCATTATACAATAAAAATAAAATCACATTCATTAATATCACCACTGATCTCATCAGAAAAGTCTAGGTATTGGGAACCTGTCACACTCAAGAAAGTGAATACAAGTTTTCTAAAACTCTAATTTTCATTTGAAATTTTATCAATTAACAACAAATTCTGTCACTTCATTCATTTTCGAGAAAATGTCTGCCAAATACCTAAGTCTGAACAACCAGAGTTGTTCAGTGGGCCAGTCGTTCTTTCAAATAAAAATAGTGTTCCAGGAAATGGGGCCTTTTTAAGCTCAATCATATAAGTGGTTTTCTGTAAGACAACAATTTCATACTTCATAAGTACCTTATGAGTACTTCCCATTTTGCTATACAAAATACTTTAAAAGTAAACTCAAAAGTAGAGATATAATAAGATTAGTAATTTTATTGTTTCAAGTACATTCTTAAGTGAAACTGGCTTTTAAAAAAAAACTACAAGCACATAGCTATTGCCTTGAATGAGCTGTATTAAAGTACAGTCAGTTTTACCCACCACTGCTTTTGCATCATCAATGCAAATGTCAACACAGTGTAAAAAGGCAAAGAACACCTTAATATTATTATGAAAAATAGGTTTTGACTCACAGACCCCAAGGGTACCACAGACCACTCTTTGAGAACTGCTGCTTTAGAGTTTACCCCAGCTCCACACTTCACCCTCATAGTCCCAATTCTTTCTGATGTGCTACTAGGCAGCAGAAGACCCATATTTATTTCCTCCTATACTCTACAGAACACATTTTTGACATAGGAAAAGGTAAAAGGTAATCAATGGCTAGATTTCCAAGCTGGGGCACAAAAACCTAATCAAATCTTGAAAATGGTTAAAAATCTATACATATGTCATAATAATTACTACAGTGTTTTTTGTAACAAAACCCAGAAAGATGTCAGCCAGAGAGACTGTCATTTATATGAAAAATACCACCACCAAATTCTAAAGCAAACAACACTAACAAGGCAACTTTCAGAACACAGCCTTTCCTTATACTCTGGTTATTCAAAAATTTTTCTTTACTGCTTTATTTTAATATACTGTGCAGTAATTTTTAAAGTTTTCTGCACAAATTCAGTCCAATAAAACTAAAGAGGAACTAATACGTTATTTGTTTCAGAACTTTCTTCTTTATCTACATTATAAAGTTAAACCAGCTATGTCTCAAGGAAATCCCAATTAACACGACGTACCCTATTAGGCAACACATGTCTAAACAAAATCTAAATTTTATAGGTCACAGATGTCCCTAATGAGATTACTCAAAACGACAAATATTACAGCAATAATTCTAAGTAATATGCCTCATAAGTGATTAGATGGTAGTAAATAAAAGCATGACCCTTGATAAAACATTGATGACTCTGCCACTAGCTAAGCTGAGGACTTGATCCCTTCATCTCATGATTTCTCTAATGAATCTGTCTTCAGCTGCTATTCAGAGGAAGAGGTTAGAAGAAGCCCTAACTAGCTTCCCAAAGAGTCTCTATACATTCAGCTTTTGTTTAGAGAAAGAAGTTAAAATTGGTTGACTAAAAATAACACATGATAACACTCTCCCTGGCTATACGTTCCTCAGCAGGTACTGCCATTTAGGGCCATTTCCTACCAAATCAATCTGATCTCACATGAGTGCACATAAATACTATACTTCATGTTCCCCAATATACCAAAGACTCTCCTGGCCTAATCATCTTTGGGTATACATTTCTCCATTCTTAAATTTTCTTTATCCTTTTCTCTACCCAACCAAATGCTCAGTAAAAATTATTTCCTATGTAAGGTCATGCCTGTCTGTCCCTGTTCAAAAAGACCCCTCACATCCTCTGAATGCAAGTTACACAGGAATATATAAATCCAGAGCGTATTGAAGTTGGAATGGAATTCATTTGGTCCATCTTCCTTATTTTATTTGTGAAGAATCTGACTCACCAAAATGTAAGCAGTTTGCCTGAAGTCACACAAATCTAATTATTAACAGAACTAAGACCAGAATCCAAGTTTACTAACAACGCTTCATCTCATATTTTTCTAATTATATTAACATATCAGACCATTCTTTGGCAATGAATTACAACTGTGCATCATTAATTATTATTTTAAGTGTGTTCCTGCCCAAGACTTCAAGCAATTCAAAAGCAGGGATTATACAGTCTCTTCAATAAGTGGTGCTGGGAAAACTGGACAGCTACATGTAAAAGAATGAAATTAGAACATTCTCAAACACAATACACAAAAATACACTCAAAATGGATTAAGACCTCAATGTAAGACCAGGTACTATAGAACTCTTAGAGGAAAACATAGGCAGAACACTCTTTCACATAAATTGCAGTAGTATCTTTTGGATCCACCTCCTAGAGTAATGAAAATAAAAGCAAAAATAAACAAATGGGACCTAATTAAATTTAAAAGCTTTTGCACAGTAAAGGAAACCATAAACAAAACACAAAGACAACCTACAGATGGGAGAAAATATTTGCAAATGACGCAACTGACAAGGGTTTCATCTCCTAAATGTATAAACAGCCCATGCAGCTCAATATCTAAAAAAACAAACAACCCAATCAAAAAATGGGCAGAGGAATTCCCTGGCAGTCCTGTGGTTAGGACTCTGCACTTCCATTGCAGGGGGCACAGGTCTGATCCCTGGTTGGGGAACTAAGATCCTGCAAGCCGCATGGCACTGCCAAAAGAAAAAGAAAAAAAAAAAAAAAGGCAGATCTAAATAGACAGCTCTCCAAAGAAGATGTACAGATGATCAAGAGGCACATGAAAAGATGCTCAAGGGACTTCCCTCGTGGTCCAGTGGCTAAGACTCCAAGCTCCCAATGCAGGGGGCCCGGGTTCTATCCCAGTTTGGGGAACTAGATCCCACATGCCTCAACTAAAGATCCCACAAGTGGCAACGAAGATCCCATGTGCCTCAAATAAGACCCAATGCAGTCAAATAAATAAATAAATATTAAAAAAGAAAAAAAGATGCTCAACATGGCTAATTATTAGAAAAATGCAAATTATAGTGAAGTATCACCTCACACCAGTCAGAATGGCCATGATCAAAACGCCTACAAGCAATAAGTGCTGGAGACGGTGTGGAGAAAAGGGAACCCTCATACACTGTTAGTGGGAATGTAAATGGTACAGCCAGTATGGAGAACAGTATGGAGGTCCCTTAAACAACTAAAAATAGAACTACCATATGATCCAGCAATCCCACTCCTGGGCATATATCTGGAGAAAACCATGGTTCAAAAGGATACATATACCCCAATGTTCATTGCAGCACTGTTTACTGTAGCCAAGAAAGGGAAGCAACCTAAATGTCCATCAACGGATGAATAAAGAAAATGTGGTACATGTATACAATGGAATATTACTCAGCCATTGAAGGGAATGAAATAATGCCATTTGCAGCAACATGGGTGGACCTGGAGATTATCATTACTAAGTGAAGTAAGTCAGACAGAGAAAGACAAATATCATATGGTATCACTTATATTTGAATCTAAAAAATAATACAAATGAACTTTTTTACAAAACAGAAACAGACTCACAGAAATAGAAAACAAACTTATGGTTACCAATGGGGAAAGGTGAGGAAGAGGGATAAATTAAGAGTTTAGGATTAACATATACACACTACTATATAAAAATAGATAATGAACAAAGATCTAATGTATAGCACAGGGAACTTTACTCAATAGTCTGTAATAACTCATATGGTTAAAGAATCTGAAAAAGAATGGATATATGTATACATATAACTGTATCACTTTGCTATATACCTGAAATTAACACAACACTGTAAATCAACTATACTCCAATATAAAATAAAAATTTTTTTAAAAAGCAGGGATTATACTACTACTGCTTTTGCTACTACTACTATTATACCATATTACTATTTCCTTTAACACAAATCCTTCCATGTATCAGACAATAATGTGTACTGACTTACAGTAGTACACTCTGTACCCAGATGAAATACTGTTTTTCCTCAACTTTCTTGTATCAAACAGCATTTCACTAGACAACATATAAACTACCCTATATTAACAAAAATATCTTTGGAAAGATTTATACTTTTCCCCTAATAGCCAATTCATAGCCTTAGTCTTCAACTTTTCCATAAGGCAGTGTATTTTTTTCTTTATTGCTTCTACTGACAGTGTCAAATGGCTAAGAAGCACCAAGTGAAGATGTGATAAGGTTCTTTACATCTTATATTTTAGCAGAAACAACAAAGAACATAAAAACAATTCATTATAAAATACTGATTTACCAATGTTTTGCTCCACCATTACACAAAAATGTTTTATAAAAAAGGGCAAAATGATAAGGAATGCCTCTCTCCAAAACCTTTCACTTTTTGCTACTTTTCAGTGAAAAACAAGTAGGCGAAACAAAAAGCATGCCCAAAACACACTGTACTCTTCTAACAGGACCATTGTTTAATTGTGACACAACTCAAAGACAAACAATTCCTCAATTGTCTACTGAAGAAGATGAGGGGAAGCTAAATACACAACAGAAATGAAAAAAGGAGTGGTGTCTGGAACCAGCCAGTCCAACTAGGAGAAATTACTAAATTTATTATAATTCACTCAGATCATCTATGGTACTCCAAGTACAAACCACATACTACTGAAAAACATGATTTTAAAAGCACAATTTTGCTTTATATTTTTTACTTACATTTTATATAAATACCAAACAAACCTTAATTTTTTAGTACCTTATGAATATAGTAATACAACACTATAAGACATCAAACAATCTCTCAATCAGCTCTAAGAGTCCCAACATCACTGACCCTGAGTCTCTCCAAAAAAGCCTCAAATGCCTTTGAGAGCAAAAGCATTAATGAAAATATCCCAAATCACCTTAAGTGGATGGACAACACACACTATGAAAGGGAAGTTCACAAATCAGTAAGAAAGGAGTGTTTTCATTTGGTGGCAATGGCCGTAACATCAGGTCTATCAGTAGCAAAGCCTATCAGTAGCAAAGTCTATCAATAGCAAAGTAGAAAACAACTGGGGCACTGGTAAAGAATAAAGGAAAATAAAAAGAAACTTTGCTTCAAACTCAAATAAATAAAGGATTGGATAATGTAACAAATCTTTAAATATGCATGGATAAGCTAGTTAAGAGGAAAGGGATGTTTCCATATGGTGCAAAGCAAAGTGAAATCAGGAACAAGAGAGTAAGCAATTTACTAATCCAGGTATTCTCAAGGGACTTCTGACTAAAGTTCTACTATGATGGCTGCCACAGGGGACAGGTGATAAAACCCAGAGTCTGCCAAAATTGGAGTCCCTCCCACAGAAGGCTAGCTATAATCTATATAAGAGTAAATCAGGAATAAATCCCTTTGCACAGAAGGGAATGAGAAAACCTTAAGCATTTTGAGCCCAGTAATAACAACAGAAGTGCAGGCAATGGGGAATCCCTGAGAAATCCTAACAACAAAATGCACGCTTGTGGTCTGAATTCATGCCACCCATGAGGTCCCCCCACATCCCAAACAGGTTTAATTGAATGTGGCCGTGTTGGTAGCACTCCCTAGTGAATGACAGAATCAAATATAAAGCCTCCTTGGGAGAAAACAACTTCAACACAGGTCTCAAAATATACCCAAAGATCAAATTCTAATGAAAAGGAGCAGCTCATAGGGAAAAACAAACAACACACTGTGACTGAGAACTAACCAAAACAGACTGGTGAAACAGATGTGAAATAATCTGACACAGAACATGTACAAGAAGCTCAAATATGAAAGCAGAAAAAAAGCAAATGTGAAAAACAACCATACAGAACTTTCAGTAAGAAAAAACATAATACCTGAAAATTAAAAATTGACATTTGAAGTAAAGAGCAGCATGGACTCAGTAAAAGAGAGAGTTAATGAACAGGAAGATATATACGAAGAAAGTACCTAGAATGCAGCACAAAAGACAAAGAGATAGAAAATATAAAAGAAAAGTAAAATGAGTAGGCTAGATGGTCTAAGATACATCTATTTGGAGTTCCAGAAGGAGATGACAGAATGAATGAGGGACTCACTCACCAGATAAATTGGGGGTGAGAAATTTCTAAGGCCGATGAAGGACACAAATCTGTAAGTTGAAGAAACCTAATGAATCAAAAGCAGGATAAAATGTAATCTATGCACATCAAAGTGAAGACAAAACATAGTGAAATTAAGATAAAGTTCTTAACATCAAAGGAGAAAAAAGGATAAACCTCACAGAAGTGGCAGTTGGACTGTCAGCTTACTTTTTGATAATAGCAATGAAAGCAACAAGACACTGGAATATCCTCAATGTATTGAGAGAAAAAGCGGCAAACACAAATTGCAGATTTAACAAAACTATCTTTCAAGAATATGGTTAAAATAAATACATTTTGAGAGAAAGAAAATTTCCAGAAGATTGGAATCACTATATACTTTTAACCAAAATCAATTAAGTTGGAAATCAATAACAAAAAGGTAACTAGGAAAAAACTCCATGAGTTTGTAAATATAAAACACCTCTTAAAAACTTATGGTTAAAAAAAAAGATATCATAATGGAAATGAGAAAATACTTAGAATTGAATGAGAATGAAAAACTATGTATCAAAATTTGCAGGATTAGGATAAACAAAATGTGGTGTATATATACTGTAGAGTATTATTTCCCTTTAAAAAGAGATGAAATTTGATACATGCTCTAACAAGGATGAACTATGAAAACATTAAGTAAAATAAGCCAGACAAAAGGACAAATACTGTATAATTTCACGTATATGAGGTATCCAGAGTGGTCAAATTCAATAGAGACATAAAGTAGAATAGAGGTCACCAGGGCCTGGGGTGGGGGGTTTGTGAAATAGGGAGTTATTGTTTAATTGGTAGAGTTTGTATTTGGGATGATGAAAAAGTGTTGGAAATGGATAATGGTAGGAGTTGCTCAACACTGTGAGTGTACTTAATGCCAATGAACTACACACCTAAAAGAATGGTAAATTTTATGTTATGTATATTTTACCGCACACAGAAAACAACCTTGCAAGATGTGATTAAAGCACTTAATGACACCTACAGTTCTGAATTTTTACTTTAAAAAAGAACCAAAAATTAATGACTTAAGCATCCAACCTAAGAAGCAAAACAAAAAAAAACAAAAATAGCAAAATAAACCCAAAGAAAGTAGGAAGAAAAATAATAATTTAAGATAAAAGCAGAAACTGCTGAATGTAAGGCTATCATACAATAGAGAAGATCAATAAAGCTAAAAAGTTGAGTCTTAGACAAAACTAATGATACCTCTGGCAAAATTAACCAAGGAACAAAGAAATCACAAATAAACACTAACAGGAATGAAAAGGGGTTCTATCAGTAGTGAGCAGAGGTCACTAATACCAATATTCTGCAACGTGCCAACAAGTCTTCACAACTCTTGAACGTTCCACCATGCTCTGATTTATAACTAAAAAGACATATATATAAAATTACCCGAACCTAGAGCACAGTTCTATTTTATACATAAAAGACACTTTTTACACAGTTTTAACACACACTGAATTTTCCAGGTATGTAACCACTATGAAATCAAGAAGAGCTTACACTTTGTTTTGCTCAGTTTTACCAAGAAGTTTATTCATCATTTGGAATATCATGTCACTGAAAGCAATGCACTCATGCTTGTTGAATCATCAAAGCAGTACACCTGCATGAGATTGCACTGTGACTGAACCTATGAGTATTAGATACAGGCCTATGATCACTTCATACTTTTAAAGTTGCTGTGATCAAGTATTTACAAATGGAAATATTATTTTATTAAAGTTTTCCTGTTAGTTCTATTTTTTCCATTATATATTAATTTTCCTCCCAAAATTGATTTAGGGAAGTAGAGTAAGGCATTATATTGATTTTTCCCTGAAAAGAGGATAAAGTAAATAATCTGTGACTTTTAATTTCATAGGAGAGCAGTAAAACATAGTGTCTAAAAAGAACAGACCCATGGCAGGCGGCAGGTGTTTCCCTGGTGGCCCAGTGGTTAGAATTCTGTGCTTCACTGTCGTGGCCTGGGTTCACCCCCTGGTTGGGGAACTAAGATCCTGCAAGCTGTGTAGCGGAAAAAAAAAAAAAAAAAGTACAGACCCAGACACCCCATTGCTAGCAACCTATCCCAAAGACACACCAACAAAAATACAATACAAATAAACATATACACTAGACTGTTACTGTTGTATTATCTATAACAGCAAAAGACAGGAAGCATCTCAAATGGCCAAAAATAGGGGACTGCTTGAATTAACTATGGTATATCACACACTAAAGTATTATGAAGCTGTAAAAATGAAGGAGGAAACCACTGGATACATTGCCATGGAGTAATCTCAGGATATACTACTGATGAAAATGCAAGATGAGGGAAAAATGTATGTCTGGTATGCTACCATTTACCTAAGAGGAGAAAAAAAGGTGTATCAACACAAAAACACACACACACACACGGTTATTATTACTTTTTTTAATGGAAGGATAAACCATAATTTTTTTTATGGTTGCTTTGTGGGGGGGAAGAATAAAATGGAAGGGACTGAGTTAAAAGTTAGACTTCTCTGAACATATCTTGTTTTGTACATTTGTAAATTAACAATTTTTTATTACCCTTTATTCCTTTTCCTGCAGCATTTTGCTAAACAAGAAGAAACAAGTGTCATTAATTGCAAATAATAAGACTGTCTACAAAATGCAAACAAAACTATGATGAATTATTAGGATAAACACAAATTTAGCAAAGTTGCAGGATAAAGAGGAATACACAAAATTCAACTGCATTTGTGCACACTAAACAGAAAATGAAATGTCGGGAGGGGGAAGATACCATTTATAATACCATTAAAAAGTCTGAAGTTCCTAGGACAGAAATTTCCAAACCTGCTTAGTTCATGGTGCCCATACTATTCTCAGTAATCATTTCATAGCACCTCTAAGCCAAAAGACATTCCTAACAGTTTCATTTACTATTTAGTAGTTAGGTCCAAACAACTTCATTAGTATTTATCATTCACTCATCCTAAAAACTTAGTAACTACTGGAAAAAGCAATTGAATTAAAAAAAAAACAAAAAACTTTTCTTTCTCTTTCAGGTACATTAGGTAAGCATGCACAACCTCTGAAACCTCGGACCCCACACACCCTCATTTCCTGTTCCATATTGATTTTCATACTTCTAATCTCAGCAACCATTTCACAAAGATAGACTTTATCAAATGTATCACAATCTAATGTTGAAACGTGGGACTTCCTAGAGCTAGAAGTTCACATTGTGTCACAATGTGTCCATCCATTCCCTGGTGGCGCAGTGGTTAAGAATCCACCTGCCAGTGCAGGGGACACGGGTTCGATCCCTGGTCCAGGAAGATCCCACTTGCCACGGAGCAACTAAGCCCGTGCGCCACAACTACTGAGCCTGCACTCTAGAGCCCATGAGCCACAACTATTGAGTCCGCATGCCACAACTAGTGAAGCCTGCATGCCTAGAGTCCGTGCACCACAAGAGAAGCCACCGCCATGAGAAGACCGCGCATCGCAACGAACAGTGGCCCCCACTCGCTGCAACTAGAGAAAGCCCATGGCAAGAAGACCCAACACAGCCAAATAAAGAAAGTTCAAAAATAAATAAATAAATAAACATCCCATGGTGCCTTTAAGCTCAGTGGGGTACTCCAGGACACCATGGCACAGTTTGGGAACTGTGGACCTAGAATCTTTATAGAGAGGAAAAATGTACTGAAAGACATTAAGACCTAAATAAACGGTGAGATACTAATGGTCACTAATTTAAAAACTCAATAATGTACAAATGCCACATTTCCTCAAACTAATCTATAGATTCAAAGCAATCCTAATCAAAGATCCAAGAGAGTTTTGTGAGAAATTGGACAGTTAATTCTAAAATCTATACGGAAGAGCAAGAGCATAGCAAAGATATTCCTGAAGAATAATGTAGAAATACTCACTGTGAAATGAAGTCTTTATTAAAGAAAAAATGGATCCTACACCATGCCACTTATGCAACTTTTCCAATCTTTTTATTTCGCTTTACCTGTCTTTTCAAGCTACTATCCCAACAACCAGCTCTATACTGGGTGTGGCCAACTTTTTCATTCAGGCACAACATGACAACACCCCTCTTCATTCTGAGCTACACAATGCCATGGGATAGTGTGGCACCCACACACATGCAACCTGGTAGTGCAGGGGAGTTAATTGTGGAGTGAACCTATGACGAATGGTGATGAAACAGATAGATCCCATCTCCTTAGATCATTTTTCTCATCCTGTTGGATGATCCTGTGAATGACTTTATAGTGTAACTTCCTGGGGGACAATACACTGGGATTGAGCAATCAGTTGCACTGCCATTCTAGCTACCACTTCACTCCCCTTTTCCTACACTGGGGAAATACTTTCTAATAATGTAAAGATATGTAAGCCTTCAGCCTCAAGCTCTGTTTTCTGGGGAATCCAGGTGAAGAAAGATTCCTACCTTGCATCATACCAAAAAAATTTTAGATGAATTAAAGATTTAATGTGAAAGGCAAAATTCTAACTTTTAGAAGATTATATGCGAGAATATCTGTATACAGAAGAATATCTTTATACAACACATGACTCTAAAGGAAAAGATTGATAAATATGACTACATTGTACACCATAGAATAAAAAGACAAGCCACAAACCAGGGTATAACTGCAACAAAAGTAACTGACAAAAACTGCATCAACAATAAATAAAGAATTCCTACAAAGAAATATGCAAAAGGCAAACAATTCAGTAAAAAAATGAGCAAATGACAAGAACAGGCATTTCATAGAAGACAACAAACAGTGAATAAACACATGAGAACAAGCCCAGTCTCATATGGAAATGTAAATTAAGGCCATTTGTAGATACCATCTAACAGCTAGATTGGCAAAAATTAAGATACTTGACTGAAAACAAGGATGCAGAGCAAAGATAATTCTCATACACTGCTAGCAGGAGTATAAACCAGTAAAACTACTTCAGAAAACAACTTGGTATTAGCTTATACAGTTGACTGACTGTACATTGTGCAACTCAGCAATTTTACTCCTGGATATAAATCCAAGAAACTCTTGCACATGTACAAATTATAAGAATATTCATAATAGCACTGTCATAACAGCAAAAGACTAAAAACAACCCTGTAATTAGCCTGGGCTAGGCTATGCACTGGTAACAAACATATCCCAAAATCTCAATTGTTTAACACAACAAAAATTTCTAATGAACACTAAGCTTGAGGAAGTTTGTTCTTCTTCTTAAGGTGATTTACGGATCTAGGCTGCTGCCATCTTAAAGTTCCACTCCCTCAGCAAGCCACCACACCAAAATGAGAGACTGAGGGTGCATATGGGCTCATAACCGTCTCAGTCCACAAGTGACATGCCTCACTTCCCCACTCATGGTTCAAGAGAACCCAGCACATGCAATGCAATGCAATCGATAAATACCTGTTGAACAAATGCATGAGTACAGAGGGGTAAGAAATTATTTCTATCATTTCAAAATGATCTGTGAAAGAGCGTGACTGTGACTTGATAAATGACATAGGACAGATAGTTTCCATACATAAAAAGTGGGGGAATGATACTCCAGGTACTATCTATAGGTCAAAAACGGCAAGCAGGCTTTACCTCACAGAGCTACTCTGAATGACCCAGAGTGGCTGGCTGTCATGTCATCCGTATGCTGTGACAGGAAGAATTCTGAGGCTGCATTCCACTTATGGGAGGATATGAAATAAAATAATCCGGTGAAGACAGGGAGACAAAAACCTCTCTCTTTGATTTAAAAAAAAAAAAGGTTTTTAAAAGGAGAAGCAAGTTTTTAAAGAAAGAATATTCTTAAGCAGTATCAAACTGCATACAGGGCTTCC
This sequence comes from Monodon monoceros, assembly GCF_005190385.1. Classification (NCBI taxonomy): domain Eukaryota; kingdom Metazoa; phylum Chordata; class Mammalia; order Artiodactyla; family Monodontidae; genus Monodon; species Monodon monoceros. The sequence continues at coordinate 72,111,848 of NW_021703767.1, read as the reverse complement.
CTGGTGGCGCAGTGGTTGAGAGTCCGCCTGCCGATGCAGGGGACATGGGTTCGTGCCCCGGTCCGGGAAGATCCCACATGCAGCGGAGCAGCTGGGCCCGTGAGCCACGGCCGCTGAGCCTGCGCGTCCGGAGCCTGTGCTCCGCAACGGAAGAGGCCACAACAATGAGAGGCCCGCGTACCGCAAAAAAAACCAAAAACAAAACCAAAACCAAAAACTGCATACAGAGATTTTTTTTAAAAAAGGGAACACTTAAAAGTTTCCCTTTACCCCTACCTCCCTCTCCCTTAATCCCAACTTGACTAAACTGCTAATGACAGCAATTATGCCTTATTAGCTTTTGTACTCCCAGCACATAGTACAGAGCTTGGCACATCGTATGTGCTCAACAAATGCTTACTATAACGAGCTGAGAGTAGTAAGTTATAGAAACAGATGTCGCCAAGGGATATGCATTTTTAAAAATGCCTTAAAAGAAGAAATGGATCTTGACCCAATTTTAGTAATCACATCAGTGATTGTAAAAAATTCAGTGATGTAAAAAATTCTTCAAAAAGTATCAAGTTAAGATAGTTTGAGAAAATGAAGTGCTAGAATGTAGACAGACCAACCCTGAATGGAAATTTTTTCAATGAAATTTATTTTAAAATAAATCATCTCTATTAACCCATTTTTCTTATTTTAAGGCTCTTATAGATGGTTACCTAGGAGCTCATGTTTGTTTCTTTGCATCAATATACTCTTTAATACACTTGGCCTTGTTCTAGTTCATTAATCTAGCTGTATGTGAAGTTTTGTGGAGAAACAAAATGGAAGCCGGGATTACGGGGAAGCTTTGTTACCATTTCCTAGGGAACCAGGGAGCAGTAGCTTGGGTGGTCCAGAAGTGAAAAGAGATTTTTCAGAGAGCTCCTTGAAAGATGAACAAGTATTTGCCAGGTAGAGAAAAAAGAGTTCATTTATTTTACCCTCTAGGCTCCTATGGGATTTTTTTAAGTTGCACACTTTGGTCTACAAATTAAAGGATAATCCTCAGACTGAGGTCAGCATCCTGTCTAAAATTATGCCTTGCTAGGCTCTGCTAAGTTCTGCTGCTTCTTGCTTTCACCTGAATGGGAATTTGCTCTTAAAGTCATCTTCAAATTATTTATCTTTAAAACTTTTTCCCTTATGAACACACCATTCTGTAAGCTGTGCTATCCAACATGGGTAGGCCATACTAAGCCACATATGGCTATTTAAATATAAATGAATTTAAATAAAATAAAATTGTTTCTTCATCACACTAGCCATATTGGATAGCACAGATATAGAACATTTCCATCACTGCAACAAGTTCAAATTGGACAGTTCTAAACTGTTCATATACGGTCAGAGGATGAGTGCTTACTGTATCTAAAAGGCATAAAAACTAAACTTACACTAAAGTTTTAATGTTTTCCTAATTTTATCAAAAACAGGAACGCAAACAATTCACCTTTGTACCAACTTGGTTAAAAGGCAACAAGTCAACAGGAACTAGTCTGAATTTAGCAGTATAGGATATTTCTCTGAAAACAGGCCTAACATTATATGTCCTAATCATTCATGAGCCAGTTATTGGTTAATACACAAGAACTTTGTTTCATTCTCTACAATTACTGTCTAACTTTTAAAAAATAAATGCCAATAAACACTGATGTGGTATTATAAAGTCTTTCTCTTTCAGAATGGATATACTATGTATAACTGAATCACTTTGCTGTACACCCAAAACTAACACAACATTGTGAATCAACTATACTCCAATATAAAATAGAAATTAAATTAAAAAAAAATAAAGTCTTCCTCTTTCATGAGAATCCTGCAGCCTTTGCTATCTGGGGGAATTAATCCCCATATCTCAAAAAGGGCAAGATTCAGTTTTCAATTTGTTTTCTCAGATTAAGTCTGCTAGAACCCTATTCCGAAGAGGAGGATTCATATGGAAGTCTTTGAGCAAAGAGGAGACAAGCACAATGGACTTCTATGATACAACATTCCATCAGTGTGATTACAACAGAAAATACCTTCCTAATGGTCACTTAAAGAGCACGAAAGTGATGTCTAGTAATTATCTATTTGACAAACTTGTCTCTTTCACAAATGTGAAGTTACATAAATAAATCTCATTAACGCCAAAGACAGAAAGTTCCTCAAAATGCTAGTTTATATAATTTAGCATTATTATATTTCAAAGCCAACTTTTTTTCCTGTGAACGAAGATACAAAAGCAGCAGCAAGCACCATCATAAAAAGCTTTTCCTCCCTACTATATCCACTATCTAGCCATATTTTGTCAAAACAATTAACAATGGTTCTCTTCATGGGTAATAGAACTGACTGCTTTTCCCTTCTTTATCTAGAGACTATAGACAAAAATACTTGTCTAATTTTTATAAAATGAACATGTACTATTTTTCTAATGAGGAAAAACAGTAAGTCATTTTCTTTTTTTTAAATTTATTTATTTACTTTTGATTGCATTGGGTCTTTGTTGCTGTGCGTGGGCTTTCTCTAGTTGCAGCGAGCGGGGACTACTTACTCTTCGTTGCACTGCGCAGGCTTCTCATTGCAGTGGCTTCTCTTGTTGCGGAGCACAGGCTCTAAGCGCGTGAGCTTCAATGGTTGTGGTGCTCGGGCCTTGTTGCTCCGTGGCATATGGGATCTTCCTGGACCAGGGCTCAAACCCCTGTCCCCTGCATTGGCAGGTGGGTTCTTAACCACTGTGCCACCAGGGAAGCCCTAAGTCATTTTCAGTTAAAAAAAAAAAACCCTACTCATGTTACAAGGGCTCTTTCAAATAGTACTTCTTCCTTAACTGTCATAACCTGATAGGATCTCTGAGCTCCTGCAGCACTATTACCATTACCGTGCTGATTTCTGATTTAGTGTCTTTCAATTCCAAATTCACCCTTTTTGTCTACTGTGAAAACAGATCTGGGATCTTCAAGTATTTTTCTTTGGCCAGTTGGCATGATGCTAAACTTAATCAGTAGAGGGCACAGGAGAGACATTGTAGTAGAAAAGTTTTGTTTTGCTTCCTGGTTCTGGGGCCCTTGCTCACAGGCTCCTCTAGCACCAGGCTTCTATAAGGCAAGGTGGCCAGCAGCATACCCAGCAGCCAGCAGCTTCCTCACACTTTCTTCTTGGGAGGTTTCGCAGTGGAGTTAACACCTCCCCGTGAACAACTTTACGAGCACCCTAGGGAGCAGATGTCCAGCACATACTACCAATACAGCACCACATCAACTTCTCTGTCATTCAGTCACCCACAGCCATGCTCTGTCCAACAAGGTCTGGACCTTCCCCTTCTCGGGGAAGGAGGACTCTTCCCTAGGTGCTGAGATATGAGCCCTAGGGGTAGTAGTTGCTCCTTATTTCTGTTATTCCTATGTTCTTTGGAGTTCTATATACTTTTTACTACTAGCTAATCCTTCACTATTCCATTCTCCTGCTATAGTCAATAATTCTTTCCATGTTCAAATTATTGTGTGGTCTCTCTCGTGATTGGACCCAGAGTGATACAGTCCTATCTATTAATTTGACACTTACACACTTCCTTGAACTTCAGTCAACCAACTTCTAACTTTTCTTCTTTCTACAAGATTATAAACTCCTGGCTGCCAAGGAACACTTTTCATACTTCTCTGTATCAATCTGACACTGTGTAACATAATGCTCTTTAACACAGAAGCACCAACAAATGTTTAAAATCACACTTCAAATGATTCATAAATACTCTATTACACCTTCATTAGTTTAAGGCCACTAGAAACATGTTCTAATAACCCACTTTTTTTTCCAGAATTTTCACCACCAAAAGCATAAGTAATTTGAATACTATAAGAATGTATTCCTCAGTATTCCTAGACTATAAGGTTTCAAAGTCAGAACAGCCTGTGGACTTAGACCTTCTAGACGTTGTAAGATAGGAGATAATGAATGCTCATGCTCACAGACTGTTCATGGCTACAGTGTCAAAAAGGGGCTGAGCATGACTAATGCTTATTTTTGTATAAATGTGAACAATGAGGTAAAAAATTATGTTCAGAATAAGGATATAACAGCCAAGTGACTATTTATTTACAAACAAGTTAAGTATATTGGGATTTCAGGGTGACATGGTTGGAAGTATAAGAGGCTTTACGGTAAGCTTCTACTCTGTGCTTCTGAACACCTAGCAGAAACCCCTTCAACAAGAACAATATCATCAACACTGAGGGTCCTATGAGAAAAACTGGGAGGACAGAAGGCTACCCTCACTGGCCCCAAATCCAATTTGCCTTGTTATCTTTTGCTAAAAATGTACCCTCTAGCTTGTCCCAATAAAATATAACCAGCTTATATGAAATCTGTATGCAGTGCTTATTTTCATCAAGCCTCAAAACCAGCCCTCTGTGGGATTAATTCAATAGCAAATTAGAACTGGTAGCCATATCCGGAAGTGAGAAAATACAAGAATCAAGCAACTGCCTTGAGTTCAAACATGGAAAAAGGTGAACTACTTTTCAAATGCCTTTTAGTAATTTAAAGCAGTACCTCTGGAAGAGGGTTATGTAGACTGGCTATCTATTACCCGTACTGAATGAAATACAAAAATTGAGAATAAGTGTTTAGAAACTTTCAGAGCAATTTGACAGAGTGATTTGCCATTGACTCTGACAACAATTGGGGCTTGTATTTTTGCCTGATTTTTCTTTCATTTCCATTTTATGGTATTGTACAAAAGTTATTAGCCCATTACAGAAAATTTCTAAGAAGCATTCATCTAAAATACTCAATTCTGAACATAAAATGCTTTCCCAAAGGAGATGAAGTTAAACAAATGGCCAATAAGCACGTGAAAAGATACTCAACTTCATCAGTGATCAGAGAAATGCAAATCAAAACCACAATGAGATACCATCTCACACCCATTAGGATGGCTATAATCAAAAGACAGAAAATAGCAAGTATTAGTGAGGATGTAGAGAAACTGGAATCCTCATATACTGCTGGCAGGATTGCAAAACGATGCAGTTGCTCTGTAGAACAGTCTGGCAGCTTCTCAAAAGATTAAACATGGAGTTACTATATGACTCAGCAATTCCACTCCTATGTATATAAATGAAATGGAATATTATTCAGCCATATAAAGGAATGAAGTACTCATACATGCTACAATATGGATGAACCTTGAAAACCTTGTGCTAAATGAAACCAATCATAAAAGACTACATATTGTATGAATCTGCTTATATGTCCAGAATAGACAAACTTATAGACAGAAAATAGATCTGTGATAATAGATCCTGCCTGGGGCAAGGGGGTGCAATTTGGGGTAAAATGAGTGACTGTTATTGGGTTTAAGATTTCCCCTTGCAGTAATGTAAATATTCTGGTATTAGACAGTGGTGATGGTTGTACAACCTTGGGAATAGACAGAAACAACAACAAAAACCCACTTAATTGTACATATACAAATTATACCTCATGTTTTTAAATTTAAGGGAAAAGAAAGAAACCACGGTGGGGCAGATGTAGTGGAGAAAGCAACGGGGACTGATGGAAACAGGCAGAGGCAAAGATGGAAGGTCTGCCTCTGTGGAGGAAGATAGGAAAAATGTGGAAGTAAAAAGGTTTGTTTTCCCATTTTTAAGAAATTAGCATTCTTGGAGGAAAACAATTTTTGAAAATCATTTGCTTCAGGATTTCATAATACTATTAAAATAACCTAATTCTCAAAACTATCTATGCTTCCCAAGACAGCTTCCTCAACTTCTAAGTTGCTGTAGCCTAGTAATTGTTATTTACTGTCCCCAAATCCACTCTCGGTCTCTCCCAGTCTATTCTTTACAGCACAGGGAGCCACTTTAAAATACATAAAACTTTATCACTTCAGTCCCCTTCTTAAAGCCTTTAAGTAGGATACTTAAGATGAAGCCCAGTAGTGCATGCATGATCAGGCCCCTCATTTTCCAGACTCATCTCTCTGTAGACCTTCCCTCAACAGGCTTTAAGTTTTGTCTATTCTTTCAGTTTCTCTAATAGCCATCTCAGGCCTTCACACACGACCTTTCCGGAAAACTTTCTGTTCAGTGACCAATCATCCAGTTTCCCTGGAACTGGGGGAGTTATACTGGGACACAAGATTTTCAGTGCTAAACCCAGGAAAGCCCGGGGCAAACTGGGATTGAACGGGTCACCCTACTTTCTGTTCACCACCCCTACCTGTCAAACACCTACTTCAAGTATTATTGGCCTAAAGGTCACTTTCTCAGGAAATCTTCTCTAATACCTCCTCACTCCCATCCCAGGCACATTATTTTATTCTGTCTTAACATTCATCACACTGGATTTGCTTTTAAAAGTCTGTCTACCCTAACTACGTTATAAACTCCACAAGCATGGATCCAGTGAGTACTCTGTTGACCATTACATCATTAATACCTAACACTGTGTCTAGTTCATGTGTCTCAGAGATGAGTATTGTTGAATGAATAAATCAATCAGTGTAAGGTGTATCTGTGATGGCATCGGAGCCAAGTAAAGTTTGTTTCCTTTTTCTTTTTAGATGTTGGGGGTAGGAGTTTATTAATTAATTAATTTATTTTTGCTGTGTTGGGTCTTCGTTTCTGTGCGAGGGCTTTCTCTAGTTGTGGTAAGCGGGGGCCACTCTTCATCGCTGTGGGCGGGCCTCTCGCTATCGTGGCCTCTCTTGCTGCGGAGCACAGGCTCCAGACGCACAGACTCAGTAGTTGTGGCTCACGGGTCTAGTTGCTCCACGGCATGTGGGATCCTCCCACACTAGGGCTTGAACCCGTGTCCCCTGCATTAGCAGGCAGATTCTCAACCACTGCGCCACCAGGGAAGCCCTGTTTCCTTTTTTAGGCTAGGGTAGACCCAGGAAATTTTGAAGATATTTTCACTATTCTATCTTCTTTAAGATCACTATTCTAGAAAGCTAAGATAATTAAATGCTCCATTTATCTCGATCCTCACAACTGATAAAACTCATCCAAGCACCTCACCTTAACTACTGTATATTCAAAATAAGACCAGCAGGACATTAGTCTAAATTCTCATTACTCAATCCCTATTACAAGCATTTCTCCATTTACAACAGATCATACTCCTACCCAGGAGATGGGATTCTAGGCAACAGGAACAATAAGAATGATCTAGTTCATAAGACAAAAGGGCACATAGGAGCAAGTAGGGGGAAATAAGACTGTTAAGTGGGACCAGAAAGTTGCAGGTGCTGGGCAATGGGGAACACTTGGAAGTTCGAGAGGTTTGGTTTTAAGTGTCTTTCATTCTCATAATAAAAGCAGTACAAGGTCATTAGCAAGAAACCCAAACCAGAATAAAATTTAAAGAAAAACAGAATATCCATAATTACACTTCCAAGAAAGAACTGGTTTTTACATTTCACACTAGAAGCAGGAAAACAACATGGTTGAAGAATGAAAAAATTCTTAGTATGTCCTTCCTAAGTCACTGAAATATTTATTTTGTGAATACAATGTGTCAGATGTTAGAGATCAAAGATAACTGAGATGTAGTCTCAGTTTTGAGCTCACCATCAGTGGGAAAAGAGTAACAAATGACTACTCCGAAATGAGATAAGAGCTGACAGGGATGAGTGGAATGCAGTGGAAAAGAGGACCCAGAGCTCCTATGCATATGAAAGTAATTAGGCAAAGAAATCAGAACTGGCCTTTGAAGGATGAGAAAGAACTTGCCAAGCAAAAAGAGAGGAAGGTCTCGGTAAACAGAGGAAGCAGTGTGTTAAAGAAACTTTGTAATCGAAATGTGATCCTCCTTTTTTTCTTCTTCCCCTTGGCCTTCACCCAATCACTACACTAAAAAAGTGAAACTATGACTAACCATGAAAGAAGTAAAGGGGTGAGACTCAGAAAATGCTTCAAAAGTGCCTACAAGGTAGTGAATGGTGAAGCAAGCAACAACAAATTAAAAAGTTAAAAAAAGAAGTAAGAAGAAATGTGTTCAACAGTGCAGTCTAGCTTTCCTCAAGTTTGGTCGCAAAACCCAAATGGCGATTCAAAATGAAAAAAGAGGAGAGGGGCAACAAACACAGATCTTCCTTAAGATGGGGCTACATAACGATATGTATGTTGAAAATACCGTTAAGTCGAAAATGCATTTAATACACCTAAACCTATCAGGGAACATCATAGCCCAGCCTACCTTAAACATGCTCAAAACACATTAGCTGACAGTTGAGCAAAATCATCTAACACAAGGCCTATTTTATAACAAAGAGTTGAATATCTCTTGTAGTTTACTGAATGCTGTACTTAAAGTGAACGAGAGAATGGTAGTATGGGTATAGAACGGTTGTTAAGTGTATCACAAGTGTATACCCTTGTGATTGCATGGCTGACTGGGAGATACAGGTCGCTGCCTCTGCCCAGTACCACCAGAGTACTGAATCTTGTATAGCTGGCCTAGAAAAAGATCAAAATTCAAAGTATGGTTTCTACTGAATGCATACCACTTCTGCACCATAGTAAAGTCAAAAAATAGTAAGTAGGGGGACTGTATGTATATAAAAAGTGTTCAACTAGACAGCAAAAAGATGCAAATTGTAACAAGATGCCATTTTTCTACAATCAAAGTGAAAACTTATCAATCTAAGACCTTATACTGAAAAATGAAGGTCAACTGCAGACTGATTATTTGATTACTTAGGTGGTTATCTAAGTTAAACAAAAACTGAAACCAGTTTATTGTAGTAAAAAATAGTATCATATCAGAAGTCACCATGGAGTCTATCCCACACTTCCAGGAAGACAATTTATATAAAATCTTTGAAGGCTTTTCATTAGCTATAAGGTCACACAATCTCAACTAAGAAAAGATTCATGACCCATCTATGCTCTGTTTCATAAAAGAAAGTTTGACCATTTGCCTAAAAGAAGGCAATACTTCTATTTGGAGACCCGAAGTCTGCCTCAAAGAAACAAGCTAGTCAGTCATCCTTGCTAAGCCATTTCTTGCTATAAAGAAGTGGGTTCTGTGACAGCTGGAGCTCCTTATCATCTCTTCTGATCTTTCTACATACATTTAGGAGACTGCCATGCAAGTTCCAGAAAACAAGTATCTTTCTATGTGCCTGTGTGTATGTAAGGTTCAAGTGGAGCTGTAAATGGGCAGAAAAACCTGGATTGGTACATGGCTTCCTGGGAGGTGTAGTCACACAAGCAAAGTGCTGTGTTGTGGGTACTTGGTTAGAATCAGGAAGAGCCCTAATAGTATAGCACATGCTAGAAACCAGGGTACCATAAGATCCCACCATCCTAGCCCAGAACTACCCTATAAGATGAATGCCAATTTATCACTGGAACTCAGGCTAGGTGCTGTGTGTGTTTATCCTTTAGCAATACACCTAAGAAGAGGTTTCAACCAGAATCCCAGTCAACTGTAGAGGCAAGGACAATCAATCCCACAAATGTTTCTGACAAATGCATACCAGGTAACAGATAACTGTTACCATTCAAGGATGAATAAGCAGGAAAAAATCCAACATTGACCCCAACAAAAAATAATGCAGCACAAGAAAGAGACAAAATTACCTTTCACAGAAGCAGAATCTAACTTAGAAGGTGAATTAAAATTACTTCAGGACAGGGACTTCCCTGGTGGCTCAGTGGTTAAGAATCCGCCTGCCAATGCAGGAGACATGGGTTCAAGCCCTGGTCGGGGAAGATCCCACATGCCGTGGAGCAACTAAGCCCGTGCACCACAACCACTAAGCATGCGCTCTAGAGCCCACGAGCCACAACTACTGAGTCCATGTGCCACAACTACTGAAACCCGCCTGCCTAGAGCCCATGCTCCACAACAAGGGAAACCACCGCAATGAGAAGCCCGCACACTGCAACAAAGAGTAGCCCCACTCACCGCAACTAGAGAAAGCCTGCACGTAGCAAGGAAGACCCAACACAGCCAAAAATAAATAATAAATACATTTTTAAAAAAATTACTTCAAGACACAGAATTAAGTTCCAAACACTGTTTGGTAAAATCCATGAAACAGGCATATATGAAGAGAAAAGACCAAGATGAAATGAGAGTAATTTAAGAAGAAAAGGGAGTGGAGTAAATTTTTAAAGGATGTAAAGAAACTAAAATTTCCATAGCAGAAATAAACTCTATATTGGAGGTAATAAAGGAAAGTCAAATGAGTGCTAAAGACAAACATTCAAGAAGCTCACACAAAAGACAGAAATGATAAGCCAACCTAATTACTATAAGTGTTTTCAAGGAAGAAAAAAGAACTAAAAATAACCAAAAATATTTCTGGAAATGAAAAAAAAGTATGAAGATCGTAAGGAGTTAATGTATCAGGCAACATTAATAAACACGTACAAGACACAATCAGTCAAAATATCTCAATAAAAAGAAAAAGGGGGCTTCCCTGGTGGCGCAGTGGTTGAGAGTCTGCCTGCCGATGCAGGGGACATGGGTTCGTGCCCCGGTCCGGGAGGATCCCACATGCTGCGGAGCGGCTGGGCCCGTGAGCCATGGCCGATGAGCCTGCGTGTCCGGAGCCTGTGCTCCACAACGGGAGAGGCCGCAACAGTTAGAGGCCCACGTACCACAAAAAAAAAAAAAGAAAAAGAAAAAGGAAGATTCCTAGCACCATCAGATATAGGAAGCTCTGAAACAAAATTAATGCGAGACCACATGGCATGAAAGTTTCTGTGGACATTAGTGACCTAATAATTATTAAATGTGCCTTCCAGTTACTCCTATATTAAATGAAAATTTATGTTAGCTGACATACATGATGACTCAATTTAAATGCAAGATTGAGAAACTGACAATGAACATTAAAGTGAGGGCTGGTTAAGAGAATAAGCCAGTCTTCAGTTATGGGGAGTCAAAGTATAATTTTCTTTTTCAGACTGACAAATCAGAAATTGTTATTTCTTTAAATTTTAGATTTACAGTTGAATTCACTTCAAGTATAGATTAGTTGGCTTTAAGACACTGACAGATAACAGGATAAACACACACACTATGGAATATTATTCAGCCTCAAAAAGGAATTAAGTACTCATAAATGCTATAACATGGATGAACCTTGAAAACATGCTACGTGAAATAAGCCAGACACAAAAGGACAAACATTGTATGATTCCACTTATATGAATCATCTAGAAACGGCAAAATCATAAGAGAAAGTAGATTAGAGACAGTCACCAGGAGTTGTGGGTAGGGAGGAACAGGGAGTCAGTGTTTAATGAGTGTAGATTCTGTTAGGGAAGATGAAAAATTCTGGAGATGGATGGTGATGATGGTTGCACAACAATGTAAGTGTACTTAATGCCAAAGAACTGTATACAGTTGACCCTGAACAGCTTGGGGGTTGGGGCGCGACCCCCCACACAGTCAAAAATCTGAGTATAACTTATAGTCTGGCTCTCCATACACATGGTTCCTCCAAATCCAAAGTTCCTCTGTATCTGCAGTTCTGCATCCTAGGATTCAACCATCCTTGGATAGTGCAGTACTATAGTACTTACTACTGAAAAAAATCCACGTATAAGTGGACCTGCACAGTTCAAACTCGTGTTGTTCAAGGGTTAACTTTACTTTAAAATGGTTAAGATGATAACTTTACATTATGTATATTTTACAAAAATGTAGAAGCAGTAGCAATGAATCATTAAAAAACAGAAAGCATTAAATAACAGAAACACACCCAACAGAATTAACTATCACAATACACATAAATGTTTTAAGTATTCACTTTGGATTAAAACCAAAATAAACTACATGTAATTTAAAAGAGATACAACTAAAAATGGCATGGAAAGACAAGGTTGGATAATAATTTACTGAACAAAGAATAACAGGACAGATGGAAATTTAAGATAAGTAAAATACGAGACTTAGAAAGATTAAATATGACAATTATTTTTATTGATTAGGTGTAATACAGATCTTTAGCAGTATAGAACTTAAACGTGCATCAATAATATTACACCAAAAACATGATAAAAATCATTAGGATAGAGAGAACATGAAGACAAGCCACAGAGTGGAAGAAAATATTTGCAAAAGAAGTATCTGATATAAAGATGCTCAGTCTCATACTTCATTAGGGAATTGCAAATGAAAACAGTGAGATAGCACTACACACCTATTAGAATGGCTAAAATCCAAAGCACTAACATCAAATGCTCGTGAGGATTTGAGCAACAGGAACTCTCATTCACTGTTGGTAGGAAAGCAAAATGGTTCAGCCACTTTGAAAGACAGTTTTAGCAGATTCTTTACAAAACTAAATATATTCTTACCATACAATCCAGCAATCATATTCCATGCTATTTACTCATATCAGCTGAAAACTTATGTCCATGAAAAACCCAAATTTGGATGTTTATAGCAGCTTTATTCATAACTGCCAAATGTGGAAGCAACCAAGAAGTCCTTTAGTGGGTAAATGGGTAAACAAACTGTGGTATATCCCAACAATGGGGTATTATTCAGCATAAAAAAGCCATGAGCTATTAAGCCATGAAAAGATATGAAGGAAACTCAAATGCACACTGCTAAGTGAAAGAAGCTGAAAAGGTTACGTATTGTATAATTCCAACTATATGACATTCTGGAGAAAGCGAGACTATGGAGACAGTTAAAGCTTCAGTGGTTATCAGGGATTAGCAAGAAGGGAGGGGTAAATAAGTGGAGCACAGAGAATTTTGGGAGTGAAGAAACTATTCTGAATGATACTATAATGGTGAATACATGTCATTATCCACCATTCGTCCATACCCATACAATGTGTAACATCAAGAGTGAACCCTAATGTAAACTATGAACTTTGATGGGTAATGATGTGTCAACGTTGGTTCATCAATCATAACAAACATACCAAACATTGCAGAATGTTGATGATGGGGGAAGCTGAGGAAGGAGGGAGATCAAGGTATATGGGAACTCTCTGTACTTTTGGCTCAACTTTTCTGTGAACCTAAAATTGTATAAAGTCTATTAATTTAAAAAAAAAAGTCATTAGAAATAAAAAAGGACACTCTTTACTTAACAAACACATACTGCATACATACTTGTTCTAAGTTCTGAACAGAATAATAGCAAAGAGATAAGTGAATGAAAAAATAATTTCAGGGCTTCCCTGGTGGCGCAGTGGTTGAGAGTCTGCCTGCCAATGCAGGGGACACAGGTTCATGCCCCGGTCCGGGAAGATTCCACATGCCGCGGAGTGGCTAGGTCCGTGAGCCATGGCTGCTGAGCCTGCGCGTAAAGAGCCTGTGCTCCGCAACAGGAGAGGCCACAACAGTGAGAGGCCCGCGTACCGCAAAAAAATAAATAAATAAAATAATAATAATTTCAGGTGGAAGTGCTATAAAGAAAAACACAGAGGGGAAAGAAGTTAGATACTGAGCAGGAGCAGATGGAGGCTATTTTAGACAGCTGATCAAGTAAGGCCTCTTTAAAACAGTGACATATGAAAGGAACACAGTATTCAGGGGGAAGGAACAAAAATGTAAAGGCCCCAATGTAAGCACAAGCTTTTCAGAAACAATGCTAACTCTTAGTCTTTGACAGATTAAGATTAAAAACTTAATAAAGGATGTCTTATAATTAATAAAAACCATTAAGGAATAATAAGATAATTTGAATAAAGTTTAACTGACAGATATATGTGTGTATATAAAACTATGTGCAAACTAAAATGTTCTTAAGTTTTCAAAGAACATTTAGCAAATTGGATTATGCTTTAAGTCACAAAAAAACCCTGAATAAACTTAAAAGATATTTTAAAAGAACATAGTCACTGACAATGAAAGAAAATACAGTGAATAGAACTATACCAAACAGTTCCTGAGTCAAAGAGGTAATCAAACTAAAACTAGCAACTATTTGGAAAGCAATGAATATAAGAATATCATTCACAGACACTTTAGAGTGCAGCCAAAGCTGTACTCAGAGGCAAATTAAGAGCATTAAAAATGTTTTCATTTAAGAAAAAAAAGAGAGAACTAAGAATTTACTAAGTTAGAAAAAGTACAGTAAGTCCCCTACATATGAACCTCCAAGTTGTGAACTTTCAAAGATGCGAACATGTGTTCACAGGTCCAACCACGTAAGTTAATTCACATGTCTGGCATACACTGTCACATGCGGGCATCCTCTGCAAGTGGTTGTGCTTTTGTATACTTTACTGTACAGTACTGTAGAGTACAGTAGCACAGTATCTTTATTTCAAGCCCAGGATGTCCAGAAGCAAGCGTAAAAGCAGCAGTGATGTAGCTGGTAGTGAACGTCAGGTGTGAGCAAAACTGCAGCTTGCCCTCCATCTCCTATTGCTGACGATCCTTCAGCTCTACCATCTCCCACCTCCTCTCCTTCCTTCAGTCAGTAACTCTTCTTGCCTGTTCACTCAATGCTCGTATGTATGCCAGCTGTTGCACTGTACTACCAAACTTTTCAAGGTACTGTACTGTAAGATTAAAAATATTTTCTTTATTTTTTGCATTTCTTTTTTATGTATTATTTGTGTGAAAAGTATTATAAACCTATTACAGTACAGTACCATATAGCCGATTGTGTTAATTGGGTACCTAGGCTAACTTTGTCGGACTTAGGAACAAACTGGATTTATGAATGTGCTCTTGGAATGGAATGCATTCGTATGTAGGGGACTTACTGTATAACCAAAAAAAAAAAAAAAAAAACAGAAAAACCAGAGCAAAATAAAAAGTAGAAATTAGAAAATCAGAGAACAGAATAAATCTCAAAGCTTCTTATTAAAAGCCACTAAGTAAATAAACATTTGGCAAATCAAATTAAGAAAAATAATGAAATCACTAATAAAAGGTGGAGATGAACACCACAGATTTTAATTATAAAAAATATTACATACACCCATATAATAATAAATTTGAAAATCTTAAAAAATATAAACTGGGGAAATACAAATTTCTCAAAACTGACTCATGAGTAAGTAAGGATTTCTCCAGACTACAGAAGGAACTACAGAAGTTACCATATGGACTGTGTATTCTTATTAAACTAAAGTTCTATGAGACTCTCTTCTATTCTTTCAATAAATTCTGTACACTTGACTAACAAGAGTGGGGTTTTGATTCCTCATGATATATGCCTTAGGATATATAACCTTTGGGAATGTTATTAGCAAATTTATTTATATACTTTTATCAGTAGTTAAAAGAAAAAGCTTATCATCACCTAAATAAGTTACAAAAACATTTGATAAAATTCGGAAGACACTCCTCTTTTTTACAAGAACAGAATAAATAATAAAAAATTTCTCTCTAAAACCAACAGCTGCATTCATCCTTAAATCGTAAAACAGAGACATTCCAAGACAATTATCACCTCTCTTATATAACTGTGTCTTGGAGATTCTGATCAACGTAATAAAGAGCTAAAATACTAATAAATTTTATAACTATTGGAAAGGAAGCAAAGGTTACTATTATTTTCAGGTAAGACAATGAACCTGAAAAACAAAAGTAAATAAAATTTTACTGAAGTCCAGCAAGATAATAAAAATAATCGTGACCACAAAAATCTAGTTACTTCTAGAGGTACAAACTATTGGGTGTAAGATAGGCTCGAGGATATATTATACAACACGAAAAATACAGCCAATGCTTTATAACTGTAAATGGAAAGTAACTTTAAAAACTGTACAAAAAAAAATTTTTAAGGAAAAAGTGAACTTACTACTAAAAAAAAACCTAGATACTTCTGTATACTTATCAGAAATAACGAAACTAAATCAAATTCACAAAAACAAAATTATAATTTAAACAGGAAATGCAAATTAAACTGCATTTTTTATTTGCCTAGCAATAAGCAAATTTAACAATTTCATTAAGAATGATGGCTGTTTCAATGAGGATAGCAACAAAATGAGACTCACAATGCTAGTGATGGTATACACCAAACCTTTCTGAAGGGTAATTTAACACTTGTAAATGCATATACCCTTTCATTCAGTAATTCCACTTCTAAGAAAATATTCTAAAGTAATACTCAGGGATGAATAAAAAGATATTCATCATAGCATTATTTATATAAAATATTAGAAATAAGTTATACATTCACCAATAGGAGAATAATGAAACTAAGGCATAGGTGTGCGATGGAATGTTAGGCAAACATTAAAAAATCATTTTTAAATAGAATTTTTAAGGAGAAAGAGGGAAACTTGCAAGATTTGAGGGTAAGCTAAAAAAAAGCAAGATAGCAAATTATATAGAATATGATTCCAATTTTAGAAGAGTAAACTATGTACACACACAAATATAAAGAAACATCAAAATATTAACAGCAGTTATCCACAGGTAATGAATTAAGGTTTTTTTTTAAACTTTATTCTTTATCAAACATCTGGTTATATTTTTACCATTATATCTGCCAATGTAACTTTTTATTCTTTAATAATTTGTTCTTTGGAGCACCTGAAATTGTGTTTAAAAGTTTTACTCCAGGGGCTTCCCTGGTGGCGCAGTGGTTGAGGGTCCGCCTGCTGATGCAGGGAACACGGGTTCATGCCCCGGTCCGGGAAGATCCCACATGCCACGGAGCAGCTGGGCCCGTGAGCCATGGCCGCTGAACCTGCGCGTCCGGAGCCTGTGCTCCGCAACGGGAGAGGCCACAACAGTGAGAGGCCCACGTACCACAAAAAAAAAAAAAAGTTTTACTCCAACTTTTGTTGTTCATGTGTTTATTATATAACATTATTGCTTCATAAGCCTATAAACTACTAATCTCAAATTAAAAGGAATAGGATTTTTTTTTTCTGGCTGCACCACGTGACATCCAGGATCTTAGTTCCGCGACCAGGGATCAAACCCATGCCTCCTGCAGTGGAAGCACAGAGTCCTAACCACTGGACCACCAGGGAATTCCTGGAATAGGAATTAATTTTTTAAAAGCTGAGACTGGGCTTCCCTGGTGGCGCAGTGGTTGAGAGCCCGCCTGCCGATGCAAGGGGACACGGGTTCGTGCCCCGGTCCGGGAAGATCCCACATGCCGCGGAGCGGCTGGGCCCGTGAGCCATGGCCGCTGAGCCTGCGCGTCCGGAGCCTGTGCTCTGCAACGGGAGAGGGCCGCGGCAGTGAGAGGCCCGCGTACCGCAAAAAAAAACCCAAAAAACAAAAAAACATGAGGTTTAACTACAAGTACTGAGATGGAAACGAATTCATAATGATCAGATTTTTTTAATTAAAAAAGAAAATCAGGGTAAAACTACATACACACTGTGCTTATTTCTAATTGCATAAAGAAAACAAAATTGTTTACAGTGGGTACCTGTAAGGAATGGGACTAAAAAGTAAGGAAAGTAATTTTCACTTTCTACTCTAAATAATTGACTTGCTTGAACCTTCTGTAATAAGCATGTACTGACTACCTTTGGAATTTAATTTAAAAATAAGGAAAAAAGGCACTATTCTCATCTGTTATGATGGTTATCTCTGGGGGCTAAGTGATTTTTGTATAGTAATTTTTGTCCCATTTCTTAATAGTTTTCACCACTTTCTAAATTTTCTACGAGAAGTATGCCTATTTTAAAATCTGAGAAACATGTATTCAAAAAACCTGTATTTTATTTCAGTGATGAAACTATTTTTTTTCCTGAAAAGTAATTTTTAACAGTTATGGTCTCAGAAACTTGGCCCTGAGATTCCAACCACTTTCAGAAAGCAGTCTTAAACCTACGTTTGGAAGTATAATATTTGCTGTAGAAGCAATTAAATATAAAACCTATTTCAGAATGGAATATTAACTATTAATATTATTAGCATTAATATTAATAACTAACATTTATTAATCACTTAAACACTTCATTTGCTAAGTACTTTTCCCTGCATTATCTCATCTGCTCTAAATAGCCCTATGAAATGTGTATTATATTATTATTAATCCTCATTTTACAGATGAAACAAACAAGCCTGAAAAGAATGTGTATCTTGCCCAGGGTGAAGTGGAAGAGCCAGCATTCAAACCCAGGTCTCCAGCTCCTCACCACTTGTGATACATGGAATGACAAGTACTACTGTACCTCAAAGATAAGAGGCTAGACCTCTGAAATCCAGCATGAATGTTCAGACTGACTACTCTTATTCAGGTTAGTGATCCTAAAATGAAGAAGTAGTGAAACTCAATTCTGGTCACAGAAGAAAATAATCAGTATTTCTTCAAGGCAACAGGGGCTATTTTTTTCCATCTCTTTCTGCTTCTACCAAGGTACAAAAAGGATACCAGGGACAACTCAGATTCGCAAGTAACTTAACACCCTCTCTGATTAGTCTGGAATTACCGCTCTAACTGGAAGGGCTTTTGAAAACAAATTGATCAGAACCCCAAAGCCTTAAACACTTGAAAAAGGTGCAGTTTCACACTTTAATCATAAGTAGAAAATTCAGAAAGCCAAAAGAAATGTTATACTCAAATATTAGAATAATCAATATTGACAGATTAAACGTAGGAAGAATTTAACAATACCTACCTATTTATTTCATCCTTAGCTATTTGAACAAGGTCTCTCTCTTCTAAAAAGAAAAACTAAAAGTTTATCTTTAGCTACCTGAACAAGTTCTAAGTTTTCTCTTTAAAAAAGTACAATTGAAAAGATACACCACTGTTAACCATGTCTACTTGGAAATCGCCCTTTCATAAAGATCAGAGAATCATAGGAACCCCTATTCATTTGTTTAGTAGATAGACTCCAACCACAAACTTACTTTATGAATTTGGGTTTTCAAGGCTAGTATTTAATGTCACAAAGTCTAGAAGAATAACTCTCTCTTTGAATAACTGTAAACCAGAATCGAGGTCCTAAGAGAAGCAGAATACCCAGAACTCTTCCTCAGTAAAACTGTCTGTAGAAAGAACTGGCAGAGAAGCTGACATCAACAGACCTAGTTTCACACTCCAACATTTCTAGACCTTAACCCCTTAGGCCAAGAAGACCTCTCATTGAATTAAGGACAACTGACACTACCAAAATGACAGTATTGAAGTGAAAACACAGAATTCACTGAATTTAGGTCAACCTCTTTCACCAAAACCTGAAAGTGGGTTTAAGACCTACATACATTACAGGTCAGAAACATTTTAAGGTTCATTTTTCATAATGTAAATCAGTGTTTCTGGTTAATTAATTACTAGAAAGATTTAAAAGCTAAGGATGAAAGAGTTAACTTAAATCAACACCCTTAATAGGAGAACATGAACAAAGCTTTTCATTTATATATATATTTTTTTCATACATATATACAAAATATATATAAGTGGTTATGAGTGTGTTTTACAAATGCCACAGAGCTCCTGGCAAAGTTGACAAGTTCTAACCTGCTTTAAAAATTACTGTTCACTGCCTTCATCCCAATCTAACTTTATTTAATGTTACTGTTTTGAATAAACCTACAAAAACAAAACCCCCAGAGCAAATTCTTCTACATTTCAATATCCTGCCTACTTACAAGAGCGGAAGAGTCAAACAGAGCAGGGGAAAAAACGTGACGTGCACAACCTTGATCCAAAACACTGCTCGTCGTAGTCTAATTTTAGGCCTAACCATTTTGATTGTCTTTTTACAGAGGTTTAAAAAGAAAACAAAGAACTATAGATCACTTGTAAAATAAAACTGAGATAATTATACCAATGGGAGTTAGCATTATTTATCAAGGAGAAAGAAATCACGCTCGCACTGCCCAGAGAATTCCCATTAAAGATAAGATACAAGGACTGGCAGTACAACTCCACAACGTCTGACGACAATGGCAATTACTTTCTACTCTTCAGTTCTTGGATGACTCTACCTTTAAAGAATTAGTCAAAAGGTTGAGTCCACTGAGGAATATTCGGCAACATATTGTGTATGTTGTTTGAAAGAAAGCCAAACATGGTGAAAGCCAACCTTCACCTAAGTTACCTAAAGAAGCAAATATTCACCTCCTGGCTGAAGATCAAACAGGAATCACGAGAAGATCCGAAAGTTCTGTTCTTAAGCGGAGGCCCTCAAACCCTCGGAAAACTATTCGTTTCTACTAACGCGGAATATGGAAAGATCACAGATTGCAGTTTAGAAAACAGTAAAGGGACCCTAGACAATATGCCTAAGCAAAGAAACTGGGATGACCAGAGAAACAGCAAGGAGGGGCTAGGATTCTGTAAGAGACGAAAAAATCGAGGAATAAAACCCGCAACGTTTTGTACAACACAAAAGTAAATGGAGAAAAGGAGGGTGGAAACGCGATGGAAGGGAGATCAACAGAGGGCAGACTGTGGCGCGACAGGGTTCAGGGCAGGGCCGGGTCCAGGAAGAGTTAGACCTCACCAGCCCAGCAAGCTTCCCATTTCAGACTACAGTCGGGGAAGAAAACAGCCGGAGGGCGCAGACAATGAGCCACCGCCCCAAGAGTTGCGGCTCCAGGCACGCAGGTGGCGGCTTCCCAGCCCCACGCGGGGCAGGTTATCTGCCCCGGGCCGCTCGCGCCGGCCAGGCCGCGGAGAAAGAAGGAAGGAGAGCGACGGCCCGCGTCCCGGCCTGTCTGCACACTTACCCCAAGCGAGGAAAGATCCCCGCCCCAGCGAGGAGCCTCCGGCCGAGCTCCCGGCGGGCTCAGGAGCCGCCCCGAGCAAGCGCGCGACGCGGGGCGGGGAGGGGAGGGAAAGGGAAGCGGGGCGGGAAGAGGAACCGCGCTGGAGCGCAGCTGCTGTTATTGCTAGGCCGAGCGGCAGCCGAGCCCCGCGGGCGCCGGGAAGGGAGTGCAAGGAGCCTTCGGCAATGGCGACGGCCCAGGCCAGAGGGGAAGCGGAACAACCGCCGCCGCTGCGCGTGGCCACAACCCTGGGGGAGGGCTACGGCGCAGAGCGGGGAGGGGTGGGGCCGAAGCCAGGAGTTCCAAGGGGCGGAGACGGGCACCGCCTCCCAGTGGGCGGGCTCACGCGCGGCCTGCTGGGAGTTGTAGTTTGGAGATGTGTACCACTTATCTCCGCCACCCCCCACCCCCACCCGCCTTTTTTGGGTATTCTTTATATTGAGAGACACCGCCACTTCCTCATGTAATTCAGCATTGCCTCCAGTCAGGTCTGTGGCCAACCACAGATGCTGAAAGACGATTCCTGTTATATGAACCTGCTCTAGGATACGTGCTCCTGGGAATTCATCCACTATCCATTTTGCTTTTTACCTACAGCTCTTAATATACTTTGGTGCTAAATTAAGCCCCACCTCCTTGCAAATTAAGGCCTCTATGTTTTATCCATGGAGGAGTTCATTAATGTATTCACTAATTCTACAAGTATTTCAGTGTCTAACATGTACCAGACACTGCTGGGTATCAGGGATACAAGGGTGAATACAAGTCACTTTGTCTTTGTGGAACTTACAAATATGAAAACACAATAATTAAAATAGTGATATCTGGTATGAGGGAAAAACTAGGATGATTACTTTGGATAAGGTGGCCAGGGAAGGCATCTTTAATGAGGTGACATTTAAGCTGAGAACAGAAAGAGAGAGCCATGAGAAGCTCCCAGACAGAAGGAGGAAGAAAAGAACTTGCTAAGGTCAGTTAAGAAGGCCTGTGTAACTGCAGTTTAGTGCAAGAAGAGTAGCATAGTGGGAGAAAACAAGATTCAGGTCAGGAAGGATCTTAAATGACAGGTAAGGATGTTGGACTTTATTCCAAGAAGTTATTAAAGAGTTGTAAGGACTTTATTCCAAGAAGTTATTAAAGAGTTGTAAGTAAGGAAGTGATGTTACCTGGTTTACACTTTAAGATCACTAGAGGGCTTCCCTGGTGGCACAGTGGTTAAGAATCTGCCTGCCAATGCAAGGGACACAGGTTTGAGCCCTGGCCAGAGAAGATCCCACATGCCGTGGAGCAACTAAGCTCGTGCTCCACAACTACTGAGCCTGTGGTCTACAGCCCACAAGCCACAACTACTGAGCCCACATGCCACAGCTACTGAAGCCTGCAAGCCTAGAGCCTGTGCTCTGCAACAAGAGAAGCCACGACAATGAGAAGCCCGCGCACTGCAACGAAGCGTAGCCCCCACTCACCGCAACTAGAGAAAGCCCGCGCACAGCTACAAAGACCCAACACAGGCAAAAATAAATAAATAAATAAATATATTAAAAAAATAAAAAGGATCTCTAGATTGCTACATGGAGAATGGAGTACTGAGATGCAAGAATAGAAGGGAATGAACTAGGGAGGCATTAATCATGACTGATGCTAGAGCAATAGCTGTGGAAGTGGAGATAGGTAGTAGCCAGATTGTTCTTATTGATAGATGTAGAGCAAAAAACTCAATTGATATGGAGAGTACGAGAGAAGGGATTCAAGGAGCAATATGGCACACTATTAGATAACTTGAAAAACAGTCCCACTATTAAACACACAAAATGCTGGATAAAATAGAACATCCTTTCAAAGGCATAACTAAGCTTTCAAGGAAGAAAGAGAAATACATCTGATAGTCTTCCAAACTCCACATTCAACCCAAAGGGGGGAGCAAGAAACCAGAGTAGTAACCAGGTCAGTGAAGCCTATTGTGTTATGTTGAAAGAACCTACTTATCTCAGAAAAATCTATGGTTTTACTGGCTGCACAGGAGACAAGAGACCAAAGACAAGGCCTTGGGCCTGTAGAGGTGTTGGGATTATAATCCTGCACAAGGCTGGAAAACTCAAAGGGCTATACCCTCTAAGAATAGACTGGAAAAAAAAAATCCCCTGGACCAGCCCAGGGCGATATGCAGATACTTGTAAGTTTTAGTCTGGACTTTGGCATCGAGGGGAAAAAACTTTCCCTTTAGAATTCGTAACCACAAACTTTCCCTCACATGGGTTTGAAAGTTCAAATTTATAGTACCTACACTGCCCAGGAAACTTGAAGTCAAGAAAATGTCCCAGGCTGGTAATGCTTGGAGGCCTGGAAGAAACAAACACAAATCTTCACTGCACAGGTTCACTCTCAACACAGGACTGAAAGGATTTCCACAAACAGGCTATCAAAAGTTAAACATGAACACCCAAAATATAATACATCTGAGAAAATAAGCCAGGAGTGAATCAACAGAAACCATAAACAGAATAATGAAGCCCATGAACTTTAGATACTGGAATTATTGATTACAGAATATAAAATAAGTTTATTATAATGATTAAGCAGAGTAAGACAGGATACTATTTTTAAACAAGAAACAAGATACTATTTTTAAAAAATGACCAAGCAGCTTTGAGAAGGAGCCAAGTAGAACTTCTAGAAGTAAAGAATATAATAATTGAAACCAAAGCCAATGTTTGGGTTAAATAGATTACACACAGTTGAGGAGAAAATTAATAAACTGGAAGACAGATCTAAAGAAATTACTGACAGCAGCCCAAAGACAGAGGAAATATGAAAGAAAGACTGAAAGACATGGGGATAGATTATGAAGGTATACCATTTGCCTAATGAGAAGTTCAGGAGAGTAAAAAGAGAAAACAAAAGAGGCAGTATATGATGAGATAATGGCTAAGAATTTTCCAGAATTGATTAAAGACAACCTTCAGATTCAGGAAGCAAGTGAATCCCAAACAGGATAAGTAAAGGAAATCTTCTCAAACACATCAAAGTGAAACTGCAGAATACCAAAGATAAAGAAACCAGAAAAAAAAGACACCCCCTACAAAGAAACAACTATTAAATTTAGCATAGATTTCTCAACTGCAACAATGTGTGCCATCTGACAATGGAAAAATATTTTCAAACTACCAAGAGAAAAAAACTAAACTTAGAAGTATATATCTTGCTAAATTATCAGTAAAAAGAATGAGGGTGAAATAAAGATATCATCAGGCAAAAAACAGAGATGTTACCAACCACAGAGACCTACTAAAGGAACATCTTAAAAAGATATACTTCAGGAGGAAGGTAATCCCGGAAGTAAGGTCTGAGGTGCAAGAAATCAGATAGGCAGTTAAACCTACCATCCTATCACTGACTAGGACAATTCTCTATATTATTTCATTCTCTCACAGCCTACCAAACCCTATATTCAACTACCTAGATCTCCATGAGATCTAGCTAAATAATCTAAGTTCCTAGTAGAGTGGCTGAGATACACACACACACACACACACACAAAACAATCTCTACCCCACCACCACCCTTAGTTGAGTCTCTGTTATTTTCATCCAAAGAACATTACATGATACTTTAAGAAAAATAAACCATAGAAGTGGAACAAATACTGGAATACAATGACCAGGAGAACAATACCCATTTTCTTGGCTATAAACAAAAAAGACCATACACAGAATTACAAAACTGATTTAAAAAATAAAGTGCTTATTCATTTCTTAAGTATCCAAAGAAGATAATACAAAGAGTTCAAAACCAGAAATGCTCTGTTATGTTAAAAGTGATGTCATCTGCAAGCATTTATCAGGCAAGAAAAGTCATATCAAAGTATCTTCACTCACATTCACATTTTTATTACATTTCTGAATACCTGTATAAATGAGAAAAATGGCTGAATCATGTTACAAGCCACAATCTCAAATATTAACTTGAAAACATTTAAATACTGAGGAACTTGGCTTCGATGTGCAAAAGAAAATACACACACACACACACTTAAGAGGTTAAATATAGTACCGTGTTCCCCCACCTGACTAGCCATATTCCAAAATGTTGATGTTACTGAATTTTTACTGACATATAATTCTATTTCAAGCCACTATATTAATCCCACTGTGAAAAAAAAATGCCTGGAAAACATGGAATTCTGTCTTATAAGAAAATACTAAACAGCTATGAAGCAAGACTGGGTTGAAATTTTCATCATTTTAAAGATCTCTAATATTTCTGCTTTATGGCATTGGGTTGCCTTTCTCAATACATAAGTTCTCAAACACATCTTAAAAAAGAACCGTTATTAGTAGGTCAAGCTATACGTGGCAAATTATAAAAGATTTATTCCAGAAAAACACCAGAATGTTTTAGGAAATTAACCAGTGATAGCATATATAAAGTACATCATATCCCATTATGCCACAGAAAACAAGCAATGCCAACATACCCCAGTTTTTTGGCTTCTGTTTTGGAACATGCTTGCCCTTCTATTTTTTAATTAGCTTATGGCATTTACTTTATTTTCTAATTTATACAAAGAAAAACAGTAAATCAAGACCTTTTGTTTTTTAAAAAATCACCCAAAGATTCAAAAAAGTTTTGTAACTGTACAACTTAATAAAATATACTTTAATCTTAATTTCATCAAGCCCTTTGCCAATTCAAATATTCAAAAGCAGTATTATAAAATAGAAAAGGAGAATGGAAATGCTTTAAGGAAAAATCAATTTTGATATTAATAATTTCTTAGCTGTCCTAGTTTAATGATTTTCTTTGAAACACTAGATAAATTAATATTCTCATAAAATTAATATTCAAATAAACTCTGATTCATCCAAATTAATCTTATTCATAACAATTTTCTCAATTTTTAGCGATAATTTGTCTCTAATACATAAAGTACTCATTTATAACACAAATGAAGATAAAGTCACTTCTCACAAGATAAATATTAATTTAACAGAATTAAGTTTCCTCTATTGGCACTTGATGCTTGAGGATTATGAGAGGTCGACACAACAGAGCACTGAATTTTGAAATTAGCTGAGAATCATCCAGAATTTCCTCTAGTAAACATAATATTAGCCATAAATGAAGATGAAAGAAAAAAGTAATGACATAATTCTAGAACACTTCTAGTCACAAATGAATAGGTCTTATTTAGGTTTATGGAAAGCGTTTAACTACATAAAACTCATAGGGAAAAACGGCCATATTTGAAAACAGCCACAAGGATTAAAGTAGAACACAAGATGGTAATAAACAGAGTCACAGAACATACTAAAGAGGTATGTATGGTCAGTCCCACTGGAACCTGTAGATTCGCATTCTTATATACCTAGGGAGAGAGATGGATAGAGAAGTTAAAGACATTTAAGATCAATGTCCTAAGGTGAAACCACTGCTTCTTTGATTTTTAATTTTAACTTTTTCTTTTTTCTTTTAAATATCTTTCAGCCATTGCTATACTACATATAACATTATTATTTGAATGATTCTTTTAAATTCAACATTTCAGTTAATTTAACAGAATCAGACTCAATTCCCATAATAATTCTTAAATTCTCATTAGCTTTGACTTTTTCTGCTTTTTACATAGAGTTGAGTATATTGTTAAAAAATACTAGCTATATCCTAATGTCACCTCTGTAATCAATATAAACATTTACTTCCTCTTACTATGTTTCATATTAGAATACAGAATAATCTAGAAGTTAAAGCTCTAAAGGAAAAACATTAAAACAACAATAAAACTAAAGGATCCATTCTTTCCTGTTTTGCTGTTTCTCTCCTCAAACAGCTTTTAAAAGTTTGTTAGGACTTCCCTGGTGGCTCAGTGATTAAGAATCCACCTGCCAATGCAGCGGACACGGGTTCTATCCCTGGTGCGGGAAGATCCCACGTGTCGCAGAGCAACTAAGCCCGTGTGCCACAACTACAGAGCCTGCACTCTAGAGCCCGCACACCACGACTACTGAACCCATGCACCGCAACTACTGAAGTCCACGTGTTCTAGGGTCCATGTGCTGCAACTACCGAGCCCGCATGCTGCAACTACTGAAGCCCGCACATCTAGAGCCTTGCTCCGCAACAACAGAAGACACCGCAATGAGAAGCCTGTGCACCGCAACGAAGAGTAGTCCCTGCTCGCCGCAACTAGAGAAAGCCCACGTGCAGCAACGAAGACCCAATGCAGCCAAAAAAATTTTTTTAAAGTTTGTTATTCACAAATTACACAATTGAATGTGTCCTTTACTGTTTTTAAAACATCCAAGTAGTTGCAATACTGACTAGCAATACAAAAGTTCTCCTATGTTCAACTTGGTTTCTATTTTCTATTTGGTTTTGAAGATAAAGGGTTCAATTAGAAACTCTGGTAAGTTTTATGGTTTAAAAATAGGTTTGGGGCTGCCCTGCTGGCGCAGTGGTTGAGAGTCCGCCTGCCGATGCAGGGGACGCGGGTTCGTGCCCCGGTCCGGGAAGATCCCACATGCCGTGAAGCGGCTGGGTCCGTGAGCCGTGGCCGCTGAGCCTGCGCGTCCTGAGCCTGTGCTCCGCAACGGGAGAGGCCACAACAGTGAGAGGCCCGCGTACCGCAAAAAAAAAAAAAAAAAAAAAAAGGTTTTTACAAACATTAAAATTTAGGTAACTTGGGAATTCTTTTATTTTTGGTTTCTTTTTATAAATGCATGGATTACACTTTCACATGCAAAAAAAAAGTTACCAACACAGTCTGTAGCAAAGTGCCATCTAAAAGTATCTTTCAAATAATGGCATTTTAAAACAAGCCTTAGTACAGATCACCATCTTAGTAATGGTCACCTATTTCTCTGGTATATATAAACAAGAAATGTAACAAAGAAAAAAATCAAAGTACTTAATTATGACCTCCTATTTCAAGTTACATGGTCTTAAAGAGAACTGAATTCAAAATGTTTTAATAGAGTGATTTGTTATTGTGTAGCAATGCACACCACCAATTTTTTAAACCAATACATCATAAATAGTATAAATACTAATCATACTCTTCATTCGCATAAGAAAATCAAATGTAATTCTCCAGATGTATTTTAGAGTTTGAAAAAAATCCAGGTACTCTATGGCAATAGAAATCTCAAAAGCAAATTTATGTTGCATAACATATTAGCACAATCATACATCTTTCCAACTGTCTGTTCAAAGAAGGTTCTCCAGTACAAAATAATAGGCTTTGCAGTAGGGCTTCACTGTCAGTAGTGGTTTTCTGAGTTAGCTGGTAAACATACTTCTAAGCAACTACAAGGAAAACACTTCAATCCAAATATCCACACATATGAACAAATCTGCTTTATGTTTATCTGATTGACAGTTATGTTGTCTGCTAGTTTAAAGTTTTAAATTTTTTTAATTTTGTTGCAAACTCATTTGACTCCTTGTAAAAATAAATTGTAAAAATAATGACACAGATTGTGGCATTCAACCAAAGAAAACAGGCCTTAAAGAGAATTAGGAACAAAGAGAAATTCAGATACTACAAGCATCAGTTAAAAGGCAGCTCTTCAAAGAGTACAAAAGAACAGAAAAAAAGAGGGAAAGAAAAGAGATCTGTTGTACAAAGACTTACCACTCTGAAGAGAGGAAAGTAGACTATGTTAGCTCAAGAGGGTAAGTAGAAAACTACAGACTCCTTAGACAAAGCCAGTGTTAATGAAGTACTAATACTTACCTAATTTAATAACTGAAAACAAGTTGGGAGGCTAAAACACTAAAAATGGCCTGAAACAGCCTAGATTTAGATTTATAATAACAATATAACTGTCTAGAACTACTTAACCACAGTTGAAATGATACAACTTTAGAGTTTTACTTTCCTTTTTTCACTTGTTCTGTGTAATATAATAAAGTCAACTAATTCATTTTGTTGCTCAAAAATTAATAAAAAGTTCTAAATAAAGTGAAGTTTTATTGATTAAAATCAGATGGACACACCACTGTTTTTCTTTACCATTCCACACTTTTAAAAAGCCCATCAGCTATACTTAAGCTCTGGATCAATGAGGCATTGGGACTAACTCTAAATCCCCACCCCCCAAATTAAATGATTCTATGACTGTTGCTATTAGTAACATAGAAACAACATTAAAAACAAACAAAAAACAGCTTTCTATGATAGAATATAAAATGCTAATCTCTTAAACGTGGCAGAAACATTATAGAAAGAGTTTTATATGAGGCCGCATGACCTAAAACAACATAAAATATTAACTTACTGATTTATATTTCATATTGTTCCATTGGCAGTTATCCTTACTGTTCAGAGCACAAGGAGCTGTCACTTCTGACTGAGCCCAGCATTTCAAAATTGGAAACTCTGAGAAAAAGTGGTAGAACACCATATCAGAAAACTGATCTGGACTAGAGGCTAGGCCAGTCTTTCATGTTGGGATATGAGTATTCAAATATTTTAATACACAGTGTACATGATTTGGACCCAACTATCATGTGCTGTTCTATTTTAATAGCCTGTTCTAAGTGGATGGCTAGGAAATTATAACATTACAAAGACTGCATAGAAGTTGAGCATGACTTCTTAACAAATCCCACTACACCAGGGGCCATTTTTTTTTAACTTAAACTTTTTTTGAAGTATAACATATCTCAGAAGAATGAACAGATCCTAAACCTACAACTTGATAAATTTCCGTAGAGAAAACACACTCATGTAAAGAACTCTCAGACCAAAAAAATGAACAATCCCAGAACCCCAGGTGCTCTCTTGGGAGGGAGCACTTTTCCAAAGTTTATTTAGGGTAGGTAAAATGTACCATGAAAAGAAACAGAAAACTAGGTTGGATAAACAAAGCTAACACAGTTGAATACTTTTTAAGTTTTCTCATCATGAAATATATGATGACAGCAAATGTATGATTAAAAACTTTCTATCTGCCAATCTTTAGTAACAGTGCTACTGACTTCTGTTTGGAGACACAAAGAACCAAAATCTGAAAGGGGCTTCTTAAAGTCTTGATTGTAGGAAGACCGAAAATGATGAGAGCATAGTTTTTTAATTTACTAAAATCCACACATAGGGACTTCCCTGGTGGTGCAGTGGTTAAGAATCCACCTGCCAAAGCAGGGGACACAGGTTCGAGCCGTGGCCCAGGAAGATCCCACATGCCACGGAGCAACTAAGCCCACACACCACAACTACTGAGCCTGAGCTCTAGAGCCCGTAAGCCACAACTACTGAAGCCCTCGTGCCTAGAGCCCGTGCTCTGCAACAAAGAGAAGCCACCGCAATGAGAAGCTCACGCACTGCAATGAAGAGTAGCCCTTGCTCGCCACAACTAGAGAAAGCCCGCATGCAGCAACAAAGACCCAACACAGCCAAAAAAAAAAAAAATCCACACATAAAAACAGAAAGAACAATCACACACAAAACCAATAACTCATAGACAACTTTTACAACAAAACTAGGTGATAAAGTATCCCCCTTAAACACCAAAATACATGTGAGTGGACACAAAGCACTAACAGCTACAAATCCTGCAGTATCAGTATGAAGAAACAGAAAGCAGCAAAGGAGTAATAAGGATCAATGGCTGAATAAAGAAGCAACCAGACATTATATGCCCACTCATAAAAGATCACATCACCACCTATAGTCTGGCCAAAAGAATCAAACCTGAATCTGATCACACCTCTCGAGCCAGCTGCCAATTTCCAAGTAATAAAGAAGTCAGATGAACTAATGAGTATAATCACCCAAACCCCAACAGTGATAGGGTCTCAAATGACCCCGGTTCTTCAACAGATAAATTTTTTTTTAAAGGAGATAGAGGGGAAATCTGTAAATTAAGAGATTTAATGGAAATAACATTTTTTTAAAATGGCAAGACTAAGCTACAGTGTCTAAGAACGCCCACTTGAGTGATAGAAGTATAAAAAAACATAAGGAAGTGATTAAAAGTCAGGAGAGTGTGTTACTCTTACAGGAAAGGAGATTGGGACAGGACATCCGGGGCTGCTGCTCAGGCAGCTGGCAAAGTTCTGTTTCTTGACCTGGGTGGTAGTTACCTGGGTATCTGCCTTCTAATAAGTCACTAAACTATATATTTGTGAAGTTTTTCTATATCTGTGCTTTATTTTACAATCAAAAAGTTTAAAAGAAAGAAAAAAGAAACATGATTTTGTTATCACCGTCCTTGACTTCAGACTTACCATTATACCTTTAATTTTATTTTCAACTCTCCAAAAAGACTTGCAATCCTTACCTTGGTCACAATACATCAATAAATCTGGGTTATTGAGCACAATAAAGGTTTCTCCATCTTTACTATGTGGCCGATGATAGCGATAATGCACAGGCAAAAAAGCTTGGAAACAATCAATGCACTGTGAATCCTGTCTGGCATAAATGAGAACTTCAGACTCCTTGGACAAATAGTTGGGAGCCTCTATATTAAAATTTTCTGAAACCATCACTGCCTGTCAAAAAGAAAACAAATATTAGTCCAGAAGAAATGAATGAGGAAGATTAAAAACTAAATAAAACCAGATGATTGTTATATAGATGAGCAAAAATGTCAAAACACCCCCCTTATAAACAATTTCCATTCCCCTTCCATCCTCAGTTTTAAGTAGAAAACACAAGATATGATGTGTGTTTAATAACATTTACTAAAAGTAAACTGAGGAAATTATACTCTGGGGTGTGAAATTTCCCCATAATAAAAATTTCTATGTAATTTCCTTATCAACCTTTGTTTAGGTAACTACACAGGTACCAAGAAAAGAAATTTCATGAATAAATATAGCATTATTCAATAAGTATGAAAACTATGACAAAAACAGTTAACCCAGTATTGGGTTAAAATGACTGGTGTCATTCTGCTAATTTCCTGTTCTTCACAGAAGTAAGATGGTAGTGAGTAAGATAGAGCACTGTGGTCAGGAAGTCTAAGCAAAGGTCAGCACTCTTTCCATACTGGGCATAAAAAGTTAATGGAAAAAATGGTAAATGATTCTTTTAAAAAATAATATGGTAAAAAACATTTTAAAATAAGTATTCTACACCAAAAGTAAAACTGCACATGTGGCAGAAATTAGCCCTAACTTACAAACGTATCCATATACACATACATACATATTTATGTATGAAACCACACATATATACATATGCACACACATACACATGTATATCAACATTATATACATAATCTGTGTTCGTGTGTGTGTGTATGCATACACACCCGCAAGTTTTCTCTAGATTCTTTATGGAAAGAGAAAAAAATAGCGTTAACTTCTACCCACCACAGCGAGCATTCTAATTCTTCTATTTGAAAGTGATACCAAGTGCTATATTTTCACATGTTGTTTCTTCTCTGTTCATCACAGGAGTAACAGAACTTATTGGTAAAGGTCAAGGAATTATATAATCTTGAGCCATAAGGAACCTAGAGGTAATCAAGTTAAACCACTGTTCCAATGAGAGTATTTATCAAGTATCCAGCCACTATTTTAATGCTTTCAATGACTGGAAGGGAGTTCATTACTTTGAGCCATCTCACTTTATGTACTGTTAAAAGTATTCCTTTTTTATTAGTAGAAACTTGATGCTCTGACCCATAATAATTCACCAATTGTCGATGCTTACAATATCTGCAATAAATATGTCCTCTGTTTTACTAAGGGTCCCTTATACATCAGAAGGCAACCACACTGCCCCCACTAAGTTTTCTCCTCCCTAAAGAAATATGCAGTTTTCTTGGTTTCTCATGACATGGTGTCTAAACCATGCATCATATCAGTTGCCTTTCAAAATACTCAGAGGAAATAGTAGCAACACTACCTTCTTTAGCAAAAATTGCATTAGCTTTTTTTTTTTTTTTCCAGTTTCTAGGTGTAAAAATTGCATTAGCTTTTTAGCAGCCTCATTTCAGTGTGACACATATCTATATACTATCTCTCTCTATTTTTTTAATTAATAGATTTCATTTTTTAGAGCAGTTTTAGGTTTACAGAAAAACTGAGCAGAAAATAACAGCATTCCCACATACTCCCCACAGCTCCCACACACACTCAGAGTTTTTTCTATTATTAACAACAGTTTGGTACATTTGTTACAACTGATGAACATTATTATTAACTAAAGTCCATAGTTTAAGTTAGGGTTCACTCTTTACATTGTATATTCTATGGATTTTTCACAAATGTAAAGTGACACGTATTCATCATTACAGTATCATACAGAATAGTTTCACAGACCCTGTGCTCTGCCTATTCATCCCTATATTTTTCATTTGAACTTTTTGCACAAAACTTTAAATAACTCCCATCCTATTTTATCGAGTAATTGATGTTTTACTAATTAAATGCAGGGCTTTATATCTCTCTCTATTAAATTTACCTTTCTGGCTACAGTCCATTTTTTCTAAGCTATTGAGATTTAATTGAAATCCCAATCTGTCAACCAGCATTAATGTAACATTTATGAACTTGATAACTGTGTCTTTTGTATTTTTATCTAAGGATAAAAATGTTGACCAGGAGGATCACAAGAGCAAACCCCTAAGGAATTTTACTAGAGACCTCCTGCTGGAAATTTATTAATAAACTCTCTTTGGGTACAACTAGTTACAAATCAAAATAACACATAAGCCCAAATGTTCTATCTTGCCAACACAGATAAGATAATAAACATAACTTTCTTTGAGTACTTAGGTATTTCACCAAGTGGTTTATATATGTTATCTCCTTTAATTTTCACAAGAACCCTATCAGGTAGGAACTCTTAGCCCCATTATATAAATGAGCAAACAAAGTATCAGGGTGGATAAACAATATACTGTAGCTAGTAAGTAAAGGAGACAAGATTCAAAGCCAGGTCAAACTGACTCTCCTATTCAATTAGGTTAAATAATATAAAATAGCCCATGTTTATCCAGTTGAAAATTAAGTGTAATAAGTAGAACTAACATAAAGTATATTCCTGATTGTGCTATTTAGAATTTATGATGGTACTATGATCTTCAGCTTCTCTAATTATTGAACTGTTTTATTTTTGTTTGTTTATTGCTTATTTTTCCATAGAAATAAAAATATGGTCACTTGCCAAAAATTGAGAATATTTTTAATATGAATTTAAGCTGGGATATAATGAAAATGAGGCAAATTGCTACACGGCATTCTGGTAGGGCCAGAACAACAGGTAGGGCCCTGTTGGTCAAAGGATTATTTGGTGAAAAATTTTATTCTGGGTATCTGAATCTCAAAAATCAGCCTTATAGGGGTTTTCTTTTGCAAGTAATGAAAATATCTGGAATTAGATAGTGGTGATGGTTGCACAATTTTATGAATATACTAAAAACTACTAAATTATACATTTCCAAAGGGTGAATTTTATGTCATGTGAATTATGTCTCAAAATTTTAAATGGGGATAATTTCTTTTTAATGAACCTCAACAGAGACCCAAATCCATTTTAAACCAAGATCAGCTAAGAACCAGCAGAAGCTAGTCCACAAACAACAGTCTGAGGTCCTGGAGCCGACTCAGGAGTTTAGGCTATGAATTTCTTGACACCTAGCTACAATAGGGAAGAGGGGGAAATGTACAAATAGGTATACCAATTGAGAGGTGATCAAAATCTCAAGAGAGTTACAGGTATGTGTATCACTTTAGATTCAAAATAATAGAGAAATATTTTTGAAAATCATAACCTGACAATCAAAAGCGATCTAGACAATAGCTAGATGCTGGTAAATCTCCCAAACACGTGCCAAACCATCAGTGCAACCCCAAAAAGTCCAGTGACTCTATGCTGATCCACAAAAGTCAGAATTCATTGTTCCACTTTCACCATGATAAAACAATAGCAATAGAATGTTATCAAGAAATTAAAATTATGTATCAAAAATTAATCCTAGAGCAACATGCACTGGTTAACAGACATGGACCTATACTTTTTCATGACAACACTCAACTACACGTGTCATAAACCACCAGAGCAAAGTTAAATGAATTAAGCTATAAAACTTTTGTACCATATCTGTAACATTCAAAAGATCTTTCTCTCATAGGCTAGAGCTTTCAAAACAACCCAAAACATTCCCCAATTAAGACACAGTAATTGGTATCTCTGAATAACTTGTACAATCTAAAAATGTAAAACTTTATAAAAAATGAAATGTACAATACTTTTCTGACACAGGGATGTTAATTCTAACAGTACTTATTTTTTTTATCATCAGTCTGGCTAAGGGTCTATCAATTTTATCCCTCTTAAAGAACAAGTTTTTGGTTTCACTGGCTTTCCCTATTGTGTTTCTGTTTTCTAGTACATTAATTTCTGCTATGATCTTCACTATTTATATTCTTCTACTTTGGTTTCATGTGCTCTTCTTTTCATAGATTAAGGAGGCTTAGCTGAAAACACTGACTGAGACCTCTCTTCTTTCTAAAATAGGCATTTTAGTGCTACAAATTTCCCTCTAAACACAGCTTTAGCAGTACCCCACTAGTTCTGATATTTTGTATTTTCATTTCCATTCAGCTCAAAATTCTTTATTTCCCTTTTGATTTCTTGTTTGACCATGGATTTCTTAGAAGTATGCTAATTAGTTCCCAAATGTTTGAGGGTTTTCTAGAGATCTTTCTCTTCTTTATTTATAACTGAATTCCTTTGTAGTCAGAGAATATTCTTGGCACATATTGAATTCTTCTAAATTTATTGAGGCTTGTTTTATGGCCTAGAGTGACCTATCTTGGTAAATATTCCATGTACACCTAAAAAAAGAACGTGTATTCTATTGTTGTCAGGTGGAGTATTCCATGAACGCTAATTAGGTCAAGTTGGTTGATAGTTTTGTTCAAATCTTCCATATCCTTATCAATTTTCTGTCTACTTATTATGTCAATTATTGAGAGAAGGGTACCGAAATCTCCAACTATAACTGTGGATTCATCTATTTCACCTTACAGTTCTACCAGTTTTTCTTTGTGCATTTTGAATCTCTGTTATTAGTGGCATAAATGTTTAGGATTATTATTTCCTTCTGATTAGTTGATCCCTTTATCAAAATGACCCTCCTTAGCACTGGTGATAGTCTTGGCTCTGAAATCCCTTTGCCTAATACTAATATAGCCACTTCAGCTTTC
The DNA here is from genome assembly GCF_005190385.1 of Monodon monoceros. Taxonomy (NCBI): domain Eukaryota; kingdom Metazoa; phylum Chordata; class Mammalia; order Artiodactyla; family Monodontidae; genus Monodon; species Monodon monoceros. The sequence goes on along the minus strand of NW_021703767.1, from coordinate 72,076,044 downwards.
TTTTGATCAGTGTGAGCATGTTCTATCTTTTGTTTTAAAATTTAAAGTTCATTTCTTGTAGGCAACATACAGTTGGGTCTTGCTTTCTTATCCAATTTGAAAATCTCTGACTTTCAATGGAGATATTTAGACATTTACACTTAATATGCTTATTGATATGGTTAAGTTTAATTCATCTTGTTCTCTATATCTTACGTCTATTTTTTGTTTCCTTTATCTTCTTTCTCTGCCTTCTTTCCGGGTAACTGAATGTTTTTTATAGTTCCATTTAATCCGCTTTGCTGGCATATTAACTACAACTCTATTTTGTCATTTTTGTGGTTACTTTAGGGTTTACAGTAAACATCTTTAATGTAGCAGAAGTCTACCTTCAAGTGATATTAAACTGCCTTACATTTAGTATAACAACCTTACAAAAATGTATTTCATTTCTCACTTCCCAGCTTTTGTGATAGTGCTAGCATACATTTTATTCTTAGACATGGTTAAGAATGGCTACACTACATTGTTATTATTTTTTGTCAATTATCTTGGAAAAATTTAAATAATAAGAGAAAAAAGTCATATTTACCCAGTAGTTATATTTCAAGTGCTAGTCTTTCCTTGGTGTACATATAGATTTCATTTGGTATCATTTTCCTTCTGCCTGAAGGACCTCTTCTAACATTTCTTGTATTGGAGGTCTGATGGTAATGAATTCTTTCAGCCTGTACGTCTGAAAAAGTCTTTATTTCACCTTCACCTTGAAAGGTATTTTCACTGGCTACAGAATTCTAAATTCACAGGGTTTCTTCAATACTTTAAAGATGATGATACTCCATTTTCTTGTTTGCATTATTTTTGACAAGAAATCTGCTGTTATTCTTATCTTTGGTCCTCTGTATTTTACATGTGGTTTTTTCATCTTGATGCTTTTAAGATTTTCTCATTATCATTGTTTTAAACAATTTGATTATCATGTACCTTGGTGTAGTTTCCTTCATATTTCTTGTACTTGAGCATCACAGATATGTGGGTTTATAGTTTTCATCAAATTTGAAAATTTCTCAGCCATTATTTCTTTCTTTCTGGCTGCGTTGGGTCTTACTTGCCACACACCAGATCTTCACTGTGGCATGTAGGATCTTTCGTTATGGCACGCAGGCTCTTCATTGCAGCGCGCAGGCTTCTCTCTAGTTGCAGTACATGGGTTCCAGAGTGCATGGGCTCTTTAGTTGTGGCACGCAGGCTCTAGAGAGCGTGGGCTCTATAGTTTGTGGCACATGGGCTCTCTAGTTGAGGCATGCGGGCTCACCAGTTATGGTGCACAGGCTTAGTTGTCCCGTGGCATGTGGGATCTTAGTTCCCGAATCAGGGATTGAACCCGCATCCTCTGCATTGGAAGGCGGATTCTTAACCACTGGGCCACCAGGGAAGTCCCTCAGCCATTATTTCTCCAAATATTTTTTCCATCTCCATCTCTTTCCTCTCTCCTTGTGGACTCCCATTACACCTCCCCCCCAGCTTTACTGAGATATAATTGACATACAACATTGTGTAGGTTTAAGGTATACAACATGAAGATCTAATATATGTATATATTACAAAATGATTACCATAATAAGATTAGTTAACACATCCATCACCTCACATAATTACCTTTATGTGTGTGTGTGTGTGTGTGTGTGTGTGTGTGTGAGGTGAGTACTTTTAAAGTATACTCTCTTAGCAAGTTTCAAGTATACAATACAGTATCGTTAACTATAGTTACCATGCTGTACATTAGATTTTCAGAACTTACTCATCTTATAACTGGAAGTTTGTACTCTTTGACTACATTCACCCATTTTCCCCACATTCTCACCCCTGGTAACCAACAACCTGCTCTCTGTTTCTGAGTTCAGTTTTTCTTAGATTCCACATATAAGTGAGATCATACAATATTTGTCTTTCTCTGACTTATTTTACCTAGCATAATGCCCTCACAGTTCATGTGTTCTGTTGCAAATGGCAGGATTTTCTTTTTTATGGCTGAATAACATTCCACTGTGTGTCTGTGTGTGTATACATATTTATGTGTATATACACATATATATACACACATACACACACATGTATATACACATTTATATATAGCTCTCGTTTTCATATCTATATCTCTCTCACACTTCTTTGTCTGTTTATCCATTGATGGATGCCTAGGTTGTTTCCATACCCTGGCTATTGTAAACAGTGCTGCAGTGAATGCAGGGGTGCAGACATCTCTTGGAAGCAGCCCAGTTACACTTACTGTGGGGGCCACTTGAAGTTGTCCCACAACTCACTAATGCTCTACTCACTTTTTACATTTCTTTTTTTTATCTCTTTTATATTTTTGGTAGTTTCTATTGCTATGATTTCAAGTTCATTAATCTTTTCTTCTGCATTGATCTGCCATTAATTTCATCCAGAATATTTTCCATCTCACACTTTGTAGTCTTAATCTTTAAAAGGTCAACTGTCCTTTCATATATCTTCCATTTCTCTACTTACCTGTTTGAACATATGGAACGCAGTTATAATAACTATTTTCTTGGCCTGTCTGTTAATTCTAATATCTGGGTCAGTTCTGCATCAGTTCTGACTGATTCATTGATCTCCTCATTACAGGTCATATTTTCCCGCATCCTTGCATCCTTGCAAACTTTTTATCAGAGTCAAGACATTTTGATCTTTTTGGGTGCTAGATATTCCTGCATTCCTATAAATATTCTTGAGCTTTGTTTCGAATGCAGTAAATTTACTTGCAACAGTTTGATTTTTGGAAGGTCTTGGTTTTGAAATTTGTTAAGCAGGACTGAAGCAATGTGCAGTCTAGGGCTTAGTATTCCCCACTACTGAGAAAAAGTTCTTCCGTTTAATCTATCCAATGCCCAGTGAATTACGAGGATTTTCCTAGTCTGGTTGGTGGGAACAGGCACTACAACTGAGCCAGTGTACGACACTGTTACCTCTAATTTTTTCATATGGTTCTTTTCCCAGCATCAAGCAGTTTCCTCACATGCATGCATTAATTAATACTCAACTACGTGCTTGAGGGGAACCTCTACGGATCTCTGCAGTTTGTCTCTTTGCAGTTCTCTCCTCTCTGGTACACTGTCTAGTGAATTCTAGTGACTTTGGTCTTTCCCAAATCTTACCTTTATCTCCTCAACTCAAGAAGTCCACCAGGCTCTGCTTGGGTTTACCCTCCCTGTACTGCAGCCTGAAAATTCTCATGCAAAAAGCTAGGACAACTGAAGGGCTAACCTTATTTATTTCCCATCTCTAAGATATCACTGCCTTCACTGCCTGATATTCAATTATTTTTTCCATTATTTCATATATTTTGTCTATTTCTTGGTTGTTTCAAGTGGGAAAGTAAATCTGGTCCCTGTTCTCCAACTTGGCCAAGGCAGAAGCCCTAACACATTTTGATTGAGTGAAACTTATGATTCCAAAAACACTGTATTTCCAGAACACAGGAAGAAATGGTGACTGGGGGTTAAAAAATAGGTGGAAGCTTATCATGTATACATTTTTACACCCCCTGAATTTTGAATCATGAGAATGTAATTACCTACTCAAAAACAAACTTAAGTAAATAAAACAGGTGAAGAAATTGGCCTAAACCACAGTTAGAAATAAACCGCCATCATAAATGACTCTAAGCGTATCCATTTTGTCTTTTAGAAATTCATATATAGATTATAATCCTATGAATTAAGACAGTGTTCCCCAAAAATTCTTAATAGGAATCACTTGAGCCATTGACAGATTTTGGGGTCCAATATGAACTGCTGAATTAAACGTTCCCAGGCAGACAATAACCTGCACGGGTGATTCTTATCAAAGTTAGCGAAACCCTTAACTAAGGAGTAAGATTTATTTCCCAAAAGAACGACAACTTTGCAATCAGACAATCCTGGATTCATTTTCTTGGCTTTTCCATTTGCCTATGTGATCCTGGATAAGTTATTTGGCCTCTCTGTGCCTGTTTCCTTAACTATAGAATGCAATCTTTCCAAGGTTGTTATAAGATTAATCTATGTAAAGGGTGTGGGACATAGTCTTTCTTATAATGCTTAATTTTACCTTGCTTCCTTTAAAAAAAAAAAAAGAAGATATTTGTCATACAGATATCCAATAAATATTTGTTTTGTTTCCTCCCACACCCAAATTATACAGGTGTTGGGGTATATGTCAATTTAACAAAGTTGTTGTTGAAGCAGTATTTATTAACTATTAATCTTCTCAAACAGAAGCTTTAACAACATCAGTTTAGTTGGCTTATTACTGACAAGTATGACAGGTATCACTCACTTTATAAAGAATACTCCCGTCCTATCTTTGAAAGGTTACTTTATACACTTTAAAAAAATCAATACAAAAGTACTACAATGTTGTCTTACCTATTTTGCCTTAATCCAAATTATAGCATCCCTACAATAATTTCTCTCTCAAAAAAAATCCCTCTAACACTTGTACCTCTGTTATGTTTCTCTCTCGTAATGAAGCCAACTCATACGGATCCACAAAAAGTCCTGTCGGGATGTACTGTTTAATTAAGAGTCGGCAGGTCTGTAAGTCCTCAATGCTCCCTCCAAATTTCACTTTTATTAACAGGTCTCTGTAAGACAAGTATGTTTAAAGTAAATATCTTCATTCATTTTTTAAATGAGCTAGTATAACGTTATATTCAAGTTAGTAGAAATACTATATTTCAAATTAGTTTTTCAAAACAAGATTATATCAAGTCAAATGAAATATTTATATCACATCAGAACCACTCATTAGATCTTTCATAAATTCATGTCATAAGCCATAATATAGTATTAGTGTGAAAACAGACAAAGATCAATGGAAAGGGATGGAGTCCAGAAACAGACACACACTTTTTAAAATAAAGGTGCCAATATAATTTGATGGGGATAAGATTGTCTTTTCAGCAAATGGTACTGAAACAACTGTGTATCTATATAGAAAAAACTGAATCTTGACCTCTACCTTATACCATCCTACAAATATTAATTTGAAATAGATTATAAACCTAAATGGATAATTGTCCTGGCATTCTGTCTGGAGGCCCATTCTGGACCAAGTGCAGGGAAGAAGATCCAAAGCACAGTGGTTTTGCTTAAGTGAGAAAACAGAGACAGAAGATAAGGGAGGCTTAAATAGCTAGAAGTCACAGTGCTATGTTCCAGAAAGGAAGGAACTTCGTAGAAAGAGTTCTAGAAGTCTGAAATGGAGTCCCCTTGAGTTTTTGTTGAATACTAAAATAAGCGTGAGTAAGATGTAACTCCACAAGACTAGACAAAGAATTACAAGGGAAGTGAAAGATGAGAAATTCTGAAATTTCGCAGAGGGTGGGGAGACACTGCATTCCAACCAACCAAAGCGTAGAGACCAAAGGGCTCAGCAGAGATTCCCACAGAGATAGAAATAGAATGGTGGTTGCCTGGGGCAGGGGGAAGGGAAGAATAGGGAGTTACTGTTAAGAGGCACAGAGTATCAGTTTTGCAACATGAAGAGATTTATGGATGAATAGTAGTGATGGTAACACAACAATGTGAATGTCCTTAATGTCACTGAAGTGTACAATTAAAAACAGTTAAGATGGCAAATTTTATGTTACAGACATTTTACCACAATTAAAATAAATAATAATGTAAAAAATATGTGACTGGCTGTTCAGAGCAAAAGTAACAATAATATATGGTAGTGTTTATAACATAAGCAAAACATGTAAAGTTAATAAACGTATAGCAAGAATAGCATAAAGGGGAGGAGAAAGAAGTGAACTATTCTGATATAAGATTCATACATTATTCATGGTATACAATAATATTATTTGAAGGTAGACTATGATAAGTTAAAATTGTAAGCCCTAAGGCAAACAATTTTTTAAAAAGAGAGAGGTATAGTTAATAAGCCAAAAATGGAGATAAAATGGAATGATTAAAAAATATTCCATTTATTCAAAATAAGGCAGAAAAAATGAAAAAGATTAGATGGGACAAATAGAAAAAAACAGAAAAAAAGTAGCAAGATGGATAGATTTAAACCAAACCAACCAAATCTATATTTACATTAAAAGTAAATAGTCTAATCACTCCAATTAGAATGTAGAGATTGACAGACTGGATAAAATATCAACACTTAACTATATGCTGTCTACAAGAAACGTTAAATATAAACACAGATAAAAGTAGAAGGATGGGAAAATGTATGCAAATGTTAATAACAATAAATATGGAGTGGCTATATTAATACTTAAAAAGTGGACTTCAGAGGCTTCCCTGGTGGCACAGTGATTGAGAGTCCGCCTGCCGATGCGGGGGGCGCGGGTTCGTGCCCCGGTCTGGGAGGATCCTGCGTGCCGCGGAGCGGCTGGGCCCGTGAACCGTGGCCGCTGGGCCTGCGCGTCCGGAGCCTGTGCTCCTCGGCGGGAGAGGCCGCGGCAGTGAGAGGCCCGCGTACCACAAAAAAAAAAAAAAAAAAAAAAAAAAAAGTGGACTTAAGGACAAGGAATATTGTCAGGGATAAAGAAGGACATTACACAAAAATAAAAGGGTCAATCATCAAGAAAATATGACAATCCTAAATGTACTTTATGCACCTAAAAACAGAGCTTCAAAGTATTCATGTATTTTATTTCTTAGCAACTGGTTGAACTACAAGGATAAACAGACAAATCCACAATTAGAGAAAAAGATTTTGACGCCCTTCTCTCCGTAATGGATAGAACAAGTAGAGAGAAAATCAGTAAGGATACAGAAGGCATGGACAACCTTCAATTTAGTTGATCTAATTAACATTTACAGATCACACTCCGTGCATAAGAAAAACTATACGCTGGGCAATAAGTCTAGAAGTTTAAAAGAACTGAAATCATGCAGAATATGGTCTCTAACCACATGGAATTAAATTGGAAATCAATAGGAGGAGGAGACACCGCCTCCACCAAAGCCACAGCTTCAGCTTCTCTCTTGTCCTTCGGGCTATGCCTGGGATCTGCTGCCAGGTAGCTTCAGCCCCACAGCCCTGCATGTGTGGTCTCAGGTTCCTTTAGTTCCAGAAAGAGAAAAATTGACACTTTGCATCCTGGAAACTGATCTAAGAGACTGAAATTAGGGACTTCTTTCAAATTTAAACATGGCTAATCAAGGAGCAACAAGACCCACCAGGCCAAACACTGGAAATAAAAAACAGTACGCTGGTACAAACTAGTACTTCTGGGAGAGCCTGCTGTTGGCACGTCAAACCTGGTGCTTCGTATTGTGAAGGACCACTTTCATGAATTTCAAGAGAGCACCACCTGGACTGTTTTTTGTTTTGTTTTGTTGTTTTGTTTACCACCCTTGAGCTAAAAATGATTTTTACACTTTTAAAGGTTGTTTTAAAAAAAGGCAAAGAAAAATATTCAACAGAAGCCTTATATGACTCACAAAGCCTAAATAATTTTACTGTTAGGACCTTTACAGAAAATGTTTGCCAACCCCTGATCTGTATGTTCCGTAATGTACTATTTTGATAATAGTTGTAGCTTGATGCTACATCTTCAAGTCAGGAAATCTGAGTCCTTCACCTTTTTTTTTGAAAGATGTTTTGGTTATTCTAGACCCTTTGCATTTTCATATAACTTTTGAAATCAACTTGTAGATTTCTTCAAAAAAGCTTCATAAAATTTTGGTTGGGATTCTGTTGAAACTCTAGATCAATTTGTACAGAACTGATATGTTGATATTAATGAATGTTCCAATGCATGAATATAGTATTTCCATTTATTTAGCTTTTATCAGTTTATCTTTTTTTTTTTTTTTTTGCAGTACGCGGGCCTCTCACTGTTGTGGCCTCTCCCGTTGCGGAGCACAGGCTCATTTTTAGCTCAAGGGTGTACAAAATGAGCAGGATTTGGCCTATGGGCCATAGTTTGAATACAGTACACAAATAGATCCTCACATATAAGGTAATTAATTTTCAACAAATGTGTCAAGGTAATTTGATGAGGAAAGAATAGTCCTTTCACCAAATGATGCTGGATCAACTGGATATCCATATGGAAAATTAACCTCAACCCCTACCTAACAGTATATAAAAAAATTAATTCAAAATGGATCATACTCCATATAACACTTCTAAAAGAAAATTTCCATGATCCTGGAATAGACAAGGATTTCTTACACAGGACACAAAAACCATGAACCACAAAAGAAAAAGTTTGATAAACTATACTCCATCAAAATTAGAATTCTTGGGGCTTCCCTGGTGGTGCAGTGGTTGAGAGTCCGCCTGCCGATGCAGGGGACACGGGTTAATGCCCTGGTCCGGGAAGATCCCACATGCTGCGGAGCGGCTGGGCCCGTGAGCCATGGCCCCGTGAGCCATGGCCGCTGAGCCTGCGCGTCCGGAGGCTGTGCTCCACAACGGGAAAGGCCTCAACAGTGAGAGGCCCGTGTACCGCAAAAAAAAAAAAATTACAATTCTTAAAACTTGATAATAAAATAACAAACAACCCAGTTTAAAAATGGACAAAAGACTAAGACACTTCACAAGTCAGAAAGAGAAAGAGAAATACAATATGATATCACTTATATGTGGAATCTAAAATATGACATAAATGAACCTACCTACAAAACAGAAACAGACTCACAGACATAGAGAACGGATTTGTAGTTGCCAAGGGGAAGGGATGGACTGGGAGTTTGGAGTTACCAGATGCAAACTATTACATATAGAATAGATGAACAACAAGGTCCTACTATATAGCACAGGGAACTATATTCAATATCCTCAGATAAACATAATGGAAAAGAACATAAAAAAGAATGTATACGTATGTATAACTGAATCACTTTCCTGTACAGCAGAAATTAACACAACACTGCAAATCAGCTATACTTCAATTAAAAAAAAAAGACTAAAACACTTCACAAAGGAAGATATACTAGTGGACAATAAGCACACAAAAAGATGCTCAATATCATTACTCATCAGGGAAATACAAATTAAAATTACAATGAGATACCACTACACATGCACCAGAAAGTCTAAAATTAAAAAGACTGACCATATCAAGTGCTGGCAAGGATGTGGCTGGCAAGTTCTGTTTCACAATGTATGAAACAGAACACTCATACGTTACTGATGAGAATGTAAAACAGCATAACCACTTTGGAAAACAGTTGGGCAGTTTCTTAAAAAGTTCAACATTTATCTATCATATATCCAGCAATTCTGTTTATTGATATTTACCCAAAATTAATGAAAACATGTCCACGCCAAGACTTGTACACAACTACTCATTATAGCTTTATTTACCATAGCCCCAAACTAGGAACAACTCTGATGCCATAGATATGTGAATGAATAAACAAATTTCAGTACTCTGCAACAAAAAGAACAAATTACTACCATACAGAACATCATTAAATCTCATTGACATAATGCTGAGTGAAAGAAGCCAGATATCAAAAAGTACATACTGTATGATTTCATTTATATAAAATTCCAGAAAATCTATCTAGTAACAGAAGTAGATCAGTGATTGTCTGAGTGTGGGTATGGGTGAGGGAGAATAACTGCAAGTAGCACATGAGTATTTTTGGAGATGATGAAAATGTTCTATATTTTGACTGGTTACATGGTTACATGGGTGTATATAGTTGTCAAACTCAATGAAGTTTATTTAAAAAAACCACTATGAGGGCTTTCCGGGTGGTGCAGTGGTTAAGAATCCACCTGCCAATGCAGAGGACACGGGTTCAATCCCTGGTGGGGGAAGATCCCACATGCCGCGGAGCAACTAAGCCTGTGTGCCACACCAAGCCTGCACTCTACAGCCCGCGAGCCACAACTACTGAGCCCGTGTGCCACAACTACTGAAGCCCACGCGCCTAGGGCCTGTGCTTCGCGACAAGAGAAGCCACTGCAATGAGAAGCCGGCACACGGCAACGAAGAGTAGCCCCTGCTCGCCACAACTAAAGAAATTAACCCGCGTGCAGCAACGAAGACCCAATGCAGTCAAAAATAAATTAATTAATTAAAAAAAAACACTATGAAATAGTACTATTATAATTCCTATTTTACCTGTAAGAAAACAAAGCACTAGGATGAAATACCCATGTTACTCTCTTCATAGAAAAATTATCATCTCCAACTTAAAAAGTATGGGGAAACTTTTTCAGGCTTTATATAAGATATTAGTTTCTGGTTCTCAGATAATCAATAAATTTATATGAACTCATTGCTCTAGGAACAGAGCAGAAATTCCAAGAATTAAATATCAAGAGCAGCTATCTCTATAGATATTTTTTGCTTTTATTCTTTAAAGTAGTCTGAGGTAATTTTACATATAGCAGTTTATTTTCCTAATAATTTGCATTCACTGAAAGAATTCTGAATAGTTTCTATGGCATTGTTATATTCTATTTTTGCCCCAAAATATCATTTCTAGTGATGCAAAAGCTAATCACAGAATATAAAAATCAATTAAATCCAAAAGTTGTGTATATACATGTGAGTAAACAAAAATATTTTACCTCTTTCAAGAAAAGAAAGAGGGAAAGGAAAGCAAAGCACAGAGAGACTAAGTAACACAGCCAAGAGCTAAGATTCAAACTCCAATAGTTATACTCTAGAGCCCAAATTGTTAGCCACTATAACAATATGCCTCTATAAAATATCAAGAGCAGCTATCTATCTATCTATATATATATATATTGCTTTAATTCTTCTAAATATATTCTAAAGTAGACTATATCTATTATCTCTTTTCTTCTGGATACTATATATGTATTTGTGAACATGTAACATCTTATCATCAGAAAAAACACATATATTTAAAAAGACAGAGACTCTTCAGGACCTCCCTCCAAGATGAATTCAACCAATTAACCAAAACATGTCAGATGTATTTGTTAACCTTTCTGAAGTTATTCACCTGTGTTACCTTTCAGTTCACATTCTTCATCTTGTTCTCAAATATAACACGTAAATTTCATCAAAAGACTTACAGAAAACCAGATATACTATAGCTATAGCATTCCTCTGATCCACCTGTCCAGTAACTCTATAAAAGAAATAAGCTTGTAATAAAGCTTATTCATGCAAGTCCCCAGAAACCAACAGTTTCTATTCTGTGTTCACAAACCATCGTTTTAGTAATCTGGCCTAGAATTTTGCCCAGAATCTACAATAACTAACTTCCAGATCATCCAAAGATTACAAACAGAAGTTCAGCAATGGTTTAAGCAAGTTCTCCTACTGCAATGAGATATAATTCATCAGAGAGGGGAGACTCTAAACTCATTTATATTCATTAAGGCCCTTTTGTGTAATTAATTCCCTTACATTTTCTGCACTTCAGTTTCCTACTACCAATAACCACTTGGCCCTTTCCAGAGTGGGATTAATTCTTCTTGACCAAGAAGACAGAAATAAGAGGGGCTAACAAATTCTACTTTCTATGATATGTTAATATTTCTTCATCTACTCTCTCAAGACTATACCTGCTCTAAACATAACTAAAAAAGCCTTTTTAAAAAATGATTGTTGGCATTTTCTGAAGGTCTCAAATAACTCTGAGATTTCTAGTTTCTGAAGCTATTCTTATGGGTTCTGTCACTTTTTACTGTTGGTTTTATATCCTGCTTTTTATCCTCAGTACTTAGAGTTGGACAGCTACTTTTGTTGTCACGATAGTCTCTTCAGTTACTTCTTTCTTCCTTATTGGAATCAGTTATTTCCCATTCCTCTTGAAAATACGTTCCAATTATGTTAAAGAGAGAAGCTATATAATTGGCATAATTACCCTGATATTGCTTAAAATGTGTCTGGAACTCTGTCAAAAACTCCTTTCAGAAGTGAATTCCCTCCCAAAATCAGTTTTATACTTTATAGTCACACCTCCTCTTTGAAACTGTACTGCCCAGATTGATCACCAATCTCATTATTAATAATAATAGCTGGGCTTTCCTGGTGGCGCAGTGGTTGAGAGTCCGCCTTCCCGGTCCGGGAAGATCCCACATGCCGCAGAGCGGCTGGGCCCATGAGCTATGGCCGCTGAGCCTGCGCGTCCGGAGCCTGTGCTCCACAACGGGAGAGGCCACAACAGGGAGAGGCCCACGTACCGCAAAAAAAAAAAAAAAAAAAAAAAAAAATAATGATAGCTAACATTTCCTGGGTATGTGCTATATGACAAGCACTACATTAAGGAGCTTTCCATATATTCTCCGATCTAATCATCACAACCCTAATAAGGAAATACTATCATTATCCACCTTTATCAGTAAGGTAGCAATGACTTAACTTGACTAAGGCCACACAGATACTAAATAATAGAGCTACATTTTGAGCCCAAATTTATCTGAATTAAAAACAAACAAACAGAAAAAACAAGTTCTTTCTACTACACCTCCTAGCCATTCACTTGTAGGCTAACATTAAGAGTGATGAAAGTGAGTTGTTTTAGTTTAAGGTGACTTATAAAATGAAAGGATTTTTAAAATATATGCATCAGAATTTATAAGTCAAATATCTGATAATAATTTCAAAGTGACCACCTTGAGAAGCTTTAAAGTTTGGGAATTTCTTATGGAACAGTTTCCACAACATTTTACCAGTCTTTTAAATATCTTTAATACTGGCAAATATTCATTTTTGAGGATAGTTTCTGTTTTGGAAATAGTTTGGTCTTTGGAACCAAGTCTTGTAAATTAGAAATAGTGATTTAGGGTGGTATAATATCTTAGTCCTTGAGAATGTGGCTTTGGAGTATGATAGTCATAAATTTGAATCAGAGCTCTACCACCCTAACCTCTACACAATTATTTAAATTCCCTGAGCCCTAGTCCCTCATCTGAAATACAAGAAAGGTATCATCTATCTTACAACCACTGTGAAGATTAAACGGAATACTGTATATACAGCTTCTGGCTATATAAATATATAATAGATATGTGTAGTAAATAATAAATGTTTGTTTCCTCCTTCTCTTCTCCACAGTTATTTTAATCATTATTTCAAACTATGAATCATGTAGCTGTCACTTATAACTTTAAGAAGGCAAGTAATTTTTTTTCAGTTTATCCATTTTTCAACTATTGATTTTTTGCTTTAAATTACATTGAAATACTATTTTGATGTAAGTATATGTCAATGGGCAACTTACCTGTGGAAACCATCTTTCAAAACTTCTTGCCTCAAAATAATTTCAGAACAAGTGGCCCTTATGCCTATAAGCATGAAAAGATTTCTTTTAAACAAAATAAGCACTCAATGAAAGAATATTTAAATAATCAGAAAATAATAGTTTGAATAGGCTTTAATTACCTGGAAAATCTAACCAACCTAAAAACAAAACAAAAACTTTTAAAACTTAAGCAATTTGAGCAACACATGAATCTATTTCTAGTTTAGTATAGGGGTTAAAAGTCTTGACTTTGGAGTTAGATTGGCTAGTTTCAAACCCCAGTCTGTCTATTAACAGCTGTGTGACATTGGGCAAGATAGTTTCTCTCTCTACTAGTTGTCATGAGAATTTAATATATGTAGAAGCACTTAGAACAGGGTCAACCATATAGCAAGCACTCTATATAACTGTTTGCTATTTATATTACTTTATTCAGGTGATCCCAGGACACCAAAAACAACAGAATGGCCAAAGAGCCAGGAAACCTCCTAGCTCACTGAAACTGAGTATCAGATACAAACTGGCAACTTCTATATTCTACCATCCACACATAGAAAAAACTGAGAGGATGGTACACTATGCCTTGTGGAGATGTTGAAAGAGTTTAAAGAAACAACAAAAACTGGAGGCTTTTGAAAGGTTCAAAGGGCTCCTTTATAAACTTAGAATAACCAGAAATCTCACTATACTGACTCCATGCAGAATTCAGACATTAAAACTCTTACTCAGTGTCAGTCTCATAAAGTTAAAAATTCAGCTACTAATGACCACCAACTCTGCCCAGGCACTTTGCTATGGAATTTTACTCCATTTTCAAAAGCTGGAAGTGTGTGGGAAGAATATTAAAACAAACATACAGAAAAACCATACACTACTGTATGTTGCTAAGTCCATTAGATGTATTCCTGAGACGATCCAAAAAAAAAAAAAAAACATGACAGGGAGATGGAAACATTTGGAATATACTAGGGAAGGAAGGAAAAAAGTATGAAAGACAACATTTATTAAATAATACCTATATGACAGATTCTCTACTTGGGGCTTTCACATGTATTTTAACTTTCACAGTCTAGCTAAACAGGCAGGCAAAATTATTGCCTTTTGTACACAGGAGGAAACTCTGACTTATAAACAGTTACTGTTTAGGCCACACAACTAGGTAAGTAACTGATTAGAAGCAAGAACTGCCCAACTTTTAAAGCCTAAGGCATTTCCACTCTCCTAGCTATTTAAAGAAATCCTTAATTGCTTTGGAGAAGCACATATCATCTTTTCCCAAGCAACTTACAGAATATCTCTTGCATAAATCAAGATATTTCTTCAATGTTTAACTTTAATAGAGGTGGGGGTAAGGGTTTATATCTGCCTATAAATTAATTAGAAAAAAGGTCAGATTAATAGGCTTAAAGTCTATCAGGATATACACTAGATAATAGTAAATTTCATTCATCTTGGGACAGTAGAAAAGCTAATTTACAAACAGTATTGCAAATACTAGATTATTTATGATTTTTAAGGCAAAGGTACCATTTTCTTTCTTTTTTTTGTAATATTTATTTATTTAGCTGTGTCGGGTCTTAGTTATGGCACATGGGACCTTCGTTGCGGCATGCAGGAACTCGCCTTGCGTCACGTGGGCTTCTCTCTAGTTGTGGTGCGCGGGCTCAGTAGTTGCAGCATAGGGGATTAGTTGTCCCGGGGCATGTGGGATCTTAGTTCCCTAACCAGGGATCCAACCCAAGTCCCCTGCATTGGAAGGTGGATTCTTAACCACCGGACCACCAGGGAAGTCCTCAAAGGTACCATTTTCAAAGTGAATTTGTTGCATCTGAATGCACCTTCAAGATTTTTCCTCTTAAATATTACCTTACTTGGTTATCGCGGCCTGAACTGGCTCTGGAAATTGACCCCTTTTTAATCACAAAATGCCAGTGCTGGAAGTCTTCAGATACAAGTCCAGTTGTTTAAAAATTCTTTTTGGCCTAGTAATCCTTTCTTCAAATAAATTTGGGAACTTAATATGTAAACACAAAAGCAGAACTGCACTGACTGACAGATACTAGTCTAATATCCTCGTTTTAAAGACAGAGAAACTCACCTCATTTGTACTGACTTTCCTTTCCCTATCAAACGTTGTCACTTTATTGTAATTACTACTGCACTGTATACATCTCCCCCTACTGCAATGCAAGCTCCACGAGGGCTGGATCCACAGCGCCTAGCACAGCACTTCTGCCCACGGACTCGGGCCCAAAGAAGTGAATCAACTCGCTTGCCCAGCCCTGAGTCATAAAGAAACCCTAGCCCAATCTAGTCCATTATCAAAAATGTTTGTAAAACGAAACTAGTCTTCCTCCCCTTTCCACGTCCCCCGAGGACAACACACACTATGTATTTATAGATTGGGGTTCTCACACCTCATAGGGCACTTAGACTTTGCTGGCCCCGTAGTGGTCAGAAGCTTCACGCATTCCAAGAGCATCCCAAGACGCTTCACGTCTGTACTTTACAAAATTTTTTTTTTTTTTTTTGCGGTTTGCGGGCCTCTCACTGTTGTGGCTTCTCCCGTTGGGGAGCACAGGCTCCGGACGCGCAAGCCCAGCGGCCATGGCTCACGGGCCCAGCCGCTCCGCGGCATGTGGGATCCTCTCAGACCGGGGCACGAACAAAGCCCGACTCTCCAGAGAACTAGGAGCAGCCACAAAGCAATGAAGACGGGGGGCGGGGCGGGGGGAGTAGCAGGAAGCTTGCGGCCTTTGTTTTTAACCTCCTGCAGCTCACCCTACAGCTCTAGGGTCGCGAGAATTACCTTTGTTAAGCGCGGAAGGGAGAGTACTGGGGAGCCTGGAGTGCTCCCTACCCTCTCGGCCCTAAACCCCGCCCTCACCCCTGAAGCCCCGCCCTTCCCCTTACCAGCGTCGGTGGGGGTGGTGTTGAAGGCTATGGCTGGCGAGTAGGTGAGTTCAGCCGCCTCCCAGAGGAGTAGCCAGGCCACCACCCGGACGGCCCCGGCCGGGGTAGCCAGGACGCCGAAGAACGCGCGCCCCAGAAGAGCGCGCGGGGACAAACAGCGGTCGGAGGAACCTGCACACGCCTCACACCGCTCCTAGAGCGCGCTGTCACGGAGTTAGAGACCGGGACGGAAGACTCAATGCGCGCACGCCAGCGGTCCAGCCGTTACCCTGCTCCCCGCATCCCCGGCCCCCGAAAGTTCCGGCATCAAGGAGGCCGCGGTCCCGCCCCCTCGTCGCCCCGCCCCTCGCACTCCCGGTCGGGGGCGGAGCGAGGAGCGGCGGAAGCGCTGTGACGTGTGCCAGGGCAGTTGCTCTAGGGAACGCTCCGCGGGACCCCAGCCTGACTCTGAGCCGCGCGCGGTGTCCTGGGGACAGCCTAGCCCAGCTCCCGGCGTCCACCTCCACTTCCAGGTATTTGCCGATGTGGGCCTCCTGCCGGGGTATTCACCCCACGATGCGGAGCTCTGGCTGTCGCCTCTTTCTGCAGCGCCAGGCTGCGCCTGGCCTCAAAGTCGAGTGCTCCTAGGTGCCCTACGGTTAGTGGAAACACCCCCTCACGGAGATTTTAGACGTTGACCTGCAGAAGATGCATTTTATGTACTTCTCTATGGGTAAGAAAGTCAGTCTTGCACTAGTGGGGGCGTGGATAGGGAGAGGATCGTCTACCTGATGGCAAAATCCGTACACTTTAGGTGCTGTGGGGATGCTTGGCAAGATTATGCAGGTCACTGATCCTTGAGGAGAAAAGTATTAATGTCTAGGAAGAAGTGCTGGGTAAATGTGTCGTCTGTCTTCATGAATTGAATATGTAAGCAGAGCTGGAGAGTATCCAATGCAGATTGGAACAGAGCGGAGGGCTCTAGGATGGATGTCTTAAAGAGGAAAGATGTCAGAAGATACTACCCTAAAACTGAAGATAGCAGTATAAGCATACTGTTAAGAAATATGAAGATAAATTTTGGAAGAAACATTTAAAAGAAACTCGTTACCTATGGAGAGGGGAAGGGGAGAGGACAACAGTTTTTTGTTATAAACCTCATAGAATTATGTTACATTTTAAACAGCATACAAACATTACTTTAATAAAAAGTTTAGTTTTAAAAAGAAAGAAAAGAGTGTAGTCATAAAACTACATTATTGAGCATCACTTGCATATATCATTTATTAATACAGCCATTTGCTTGAGTGTATGGAATTTGTATTGTGCTCAGTAGGATCTTCTAGAAAGTTTACTAACAACAAATTTTAGTGAGGTGAACTGGGAGTAGTATTTGTTTTAAAAAAAAAAAAAAGAAGAGGTGGAGTGGGATCATGGCATCAGATCAGAGGCAGAGCACAGTAATTTGATAACACAGTTTTTTATATATTGGGTTGGCCAAAAAGTTCCCTTGGTTTTTAAGTAAAAATAAAAGACACACTCTTCAAAAAAATATTTACTTATTTATTTATTTCGGCTGCACCAGGTCTTCATTGAGGCACGTAGGTGCTCTTAGTTGCTGCATGCGGACTCCTAGTTACGGCATGCATGCAGGATCTAGTTCCCCAACCGGGAAACAAACCCAGGCCTCCTGCATCAGGAGCACAGAGTCTTACCCACTGGACCACAGGGGAAATCCCACATTTTTCATTTCTACCAAGAACTTTATTGAACAACGTATTCACCATTTTGTTCCACTACTTTCTGCCATTTTTCAGGCAACTCAATAATTCCATCTTCCCAAAACTTTTTATCCTTTTGAGCAAAGAGCTGTTCTAGGTGCCTTTTACAATCTTCCAGAGAATTGAAATTTTTTCCATTAAGACAATTTTGTAAAGACCGAAATAAATGGAAATCCGAAGGTGCAATGTCTAGTGAATATATTGGATGAATCAGAACTTCCCAGCCAAGCTGTAACAGTTTTTGCCTGGTCATCAAAGAAACATGCAGTCTTACGTTATCCTGATGGAAGATTATGCGTTTTCTATTGACTAATTCGGGATGCTTTTTGTCGAGTGCTGCTTTGAGTTGGTCTAATTGGGAGCAGTACTTGTTGGAATTAATCGTTTGGTTTTGCAGAAGGAGCTCATAATAGAGGATTCCCTTCTAATCCCACCATATACACAACATCACCTTCTTTGGATGAAGATCAGCCTTTGGTGTGGTTGGTGATGGTTCATTTCGCTTGCCCCACCATCTCTTCTGTTCCACGTTATTGTACAGTATCCACTTTTCATCGCCCGTCACAATTTGTTTTAAAAACGGAACGTTTTCATTACGTTTAAGTAGAGAATCGCATTCGGAAATACGGTCAAGAAGGTTTTTTTCTCTTAACTTACGTGGAACGCAAACATCAAAGTGATGAACATAACCAAGCTGGTGCAAATGATTTTCAATGCTTGATTTGGATATTTTGAGTATGTTGGCTATCTCCCACATGGTATAATGTTGATTGTTCTCAATTAATGTCTCGATTTGATGGCTATCAACTTCAACTTGTGTACCCGACCGTGGAGCATCATCCAGCGAGGAATCTCCAGCACGAAACTTGGCAAACCAGTTTTGACACGTTCGATCAGTCATAGCACCTTCTCCATACAATGCACAAATCTTTTTTTGCGTTTCAGTTGTGTTTTTACCTTTCTTGAAATAATAAAGCGTAATATGCCGAAAATGTTGTTTTTTCCCCCTATTTTCTATATTAAAACGGCTACACAAAAATTCACCAATTTTAATGTACACTGATATGACAGCTGTCACAATACAGTCTAACAAAACTGTTTCAAATGAAGTTAAAGACAACTAAGCGCTACTAGAGCCAGCTTATGGAACGAACGAACTTTTTAGCCAACACAGTATGATCCATTTCCTAAGAGTAAAAATTCTCACATCCAATAGGAAGGGGTGAATAATATAGAGTATGGTATATGCATAGGACAAAACATTTGCAGTCATAAAAATTTGCATTTTAGAAAGACATTTAATGGCAAAATTACATAGGTTGTTAAATTTAAAAGGCAGGACTTAAAAAAGAATGAAATAATGCCATTTGCAGCTACATGATGAACCTAGAGAGTATCATACTACGTGAAGTAAGTCAGAAAGAGAAAGACAAATACCATATGATATCACTTATATGTGGAATCTAAAATATGACACAAATGAACTTATCTACAAAACAGAAACAGGCTCACAGACATAGAGAATGGACTTGTGGTTGCCACGGGGGAGGGGGCATAGGAGAGGGATGGATTGGGAGTTTGGGATCAGCAGATGTAAACTATCATATATAGAATGGATAAACAAGGTCCTACTGTATAGCACAGGGAACTATATTCAGTATCCTGTGATAAACCAAATGGAAAAGCATATGAAAAAGAATATATGTATTTATATTTATTACTGAATCACTTTGCTGTGTAGCAGAAATTAACACAACATTGTAAGTCAACTATACTTCCATAAAATAAAATTTTGTAAAAATTTAAAAGGTAGGAAACAGTATGTATGATATAAAAACATACTATAGCTAAAAAAAAAACCAAAAAAAAAAAAAAACACAAACAAAAAACTATGCCTAGAAAGATTGGAAGGAATCAGGGATGATTATTTTGTATGTCTCTTCCTCCCCCTTCCCCACTCCCATCCCAGTTTTCTACAATGAACATGTATTAAGTAACCATGTTCCTAGTGATTCTCTAACAGAACTGAATTTATGAAGATATCATCCCTATGCTGCTTTACCTCCAGGTTCTTTGACATTTGCAAATCTTTCTGAGAATATCATAGTCACATCTAAAGCAGTCCCTATAATTAAGTATATTTTGGCATTGAGAGCAGGGAAGGGAAGAGGGAATGGAAAGTATTAACCTTTAAAATGGTTGTTTCACCAAAAAAAAAAAAATGGTTGTTTCAAATACTGTATGCTAACACACATATATGGAATCTTAAAAAACGGTACTGATGAACCTAGTGGCAGGGCAGGAATAAAGACGCAGACGTAGAGAACAGACTTGAGGGCACAGCGGGGGAAGGGGAAGCTGGGATGAAGTGAGAGAGTAGCACTGACCTATGTACACTACCAAATGTAAAATGGATGGCTAGTGGGAAGCTGCTGCATAGCACAGGGAGATCAGCTCGACACTGTGATGACCTAGAGGGGTGGGATAGGGAGGGTGGGAGGGAGACGCAAGAGGGAGGGGATATGGGGATATATGTATACATATAGCTGATTCACTTTGTGGTACAGCAGAAACTAATACATTGTAAAACAATTATACTCCAATAAAGATTAAAAAATAATAAATAAATAAAATGATTCTTGTAACTGAAAAAAACATCATGTAGTGAGACAAATAAGTTGAAATAAAAGCCATGTAAGCTTTATTGCCTCAAATATGTGGAGGCTGATTATTGCCTTTTTTGATCAGACTTCTAAACTGTGAACACTTCGAGGATGTACAGAGGCTGTGTCTTCTATTAACATATTGAATTAAACAATGGAATACCTACTACAGTCCAGGTATTGTGCTGGGGATATTGTGGTGAACAGTGGATATGTTCCCTGCCCTCATGGAGCATATAGAAGAGAAGGAAAAGAAAAGTGATAAAGTAAGTAGTTACAAAAAACTCAATGAGTAGAATGATTGAGGAAGTACGAAGGAGAGAGGTCTGGTCTAGTGAACCCCTCAGGACATAATGTGTAAGATTAAAAAACTCTTAGTACCTTGACATAGAGGGTGCTTGTACATACTTGTTTAATTGGTAAACAAAAAAGATCCTGTAAGTTGATTCTTGGGCTGACTCAGAGGTTCATATACAGTCTTTGGTTAAGAGTACAGTACACGAAGAGATCCAAGCTGAACTGCATTTCTAGGTTCATATGTGAACAAATCTACACCCCTCAATGAACCAGGGATTCTAAAGACTAAAGATAACCTGGGGCCAAACTGAACTTTCCAGGTAGGTCTTGAAATACTGAGCTTGAGCTGACTATGCATCTCCAGAACTGGAGTAGATTCAGATCTGCTGGGGAGGAAAAGTAGAGGAGAATGTGATTTATCCAACACTTAATTTTTTTCCCCTTTAGCAGGAAGTCATTACGCGACTAACACATTTTCATCCGATTTCCTCTGATTTACCGTGAAGTGTATGTGAGAATGATGTGCACTGCCAAGAAATGTGGAATTAGGTTCCAGCCTCCGGCTGTTATCTTAATCTATGAGAATGAAATGAAGGGGAAAAGTCGCCAGCGCATCATGCCTGTCCGAAACTTTTCAAAGTATTCAGGTATCTTATGTTTTATCTTGCCTCCTATCTTAAATATTCGCTGAGTCAGTTTATAAGAACGATTTGAGTCTCATGTAATGGAATGACATGGCCTTCAGAGTTAGACCGACCAAGGTTCAAGTCGTGACTGTCAGGGTAGGTATGAAATCTTGGCTAAATTACTTAATCTTGGTGAGCATCCGTTTCCTAATCTGTAAAAGGAAATTGATAATCCCACCCTTTGAGATCTGCAGTGTGGGTTAAATGAGATAGCATTATTCAGTAATATTAATCCCCTTCTCTCCCTCCAGATGTGTTTTTTATTTGTAATCTTGATATTTTCTTGGTACCAGTACTAATATCTAAAGCTGTAATACTACTTTTTCTTCTCAGATGTTTTCTCCAGTTGAAAGTATTTAACATCTCCTCAAAGTGATTTTAAGTTACAGAAATAAAAAATATATCCCTCCTTCCCCCATCACACTCAAAGCTGTATATAAAGAAATAGTTCTGTAAAATAGTTCATTCCCAAAAGCCAGTTAGCTACTTGACTATAATGACAGGTAATTGTTTCAGTAACTTGTGGTACCTGAATAGTCTGTGGTGTTGCATGTGGTATAATAGTTTTGTTTCTCCCTCCTAGATTGCAGCAGAGCTGCTGAACAATTAAAGAATAATCCACGACACAAGGGTTACCTGGAACAGGTATCCCTGAAGCAACTGGAGAAGTTATTCAGTTTTTTACGAGGTTACTTGTGGGGGCAGAGTTTGGCAGAAACAATGGAACAAACTCAGCGGGAAACAACCATTGATCCTGAGGAAGACCTGAACAAACTAGATGACAAGGAACTTGCCAAAAGGAAGAGCATCATGGATGAACTTTTTGAGAAAAATCAGAAGAAGAAGGATGATCCAAATTTTGTTTATGACATTGAAGTGGAATTCCCACAGGATGAACAACTACAGTCCTGTGGCTGGGACACAGAGTCAGCTGACGAGTCCTGATAACCAAAAACTAAAAAAAAAATTATTGGGTAGCAGAAAATCCATGTTTACACAAGACCATAGATTGGTTGTAGAAAAATCTGTAAAGAACACTATGCATATTGGGTCACGTTTGGATTGACCATGTTACTTTTCAAAACCAAGATATGTAGAGCATCTACTATGTAGGTGCATATGGAATATAGGGAAAACAGAATATAGGAATCTGCCTTTAAGGAGCTTACAGTCTAATTGGAAGATAAGTCAAAAGCTTATGAAAAACTAGTTTAATGGTGTTAGGAAACATTAGATCCAAATGCTTGATAAAGGCTAGAGAGGATCAGAACCTAGATTACGGTAGGGTATAATAGTCAGGGAGGACTTTGTCCATCAGTGGCAAGATGGTACTTTGCCTGGCCCTTGAAATGGTAGTATTTGGATAGAAGCTTATATAGGATTCCAGATTATACTGGGAGGGAAAAAAGGGGGATGTTGCAGGGGATTGGTAAAGAGATAGGAATTAGAACGTTTTATTTGAGGAACAGTAAGCAAATTATAGTTTGATAAGATCAGAGGGCATATATGGTTGCCATATGTATGTTGCCAGGTTGATAAGATCAGAGGGCATATATGGTTGCCAGGGGATTATTCTTTTTTTTTTTTTAATTTTATTTATTTATTTATTTTTGGCTGTGTTGGGTCTTCGTTTCTGTGCGAGGGCTTTCTCTGCTTGTGGCAAGCGGGGGCCACTCTTCATCGCGGTGCGCAGGCCTCTTACTGTCGCGGCCTCTCTTGTTGCCGAGCACAGGCTCCAGACGCGCAGGCTCAGTAGTTGTGGCTCACGGACCTAGTTGCTCCGCGGCATGTGGGATCTTCCCAGACCAGGGCTCGAACCCGTGTCCCCTGAATTAGCAGGCAGATTCTCAACCACTGCGCCACCAGGGAAGCCCCAGGGGATTATTCTTTATGCATTGTTTTTATATCTATTTAACTCTGGAGTAGAAGGGTACCCCTGCAGAATGCCCTGCAGCTTCAAGTGGATGTAATCTGATGGATAGCAGGGGAATTCTGCCCCATCCCCCTGCCCCAGTATCAGGAAATATGTACTAAAGACATTCTGAAACCCTGAACCTCTTCCCATAAATAAGAGGTTTGTTTGTAAAATGGGAAATCTACCCATAATAAATGAACATATGTACAGCCAGTTTAGGCCTATTAATGAGTTTTTATCTCCAAAGAGAAGATCTTTGTTGAACAAGGTTATATATGTACAGATATATCTTTCTTCATATTAGAATATCATTTAATTGGTAGAAATCCTGTTTTCTGCAAGGAAATTAATACCCATTAAATAAAGCTATAAAAGTTACTCATTCTTTCCTCCTGTCCATCCCTACTCTCCTTACCATTAAAAGCCTCATTAAAGAGGTCATTCTTGGGCTTCCCTGGTGGCGCAGTGGTTGAGAGTCCGCCTGCCGATGCAGGGGACACGGGTTCGTGCCCCGGTCCGGGAAGATCCCACATGCCGCGGAGTGGCTGGGCCCGTGAGCCATGGCCGGTGAGCCTGTGCGTCCGGAGCCTGTGCTCCGCAATGGGAGAAGCCACAGCAGTGAGAGGCCCGCGTACCGCAAAAAAAAAAAAAAAAAAACTGCAATGAGGTATCACCTCACACCAGTCAGAATGGCCGTCATCAAAAAGTCTACAAATAGGGACTTCCCTGGTGGTACAGTGGTTAGGAATCCGCCTGCAAAGCAGGGGATACGGGTTCGAGCCCTGGTCCGGAAGATCCCACATACCGCAGAGCAACTAAGCCTGTGCGCCACAACTACTGAGCCTGTGCTCTAGAGCCCGCAAGCCACAACTACTGAGCCCATGCGCCACAACTACTGAAGCCCATGCGCCTAGAGCCCGTGCTCCCCAACAAGAGAAACCACTGCAACGAGAAGCCCCCGCACCGCAATGAAGAGTAGCCCCCACTCGCCGCAACTAGAGAAAGCCTGCGCGCAGCAATGGAGACCCAACACAGCCAAAAATAAATAAATTAATTTTTTAAAAATGTCTACAAATAATATAGGCTGGAGAGGGTGTGGAGCAAAGGGAACCCTCCTACACTGCTGGTGGGAATATAAATTGGTGCAGCCACTATGGAGAACAGTATGGCGATTCCTTAAAAAACTGAAAATAGAATTACCATATGACCCAGCAATCCCACTACTGGGCATATACCCAGAGAAAACCATAATTCAAAAAGACACATGCACCCCAATGTTCATTGCAGCACTATTTACAATAGCCAGGACATGGAAGCAACCTAAATGTCCATCACAGAGGAATGGATAAAGAAGATGTGGTACATATATACCATGGAGTATTAGCCATAAAAAAGAACGAAATATTGCCATTTGCAGCAACATGGATGGACCTAGAGGTTGTCATGCTGAGTGAAGTAAGTCAGACAGAGAAAGACAAACATCGTATGATACCACTTATATGTGGAATCCTAAAAAATGGTGCAAATGAACTTATCTACAAAACAGAAATAGAGTCACAGATGTAGAAAACAAGCTTATGGTTACCGGGGGGAAAGCAGGGTGGCTGGGGAGGGATAAATTGTGAGGTTGGGATTGACATATACACACTACTATATATAAAATAGATAACTAATAAGGACCTACTGTATAGCACAGGGAACTCTACTCAGTACTCTGTAATGACCTATATGGGACAAGAATCTAAAAAACAGTGGATATATGTATATGTGTAACTGATTCATTTTGCTATACACCTGAAACTAACACATAACTGTAAATCAACTATAATCCAATAAAATTTCATAAAAAAATAAAGGAAAGGAAAGAATAAGAGAGAAGACTGATGATAGTCCAGTTATGATGTCAGGGGCAGGTTCATGATTTCAGTCTTTTTTTTTGTTTTAATTAATTATTTATTTTTTGGCTGTGTTGGGTCTTCGTTGCTGCACGTGGGCTTTCTCTAGTTGCGGCGAGCTGTGGAGGCTACTCTTCGTTGTGGTGTGCGGGCTTCTCATTGCAGTGGCTTCTCTTGTCATGGAACATGGGCTCTAGGCACGCAGGTTTCAGTAGTTGCAGCACATAGGCTCAGTAGTTGTGGCACATGGGCTTAGTTGCTCTGCGGCATGTGGGATCTTCCCGGACCAGGGCTTGAACCCATGTCCCCTGCATTGGTAGGCAGATTCTTAACCACTGCGCCACCAGGGAAGTCCAGTCTTCTTCTTAATGAGCCAGGCAGAGCCATCAGGTTATAGTGAGACTGAGGAGAAGCCAGGGTAAGAGTGAGTAGTTAAGGTGAAAATGAAGGGCGAGCATGTCGATGAAAAAAATTAATCCATAGCCCATCTAAGAAAGAAATGGAAAATTTTGTTCGAATGAAACTGAGTATTATAACCCTGGAGGCAGTCTCTCAGAGAGCTCTGAGAACTGTTTGAAAGAGGTAAGGTGATTTTGTGCAACCAAGCACACATCTCAGTAGAAGGTTGCTACTAGTCATGGGGAATAGACCTCTTAGTTAATGGTTTTAGTGCTTTTCTAAGTATGGGAAGATGCAAGAATCCGGGTTTATAAAAAATTTCTCCTGAAAATATCTATCTGAGGGCCAGTTCTGTCAGTTTTCCCAGAGCACAGAGTGCCTCACACTGATCTTTCGCCCTGAATTCATTTCAGGGTGTATTGTAGGTCAGTGACTGCAGCAGTTAAGGACTTGATTCTTGAACTCAATGGTGGGCAACGTTTTCTTTCTTTCTTCCTTCCTTCCTTCCTTCCTTCCTTCCTTCCTTCCTTCCTTCCTTCCTT